>NC_061525.1:9777500-10417500 GCF_022379125.1 Scophthalmus maximus
CACTTCCATTTCAGTTAGATGTGATCAAAGGGTTTTTTTTTCTTTAAGAAGGCGAGTAGGGGAAACAACAAAAGCACATAACCACTTGTACCATAAATAGTTATTTGAAATAAATGTTTTAGACTTGGGCCATCCCCAAAGAAGCTGGCAATATGAATATTGAGGTGTCTTTTTGCAAAGAAGTTTAAAGTACTTTTGAACATTTCCAACCCTCCCTCTTGAGAGGGACTGTGCGTGCCTGTAGGCAGTGGATATAATGAGGGCTTTAAAAACTCAGCTTAGCATATCTCTCCTTTTTTGATATTTATAATCCCTTCTAAGTTGCTTGGTTTAAACCCCTGGGCATCCACCTGGCGAAAAAGACAGAATCAGTCGTGAACATATACTTTAAAGTTGGCATGTGAACAACGCTGTGGTTGGATAAACGCTCAGGTGCAATCAATGCATATGTTTCCCCCCAAAACAGCAAGGCTTGATGTGGAATGCTTCAGAACATTATCACCTCACTGTCACTGGATATGCACAGTGCTCACCTGGTTTCATTTTTTTGCGGGGGGGGGGGGGGGGGGGGGGGAGGCCACAGTTGCTCCATGTGTTCAGTATGAGGCCCCTCCCTCTTCAGGTTGATAATAGGCCGGCATTGCTGGGAACAGGTGCAGCATGTGAGCGTGTTTGCAGGCCTTGAATGGCGCTTTTGTGTGTTGACCCAACCCAGAAACAGATCCATTGTAGAGAGTAGGTGAACCGTTGAATAATTATTCTGCGTTGATTCTTCGTCAGTTTTCTCTTTACCTCACCTCTTATGCAAAGTAAAATATGTAAAACTTGGAGATGGGTGCATCATTGTGGCCAGGATCAGGGAACAGTGGCAAGCCTGATGTGTAAAAGTTTACGACAGGTTGTAACAGTCGTGGCAGCCTTGATCCCGTGTCGTATTAACTTTTCATTATGCAGAGTCCTTTGACTTAGCATGCAAGCGATTTGTAAATGTTTTAACAGCCCCGTGTAAAGTTACTTTTTCTCTGAGCGTCAAGAGAAAACCGTTCAGAGAAAACGCACCTCACGGGCACACTGTGTTACTGACAGTCGTCTGTATCCAGCATCAGTTCCCACAATGCGTTTGTCTACTTGTTGCATGAGTGCGTTATCCAAGAGTCCATGAGCATGGCTGGAATTAACCTTCAGCTGGTCTGTGCTAACATTAGGGCCTGATATCTATCAATTATTCATCATGTGCTGCTCTGCCTGTGCAAATTGAAATGTGTCTCACCATGGAAACAGCCTTCTGTCTCTGCCGGAGGGTGTTGGTTTCAGCGGCCGGGCTGTCTCCAACCTCATTGCTCAGTCTAGGCAGTCCCGCTCTGCTCCACATTGTGGTGTAAGCAACGAACCCCGAGCAGATTTGCTCTTTGTGCTAGATTTTATTTGGAGTCAACTTTTCATTGGTTCAGTCAGATTTCAGACTTGACAAAAGTTTATACAGGAGAAATAATAGCTGATATAAATGTAAAAACTTGTACATTTCTATTGATTGCTGTTCATGTTTTCATTGCACAACAGTATTCTTTGAAGCATAGCATAGTTGTACTTTTATTGCTTGTATTTGCCTTAATGTACAAGGTGAATAAGGTTTATTGGGTGTTTTGTTAGTCTACTGTTTGTCTTTTTTGCATGTTTTATGGGCTGTTATAGATTTGTATGTTGCTGTAATATAATAAGAATTGTCCCCTTATAATATGCAAACTCCTGTTTGGCTAACTCAAACTATTCAGAATTGCGGGATAAGTTAGAACTTTTAAATTGAAAGCCAGACTGATCTCTGAAAGGTGAGTTTTTATTTATAGTTGTGTACGTTTTGGAGATGTAAGACACATGCAAAATATTAAAATCATTAATTACATCGAGAAAGAATCAGAAGAGTCGACTCTTACCCTTGCTGTTATTTCCTGCTGAATGATGACTGTGAATCCTGGTGTCATGGCGATAGACTGCAATGTTGGTTTTAACTAAAATGTAATTACTTTTTTGTTGTATTTTTATTGCACACTAGAGGGCGCACTATTACTACAACATACTGTGGTTGTTCATGACGTTTACAGTAATAATTCATTACAGTACAGTAGCCTTTGTCTCAGGTACTTTGTTGTTTTTTCTACTGAATACATAAATATATGAATATGCAGAAGAATAAGCAGTGACACAATATGAAGGACCTAACTGAAAGAGACGAGAATGATATCTGATAAAAGAAAAAGATCACATTCAAATGTAGATGTAAAAGATCTAAATCCAACACTAAGTCAAAAACTTTAAATGTATATATACATATATTAAGAAACTTGAGCCATTTGTATTCAAGGATAGTTTATATACAGTTTATGTGTATAACTTTTTCCTTCCTTTGATCTTCAGACTTGCTATCAGGCCTTTCAACCCCAAACAGAAAGTATGTTTTTACTGTAGATGTTCTGAAGCCTTGTCGTTTGCTTTGCTTGTTATTTACTGTCACAACATGATGATGCCTTTCCTGAAGGACGTGTTTTAAGTAGGTCAGGAGGCTCATGGGTGATTGTAATTGACTGCACATTACTGCACAGGAGTGGTAGAAACCTGATGAATGCACGTTTCTCTCTCACGTGTGCCGCTGCAGAAGCACTCTGCTGAAACTGTTTTCTTTAGGCTACCTTCTTCTTTGACAAGTCGATGAGAAGTGAAAATTACTGTTGGACTGCTGAGGAAAAACTTGTTGCCAGGGGCTCTCCATTCTCTTTGACACCCCTGTATGTTCAGTCATGTTAAGGTGTGATGCTTGACAAAACATGTCCCCATTGTTTTGTACGGCAACACACAAGTCCTTGTTTAAAGGAGTCAGTGACGTGAAGGAGCCAGAGTGTATATGCTGATTGTTCCATGTTCTATCTGTGGTTTCTTCCTAAAACAGAAAACGCCTCAGCTTCACGTACATACACAGGGTGTTTGTATTGCTGATGTAGGTCAGACTTGGAAAAACTGGTTCACTAGGTAGGTGTGTCCCGTGAGTGTTCACTTCAGAGGTTGAAAAGAGACCGAGTAGAGCATTTGCTGCAAACATCGTGAATGTTCCCCTGGATTTATGAAGCACTTATTGCTGGATTGTTTCACACTTTTCACTAATTTCCTGAATGACGCCAGACTTAAACTCCAGGAAACAATGCAGAGGGAAAAACAGCACTGGCCTTGACACAGAGGACATCAACTGCTGGATGTGAAGGAGTTGTTTCTTTGACATATTCTCAACATTCTTGGGCTGGCACATGATTATTTAAGAGATTGTTTTGCGGCTCATTAACACTGCCAGGGGCAAGACGTGTCTGTTTAGACTTTGATGTTTAGACTCCAAGACAAATACGGCATATTTATTCAGGATTGCCTCGTGGCCATACAGTAGGTGGAGATGTTGTAGCTGTCAGAGCGGCCTCTCCTTCCCGCTCCCTCCCTCTCAAGTTATGACTGCCCCTCTCTTCTCTGTCTCTTGCCTTTTCGCCGAAAAGGGGAGGCTCCCAAGTAATCCAATACCTGACCAATTCATAAATGTTACTGTAACTTGCTGAACTGCCCTGACAAGTGCAGTGTTTAATACACATTAGCAGGGCGAAGCTGACAGCTCCGGCTGCATCTCTCTGCACGGCAGAAATTGACTGCCTGGCTAAGAGAAAGTAGCTCAAAGGAGGGAAAAGGAAGAGAAAATTTAAACACTTTGAGGGAAACCTGGCACAGCTTCAAATGACTCCTTTAGAAGAATGATAGAAGTAGCCGTGGGCTCCCTGCCATCCAACATGTCTTCAGAGGAGAGTTCTGTGAGAGACATGGCTGAGAGTGAGACAGATTGCTCTGAGGGACTGGATGAGGTTGTCCTGGGTCACATTGCCAGCTTACCTCTGGATCCGTTCCCACCCAGGGACTTCAGGGGGAAGTTTAAAAAGATGCGCCATAAGAAGAGGCCCACCATTCTTGAAGGTAGGTACTGCTTTGACTCTGTGAAGCCGTGGTAATCACCTCAGGAATTCTGTTTTTAATCTGGGAGAAATGTGATTTTTGGAACATGTGGTGCAGAGGCAATAGGACCATTTCAGCTACTACTACCATCACTTTGTCGAATGCCTCACCTCCCCATCGTATTTGTCATAGCTACATAGGAATACGACGGCTTGTTAATATTGGACTCAGACTGTGGGAGAGTACATCACACAATAATATTGAGTTGAGCTCAATGACACAAACTGTGTGTCTGCTTTCACTTCCCAAAATGTCTGTACTGCTTATGTTTTGTATTTTTAAAAAGCAGCAAGGAAACAGTTAGAAGATGAAGAAATGAGAGGGGAAGAGAGTGAGAGTAAGTGGGAGTCGAGACTTTGATAATGACAAAGATGGCTGAACAAGACAGACATACCTCACATTCTTCACCTTCATCAGAGCTTGATAATGCTTTTAATAAGTGCCAGAGCCTTCACCCAACCTCTAGCCTAATTAAAGAAAAATGCTTACGATATTTAGTTTTGTCACGAGCAATGTATTTCTGATCTGTTTGTGTTTTGTACGTGTTGCTTGAGACTGAACACGATCGACGGTGAAGCGGCCAATTAACAAACCTGCAATCTTAACATAATAATGAGAGTGTTACTGAAGCAGTTTCCTTCTTAAGAAGAGAAACAGGTCCAGCAAACTGTCAGTGCTTTATGTCTAAATGTTTGGCAGCAGCTACACTGACACCTCGGAAATATCCAGTGGAGGTGTTATGCCATAAACACTATCTAAGTTTCATTTATAATGTGACGGGGACAAACATTTAGTTGTCTTCTATGGCATAATCATTACAGATGTTTTTCTGATCCGCCTTGACAGTTTAGATATCTGTAAACGTGTACAGTCTGCCTCATCGCTTTCTACTCTATTACACTTGTGCTTCACAAATTGTAGGAGGTTTGGCCTGTCAGGTACAACTACAGCCACAGTCTCTGTTTTGGATTTTGTGGTATGTTTCTAATGAGAAGGAAGAGTCACTGCCTCATTGACTATTTTACTAGTGTGTCTGCATCCAGTGTTGTGACCCTTAGTGACCTGAGATGTCATTCTTACCATTAAAAGTTTTATAGAATTGACACAATTTATCCGAGGCACAAAGAAACCCATTCAACTTTTACATAGTTTCTGCTGCGCTGCTCTGTGATCGGGATCTAGACTCACAATATTACATAAAAGTTGCCAGCAATGTGGTTTGTGTTGTTGTGCATCTTTTACTTTCAAACTTAATCTTAAATTTGAGCCGCCCTGAACTAAACTACACAAACAAGCAAAGAAAAAATTACAAAATAAATCTAAAATGATTCTACTACTAGGAATTACATAAGTGCTGGCCCCTCAGAGGGCCTCTCACTGGACAAGGCAGGCTGACCAGATTATAACTGATGGATAAGTCACGGAAGTGAACTGTGTTTGTTCAGTGTTAAAACAATCCATTTGCGCTGATCTCTGTTTTGTTTTCTGGGACCAGAACAGGCATTGCCATATTTAGTAAAAATTTGTTCTGATTAGTTGACCATGTCCCTCATGGCTGTTAGTACAGGTCTGAAACACATTTTCTCCATAAACATTTAAGACATGAGAACAGAGTCGCTTTGCAGGATCCTAAACTCTTCATCCTGTGAAAAAACAGACACATTATCACATTACTGGTGACTGACAGATAGAGTTGATTGTAGTGATAGAGCCTTTTGCTCTAACGATACTATGCAATCTAGTAAAAATGCTGACCTTGAGTTATTGTACTAAGCCTGACTCCTTTGTGCTATTATAGGCAAAGATTCTTTTAACATCTGACATTTTACATATTACATTCATCAGGTTCCTGTGCAGATTTTTACACTCTTTATTAGAGCAAGGTACCGTATGTAAAAACACCACAGATTGTAGCAATATATTATTCACTGACTATATCATCACCATGTAACTGTCAGTGTCACTAAGGTGTTCTATGACCGCTGCGAGCTGCTGTCTTAAATTATCCACTATCAGGAGCTAACCCTCTATTTTTATCTTCTCTACGCTGTTCAAAACGGGTTGCTGCGTTGTTATGACAACTTCTAGCAAAACAGGCAGAACTGTTCTGCAAAGTGTAGCCTACACATTATCCCCCACTCATGTTCCTCTCACATGCCTTCTGTCCATGGCGTGTTAGTTTGCTGTGTTAGGACAAAATTAACAAAGCGTAACAGGTTGGAAATACAACCCTCATATGTCGTAAGTCACAACAGCACTTTTGTCCAAGGTGGGTCATTTATGTCTCCTATGATTAAAAACAAAGTCAGTGCTGTGGGTAGGATGGTGCATGGAGGAACACACGCACACACACACACACACACACACACACACACACACACACACACAAACACACTCACACACACACACACACACACACACACACACACACATACACACACACACACACACATACACACTGTCAACTATGTTACAGTCTACAAAACAAAGATGTCCTGTCTGACTCAAGACACCAGATCACAACAGAACAGGAGAGGCAATATTGTGCTGGGAGTAGCTGGGACACCTGGGTCTTTACCAAACACTGCAACCAGTAATGCCTTCTCCATCGCAGAGTGTGTTATGTAATGGAGGTCAAGTTGCCGTCGCTTGATGGACAGACAGAGTTCTGATAGGATTATACTAAGAGCGCTGAGGGGCAGCAGAGAAAGGGGGATTGGAGGATGTGTTTTATGGTCCATATGGTTAAAGTCATGCATCTGCTTTTTACATAGTAAAATGTGGTGAATATTGGATTTATTTGTTTCGTGTACAAGAAAAAGCAATAGGGAAACTTATATTCCTTTCATTTTACTTTGAATGTGGTAGAAGGACTTAAATGGCATCCATTAAAAAGACAAAGAGAGAACTGGTTTGTCTGCTGCACAGCCGTTGCACACAGGCCAATGATACTGATCTAAACGTGTTTGATTAATGGTTTTGGATTTGCCCTTCATTCTGTTTTGTCTCTGTCAAATTTTTTATAATGTGCATTATTTAAGAGATAATGTGCACAATCATAGCGATAGTGCTGAAACTATTTGTTGAAAAGGAATTGTCAACGATGTTGTCTTTTATTCGATTGATTATTCATCAAGGTCAATATGCTGCTAAAACGTAGGACAAAACCAAATTAGCAAGTTGAAGGCTTTTGAAAGTCTCCTGTCTCCATCATTTGAGCCTTTTTTTAAATCCATTGATTGAAAAATGTTTGCTAGATTAGTAGGTAATAAAAAATTGATAGTGTAGAAAAACCAAGGGCATGCACAATGTCTGACCTGCTTTTAATTTGACAGCGGTGTGACGTTGGTGCTGCGATGAGGTGAAGGAGTTAAAAGGCAACAGTCAGCCCCTGCTCCCATGCACATCCCCATGTGCAGTTAATCCCATCTGCTTGCTGACCATTTCAGTGTCTTCTTCATTCTCCACCCAGCTGTTCCCTGTAATGTGTCATGCTTCCCGTGAGCTCTATCTGTCAGTGGTGGCGGCCCCGGTCACATACTCCGGTCCTGCAGAAAGACGCACAAGCCCAGTGCTCTCATCATTATCGGGCCGTGCACGCAGACAAACAGTAGTTATTATTAACTGCGCTCCACTAAGAGGATTGCTTCCTGCACTCTCAGCCTCCGCGCATTTATTTAAAGGGAGCTTGCCTTGCCGCCCACTGCCTGCCACAGCTTTAGAGATAGAGGGAGAGGGAGATATGCTGAGAGAGAGTGGAGGGAGGGAGAGAGAAAGGGCTGACAGCCAAGGACAGGACACCGAAGGAGGGGTAAAGCGGTGCTCGTGTGTTTTGTCAGGATCTCGTCAGCACAGCGTTGTGTGCGTCACAGAAAGGTGACAGCAGGCACTACCTGCTGGTCCCAGCTCAGCTGCTGCTGCTGCTGCTGCTGCTACTGGAGGGAAACCACAACTAAGAGAGGGGGAGGACGCTCAACAGGGAGCTGCAGCCATGGCCAGCCAGCAGGACTCGGGCTTCTTCGAAATCAGCATCAAATCCCTGCTGAAATCGTGGAGCGGCAGTGAGTAGCAGTTTGTGTCTTGTTGTCGTGGTTGTTGTGCTCAGCTGACGCCGCTGACTGACAGACTGATGCGCTACCGAGAATCTGACTCTCTTAAGTCTTTTCCTGTTGTGGTCCATGACTGGGAAATATAGTAGCTTGCTATAGAAGGAGTTGTACATGGTTGTATTGTTCCGCATGACAGTAAGTGCTTAACTAAACTTGGAAGCATCTTATATTTAGTATAATTATAACCATACATTTCAAAAAAGGGTTTCACTAGTCTCATAGCAACAGCCACACCACGCACACACACACACACACACACACACACATACACATACACACACAACTCCAAGTATCTAGCAAGGGCTACAGGTGAGAAGTCGTTGATTGTGCACAGGCACGCAGGACTGTTGCACAACAGCACTTATATGAACCTGTGCACTAACCGATTGCGATCAAGCATTTTGATTTCTGCTGATTCTCTTTAGATTCTCGCCATGTTTTTCTTTTGTCTGCGAGTCTCTGACAGGGTCTAAAAAGCTCTTATTAAGAGCAAGGACACAGTAATAGGATTAGTGGTGGTTCAGCTTGGTTGCATGTTCTGTCCAGGGTGAACGGCTCCACTGCCGTCCACAGGGCCCATGAGGCTGGGAGGGGGGGCCTTCCTGCTTCTGATCATGACACAAGCCTTTTTTATAAGAAACAAGTAACATGAGTTACAAGCAAGTTGGACGTTAAAGCCAAAAGAACAGTGGGAAAAGTGAGAGATTAAGCACTTGTAGCATACATTGCCCAGTAAATCCAAATATACCCTAGCAACTAAAGCAATATCTGATGTAACAGTTCTTAAAATCTGAGCAGTTCAGCTGCACGTCTCAGATGCTTGTATGTATATATTGCATCTGAATGTAAAGAGATACCTAAGTACAAGCTGTGCCTGTCTACACACTCAACATTGACCCATCTCCTGATGATGTTGCATAATCCTCACAGTGGGTCACTTTGCTGATAAAGGCACATGCAGCCATTGTACTGTATCAGCCGTGACCCATGGCAATGGATTTAACACTTTCATTTAATATGTGATCTCCTGATCTCATCTCTCTGCTGCCATTTCCACAAGCAGTTCATGTAATGTATCGAGAGATCACAACACAGAGTGTGTGGTTATCACAAACGGATTATTAGTAAACAAGCAGTGCTTAATGTTTATTGCGCACACACACATATATCCTGTCGGAATTAGAGCTTGGAATCGGCCGCCTGTTTTCCCTTGCTGGTCTGTCATACTGTTTACACTGTAACCATAAGGTAAACAAAGTCGAGACCCTTCTGTCATAAGTCAGTGTGTCTGGCTCTAATAAAACAGCGACGACCAGCAACACATAACTGACATTGTGTAGCAACAGCATCAGGTCTGGAGTTCAAATTGCCCGAGGGCTGGTCCTCCATCAGCCAATCAGAGCCAGAGATGAGTAGTCAAACATTATTCACGTTGTTCAGCTGCCATTTATTTTCATTTATGAGATGGAGTTATACTCATATTCTGCTTAACAGTTTTCTGACTGTCTACACTGAAATGTTCAGGGGTTTTTTTTGTTGCTGTTCTTTCTGTTATATCTCAGTTTTTTGTGTTTGGACCAAGTGTTTAAATTGTTCCGCTTCCATGTTTTAGATTTGTTCAAAGAAAGTAGATTGCAGAAGTCAACTCCCTTCCGTTCAGCTGAAAGAGACAGATGCAGGCATTTTCAACAGTGACTTATATAAATGGCCTGAAACGCTCTCCCTCACAGCAGGCGGCCGTTTCCAGCATGATGTCAGCCTGCTAAAACGGGGATGATGGTCAATAGTTTGAGGCCGACATTTTAATCTGCTTTACACAGAGGTCTGTAATCACTCTCTCACTCTCTCTGCTCAACTCCAATTTTGGAGACACTCAGACTGTGAACCAGTGATAAAGTATTAGTGTTAGGATGTAGTCTCTCCATTGGCTCCAGCTGTAGTGTCCACTTTTGATAAATGTTTCAACAAAAATAGTTCATATTTGTCTCTAGATATTTTTTTTTCAATGAAGTCATTGATTAAATGTAAGATCTATTTATTTGTTCAGTTTCCATTTCATTTTGGAACTAATAGTCAATGTGGCACAGCTGCTTGTTAACAGGTTATTTCCCTCGACCTAAAACTTTACGAGTTAAACCAGCTGGAACAGATTTCCTGGTTATTACGTTAGTTGGCAAACCCAAGAACATTATGCCTTTATTTCCCGTCAGGAAGAATAATATATATATATATATATATATATATATATATATATATATATATATATATATATATTTATTTTTTTTTAAACTGCACAGCCCTGAATAAGGGGGTTAAATAGTTATGTTGTTGGCATTGCATCGCAGAAATGCCCCGTCAGTGTTTCTCCCTGCAGCTGGACAAAGTGCTCTGAAATGTCTATGTTGACATTGGTATTTCTGGTTCAGCTATGGAGGTCAGCGGTATCTAAATATCCACCCACTCTGTTCACAAACGGCTGCGAAAGTGGTTGTTTACTCAGTGGGACAGTCCCTGTTGACTGAATAAAGGGGAACTGCATTCTTTGTATGCGCATGTGTGTGTGTGTGTGTACGAGTACCCGTGTGTGTGCAAGAGGGACACTTGTTTGCCTGTGTGTATTGTCTTCCAGGAGCACCACCATGCTCAGGGTGTTTCCAGCATGGCGATGATGTAATCCGCACTGTGCCCAATCTCCTTGTTTGCAGAGTCACATGTTGCATCTGAGTCAGAAAGGGCTTCATTGGCACACTGCAGCTTTCTTCTCCTCCCATCTACTGTATGGTCAGAGTCGTTTGGGCGGATTTCAGTTCAAATGAGATATTGATTCAATTTTATTGAACATGTCATGCCCTGAAAAATGATGTAATATCAGTCATGTTCAATCAGATACATAGGCCGTTGTGTGTTTGAATAAGCCTTTAATTCTCTTAAAATCTTAGATTAAGTTTTATTGCTGACTTTCAAGGAAGTGTGCTGAAGCAGTGTCTGGTCAACAGCGGTGTTTACACTCTCTGCGTCTGTGCCTCATGCTTCAGGAGCACAGAGGTGGAGTAAAGGGGTTGGGGGGGGGCTGCTCTGTCAGTATAGTGTGTACCCCGGGATAAAAATAGTCCCACAACTATGCCACCATAGCATATTGGACCTCGTCACTGTGCTGTGGCTCAGCTAAAAATTCCTGCCTGACCTTCACTCTTGGAAGGCACTGGATGGTCACAAGGCGAGAGAAGGCAGCTCAGAGAGAGAGAGAGAGAGAGAGAGAGAGAGAGATATCTAGAGATTGCGTGGTCTCTTGTACCAAACACTACTCCCACTTTTTAAATCACACCCGCCGTTGGCTCTGTGCGCCATGGAAACTATGTCCAGCAGGACAGAGCCAGCTGACACACAAGACATGGACGTTGGTGGATTTTATTAGCGAGCATTTGTCTCAATTCAGGACAACCCTGGATACCATACCCTCCTTCCCCACCATGGACGGGACGGCTGTGTGCTGGAGTAAGGCCAGCGTCATCAGCTTCATCAAGGGCCTGGGTAGGTGCCGAGTTGTCACGAGTGAGCGAAGCATGTTCTGAAAGGCACACGAGATCGCCACACATGCTGGAACAATACCCAGGTGCTTCATGTCCTGGAAAGAGTTGGAGGAGAAGACTTGACTCGCAGTATGACAGCCTTTCTCCAGCCTCGCTTGTGCACCTTTGTCAGAGCTACATACTTTTACAGCCTCTAAAGTTTACTGATTGGATCTCAACTCCTTTTGGTTTTTCTTCTCCGCACAACATGTCCAATTCCATGTTCACTTGTATATTTGCACTTTCCTGCAGCTTCCCGTAAAGAGGCAATGGTTTTCAGTAAAGAACTATTCATTAGAGCTTTGTTTATCCTCTCAGCAGGAAAAATTCATGCTTTGCTTTCGGTTTCTTCTTTAGGCAGAATACAAAGGTCATTAAATCAAATTACCAGTTATGTGATTCCTTCATTCATCCAATACATTCTGTGGGATTTTTCTTCTCACAACTTGACAAGATGAACATAAATTACGTTACTTTCAAAGCTCACCTGATGTGCTTAAACAAGATGTGCAGGCCTACAGTTTTTAAGTGATTCTACACTGATCGACAGAACGGACCAAGTGTCGAAGAGTAAAGGTAAAGTTATACTTTGGTCATATTGCACAACTCCCATTAGTTTGGCCTTTCAACATTTCACATTCAGCGTCGGAGAAATCTCTCAATATGACAGTTTCACGTTGCACAATAGTGCAGCAACAAGGCTGATATGTCCATATGTTTTTGTCTTTGTAATTTCAAAACCAGTTTTCTTAAGTGGGATTTCAAACATTTTTCCAATTTTGATCCATGATTTAACAGCAACATAAAGAAACTAACCACAAAGTCTGGTGATTCATATGTGACTGTGACAGATTGAATGTCTTCATGACCCTGGGCTGTGTGTACTCTGCTGCTTCTGAGGTGATTTCTGATTTCCAGTCACTTTTATCTCCAGTATTTTATGCTCCCACACACGCAGAATGTATTTGTGAGGCAGTAAGTCTATTACTGTCATTCCTAAAAACCTCTCTGAATATTTTACACTCCAGCTTTATGGCGGTTCCTGTGGTGGAGTTGTTGAGTTACAGGCTAAATAAAAATGTCAAAGTTCTTATGAAATGTTTGAATGCAGTTCTTCACTATATTTCGCACTTTTGTGTCTGGGGGCAGCAGAGTGTAACACTGAGGTAAATTTTAACTTGTGTGTTAGTCAGTCGGGTTTTATGGCCTGAGCAAAGCCATCTGTAATTAAACGTGGGCCACATCATAACACTGGCTGAAGGATGGTCACATGCACAAGATTTTTGCTTCCCTCAAAGGGCAGTGACATCTTTGGTACGAAATGAAAACACCAGCTGCTGGCCGTGGTGTTTTAATTTCCATATGTGTTCTGGTCACTGTAGCAATAGGAAAGAAAGAGCAGCCTCGGGGCAAGCTGGTGCCCTTTGGTCAGTCTCCCTCAGGAATGTTCAACATTTTGGGAACTTTATGTCCATGTTTGGAAACTTCTCACTAATACCCTATTCGGCGATCTCTCTTTGTAAACAGATCCGGGGCTGATTCTGTCCCGCTCATTTGTGCTTGATTTGGCAACGGTTCACTTAACAAAGCCGTTTCCCATCTTGTGCTTATTTTGTGTCGTTTCCGCAGCGTCGCCAGTGGGGAACGGATACAATAAACCCCCCATCCCTCCAGTCTGCTGTCCTCAGGGAGAGAAGGGTCCTCCGGCCATGATGCCCATCTGCATCGACCCGGAGAGCAAGCCGGGCGAGTACGTCCTCAAGAGCTTGTTCGCCAACTTCACCACCGCGTCCGAGCGCAAGATCCGCATCATCATGGCTGAGCCGCTGGTGAGTCGGCAGAGATTCAGACTGGAAGGTTTCTGCTGTTTGTGTCCCGCGGTGATCGTTGTTGTTGTTTCTCTTGTTGGTGTTATAGGGGGGAAAAGAGATCATGACATTGGTCTGTAACAGAGTCTCCTGTTCTTATAAAGTCTAGTCTACTTCCAACCGCTCATCAGAGATTGCAGGTCTTTGAGTTTTAAAGTTCAATCAGAGAGTGAGTGTAACTGCTGCTTCATTTGACAGCAGTATGCGAAGATGTATGGGGAGAAAACAAAAGCAAAGATTGTGGAAAGGTCCCTAAAAAATAACCATCATTTTGTGTAGGAGGATTTTTTTTTTCTTGTTTGCTGCACCGTTACTCAACTCATGACCCCATGTGGGTGTCCTGACCCACATGGTTGTAAACCACCACACACACAAAGTCAGACAGGAAGCCTGATGGACAGGACCACGATGGCTTGCATGACAGCAATGAATTACAAACTTTAATTATGCCGAATCTTTATCAATTCTACAATCATTTGAAAAGAGAATACACCTCAAATACATCTGCCACCTGCTTTATGATTATATCATTTATAATGTGTTGATCAGTTTTTATGACAACAGGCCGCCCGACTCCTGCTAATGGAGCTCATGACTGTTGAAATTTACAGTGATAAATCACTGTCTCAGAAGCAGAGATGCTAACTACCTTGTCACGTTGAATTGCTGTCAGCTGAAGGCTGCTACTGTTGTGTGAAGCAGCAGCTCCATCAGGAAGCAGTTTGGGAGAAAAGAATCTGAACATTTTAGCCAGCTTCATAGTGTAAGTGACATTGTTGCATGCAATGTATTTCTGTGATAAGCCCTGGGTAAAGCTATGTCCTCTTTATTGTACTCCTTTATGTAATATGATGAGTTTAAGCTATCTTACATGATGGCAGTAACCACAGGGATTAGAAAATGTTTGTTGTAAAATTGTTAATATCTTTAAGGTTTTGCACTATATCTCTCAGACAGAACAAGACATCTGAAAATTGTGATTTTTTTTTGCCCATATCCCGATATTTTAAAGACAACTGAAGACAAACAATTGATTGATTATTTGAAACTATCGATAGCTGCAGCCATACTCACAGAGTAGACCTGAGGCTGATGTTTTGATGAGGATTGTGCCTCTTTTTATGGTGGCATATGGAGGTTGTGTGGGATTATGTTTTCACCCATGTCTGTTTGTTGGTTTATTTGTTGTTAGAAGAATTAAGCAAGAGTCAATTTCAGTTACCCTAACTTGGCGGAGGGGTCGGGCCTGAGCCTGTGAAGACTCGATTACATTTGGTGCACGTGCAGATTAAGGGGTGGATTCAGGATTTTTTTCCCACTTTCTTTTACTGTGTTTTATGACCAAAAAAATTATAATTTCGTTCATCCGACCACTTCCTTTATTCTTTTACATTTCTACCATAAGAACGAGACAGTTATGTGTAGGATTGTTCGACCTTGGTGGAGGAATGCGCTCTGGGCTTTGTGGAATTCTTGCTTGCATTGTTTCTAAAGATTCTGACTAATGACCACTGCCGGAAAAATAGATGAACGTATAAGCTGCCGATAAAATCTTTCAAAGACTGTTTAGCACAGTGCCGGTTTGAGCTGATCGATGGGGCCAGCAATAGCTGTCATAAATAATTCTGTTCCCAGACAGTCAGGCAGACAGCGAAGAGCCAGTGTGTGTTAATGTGGGCACCACTCACCACCTGCTCCCTGGACCACATTAGTGTCGCAGTGCCACTGAAAGTCAGCTAAAAATGACCAGCTGATCTATATTAGAACGAAAAGTACTCAAAATATGGTACATGCAGCAGTCAATCATCACACGCACACAGTACATGGCTTTCCTGATACACTGTGGCACTGTTTACCACGAATAGTTATCCTTTGATGCTGTTTGTACGCGGCTGACATGTAAATTTACTTTGGGCCGCTGTGGACAAGCTGTCTCCATTTTTAGGGAGTGTGATTTATAGGGAGCTGTTAGTGTCTGGCCTCGGTCTGCAGGGAAGTGTTAATTACCACAGGGAAAGTGTGCAACCCTGGAGAAGTGCGTGGAGGATGTTTCTCTTCTTGTGTCTCCTCTCCTTGGAGAACGGGCTGAGTTATGGCCTTGCAGTTATCTGCTCGTTGCCATCACAAATTTGTTCGAAAGAATTTGTCACGTTCAATGATCTCAGTGTTAAATAACAGATGCATGAAATCTAAGCTGCAGAAAATTCATTTACCAAAAATAATGTTGTCAATTTGTGAGGTGATTTAATACGGTCAATTTTGCCTCATCATTCTGCTACAAAATGCGGTCGAATCCTTAAAAGACCAACAGCGCAAGAGGCATCGACTTATCTGTCTTTTCCAGCCCAGATGGGCTCCTCAGATGCAAGCGTTTGTCCAAAAACTAAAAGGTTCACAGAGCAGGGGGCTTAGCTGGCGTTCCAGCTCCAAAAGAGAGAGAGAGAGAGAGAGAGAGTGATGTTAACTATCAGCCCACACAATGTCAATGTCAGAGACATCAGCCAGTCAGCTATTTTGGATTAATCATCAAGCAAGTGATGGGATGTTCTGCTAAGGGAGGCATCTGGAAGTGCAGAATGGCAAAAAGGAAAAGGGAAGCAGATGCTTTGGTTTGTGCAGGGGTGGATTTGGGGGTAATGTGTATATAATTGTGTATATAAGCTACCCCCAAAAAATATTATGATTATGTGTTTAAGATACATGACTCAATGACACACTGGTGTTTAGTCTGGTTGCTGTTTTTTAAATTGTCCTTTATTGAAACCAGTTAGACTTGTCTTACCACATACTGCACCTAATTTCTAAAAATAAATATATTCATTGTTGAAGTTGACAAGTTAATGTTTAATTCAGTTTAAATCCCTCAGCACGAAGGCCTTCATCTGAGATGATAGAAGAGTGTAATAATGGGAGCTGTCATGAATGTCCCATCTCTATCTGACCCTGTCAGACTGAGTGATGGCTCTTCTCATTAGCTGGGCTGTAACTGGGCCCTGTTCAAGAATACACACACACACACACACACACACACACACACACTCTCTCACACACACAGTCTTCTGACAGGGTGGATAGAGTTATGACCTTCAGACAAAACTTCAGAGAACTTTGTTGGAATTTCGTACAAGAATTAAAAAGAAGTTGTGAAATAATGTCTTTTTTTTCTGTGTTTTCAGGAAAAGCCATTGACAAAGTCACTACAGAGGGGAGAAGATCCTCAGTTTGACCAAGTAAGTCAAAAATGATGTCATCCTTTACTTAGTGCATTTGTTTCCAATATTTGATTGATGAATGAGATGACATTTGATGAACATAAAGGGCAAAAGGTTCTTGTTAGGGGTTTTATATTTTTCAAATGATTTCGCACATTAAACTTACATCGGACTGTTTTGCCTTGCTCTATGAGCATCTAGGCGAGTCACGAACTGCGACATGAAAGGGCTAATGGGAGAAAGCCCTGCTCACATCCCCAGAAAGGTCTTTCACATCCAGTCAAGGGCAGCAGTGTTTACCTTGCGATCTGGCTCTGGCTCTGTGCTATAGGTGTGTCCCGCAGGTCTGTGGCTCCGCAGAGAAGCGACAGGGGTGTGTTTGTGCTGCTCTGTGAGGCCATTCAGCAGCAGCACAGAGCCAGAATTCTTCTCCAGCCTCGTGCTGAATGAAGGGCTCGCTGTGTTCCCCGGCCTAACCAGACTCTCCTCCCTTCCTGTGTGCCCGGCCCGTTCCTTCCTTTCCCCCTCCCTCCCCCCCCAAGACTGAGGGAGGCTGCCCCATGGGCACCGCGTCTCTCTGCGCAGTGTCAATGAGGACCAGCTCACCCTGAACTCTAATTTCTAGCCCTCAATGTTGCTTTGGGCTTAATTGAAGAGCTGTCTCGTTTTACATCAATTCTTAGGATTACACAGACAAAAAAATGGTGAAAAGAAAATGTAGATTAGTTCCTAGAATATACTCTGTTGTAATTTTTGCTCAAATTGCTGTATAAATAAACAAAGGAAACGCTGATTGCCATCTCTTACTTTGGTATGTTAACTACTTAACCCAAACATGCATTTGCACGACATACATCTTGTTCCTCCAGATGATAAGCACCATGAGCTCCTTGGCTGAGTACTGTCTCCCCTCCATCCTGCGCACCTTGTTTGACTGGTACAAAAGACAAAATGGACTAGAGGAGGAGTTTCACGAGTACCGGCCAAGAGCCAACACCAAGTCCAAAAAGTGAGAGTTGTTTAATTAATTTCTGCATGCAATTTGTCACCAGTGGAACAAAACAGTGATGACGCTTATTGTGCACTGTATGATTGTGACAAACCTGTTGCTCTTGTTTCTTCCTCTCTCTCTAACAGCGATGAGCAGCAGAGAGATTATCTACTTGAGAGGAGGGATTTGGCCATTGACTTCATCTTCTCTCTTGTACTTATAGAAGTTTTGAAACAGGTGACTTGACTTTGTGTCCATCCCTCTCAGACACCACTTAGATTGTATTATTATTTTATATAATAATATGAAACTTACTTTAACAGGGATTTACTTCTTCTGAAAATAATACATTCATCACGATTCACTAACATAAATATTAAGGCCTAATATTGAAGATGTATATACTTTAATTGCATGTAAAAATTTCCATCCATTTGCATTACAAAAATATAAACAAACTAATCAACTTAATGTGCTGCATATTTGTCTGTCAAATAGAAATGAAACAGGCAAGACAGAAATTCAAGTAATATTTCTTATGATCCCAATGTGTTTTAAATATACAATTACCCGATTTATATATTTATAATCAAATTCGTAAGAACCATGTTTATGTATTCAATATTAATAAAGCCTATCTGTTGGAAATATCATCAAGTTTATTCATTTGTTTGTGTTCAATCGGAGTAATCCAAATGGATGGAAATTGTATATGGAATTGAAATGCCTAAATCTTAAATTAGGTTATTCCGATTTTTGTGAGTGTTAGGTTGTGAATACTGTGTTGTTGTTGTTGTTGTTGTTGTTGTTGTTGTTATTTGTTTTATTATTCAATCTCATGCCGTTGTGTCTCCTGATTCATAACTAGATGCCTCTTCACCCAGTCCTGGACAACTTGGTCAATGAAGTCATC
This sequence comes from Scophthalmus maximus, assembly GCF_022379125.1. Lineage (NCBI taxonomy): Eukaryota > Metazoa > Chordata > Actinopteri > Pleuronectiformes > Scophthalmidae > Scophthalmus > Scophthalmus maximus. The sequence continues at coordinate 9,796,198 of NC_061525.1, forward strand.
AACCTCGCCTTTAAGCACTTTAGATACAAAGAGGGGTAAGATCTTGTTATTCCCAGCATAACTTCCCTCTTTCCTTCATAGTTGCAATGTTCTCTAAGGCTTGTTATTCTTTGTCTTGTGTTACTCTATAGGTATCATGGTCCCAACACTGGCAACATGCACACTGTAGCAGACCTCTATGCTGAAGTAATAGGAGTATTAGCCCAGTCCAAGTAAGCAGCAAAGATAATTTATTATTATATAATTGACTATCATTGATTTTTTACCTTTCCATGTTTTTTCATTGGCTGTTAATTCTTAATTCTCTCTCTCTCAATTCTGTTGGGTGTAATGATGGTGTGTTACCGTTGCTCGTGCTTATCATGCAAAACATTCCCCCGGTTCAGGAGACTGGAACATACTGTAGAGACGGCACACTTTTGGACAGGTCCCCTTCACACCAAACTAGGGCTGGAAATTGATGTCTGTTTATTTGAAGTTTTAAAATCATTGCAGCAAGGAACAAACCCTTAAAATAGAGATATGGCTGGTGAGCACACTGCATACCTTTCCCATCCAAAGTGTGCTCTGCTTAATTTCCTGCAGGAGATACTTTACTGAGAGGCGTTTATAGACATCTTTATTTTTCTTTGGGGTCGAGAGGTCAGGGGGTTTCACTGTAAAAACCAAAATGAATCGAGTCTCAAACTGGTTTCTCAGTCACTGTCTGTGTGATTTAGAAACGGCTGTATTCACTTCTTACAAGTACAGTACGACCCAAATGGTAAGAGGCTGAGAGATGCTCATATGAGCTCTCGTGATGAATTATCTTCTAAATTTAGACCAGTTGAAGAATCCGATCTCTGGTTCAATTTGGGCAAGGGATTAGGTGCTGGACCAGGGGTGCATGCTGGGACACAGACTTGCAGTCTGTATGTAGAGGGTAAAACGAGGGGATGATATATTTGGGAGTATTTCAAGTGGAGGAACTTTATTGGGGAAGTGTTGATTTGGGTTTCGGGATGCAGACATGTCTTTATATAGCGTCTCATTTTGTTGTTTTTTTCTTCCTCTCAGGTTTCCTGCTGTGAAGAAGAAGTTCATGGCTGAGCTGAAGGAGCTGCGTCAGAAAGAGCAGAGTCCATATGTAGTCCAGAGTACTATTAGCCTCATCATGGGGGTCAAGTTCTTTCGAATTAAGATGTACCCTGTCGAGGATTTTGAAGCATCTTTTCAGTTCATGCAGGTACAGCAAACTTCAATAACTCAATAATATTTCACTTCTATCACAAACCGGCCTCGCAACAGTATAAACTGATCAAATGTTTTTGTCAAACTTTTTACTTTACTCTTGTTTTGACTTTCTTTTGATTTGTGTGTATTAAACCTACATTTAGGGTTATATCACCAGTGTGTAGAAAATCTACAGAAAAATTCTCTGGGTTGTCCTTCTACCTTTGGCATGCACTTTGTGGATTATATTCAGTTTTGAACACACAGTTTGAAGTCTGTTTGTCTCTTGGGTAAATCTTTTTTTACAACTCTCTACATATAAGATTTAAAGTGTTTCGTTTTTTTAAATTATGTGCTAAACCATTTGTTACTGTTTCCTCTGCAGGAGTGCGCCCAGTATTTCCTGGAAGTCAAAGACAAGGACATTAAACATGCTTTGGCTGGTCTTTTTGTTGAAATTTTGGTGCCGGTTGCCGCGGTAAGTTTTTTCCTCCTTTGCATGCTTCACACAATACGTAATTCAAATTTGGAAAAGAGCACCACTCTGGAGAGGATGTTGTCTTGTGTGTGTTGCCGTCCTAGGCAGTAAAGAACGAGGTGAACGTACCCTGCCTGAGGAACTTTGTGGACAGCCTGTACGACACAACCCTGGACTTGTCCTCCAGGAAGAAGCACTCGCTGGTTAGTTAACGTGCAGAAGACAAACTGTCCCCGATTGTTGGCCCTGTTTGTTTCCGTACGCCTCTGTTTACACTCTGACACCCTCTGCTGAATGCATACATTGCCTAGTTGTCCGTGGTCTTTGTGAATCCTCAAGCATTTCAAGGTCACTCTTGTGTAATATTCTGTTACAACGTCAGTGTCCACAGTAGAAGTTTTTTTATGAGGAAAGACAGGCTGCCTTTTCAAAGCATAAAAACGTGAGCTTGACAGCAGTGCAGTATGTATATGGCCGTACCTGCCCACTAAAGTGTCCTTGATAAAGCATTTCGCTGCAGTAGTTCACAGTGAAATGGAACGACAACAACCCTTATGGAACAGTGGCCTGCTCATACAGAACGCTTACATTCCCTTGAGGGAGCAATTATGGCTGAAAGCCACATCTTACGAGTGATGCGTTGTCAGCAATAAGCATAACAAAAGAAAAAGAAAACGTCATCATATCTTCAAAAGAAAACTGGTTTATGCTGATATGGTTTTAGAAACAATGTATAATCTGTTAATCATCCACTGAAAGCACAACCTCAAATATTACTGTGTACGTGGAAACTAAACGTGTTCAATGTATTTTGTCGTGTAGTGTGAAGCTGTGATAACAATGCACTGTGACATCTAAACACTCTGTCCTCTCTACGCAGGCGTTTTACCCACTGGTGACGTGCCTTCTGTGTGTCAGCCAGAAACAGTTCTTCTTGAACAGATGGCACGTCTTCCTTAACAACTGCCTCTCAAATCTGAAGGTAATTTTACTTCAGACTGCAGCAGACTTTGTTTTGGACTGGGGCGTATTTTGATATATCTAGCTATGAATTTCCTTCAATTTACATCATGATTTTTTTTTGTATACATAATAAAAATGTGCTGAACGCCTCAGTCAGTAATCACGATTGTCGTCAGAGTTTGATATGTTAAATAGTAATAGTGTGATTACAGTGATGATCTGTGTAATTTTGTTTTGCAAAATCATAGCCTCCATAAACTGTCACTCTTATGCGGCCACTCTACCCCTGACTTTCTTCGGAAAATGTGATTTTATTCCAGAGTCGAGACCCTAAAATGGCCCGTGTTGCACTGGAGTCCTTGTATCGGCTGCTGTGGGTCTACATGATCAGAATAAAGTGTGAGAGCAACACTGCAACACAGGGGTAAATATCTTCAGTCCACTCCCTGTTAATTTTCAGTGATCAAAAATGTTAATCTCAATAATTACTTGTTATAGTCACTTTCACTGTGTTTTGATGTGTTACTAAAAAACCTGAGAGATGCAGATGAAGGTCATGGGCTGAAATATGTCTGTTATAACCAAAGATATAGTTGTCTTTTATTGGTATCTTGTTAATAATTTTATTTGCATTTGGAGAGAGACAAATTATTCGTTTGTCATGTACATGCGCAAGAGGGCAGACTTGGAGTCAGGTCACACCACATTGTCAGTGGCCCACAAGTTTGTCAGCAGTTTACAGACGTCACAGGGAGCCAGAGTCTGCATGAGGAATCCCAACCATGTCAAGCTGGACCTCATATATTCGTTAAATAAGACCAAAAATAAACTTAAAGTAATGGAGTACTTCGCAAAACAGTTCAAATGTTGTTCAGTATTTTTCCAATTTGACACGTCTTTTAAAAACAGTTTAAAGGCTTTTCCGAGGTAATAGGTTCTTTTGTTTGTGTCCACAGTCGCCTCAACACCATTGTAACAACACTTTTCCCCAAAGGATCTCGCAGTGTGGTACCAAGAGACATGCCTCTCAATATCTTTGTCAAAATCATCCAGTTTATTGCGCAGGTAAACACAACACCATGCTGTTCTGCACTAAAGAGAGGTCGTACAAATTAAGTAAATATGAGAGTATGTAAATCTCTGTTAAAACCAATGCATGCTGTCCCCACTGTGACTCGTGAGATGCTATCTCATGAATAGATTATGTCACATGTAACACGTTTTTCCACATATCATTACAGGAACGACTTGATTTTGCCATGAAAGAAATTATATTTGACCTTCTTTGCGTTGGAAAACCTGCAAAAGCCTTTAGTCTTAATCCAGAGGTATGAATTCAATTTTAACTTATATGATGTGACTTGTGACTATAAGCGTAGTCTCGTGGTTAAATGAGAACTGAACTTAGTTTTGTCTCTGTTCAGAGAATGAATATCGGTCTGAGAGCATTCCTGGTCATAGCCGATAAACTGCAGCAGAAGGACGGCGAGCCTCCCATGCCCAATACCGGTTGCACTCTGCCCTCTGGGAACACTCTTCGAGTGAAGAAGACGTATCTGAGCAAAACGCTGACGGATGAGGAGGCCAAAGACATTGGTGAGTTGAAAATGTCATGGTTTTGCAGATACTGACAGCTTTAGCATTTCACAGCAGCAGAGATACAAAACGTTTATTTTGCTCTGTCATCTTCTCCAGGGATGTCGCAGTATTACTTCAATGTGCGGAAGGCTATTGACAACATCCTCAGACACCTGGACAAGGAGGTGGGACGCTGCATGATGATGACTAATGCTCAGATGTTGAACAAGGAGCCTGAGGACATGATCACGTAAGTGTGAACATCACTCTGCCATCCTGGCTGTCAGGACATTTCAAGTTAGTAAAACTCCAGATTGACGCAGGAGAGAAATGATAAATGTGGTTCCGGGATCTAAATAACTTTTCATCACAAAGCTTGATCAGTTTTGCGCTTGACAATTCAAAACATTGAAAGCAAGCTGTTGCAGTTAAACTTAAAATCTGATCTTTTTAGAGGTGAAAGGAAGCCCAAGATCGACTTGTTCAGGACGTGTGTTGCTGCCATTCCTCGTATCCTGCCCGATGGGATGTCCAAGCCAGAGCTCATAGACCTGCTCTCACGGTAGGTCACCTTTAAGAAGGCCGAGCTGTGGCTGTACAGTATGGCTTTATAAAAAGATCATTAACGGGTTGTGTAATCGGGGATCAAGTTTATTAAATACCCATCAAAGAAATTTTATAAACCAGTGGTCCAAAACTATTTGTCTAAATCCATTTAGTAACACATTTTATGGTTCCTTTTGTGTCTTTCTTTGTCTTGTTGGTCAGATTGACAATCCACATGGATGATGAACTGCGACTCATAGCCCAGAATTCCTTGCAAAGTCTGCTGGTGGATTTCCCAGACTGGCGTGACGACGTCCTGTTTGGATTCACTAACTTCCTGCTACGCGAAGTACAGGACACCCACCAGGGACTGATAGATACATCCTTGAAGCTACTGCTGCAACTCCTCACACAGTGGAAACTGACCCAGGCCGCCTCGGGGAAGAGCAGTGACACCGCTAAGATACACACCGCCGAGGTACAGTACACACCTTTGTGTCAGTTATGGCATATGTTTGTGAAAGTTGACTCATCTGTTTTTGTTTTGCCCCTTCTGACTGCTAATACTCACACTTGATCTTATACTTTTTTTTTTTAAGGTGTCATTTATGAAGCTGTGAAATTTTGATGTTTACTTCACAGTTGCTGCAGACCAGCTCAAGTCCAAAGATGCCACCGGAGCGAGGACCTCACTCCACCGTGCTGCATGCTGTAGAGGGTCTGGCTCTCGTACTGCTCTGCTCCTGTCAGCTGAGCACCCGCAGACTTACCATCGCCATACTCAAAGAGATACGATGTGTCTTTATGACCATTGGACAGACCGAGGTGAAGTGGGAGAAACGAAAAAACGACAGCAGAGCAGAAGGCAGCAGCGAGCGGTTTTTGAGGTTTACAGTTTGTGTTTTTTTGTTTCTCTATTTTCGTCAACTGCAGGATGATGATAAACCAATGATAGAGATCATGGACCAGCTCAGCCCTGTAATTCTGGAAAGTTTTGTCAATGTCGCAGTCTCTGACACAGTAAGTTGGGAGATTCACTCTGTGGCTCAGCCCCAAATGAAATCCACAGTCTCGATCTACATGCATGTGCAGTTTATCTCCCTGTTTTTCTTTACTCTTCTTTAGTTAAAGTTTATTCACGCTGTGCAAATTTGGCGTGACTTGACCTGACAGACAAGAAAAGTGAGATGCTTGTCAGTTGAGTCGACTCTTGAAGTTGATACCACTTTGAAGTGACAGTTTAACCACAAGGACAATCTGGTTCACAAAACAGCAAATGTTTTTCATGTTAACTGTTAGATAGAAGCTCGATGTAGGTATCTACCGTGTGACAATGAATGAACAGCTAAATCTGAGCAGCTGTTGGCCTGTTGATTCTCGTTTATGTAATCATCAATCTGTCAACATGATGCTGAGAATACAGATTTGATTGAGAATGGGATCATACAGTAAATGTCCCTATATTGAATTGTGTTTCTACATATATCTCACTTAGGACTTCCCTTATTCACAAGCAAGAGGATGAATAGACAGATACAAGAGATGCCGCTTATTGGATGTCTAATTCAATCATGACCCCTGACCTTTGCCCCTGCTGTGCCACTTGCTTGTTTGCAGGCCACACTGCCAGCTGGACACCATGTGGACCTTCAGTGGTTCGTGGAGTGGAACGCCCTCCTCGTCAACAGTCACTATGACATTATGAGCCCCTCACACGTGTGGATCTTTGCCCAGTCGGTGAAGGACCCCTGGGTTCTGTGTGTATACAGCCTCCTCCGACAGGACAACCTGCCCAAGCACTGCCCCACGGCTCTCGGTTACGCCTGGCCCTACGCCTTCACTCGAATGCAAATGCTCATGCCCCTGGTCGATCCAAAGTAAGTGTCTCCAGACACTGCAGTGAGTTCAGGAGGAACCACGAGACACAACTCTATTTTCTTTACACTCCTGTTTAGCGTTCCTATTTGTAACATATCCACCTGACACCAGGTCCCCAGCACATTAAAATTCCACTCTGAGATTTCCTGTTAAAAACTGTTTAGATTTTTTTCTCCAAAATGGGTCTAATAACATTTCCTTTTGGAATGATTCAACAGTAACCCTGTGTATGCAAAGAAGACCAGCACCTCTGGCAGTGGGGACAGTTACATCACGCTGTGGAGAAACTACCTGATCCTCTGCTTTGGGGTGGCGAAGCCCAGTATCATGAGCCCGGGCCATCTGAGAGCGTCGACACCCGAGATCACGTCCGCCACGCCTGACAGCGGTGTCAGCTACGACAACAAGGTAGCTACCTCACTGTCTTCTTGCCTTATTGATTCCCCCAGTGCTTTGTCTGTACAGGATCAGGTGTTCATACAGAGCATGTTGACATTCACACTCAAGGCATCAAATTACACAGCAGCTACTGTATCGTTACATGAATGGAACAGGAGGCTGATACGTTCTTGGATGTACAGACACCTATTTCAACGCAGCCCTGTGTAATTACTGGTGTTAAAACTGCACGGGAAATGTATTTGTCTGACTGAACCGTCTGTATTTGATGTTTCAGGTTATCGGGAGCCCATCTGTGGCTTGGCTTCTGAAGCAGTTGGTTCCGCTGATGAGGGCAGAGAGCATCGAGTTGACAGAATCATTAGTTCTGGGCTTTGGTCGCACCAATTCTCTTGTATTCAGGTAGATCAGAGCACAGTGTTTTAGACGTTCTGACCTGTAATTGTGTGGATATAATGTGGAGATGAACAGAAGACTATATTGGGGTGGTTCCCTGTTGCCATTTACAGCTGCATCGAAATTGTTTCCTTAAAAATCAATGTATTTATTTTTTTAATCTAAAATCTCTTTTCCTTGAAAATTTGAAAATAGTCTTACTGCTGTTAATTCTTCCAACTTACAGTAACTGAACATTTAGCTGTTTGATGAATAATTTACACTCTACATAATGATGAACTGGTTTATATTTTCACCGTCTCCACAAAGGGAACTTGTGGAGGAGTTACATCCGCTAATGAAAGAAGCGCTGGAAAGGAGGCCTGAGGTTGGTTGATCATATTTTCAATACAGTACAAAAAAATAAATGTGCACCATTTAAGTGTATTTGTTAGTGAAGCTGGCATGTGTCAGAAAATCTTAGACTGTAATAATGTTTGAAATATTGTTACACGGACTTTAAGGATTTGTCTTCATGTTTTTTTTGTAGAACAAGAAGAGGCGTGAGCGGCGAGATCTTCTCAGACTGCAGCTGCTGAGGATCTTTGAGCTGCTGGCTGATGCAGGTGTCATAAGTGACAGGTTAGTGTGGCACTAGTTTTCACATTGCAGTATTATTGTTATGTACTGTTTAGTTTGTGACTGTTGGGCGTCTCCCTGTTTGTGATCTCTCAGTACAAATGGAGCTCTGGAACGTGACACACTCGCCCTGGGCGCTTTGTTCCTGGAGTATGTGGATCTAACCCGGATGCTCCTGGAAGCTGAGAATGACAAAGATGCCGAGATCCTCAAAGACATCCGAGCTCACTTCAGCGCCATGGTGGCTAACCTCATCCAATGTGTACCAGGTGCTCGGAAGAGATTCCTTCTACCAGCTCAATTTTACAATCTTTTCTTATCAGGCCAGTCACTGACAATGCTCTGCAGGCTAGATTGATAAATAACAGAATATAGACTATAAATGTTTTACATTTTCTTTTACATTGATGCCTAATACAATCCACCTGTCCTTAAAATCTATTTGTGGATTGTGAATTATATAATAGGCTTCCATTTGGCTTGAGTTTGCATAGGATGGATGAAGCACAAGACTGTTGACATTGATCCTAATTTGGACAAAGCCCAGGGGGAGTAGATCCAAAAATAGTGCAGCTTGAGGACAGAGCAGGAAAGGAGAGGTGATGACTCATGGGTTGCCAAACACACACAAGTCCCCACTGAACGCTAATGGCTACTGATCTGTCAAGGGACATCAACACCTGATTATCATATTATCATCAAATCCTCTTAGTAGTTGAAGATACTTTGAGTATTTTTGCATATAACATATAACAGCCTTGTCCTCGTCTCTCTGCCCAGTGCACCACAGGCGCTTCCTGTTTCCACAGCAGAGCCTGCGACATCACCTCTTCATCCTCTTCAGTCAGTGGGCCGGCCCCTTCAGCATCATGTTCACCCCTCTGGACCGCTACAGTGACAGGAATCACCAGATCACAAGATATCAATATTGTGCCCTGAAGGTGAACATTAATCTACTGATCTCCTCAGAATCTTACATGTATTCATATTATCCCTTAATACAGCATAAAAATACATTATATTAGTGTTTTGATCTAACTCTCTTTACCAGAGATGTATGTGCCCTCATAGACTGTCCAATGTCAAACTGTCCAGTGTCTACATAATGAAGTGGAATTTGATGCAGTATGGCATACAGTATTTTATGATTGTACTGTAATACATTTTTTTAGTTGGTATTATGCCTGACTTTTTTTGATTTCAAACTAATACAAACCTGTGACATGTGCACGATTGTCTATTTGATAAATCTTCATGTACTCGATTCTTGCTCTTTTGGGTAATATCTTCACGGTTGAATGCACTTATTGTGAGTCGTTTGGACAAAAGCGTCTGGTAAATGAATGTAATATAATGCAGTGAAAAAGATTTAGTGAATATTACAAGACACTCTGCACACTTGTGAAAGTATAGGAGCCAAGTAGAACATTTATTTGCAATGTGTGCGTAAACAATCATTTGTGAAGCAGGATGTTGCCACCTTCTGCAGGTTGCGTGTAACCAGTATTTGCCACTCATTTTTTATGAAACCGGCCCCAGAATCACAAAGTGGTGCAGCATTAGAGAAAATCCTACCTCTGCTTGTCAAGATTGCTCTTTAAATGTAATTATGTTGTTTACATGGATGCTTCTCCACCCACAAGTCAAATACAAACTTGCTCCCTCCAGAAAATCTGCGGTGCGCCAACATTAGATCTTTACATTTCTCTCGTCCAACTGTTATAATTAGATAAAGCCAAGACCAAGACTTGTGTCACTGTTTTGCATTGATCTACTTGAGGGTGGAGCAGTGGCACTGTAAAGCAAAAGAGCGGAAAAAAGTAGAACTGGATAAGTTTATCTTCAGTTTTGTGTCGTGTTGTGTTGAAACATTTAGCATGTGAATATTGTTTACCGATGTTTGTTCTTCCAGGCCATGTCTGCTGTGCTGTGCTGTGGGCCTGTGTTTGATAACGTCGGCCTGTCTCCAGATGGATACCTCTATAAGTGGCTGGATAATATACTAGCCTGCCAGGATCAGCGGGTATGTTGCCAAAACTTAACCACTGTCCTGCGTTGAAACAAAGAACTAGCCCAGAACTAGCCCCTCCGGTGATAGCTTGCTTAAGCCAACTGCTGGCCCATTATCCAGTGTATTATCCTGTGTCAAATAGTGAGGGAGAGTTTTTCAAAATTTCATTTTTATGATATTGTCTTTGATACAGGATAGAACACACACTTCCTCAGAAAATCTGACTTAAAGCCTTCATGCTTTAATGACAGTATTATTATTATTATTATTATTATTATTATTATTATTATTATTATTATTATTATTATTATTATTATTATTATTATTGTTATTATTATTATTATTTTATTATTATTATATTATTACAACCTTTATTTAACCAGGAGTAAGAACAAACTCATTGAGATCAAAAATGTATTTTTCAAGAGTGTCCTGGCCAAGACAGGCAGCAGCATATATAACACAGTTGCAGACAAGTACAAACAGTTTAAAATGAGAAACAACATACATCAACAGTCAAAGCATCTACAGCCAGAAGTGGCTGCTTCCAGGTCATTTAAGATCACTTTAAATTTGTCACATGAGACAAATTCTTGGTCCTTTTGCAAAATTATTCCATGCCGAGGGAGCAGCATACTTAAAAGCCATTTTATTTAAATTATTGAAAAAAAACTATACAAAAGAAGTAGAGCTACTGGAATCAAGTCAATTTACACAAAATCTTTTTAAATGCAGTGAATTTCACCTCAGATTATCACTAAAGTACAATTGGGAATATAGAGAATCCTTCAGAAAATATAGATGTGAAATTGAAGAGGTGTCTGTTTCTGTTCCTGTTCCTGGCTCAGGTCCATCAACTTGGCTGTGAAGTCGTCGTCTTGCTCCTGGAGCTCAACGCCGACCAGATCAACCTCTTCAACTGGGCGGTGGATCGCTGCTACACCGGCTCCCACCAGCTCGCCTCGGGCTGCTTCAAAGCCATCGCTACAGTCTGTGGCAGCAGGTACAAAATCTCTCATCGGAATCCTCATTTCTTTATACAGTTTTTGTCCTGTACCATCTTGTTCTTTAATTCTCTGTCAGTTTTTTTGAGGTAAAGTTAGGTTATGATTTGCTTCATTGGAGTAGATTAGATTCTGTATTTTCAGGATTATTTAGATTCATTATCTGAATGATCCATGAATAATCTCAATGATAACTGAGAAAAAACACTGGTAAATTAGCTTAGACTTCAAATTGTCTGCTCTGTTAATCCTCTTAGAGCGCTCCTTGTTTGTCTTAGGTTGGCCTTCGCCTCCTGCTTTATCTCAGCAGCATTAACAAACGCAGTGTGTGGAACACTCAGCATAGATTTTCTTAATAATGGAACATGACTTCATAGTTATTATTGTCTCTGTCTTTCTTCATTAGCAGAAACTACCAAAGTGATATAGTAACGCTGCTGAATCTGGTGCTCTTCAAGGCGTCAGACGCCAACAGAGAAATCTATGAGATTTCAATGCAGCTGCTGCAGGTGAGCAAACATAACCGTGATCTGCTGTGCTGCTGTGTGGGTTCATGTGTTTACAGTCTGAAGTGACACATTTCCCCCTCTTTCTTTGTGCAGATTCTTGAAGCCAAGTTGTGCGTATACTCGAAGAGGATTGCGGAGCAAAAGCCCAGCAATATCCTCTACGGCACACATTGTCCATTGCCACCTCTGTACAGTGTCTCTTTGCCTCAGTTGTCCAGCCAGCTGGCGCGGATGTACCCTGAACTCACGCTTCCTCTATTCTCAGGTCACTGTTTCATTCATTTATGTGTGTGTGTGTGTGTGTGTGTGTGTGTGTGTGTGTGGCTACAGTAGGGTTAACCATGGTATTTAAGCCTGCTGTAATACTCTCATAGGCTTGTCATCTTCCCATGGTTTCCCACTAAATGCTGCTTCCTCCTCTGCCAAAGAAGCCTTCATCTCCCAGACACTTACAGTATCTGTGGACACTCCCACTGACCACAGAAACACTGAGAGCTTAATTTTGCTCAGGGACTCCCCAACTTCAAGTTGAAATCATATGCGGATCAGGATTAAACTGGCTATTATGGTGAAACTGAGTATGCAGTATATGTTTGATTTCCTTGTAGAATATAAACACCACAGTGCCCGCTGATTTTATTCTGCCTTGCCTTCCAGAGGTTAGCCAGAGGTTCCCCACCACTCATCCCAACGGGAGGCAGATCATGCTTACCTACCTCCTGCCCTGGCTCAGTAACATCGAGCTGGTGGACAGCGGCCTGCTGCTCCCGATCTTCACACCATGCACCTCCGATTATGAAGCTTCTGGCCGCATAACCAGCACAGGCTCATCGCACCAGCTGAAGGGCACCGGCTGGGGCTCCCTGCAAGCCACGTCTATGGTTCTCAATAACCTCATGTTCATGACTGCCAAGGTAAAGTCATTTTGGGGAAATGAAACGAAACGAGGCGTGGGCCATCTACGGTCAACGCAGCTAACATGATGCTGATGATGTTTATTAACCCCTCTGGTCAGTATGGAGACGAACTGCCCGGGCCAGAGATGGAGAACGCCTGGAATGCTTTAGTGAGCAATGAGAAGTGGAGCAACAATCTGAGAACGACACTCCAGTTTCTCATCAGCTTATGTGGAGTCAGCAGTGACACCACTCTCCTGCCATATGTAAGATATGTTATTCAGACAAGCTGGAACGTGTTGTATAGCTACTTGTCCCCCTCCTTCCAGTATCTCATGGATATTCTGTGATACGTTTGTTCAGATCAAGAAGGTGGTGATCTATCTGTGCCGGAACAACACCATACAAACCATGGAGGAGTTGATATTTGAGTTACAACAAACGGATCCAGTCAACCCTGTGGTGCAGCACTGTGATAGTCCTCCTTTCTATCAGTTCACTGCTACAAGCAAGGCCTCTGCAGCAGCTTCGGGTACATATTTTCACTGCACCGCATCTCACCGAACAGGATGAACCAATTTGTATTCTTTTTAACTGGAGAGATATTAACCAGGAAGTCACAACTGCTCCAGTGGAACCACTTGGTGGACATTACATTACTTTTAGTCTGGACAGATCCCAGTGGTGACTGTGCAGCAACGTTAGTCTTGAAGATCATGCTTGAACATACTGTAAAACATGAGTATCAAGCTCTTTTCTGGTTCAATTCTAGGCACCACATCGAGCGGCAACACTGTTGTTGCATGCCAGGAGAGGTTTCCTGACACAGATGATACCAAGGCTGTCAAGGAGAATGGGGAGAGGTATGGGAGACAATGAGATCTTGTCATTGGATGAATTACTGTACAGTATTTGCATTACTGATCATAATGATAGTTTTTTTTCCCCTGACTTCAGGCTTAGCCACATGATGCGAGCACACAACCGCCTGGAATCACGCTACAGCAACAGCTCAGGAGGATCATATGACGATGATAAGGGTGAGTATTTTCTTGGTACCAGACACCCAATGAAAAAGTGTGGTCGTCATGAATACATGAGCTGGCTTTGAGGGTAAGAGGGTGACCGGCATGATGTCATTGATAATGCATGAGCAATGCAGAGTTGCCTTTGGCTCTTCAAAGGCTTCTGTGTGAAGTGGCACTGAAATGAAAGTAGTCGAGCCCAGAGCTTCTGCACTGTTGCCAGTGACCCAGAATCCAGCTTGTTACACCCTCTTGGGCTGAATTAGTCTTGCTGACGAACGTGAGTATTGATAATCTGCCACCTCGAAATACATTTTTGACAACTATGCTTCTAAAATTGACGACCTCTGTAATAATGTTATATTGTGAGTAGTATTTAAATGCACACCCCGTGTCGTTTACCCACATGCCACCCATTTCCAGCCACAAAACATATTTTTTGTTGGGGTTTTTCTTACATGTGTCTGGTAGCATAAATGAAAACATTGTTCTGTAACCATTTAGGTGAACCACTGCCTCCCTACGCTGATTGGCTGATGGTTGTGATTGAGACCAACCAGCCCCATCCACTGCCCATGCCTCTGACTGGAGGCTGCTGGGCTCCGCTGGTGGACTTTCTGCCCGAGACCATCATTCCAAGAGGACCACTGCACAGGTTAGATCAGTGCTTACATTAGAGGAAAATGTGCCCATTCTGATTCTCGAGTCTGAAGCTGTTTGCAGACATGAACTCCGGAAAATGTCTGTAAAATTTGGTCCGGACATTATCGGAGTTTGCTGTTCCAAAGTAAAGCACGCGGCAGGAGATTGTCTGAGTAAGATGCGTTCACAACAGCAAGAAAATGTCCAGAAGGTTCAGCCGAGGAGTGGTGCCTGTGTATAGTACCCACTCGCTCTCCATCAATCTTCCGAAGATTGCTGTTGAGAACGTATCTTACTCACATGGACTCACTCAGACATTTTTCGAAAATGTTACTTGGAGCCTGGCAGGAAAAGTTCCGGACAATGTTGCAGCGACATTTGCATCCCCACATACAGCCAAAAAAATGTCAGAACCTCAGTACACCCTTTGGTGTTTATCATCATTTAACTGTAAATGAGACCATGATTTACAAAAGGAACAGCATGCTGTATTGAAGAAGACTTGAAACTCGAGATTGAGACCATAAACTCATGTCATAAATCAAGTGAGAAGTAGTAATTGTCTCATAGACCACTATGGATAAGGACCTATTTTTGCAACCAGTGGAGTCGCCCCCTGCTGGTCATTTTACAGAATACAGGTTTAAGCCAATTCCGCATTGGCTTCATTTTCCAAATCCGGTGACCTGGTGTCCTTTTTTTCAGTCTACAATCTCAAAGCTACTTATCTCCTCCAGAAATCTTGAGATAAAACTGCTGCCAGTCACAGTAATGGCTTTAAGGCGAGAACAATTCAATCAGACCTTAAATAAACTGCCACTGTGCATGTATTTGTGGATTAAATTAGATTCAGATCTGTTTTAAAGTGTGCCATATTTAACTAAGTGGCTTTATAATATGTGCGTTTGTTTGTTTCAGGTGTAACGTAGCAGTCATCTTCATGACAGAGATGGTGGTGGATCACAGTGTGAGAGAGGACTGGGCCATGCACCTGCCTTTATTGCTACATGCCCTGTTTCTGGGTAAGTTCATGCTGTAATTAGTCATACTGGAACTATGTAATTACGTGATTTGTACATATTTGATGCATAATCATGGCTGACTTTCTGTCACATTGCCATTGTTTTAAGTACGATTACACGATTTCAGTTTTTAGAGAATTCTGATTAAGTTGCTTTTCTGGTAGAACATCTTTTGATAACTTTCCACCAGCTGATATCAGATTTAATTTTCTGGAGACTCTGAGATTAATACTGTGAAACCAGGAGAGATGAGAGAGGAGAACTTGGAAATAGTCCTTGCAATATCTTAGACTTACTGACTGCTCTGTTACTGTCTCCAGGAATGGATCACTATCGTCCAGAGGTGTTTGAGCACAGCAAACGTCTCCTGCTCCATCTGCTCATCACATTGTCCTGTAACAACAACTTCCAGGCCATTGCGTCAGTCTTGCTGCAGACATGCGAGGTCAATGGCACCAAGACCCTCACCTGCAAACCAAGCCTGCAGCTTCATTGTTTACCTTCTGGTAAAAATATAAACCTTAAGTACTACTCACCTTTTTGACTTTGCTCAACTACTAATACATTCACGCTTTATTAAAAAGTTGAGATATAACTGGGTCCATTTGTCAGAGCAGCTTGG
The DNA here is from genome assembly GCF_022379125.1 of Scophthalmus maximus. NCBI lineage: Eukaryota > Metazoa > Chordata > Actinopteri > Pleuronectiformes > Scophthalmidae > Scophthalmus > Scophthalmus maximus. The sequence goes on from NC_061525.1 coordinate 9,811,997, forward strand.
CATTTGACACGTTTCTGGTTTAGTATCTTGGACATCAGGAGGTAATCACTAACATTCCAAGTTTCTTATCAGGGGAGGAAATATTTTTACACTGTACCAAAAGCAAAACTGAGCACAGAGGACAGACATCAAAGCTCTTGATTAAAGCATTCCTCTCTGCTATTTTTATCCCTTTGCCCAATTTGGGGCCATCTGCTGGGGCTCGGATAGGCTGGTTTGGCTGCCCTCCTCCCCCCGCTGATAATTTTTTGCTAATGTCTAGACATTAGTTTTATTTTGGTCCATCTGACCACTTGAACACAACTTGCATGTTTTTTTGTTTTGTTTGTTTTTTCACACATGCCACACAGTGATAACACTGCTAAGGAGATCCAAAGAAAACATTCTTTTTTTCCCCATTTTTATTTTTTATATCTTCACTGCCATGATTATCATTATTATTATGATTGTTTTGTGTTAGTTTGTAAATTTACAAAAAGAAGGTTAGATATGCAGCAACTAAGTAGTGACACCTGACAGATGCCACACATGAAATAAATACTGTCAGAAGAAAAGTCCATTTTTCAAATTCCAGACATGTTCGAACACAGGTCATGCTGCTCCCTACATGTTCCCTTACTGCCAACTCCAGCCGCATGTTGGTGAAATGATTTAAAACATCCAAATGAACCGCTGCAACCTGTTTCTGATCATACACCTGTTCCTCTGTTGTGTCCGGTAGGTTTTGACTTCCTGCGGGAGTGTCAGACGTCTCCTGTACCAGACTCAGGTCTGAGTTCTTCTTCCACATCGTCCAGTCTGAGCCTCGGGGGGAGCAGCAACAACCTGCCTGAGTTCTCACAGGAGGTGGAGGAGCTGGTGGCCTCCAACAAAGTTGATGAGAAGACGAACAAACTCATTGAGTTTTTATCCACGAGGTACTCATTATGTACTGTAGTTGCCCTGTTAGAATAATTTCCAGGCAGCAAATGCAGCAATCCAGAGAATGTATTTTCACTTACAGGTCACTGGAAATATTTTAGACAATAAATACAAGATATGCAGCGAAAAGTTTCATAGATGTATCCAGAAATAGCATATCTGATACACTGATGTACTTTGTCATATCCCTTGATTTAGATTACCACCTAGTGGTGATGTATATATAGTGCAACAGATTATTTTCGATTTGATATTCAAATTAAGATGCTGCTTGTTTTTACCATGATCATTTGTAACATTGTAAATTTGAGTTTAAACTTTCATCTTGCAAAGTCTATAGACATTTTTATCATTTTATTTGTTTAAAACAGCTTTTGCTGCACTACTTAACAGAATAAACAGAAGCACATCATTCAGAATCTCCATGTAGACTTCATTTTGGTTTTTATGAGTAACTTGACTAATCTGTTGTTTTGTAGAGGGCATGGACCACTGTGGTGCCATGAAGACATTTCACCAAAGTGCCAAATATCAAAAAGCACCGGGCAGCTGACCAACTTCTTGCGACATGTGGTATCTGTGTTCAAAGAGTCCAAGTCAGGTAACACTTCAGTATATTCCCAACAGTAAATATTAATGAATTATACCACATAGCCCTGTCTTTAGCACTCAATAGTTCTCATTAATTCCATTTGGGGTTCTCCTCTTGTCAGATTTCCACCTGGGGCAGCAGCTAAGCGACGTGGCCCTGCAGACGGCCTTGTGCAGTTCATCACGTCACTACGCCGGCCGCTCCTTTCAGGTGTTCCGTGCCCTCCGTCAGCCCATCTCCGCCCGCGCTGTGTCCGACCTGCTCTCGAGGCTGGTGGAAGTCGTCGGTGAACATGGGGAAGAAGTGCAGGTAAGTGTTCTGCGTGGATTTCAGAGCATTGCACTTTAATAAGTTAATTGTTGTTGAGGGATAATCTATGTAATTCTTACATATTTTACACTGTGGAATTACAAACAGCAATACAATTTATGAACACAGCATTAAAACTAATACTCATCTAATAGAAAAAATCCAAGATCATCATTTAAGTGAAATCATCTGATCTCTAAACCAAGGACTTTCTGTCCATCAAAATTATTCAAATCCAAATGATGTTTCTTAATCTTGCACGCAGGCACTCGAACGAGTGGGACTGAAAATGTAACCTCTTTCTACTTCATCAGATCAAGTGGAGCCTTAGAGCCAATGACGGCATGCTTCATTCTCAACATAGTTCACAGCTACATTTTTCCTAGATATTAAATGCTTGGCGTTTAACTAAATACAAGAAAATCTCCCAAACTGCATCTGTGTCTTTTTCTCTCTTGCAGGGCTACGTGATGGAGGTATTACTCACACTGGAATCTGTGGTGGATAACTTGGCTGAATGTCTGAAGAACGGTGATCTCATGGCTATCTTGACGAGGTTTGTGTCTCCTCTTAGTACGGTATATATATATCAAAAGAGAACACATACAGCAACCTCAATTTATTGTTTGTTCAATTCCAGAGCCTCGTCTCCAGATTTGCTGACCAGTTTCAAGCTGCTGTCCAACAGGAAGAGCACAGGGCAGCTCAATCTTAGAAGAGGAGAGAGGAGCACACATCAGAGGAGCTCGTCTGTCCCCAAGAAGTTTGGAGAGGCGGACAGATGGTCGGATCCACCCCGCAGTGCTACGCTGGACCGTATCCAAGCCGGCGAACAGCAGGTTTTGTTTGCCAAGACCCGCTGCTTGTCCTCATCCAAAGACAACATCACAGACCCGAGCAACATCAACCACCCTAGCAACCTGTTGGCAACCATCTTCTGGGCGGCGGTGTCACTGATGGAGTCGGACTTTGAGTTTGAGTACCAGATGTCTTTGAGACTGTTGAACAAGCTGCTGGGCCACATGTCGCTGGACAAACAGGAGAACAGGGAGAAGCTGGAGAAGCTGCAGTGCCAGCTTAAATGGAGCAGCTTCAGTGGGCTTCAGCTGCTGCTGCTGAAGGGCTTCACATCCGTGTCCACCACGGACCTCACACTGCAGCTCTTCTGCCAACTCACACTGGTGTCACGAGTGCCTGTAGTGGACACATCACAAGCCATAGGTACGATGTAGGGACAGATATTGCTTTGAAGCCTGATCATATTAATGGTGATGCTGTTAAACTTCTCATACTCTAGACTCGCTCTTATATTTTTGCCAATATTGTTTAATTTCCGACAATTTCCATGGTAACAAAAAAAATAGGTGTCTATAAAATCTTTCGCCAATTACATTTCAGTGTATTTATCTCCATATATACATATATAATATATTTGCATGTGAAATACTTAATTGCTTTATTTATTTGATCCATTAGGTTTTCCCTTGAATGTCCTCTGCCTGCTCCCGCATCTCGTGCAGAACTTCGATGGCCCCACGCTATTCTGTCAAGATGTGGCTGAGAGAATAGCTCAGGTTTGGCTCCATTAACGTTCCTACACTGCAAATTGTTCTGTGCTTACCAAGATTTAAAATCTAAGATTTGGAAACATGAAATGAAATAGCTTGTTTTAAAAACTGTATTTACTTGTTTCTATCTTTGAATTCATAGTATATTCTTGAATTGATTATGAATATGTCTTATTTCTAGCTGCTACATAGACAGATCATTTCATTTGAATTAAGTAATTTTCTCCTTTAATTCAGTTTTATTTCTTCTATTTTAGCGTTCCTTTTATTTGCTGTGTATCCTCACTCAAAGATGATTATATATTTGCAAGCTATTATACTTTTTGTGCGTAGGTATGCCTTGAGGAGAAGAACGCCAAGCTCTCCAACCTTGCTCATGTCATGACTCTGTACAAAACACACTCATACACACGAGACTGCTTCTCTTGGGTGAACGTGGTGTGTCGATATCTTCACGAAGCTTTCTCGGACATCACCCTCAGCCTGGTCACCTACATGGCAGAGGTGTGTGTTGCCATATCACCTGATCTTTATGTTTGCTGAGCTGCAGTGAAAGGCCTGTACAGTAATTATTAATATAAAATGCTTCTGAAAAGGTGCTAGACAGATGAATGTTATTTGAATCCCCTTTCAACAGCTGTTGGTGAAAGGGCTCCCCAGTATGCAGCAGACCCTTTTACAAATCATCTACAGTCTCCTGAGCCACATGGACCTGAATGGAATTCAAGCCAAACCCTTCAACATAGAGGTGCTCAAGACAATTGAAAAGTTTGTCCAGGTGAGCAAAAATAAAACATACACCCCTGAACATGTGTCCTACTGCAGATAATTATTTTCTGCATGTAGTAACTATTTACCTTTGCCATTAATCATTTTTAATTAATGGTTGTATACATTTTTGACATTTCTGTGGTAACTTTCACAGTGGTAAAAATAAATACATATGGAAGTTCGATCTGATGTGATCAGTGGAAATCTTTAGCCATCATGCTCTGAGTAAGAGTGTTGTGTTCCTTGTTCCTTTTGTAAGGGTTCATGTGGGGGAAAAAAAGAAAAAAGGCTGTCGTGTGTCAGCGCAGTAAACTTGTAGACACACCCAAACTATAAACAGTCCGCCTTGCTGCCGCAGGCAAGGCCTCTGCTTAGTCTCACACTGAATCTATTATCCTTGCGCTTCCTACTGTAAGGAATCGGCCAGAACACCTCTGTCCATCGAAGAATGGATGACATTAAAACACACAGAAAGACATATGTGGTTGTTTATTTCTATTTTTTTCTGTGGTTCTGTTAAGGTTTTTTTTGTTCTGCATGGATGAGTGAATTTGTACATTATGTCCGTGCTGATTATAGACTGTCCATTGGAGGGAAGCACTAAATATCCTGAAGCTGGTGGTTTCTCGATCGGCCAGTTTGGTGCAGCCCTCAGCCCCACAAAGTGACCTCTGCTACGAGGACATCAGCCGTGTCTGGGAACGCTCCACCAAGGCCTTGCCCGGGAAAACTCTGGATTTCCACTTTGACATATCTGAGGTTAGAGACTCTTTCTGTGACTTGCTTTTTAGTGCAAGTCATTTCAAAGTCCCTGTTGCATGAGGAGAGCCTAATGCTAGAATGTTTGCCTCTGTATTTTTTCCCTGTATTTTCCAGGGTGTGGTGCTTGTTGAGGTTGTGTGGAATCTTTTAGAGCTTTTTGGAAAGGAAACATTTCTTCCCCTTCCTTAATGCTGACATTTCGTTTTAGCCAGATCTCCTGAGATTAGCTTGGAAGCTCAAAAGGTAAACACAATTAAGCCAAGCAGTGCAAAGCTTTCAAGTGATGTCAGAGATACAGTGAGTGCGGTGCATGTGTGGGAACTGGACAGGGAGCTGTTTGTGTTGTTCATGAATGGCAGGAAATGATGTCAACTCTTTGCTGCCGTCCTTTGTATGTGGCTCAGCCTTCTAGTGGACAGCCTACAGCATGTGTATTCAAACTTGAGACACACTGGACAAAACACTGATAGATCTTAAAATAGCCTGCTGTTTATAGACTGAGTGATAAAGCAGAGGAAATGTAGGATTACTGCTTCGTGAATCTGGAATGCCAAGTGGAATAAAAACTGCGAACACTGGTCATTTGGCAGCGCTAGTGGGACTGCAGGAGCAGCCATGGAGCCCGAGTCATGGACTGACTGAGCAGAGAGGGAATTTCTCTTCTTGCCACTTTTCCTGAGTCGTCCAGGTTTCTGTTTGCACATGTCTGTTTGTTTGTGTCCATGCTGCTAGACACCAGTGATTGGTCGGCGTTACGATGACCTTCAGCGTTCTCCAGGCCAAGATGCGAAGAGCAGGACCACAGCATTGACCCGCAGCACCTCCTCGACCTCCTCTGGATCCACGGCCAACAACGTCCTGGTGCCGGTCAGCTGGAAGAGGCCCCAGTCTTCTCAGGTAAGTCTCTACAATTCTTCCTGTAATCATGCTGATAATTTGAAGGGTGAGGGTTGAGGATATATAGAGTTAGGATTTTATTATTAGGACGCCAAATCACAAACTACACTACACTAGACTAACCCTTTTTTCTGAATATTATATCCGTATAAGGACCACATTTGGATATGGTCACAGACCCATGCTCAGAATCGACATAGAGATCATATAATACCAGCAGTGAATGGACATGAAAGTGTAATGTGGTTTTAGTCAAACTGAACTGTGAAATGTTGTTTCAAATATTTCAAACTACTCCTACCCTCTACAGAAAAGAACGCGGGAAAAACTGGTGGATGTTTTGTCTCTGTGTGGACAAGAAGTCGGGCTCAGAAAAAATCCTTCGGTAAGATACACTACATTGCAGCAGTGCTATGAATTTCAAAACTATCCGTGTTTTGGGTATCTTGCATTCAGAAAATTAACCCCTTGGCCCTGTCGGCTGGTTCTCTATAGGTGATCTTCTCCAGTTGTGGGGAGCTGGACCTCATGGAACATCAGCCCAGCCTGGTCTCCTCCGATGATGGGACCCGGGAACCAGACAACATGGATGACACCACTTCAGAGCAGCAGTTCAGAGTCTTTAGAGACTTTGACTTCCTGGATGTGGAGCTCGAAGATGGAGAGGTGAGTCTAAGGGCCTCGGAAGTTTTTAAAATGGTGGTAAAGAAGCTCATTTATCCTCCTTCTCACCTCCGCTCATGATGTACAAATGTATAGTAAGAGCAGGAAGAAAAAACCTGTCTGACAGTAGTAGTCTTTTCCTCTGTGTTGGCTCAGGTCTGCCTTCTCTGTGTAATGGAGTTTCTTTTTTTCTGTCTATTCTCTTTGCTATCTAGGAGCTACAGGTAAGTTTAGTCATGTTACATTTTCACTTGCTGTGTTTTTTTTAAACGAGTGTTTGCTTGTGCAGATTATTAAGTGGAGTGCAACACTCAGGGTAAAAAGTATGTGTGTGTGTGTGTGCATGCCATGTACTTTACAAAACAGATTCTGCAATGTCCATGTGCTGTAAGAGAGATGTCCACTCAAAGTATTAGAAACACATAAACATTACATATGATTAATTGTCACAGTGAAACCGTCACCCATGAAATGCATGATATCATGAGGCATCCACCACCAGGATCAATTACTTTTTTTATCTGCTATATAATTATATCCTCTTCTGATTTAAACAGTGTTTAATCATTAAATGTGGTTATTAAGACAAAACAAGGTCATGATATTTAACATTTTGACTTACCATTACTGCACAGGAAATGAGTGGCTTGATTTTCATCACTGATCATTTTCAACATATTTGCACATTACAAGTACTAGACTTTTAGTCTACATATATCTCTGACTTGTAAATCCCAGATGGGATGATAGTGCCATGAAGAGGCAGAGTAGAAGAAACTGAAGAAACCATCACACCAAAATTATTATTTATACAAATGTTAAAAGCAATCAAATAATTTCTGTCAAACTGACAAAAATACCACAGTGTTACAGCAATAACTTTGTTGCTTTCTTTAAGTTGTTAAATTCAACACCATTCGTGTTGCATTGTTGAAGTTATGGGTATGTTTGTGTTTAAGTATATCCTACGTAGTCAAACTTAGAAACCACATTAATAAATCTTGTATTTTCTGCAAATTGGTGCTGTAGAAATAATATACATATTTAACAACCTAAATGTCTAAATCTGCACACCAGAATAGTCTCAGATGTTTCACACAGACTGAAAAGTAAAATAACACCTGGTGTCAACAAAACTGCCATACAGGAAGTTTTTTAAGTCAACGGCACCACTTACAAATAGAAACTTATTTGCTCAAGCAAAGGCCTTTGCTTTCGAGGGAACGTGTGAAGCTAATCACTCCAGGAATTCTCCATTGATGCTTCTTGATGTGGAGCTTTGGTAGAATGTGGAAGTTGGGTGACATCCATTCGTCGTACTGTATTTTAAACAAGAAATACAATACTGTGGCTATTTTGTCAGTAGCTTTAATTAAGTGTCTATGTGAGGACGCATTAAAGGGTCCACATTACTGTGTCAAAGCTCTGGTTTACATTGTTAGTTTTAAGGCTAAAAACCTGTAGACTGCTCCCTTGCTGAACCTGCACTGCATGGGTTTAGTGGAAATGTGTGTGTGTGTGTGTGTGTGTGTGTGTGTGTGTGTGTGTGTGTGTGTGTGTGTGTTTGTGTGTGTGTGTGTGTGTTTGCAGTAGAGAATAGAGAATTTCTGCTTTTTGGCACTTGTTAACTTAGGGCATTGTCTGTTGCAGGGAGAGACTACGGACAACTTCAACTGGGGTGTGCGGAGACGCTCCATGGATAGTCTAGACCAAAGTGACCTGCTGCCCCTGGAGGAGAGTCAGCTGTCCAGCAGCATGCCCAGCCTCAGCAAGATCACCCATGAAGACTCAGACGAGTCGTCCGAGGAAGACTCCCTCAGTGCCAGCCAGATTCTCTCCCACTCACAGCTTGTAAGTTCGCTTTTGTTTCTGTGCAAGTAACTTGGTCATAATGAAGTGAAAACCTAGTCGTTTTAGCCCAGTGGCATTGAACATGTTGTACTTGTGATTATCAATATGAATATTGATGTCTACCATTATTCTAACAAAAAACATTCAACAAACTCTTGACACCCTGCACACTTCATGAGCTTCCCTCTTGTTCCACCTTCACTATGTCATTGGCAGATAACCATGGCATTCAGAGCACATTCATGCTCCCAGTGGGATAAGGCCTTTTTGATTTTTATGACCACATAGCTTTTCTTCTAATGTCCACCTGAGGACCAATATTTTACAACTCAAAAATATAGTGTCAAGTGGTAGTGGGGCTTTAAACTTTTGCTCCTACATTTGTCTTGTCTTTGTCAATTTCTGGTATAACATGACCAGTGGCCGTCAAGCAATATTATCTAAAGTTTGCGGAAACTATGGTGGCAGATGGGAAGCCCATGTGTCCATGCAGCTGTCATCCAACTCCTCTCTTGTTTCTGATTTGTCAACCACACATGGTAGAGTCAGTTGTGGAATTTGCTGCCTTTAATCCATAATTGGACTGAGGTGTGTTTCTAAATGTTTATAATGGTACATGTACTATTATTTCTCAACAAGTTTAACTGTTATATGTCTCTTTTCAGATTGTCAACATGTCTCCAACAGCAGAGATCTGTAACATGGACTCTCCCTCCAGCTTTTTTGATTCAACTCCATCTGACTCAACTCCTCTGAACTCCAAAAATCCTAGTTTCGAGGTCCAACTGCCAGAGGACTCGAAGCCGCGGGTGAATAAGGGCTTCAGAGTGTCTGAGATTCTGGGAACTACTAATTCCTATCGCAGCTCCCTACTAGATTTCTTTTCTAATCTTGCCAAATAGGAACTATTTGTCTGCATCTTTTCTTGTGAAATGTCCTGGATGTTATATGTGCTTTGGGTTCAAGTCTATGTTAATTACTATTTTGTGGCGCTGTGACTTTTCTACATTTCCTCTCTTCGGAGTAGAGCATGAGTCAGTGTTTTCTTGTTATTTCAGTAGCTGCATGCTAAAGGAGAACGACCTACTGTAAAACCTGCAAGCTGGCATTCCATAACGCTTTGGGCTATGGTCTAGTTTCTGCATTACATTAATGTTCCAGGAATTTGTGCAGGGATGTTAGGGGGGTTGTAGCCAGCCATAGAAAAAAAACTTTCTCTTTCTGCGTCTGTCTGTTTAAGGCAATGTGTATACCTATTGCTTCTGTGAGGGTGGCTCTGAGCAACAACTAAAAACTCTCGGCATGTGGGAGGTCAAGAAAGGTTTACACATTGCCTGTCCCAAAACCTGCGTGTGCAGGGCCACAATTTTGGCTGAATTAAATGACATTTAATCAAATGAATTGGCACAATTTATGCACACAAATTTTACCAAATAAACGAAAACACTACAAGGAGTGTCCATAGGGTCCCATGGCAAGGTTAGTGCGTCCACTTTACCCACAAAATGATTTATTTGACAATTGAGTGTGACAGAGGGAACTCATTTCAGAATTTCTGTTGGTAATAACATTTACTGCTTGTTGCCTCATGGCTTTTTATGGCTTTGGTATTTTTTTTTACCAAAAAAAACATAAAACAAAACGTGTACCACTTGCTTTCTTTTAGCATAAGATGTCACAAGAAGACGAAGACACCAATGTCCGTGAGGATGACCTCTCTCTCTCCATCAGTGAACTGCCCCCGGAATTTCTCTGTGGTGACAGTTTGACAATGGACGTGGTTCACGGCGATTACAAAGGCGAACTGGACCTTGACAACTGCTTGCCTAGGTACATGCTCACAAGTTTTTCTCATTAATTAACAAAGTTCAAATAAAGTAAAAATCACATTGCTTTATGTCCACTCAGTCTTGCCGAGGAGGAGAGAGACGACATGCTGGAATCCCGTTCTTCCCCGCCACCGTCACCTTTCTTCTCCGCCATCCTCGCAGCTTTCCAACCAGCCGTGTGCGACGATGCAGAGGAGGCATGGCGAAGTCACATCAACCAGCTTGTGTCTGACTCAGACGGATCCTGTGCAGTCTACACTTTCCACGTGTTTTCTTCACTCTTTCAGGTAGTGTGGCCTTGTAGCTGGCTGGCTGGTTGAACTGAACAATTAAAACTGGAGGGTGCCAGGATTAGATATCTGGCTGATTAACCTTTAGAGAAAGAGGCTTCCTTACACAAGAGGCCTGATTAAGTGCAAATAGAGGGCACAAGGCTTTCAGCTTGAGTCATTAACCAAATGTTGTCCACTTCACTGACCAAAGCTGACAGGGGAGGATTTCAGAAATGATGACAGAATGTATGTACTTTAAATGACGTGGGAGTGTCTGCGACGGCATCATAGCCAACCTGTTGCTTTGCTTTGCAGAGTATCCAGACCAAATTCTGCTCCCTGACCTGCGACGCTGTGGGTTACCTCGGTGGCGGACTGAGGGGATTGGGATCAAAGTTTTTGAGGTCTTCTCAGATGCTGACATCCTGCTCAGAGTGCCCAACACTGTTTATTGATGCTAACACAGTGAGTAGTGTGACATTTTCCATACATTCTCCAATACATTTTTTGAACATGACATATCAGTGGTAGTTGAACAAATTTAACAGGAAAACTCTTCTCTTTTTTTTTTAAACAGATTATGTCCTATGGACTCCTGGAAAAAATGAAATTCAGCGTGTTGGAACTTCAAGAGTATCTTGATACTTACAACCACAAAAAGGAAGCAGCCGTCACTGTAAGGAGATTATATACTGTGCTTTCCAGTCTGAATGTCACCTGTATTATGTCACCGAGTTGTTAACGTTGCAATCATGTCTCTGTCACCCCCAGTGGTTGAGCAACTGTAAGGCCACTTTTCCCAGGATTGCTGGGGGCACTGTGACAAGATGGCAACCAGTGGAGCATGAGGAAAAGGTAAAACCTTTAAAATTTTGGAATTGAATTAATAACTCTTATATGCTGTCATATCAGGATGATGTGGAAAATAGTTGTTTATTCTGTGAGATTATTTACAAAACTCCCTGTAAATAGCAAGGATGCCATTTCAACTGTCCTTTCTTACTGTACCTTCTGCATTACGATTTCTGTGTGATACTGTAGCTCTGTGAGTGTTGCCTCTAATTTTCTCACACTATATAAATGTCATGTTTCTAACGACTGCGCATCGCATTGATTATCTCATAACCAGTTTGCATTGTGATCGTGTTCTGCTCTGCCGGGCATGAGAGCAAGCTCTATTAAGTTGCATTTAATCCACCAGTTAACAATACACTCACTTCATAAGTGAGGAAAGTAAACAGCAAAATGGAAAGTTTTGCTGTTAAAATGTGACCATAGGAAATAACTGCCAAAGTGAGTGCACTTGTGGTAATTAACAGGTAAAACTGTTAATTTGCTTGGCTTGTTTCATTTGGCTTTGTGATTAATTCATGGCAACTGCCAGTCCTCCTTTCTGTTCCAATGTACACATACATCAATCCATTCTTTTTTCCTCTCTGTGCATGCCAACAAAAATAGCTCTGCTAACACTTCTTACTCCCTTTTAAATGGAAACAATGAGGATTTGCATGTCCTTCTTTTGATTCTCTGTTTTCCTTACTTATTTCCTGTCCTGTGACATGCATGCTTTGTAGCAAATGGAATCTCTGGCTGTAAGTTGGATACGGCTTGTTTCTCTTTGTTGTTTTAGATGTATTTTTACACGTTTAAAAGCAAAAGTGTAGCTCACTTTAATCCTATTTTTAGCACTTGTAAAGTCTTCTTTATAACTGGAGCAAGTTTAGAACCAATTTACAAGTAGTTCTACAGTACGTAGATATGTTTATTATAATTAAAAGGAAAAGGCCAATGCTTACAATTACTTTTTTTTCTTGCTTTTCAGCAACTGGAGCTCTGTCAAAGACTCTACAAACTCCACTTTCAGCTGTTGCTGCTTTTTCAGTCCTACTGTAAGCTGATTGAACAGGTCCATGCAATAAGCTCTATTCCAGAGGTTGGTACACAGTGTATTTGCTTGTGCTCTCTTATTGGAACTATAACACCCATGTCCCTGTTTAATATTATTACTCCCTCTCAACCTTTAGCTGAAAAATATGTCCAGAGAGCTAAATGAGTTGAAGAGCAACCTGAGGTTGGCAGCAGCCTCAGTCACGAATGATGAGCTTGCTGCCCGTGAGAGCTGGTGCTCTGAGCCCACCTTTAGCTCGTCTGAGGCTGCTGTGCAAGCCATTTTGGAGTGTCTGAAGAACGAGTTTCAGACCGCCATCCGCTACATTCGTGACTGCAGGTGAGAAGAGTCAAATGTGTTTCCCTGTGTTTCCTTTTATGTCAGTAAATTCCCCAAATGAATAGCCTTTTCTTTTTTTCCTTGCAGAACAATGTGGCCTAATGACATCTTTGGCAGCCACTCTGAGGATGAGATCCAGACCTTACTGAATATCTACTTCAGACATCAAACACTGGGCCAAACAGGAACTTTTGCTCTGGTGGGCTCGAAGCAGGACCTGACAGAAATCTCCGCAAAGCTGATGGAACTTAATGGAGTGATGCGGGACATGATCAGAAGAGCCCAGGGCTACCGAGCCATCACAGCTTTTCTCCCAGACTCCAGTGTCTCAGGCTCAACTCTTTGATGGCGGTCCATTCCTGCATCCTGCACAGTGCCCTGTGCTATCTTCAGCCTGGGGCTGCTGCTATCATCTCAGTGGTGAACCAGCACTCCCCTCTCTCTCGGGAATAACCGAACACCTCCTCTTCTTGCTCAGAATACATCAGAATGTCATAAAGTCAACTCTTCAGGTGTGCAGCAATAATTTTGTTTTTAGACACGAGTGACTTCGTAAAAGAAAGATAGGCTTTTATTGCACTAATAGCCTGGCATCACTAGACCAATATTCAAGAGCGAATAAACACAAGCTCACTGATTGGCATGGTTTCCAGGATACTAATCATAGACATTTTCACAAAGCGACCACTTGATACTGAGGTCAATGACTTTCGAATTTAACAGATGACATACCAAAGCTAAGTGATTCTCTTTCACTTGTGTTGTTTTATTGTCAAGGGAAATTGTGCAATCCTTCATGGAAGTGGAAGACATTTACTGTATCCTGAAAGAATGTAATAGGAATATCACAGCATTGGAAAAAAATTACATTGTCAGTGAAGAAAAAGGGAGACTTCATTACTAGGTCTAAAGTAGTGGGTCTAAAGTGTGTGTGTGTGTGTGTGTGTGTGTGTGTGTGTGTGTGTGTGTGTGTGTGTGTGTGTGTGTGTGTGTGTGTGTGTGTGTGTGTGTGTGTCTGTTTTTCTGTGTTGTGTTGTGTGTGCCTGAGTGTGTGATCTTAGACCTGACGACCATCATCGATGGCATTATGGATACTGATATAAATAAGTTGTTCACATAAACTACTCTGACATGCTGCAAATCTACTGTAATGTCTCCCAAACCTACATTCTTCTGTGTAGGTTATCTGTTACGAAAAAAAACTTTTACTGTTCCTTTTAACTGTGCAGCTTTTAGCAATTAGGTAAATTATTTATATTATTATATATATAATTTTAAAATTATAATTTCTATTATAGCAAAAAAAAAATTATCCGACTAGATTTATAGAAAACAAAAACACAAATTGTTTTAAACCTGCCAAGCTTGCAAATTATATGTACTATAAAGTGTAATAACAATGTTTATCAAATAATAGAGAAAACTATTTTAACTGAATAATTGTACAAAGTGGAACGGGGGCTTTGCTCAGACTCGAAAGATTGTATTTTTATGTACTTACAATTTGAGTTGCATGGAGAGTAAAAGAGATATTTGTAGCTTCCACAGGACGTATTGTTGTAGCCTCCCGCCGTGTAAATACTACTGCCTTAGCAGTGTACTGTACTTAGGTGTTCTGTACACTTGTGTAACAATGAAAATAAAACTTGCATTTGTAAGCTGGTTCCTTGTTGTGATTTGTTCATCATTACTATATTATTATAATTATTGATATTATTATTATTATTTACTTTGCAATACTCAGTCTTTGTGCAATTTCAATATCTGATGTGCATTCCTGTTACACTTTATACAGTCTGTTCACGCTGTATGTATTTGGTTTATACTTGTTATTATCTCTATGTTTGATATTTCCCTGTTTATATTACATGTTTACATATCTATCACTTTTATTTTACTAATGTCCCTATATTTACTATTCCCTTAGGTGGTGCCACATAGAACATTTCCCCCATAGTGGCACTAATAAATGAGTATCTTGTATTATTATTAATATTATTAATATTATTTAGCTTTGCCATCCATCCAACTCACATAATTCAAGATCTACCTGGAATAATGAACTCGTCCGCATTTTACAGCTTCCTCCGGGACTCTTATTTTGAAGTCCGACTCATTTCCGGTGAGCGGCGCGCGAGGTTTGTTTTCGCTGAAGGCTCAAACAAACTAGCTAGCAGCTTCAAGCTCGTGGTAACCATACGTAGGCATCGCACTATATATTTCACAGCTTGTGGATACTTGTCAACACGTTGTCGGAAATGTTCATCGCGATGTGAAAGTCCACGTCCTCCTCCTCCGCCGTCGTGGTGAGTTGGTCGGAGAAACTTTAAAGACGAGTGTGTTTGTGGCGTCTGGTTTGATTTTTCTGAACGAGTTGTTCGTAGTCATTTCACCTGAATATTATATTTTCCTAACATGGCAACTCACTATAAGATTTGCGACGGCCGTGAATCGAACGTTAGCCAACACAACCGTCTCGACAGTGTGTCCCAATCAGTGGTACTGTCAAGTTAGCTCACGTCAAATAACCTAGTTGATTAGCAACCGGAAGCAGCAGCAGCAGCATCAGCAGCAGACCACGTCCATCCTCGGCGAGGAGCCACATCCGTCACCCTGAAGCCAACTCCGCTGAGTTCATATCAGCTTGTGCTTCGTGAGCGGTCAGTCACGACGAGGACTCAACGTGTCCTCGGGTCACACACCTGTGAGGTCTGCACGCGGCACCTGGAATGGATTTACCCTCGAAGAACATGTACGACGCCTTCAAGGATCACATCTGGAAAGGTAAGATGAGGCCAACTCACAATGTGAAAACAACGAAGCGGCACAGTTAAATGTGGTTACAGAGTAAAAATGGGAACACACAAAGTTGTAGCAACGTGTGGCAGGGCTCTCCTTGATGTTGTATCCACCACTTGTACACACAGTTGCATCACGGTCACCAAACAAACACGTTATTTCATGCAGACGTAAAACTCAAAACGTCACGTATCGTACTTTGAAGTCGGTGTACTTCACACTTGAGTGTGAGACAGTGTTTTCTTTGTTTCCTGATGCAGAGCTGGGGCCGCTGGACCCCGACTGGTTTCAAGTACTGACGGCTCAAACGTTCACCGGTGAGGGAAGTGTCTCGGATCCGGACGACCTCTGTGCCAACCAAGAGGGACATTTTAAAACACCTCTGGACAAAGCGGCGCTGGACAGTCAGCTGTTTTCAACTCCCAAGGTCTTCAGACACAGACGAGTTGTGTCACCTGAGACAACCGAGGGCGAGCAGTCGTTCACGCCTGAGCAAGGTAATGTTTCCTTCAAATTTGAATGCTTCCTTATGCTAAGCAGGACTGTGGATGTCTGCATCTTACATATTGAGTTTATCATTATAAATTGCGTTCAAAGGTTTCTTAACTCAATGTTTCTATCTGTTTCTCACCTTAGAAAAGGAAACACTGCCATGGACGGAAACACAAAGTCCACAGTTGTTTCGGGTGACAAAGGAGAGGTGAGTGCAGCAACTCGTCAGACTTTGTTGTCCGCGTCTTCTCTTAGATATTCATAGTTTTTTTCTCTTGAGTGATTCGTCATTGTCTGATTTTAGGTGTAACTCTTGATGGCAAAGAACCTTGCTTTGAGAAAATACTTACAACTAAAATCTATCCCTTTACTTTAAGTCTGTGTTTATGCAGCTCATTTCAAGTAGATTTTCTCTTTCAATGTCTCTCTTGTTCTTTTTAGTGTCCCAGGAGCAAAATATGGAGGAATGCGGCATCAGAATCTGGAACATTTTGGTGAGCTGCAAATTCATATGTATTTTATCTGTTTAAATTACATTTGAAATTAAGATTCGATCGTTACAGGTCAATTTTTACTCTTGTCTTCTGTACAGATATGGTTCACACCCCATCAAAATCCCCAGTAAGTGTATGAAATCAAACACTGGTGTTATCTAGCTTTCAGAAAATGCCAGCATTTGAATGTGTAGTAATGGATAACGTTAAGGTTTACCCCCTTTGTGTTGTTCTGTGAATGTTAGGTCAGCTATGCCAAGCAAATATCGGAAAGTCTTGGTGCACAGATTCATCCTGATATCTCGTGGACCAGTTCTCTGAATACCCCACCAGCTGTGCCATCCACCCTGATCTTATGTAAGCAAATGACTCCGCTGGTTGTTGTGAAAATCAGATGATGTGAGTTTTGTCAAATAATCAGTGTGTCTTCTTAATGTTACAGCTAAAACTGACGAGAGTCCCTGTCCAATGAGCGTTTCTGAAGATAAAACGGTTGTTGTGAGTAATCTGTCCTGCACAAATATGTAGTCTATATAAATATATTTATCTCTTTGTTTGGTACTGAATGTCAACTCTCTGGTCCTGCTGTGTCTGTGCATCTTAAGAGCCTTTGTCTGTTTGATGATCTGTACACTTACACTATAAATTCTGCACACCATATCATTTGAAATATGACATTGATAAGGAAGCTAGAGGTTGTTCTGAAGTGTTTTGTTGATTGACTATCTATTTGGTATAAGAAAGGGACGGCATACCATTGTAGTACACAAACAGTTGTGGCATTTCAAAATTGCTTCTGAAACAATATTTTTCTTTTTTCCCTGTATTTAGATTGTACGGAAGCTTTTTCCGTCTCTTTCAAATGGGGCCGGAGTTGCGGCAACATCACCCACAAACACCGGCTTGCCTTTGCCCCGAGGTATTGAGTTAATCCTATACAATTTGCTAATATCGTGGGTCAGTGCAGTAGGTCTGAGTATGAAAGAAATAGTTATGCATTGCAACTTATTTTTGTAATTTACACACAGTTAGATACACAATTAAAAAAAATCATACTGATCTCTTTTCTTGAAACAACAGGTGTCATTTCCCCTGAGGCTGATCAGATTCCAGAGTCCCACGGCTCCCCTCAAGAGTCACTGAATCCAACTGCGAGTGTTTGGAGACAGAAGCTGCCAGATGCTATTGAAGGTGGAGATGTCCGCAGCACCGTAGCAAGTGTCCTAGACGGAGCTGAAAATGTTCTTTCGATATTTTTCTCCAACAGTAGTTCAGCTCTGAGAAAAGTGAAAACTGACAGAGTCAAGAGGAAGCAAATCATTGCCACAAAAGAACATGGCTGCAGCTTCACAGACATCTTGACTGCTAACAACGCTGCGGTTGCACCCAGTGAACAGAGGACAGAGGAACTGGAACCTGTCGAGCTTTCCTCACCCCCGCAGTTGAAAACTAGAGATATTGGAATCACCCAGTGGTCTCCGTTGAGTTTATCTGAAATTCCTCCCTTTACCGATTCTGCTTGCTGTGAAAAAAGTCATGCTACACAAGTGGAAAACAACATTTTAACAGAACGGCCACAGAGTGACTCTGTTTCCGGACAGCTAGTCCGGCTGCCTTTGACGGGCACATTCTCTGGATTTACTAAGAGAAAAAGGAAATTTGTTTACACCATTGATACTTCAAGAATTCAAGGAAAAGAAACAGCGTCTCTGAAGACTGACTCCTCATCACAGATTCCAGATTCTGGTAACAAATTTCTCATGCATGTTAATGTATTTGGATATATAATTCACTTTTTGTCAACATGAAAAAATACATTTTTTCTACAACCATAGAATTTAGCTTATTTTTAAAGAAATCATGTTGCTTTCTTTCAGGATACAAAGTGAGTGCCGATCTGTTGAGGAAAGCCCCAGATGAAGCAGCCTGTCACAGTATCAGGGAGAATGAGAAACAAAAACAGAAAAATGTCACAGGAGAAAATCTACCTCTCTCTGTTCAACCGAATGTCCAGGACCTTGACATGTCGCAGCTCTGCAGGGATTTTGAACACGACTTCACTCAAACTTCAGACCCTGGTAAACTGAGTGAAGTAGCAAAGGATAATCCTCGAAATGGCTTCTCTCCTTCCGCCTGTCTGTCTGCCATGAAACAAGCTAAACAGAAAGCAAAACAAGCAAGCGTTCCCCCTGACTGTGATGGCGTCAGTGTCCGAAGACCTGTTTCTGCTACTAATCAAAATGACTCCATCAACGAGGGCACAGTAAGTGACAGTGGATTCCAGTCTGCTGTTGCAGATATCACTCACCCGACTTCAACGTCGTTTATTCTTCCCAGCTCAGAGAACATTGGCCAAAGTCAACAGTGGTCAACCACTGGTACCTACAGGGCGGCTTCTTCTCTATCTACAAATACAAGAAATCGTGGAAAGAATAATTTGGATGAAATGTTACAAGAAGCTGAAACTGATGCCAAGCTGCCCGGTGCCATCAAGGAGAGTCGGACGTTGGTCCCTTGCAGAAAGAATGAACACACAGAGAGCACATCGACACAACTACCCGGTGGTGCAAAAGGAAGTGTTACTAGCGGCATTTGCTTTCCATTCGAGTGTCAAGTGAATGATAGTTTCCCAGAGAAAACAACTGTTAGTCTTCCTTCCGTCCATGCATCAGGATTCAAAACGGCTTCAAATAAGACGATTAAGATTTCCTCAGTTGACCTAGAGAAAGCCAAGCATCTCTTTGAAGAGAACGAAGCTGAAAGGACTTTTAGTGATCAGCCATCAAAAAGAGCCCATGACACTAAAGATGAAATTAGCATGAGCGACGTATCAGGGAAAAATACAATCCCGAACCAGCCACCTTCTTCAAGAGAACATTTTGGGGACATCAGTTGCCAGCTAACAGTGTCACAAAAAGCTGATGTGACAGAACTGTGCACTCTGCTGGAAGAAGCCGATAGCCAGTTTGAATTTACACAGTTCAAAACTGCAAAGCTACAGCAACATTGTCAAGATAACGCCACTTCCCCCCGAAAAGTCGACAAAGAACTTGACCCTGATTTTCTAATGGGTATAGATTTTGACGACAGCTTCGATGACCGGCGTTCAGATGCTGAAAAGCACCTGGTAACAGCTGTGATGCTTGATAAAATGACCTTGGTTGCAGATCATAAAACAAACTGTGAGACATCGAAGGTGACAAGTAAATCCTCAATGAAAAAAGAAAATGCCTCTATTGAAGATGCTCTTTCCTCCTCAAAGTGCATCTCTGAAGGCAGTCACGGTATTATGTCAGCTGAACCCCAAAATCTTGACAGGGCCAGGTGCACTGAAACAAGCAAACAGGAGAACAAAAGTCCTTTGATGCTCGGTGGAGGATTCAAAACTGCACGAGGAAATTTTTTGACGGTGTCAAAAGAATGCCTGAGCAAAGCGAGAGCTTTGTTTGCAGATTTAGAGGATAATCTGACAGAGCAGAAGTCAGCAGGCGAGCAAAGCGGTGACGCTGCTGCTGAAACCGATCAGAGACAGGTCGTGTGCATTAAAGATAACAACGCTGCCAAAAGCTTTAAAAATGACAAAATTGACACAACCACGTGTCAAAGTGGGAGAGGGATTTCTATTTCAGCAAAAGCTATGAAAGAGGCAGATGCTCTCTTCAAAGACTGTGACATCAGCGAAAATAACACTGGCGGGTCAGTAAAACATGAAAAGAACGTTGAACACTTGCCTTCATTTCTCAGTCACAAGAAAAATCTTTTGAAATGTAAAAATATTCAAGAAACTGAAGAGAACTTCTCTGCAGAAGGGATCAGTGAATTTAAAAAAGGAAATGCTGGACCAGCTGCGTGCCATACAGAGGTCGTACAGCACATTGTGGAGATGCAAAGTGCTGGTTTGGAGGATACAAAGGCTTTAACAAATGCAGTTTCTTCTCGTGGAAACCTGTGTTCGACTGCAAAGACACTTTCTTCTCCCTCGGGCACAGCATCAAAGAATTCTGGCTCCTCTGCCGTTAATCAATTGAGCAACGGTGGAGGCGGATTCTGTACAGCCAGTGGGAAGAAAGTCTCCGTGTCGGCTGATGCAGTGAAAAAAGCAGAGCGCCTTTTGAGTGAAATTCACACGCACAAGGACACAAACCAACAACTGAAGGGAGAGGCTTCGAGAACGGCTCATCTCACCAATCAGTTTCAAGTTGGACGAATTGAAAATGGTGGATTCCAAACAGCCAGTGGCAAAGGAGTCGTCATCTCGGCTGCAGCTCTCAAGAAAGCAAAGTCATTGTTAAGTGAGTGTGAAGCAATTGAGGATAAGAAGCCCGTTTGTGGTCTTCCATCCCGCAACAGTGGGTTTCTCGCAGCCAGTGGTAAGCCTGTGGCACTTTCAGCTGCGGCCCTCCAGAAGGCAAAAGCTCTTTTCAGTGACATAACTGTCAATGCAGGGATCCCAGCTGCCTCAGACACGAGGAAAAGTGACAGCAGACGAAACAATAGTGGAAACTCTGACAAAATACCTTGTGGTTTCATGACAGCAGGCGGAACGACTGTCTGTGTGTCTCAGAACAATCTGTTCAAAGCAACAAACGCTTTGAGAGAGTTTGATGGTGGTTCTCTTTCAGAAAAAACAAAGCAAGGAGCAAATACTTTCTTCAAAGACTGTGACACTGAGAACGGCGTCGCACCTGTGAGTGGAGGCAGCAGCGAGCATGGACATGGATGCAGTGAGTTTGAAAACTCGAATGTGGGATCAGTTGTAAACGAAGAAAACTTAACGCGTCATGACAATGCAGAGATTCTCAAAGGTGTTTTTAAGAACTCAAATTCTACCAGTGGAAACCCGTCTTTCATGGCAAAGCCGCTTTCTTCCCCGTTGTGCACAACATCAAAGAACACAGGTTCCTCTGCCTTCAGTGGATTTAGCAATGGTGTTGGATTTTGTTCAGCCAGTGGGAAAAGAGTATCTGTGTCGGATGAGGCAATGACAAAAGCAAAATCGCTATTGAATGAAAGTGCTACCTTTCCAGACACAGACAAAAAATCAAGGGGAAAAGCAGACAACATGCCACCACAGATCGGCGGGAAAGATGTTGCTCTTTCATTTGCAGCCCCGGAGAAAGCAAAAACTCTGCCAAGTAAAGGAGTTGAGGATAAAATCAGTGTGGAGTCATCACTTGCTAAGATGCCAGTTTCCTTTTCACCACCCAGGATCTGTGGATTTCTTGCAGCCAGTGGTAAACCGATGGCATTTTCATCCGAGGCCCTCCAGAAGGCAAAAGCACTGTTCAATGACATCGGTTTTTCAGAGGTCCCAATTGTTTCAGATAAAAGGAAGAGTGACAAACACGAAGATGTAAAAAACATAAATTGTGGTTTCACGACTGCAGGGGATGTAGAAAACATAAATTGTGGTTTCACGACTGCAGGGGGAGCAAAAGTTCAGGTGTCACAGAAAAATCTTATGAATGCAAAGAACCTTTTGAAAGATTTTGCAGATGGGGAAAGTCCTTCAGAGTCAGATCTATCAAATGTGAAAAAAGCCTCAAAATCTTGTCTCACTGCATCGAGAGACAAGGACATGTTCACTAAGGAAAGTGCCCCTCAGGTAGTTAAATCTTTTCAGTCTTTGCAAGAGACTGAGCATGAAAATGAAACTCTACAAAACTCAACTGTACATAGTTGCATTTCTGTCAAAAGAAGAGCAATTACAGTCACATCCGAGTTGAAAGAAGGCAAAATAGTCCCATCATGGGAGGGCAACCTCCGTGACACTCCTGTTGAGGAAGCAGTAAACGTGTTGGGCCCTGGAGTAAACCACACCAGCAGCGGTGAGGCGCTCAGGTTCAAAAGCACAGAGGAGTCTTCATTTCTAATGTTTCAGTCACTAAACCTCAGTGGCTGCTCGGAAACCCAGCAGAGGTTTTTTGCCCAGGAAGCTCTCGACTGCACTAAAGCTTTGTTGGAGGATGAGAGTCTGGCTGGCCAAAGTCCCACAGTAGAAAAGGGGCCACTGCAAGATACAACAAGGTCCAACGACTGGTCTGCAGAGGAACAAAAAGGAAGAGGGAAAAGATCTGTTGACGATGCAGATATGACGGGTAAGTGTCATTTGTGACTTTTATCGGGGCTGCACAGCTTATCTCAGTGTTTTCCAATCAAATTGAATCTGGATTATTTGAAGAACAAAATTATTTGATTGCAAATTTGGTCGAGATTCTGATTATTTTAGCAACATTACATATTCTAAATTTAATAAGTTTCCACATTCCACATTTTTTTTTCTAAATGCTACATTATTTCTAACCTTAAGATATAATTCTATATTTTTTACTATCATCACTATTAACCATATACTGTTACCTTATTGTTTTTGCATATTCCAGGTCAGCCTCCGCTGAAAAGACGATTACTTGACGAATTTGATCGGACTGTTGATGGTCCAAGAGGTTCGACACTTCATCCGCAAAAAAGTTCCCCAAATAGTAAGTCATTGGCGCTGAAAAAACATTATCTAAATATGTTTTGTCTTGAAAATTAAATGACTCCTCCATCTGTTTATTTTTTCTCATTTAAGGTGTAATGAAAGACAGAAGAGCTTTCAAGTACAGTGTCTCTCCTCATCCAAACATCACAAGGCCATACGGGTAAGTTGGCATTGAGTTGTAGCCATGGTTGAAGTGGCTGACACAGGTCATCAGCTCTTTGTGATGTATTTATTATCTCACAGGAGTGGAACAAACTATGTGGAAACCAAACTGCAAAACACCACACCAACACAACGCTCAGCCTCCGGAGACGGCAGATCAGCACACTGCAGGGTGCCGGCGTTTGTTCCTCCGTTCCTCAAGAACACAAAGACAGAAACGCACAAGAATGCAGTTGTCAAAGTCAGCATAAAGACACCGTCTGCATTTGTTCCTCCGTTCAAAAAACAAAGAACTGTTGTCCAAGAGAGCTCCTGTAAACCACAGGAGGAGGAGGATAAACACCAGCATGTCTGTATAAAACCCACTAGCAGCAATATTTACATGTCACCCTCTAGAAACACACAAAACAGTGCAGATGCAACTAGTGATAAAAGCAAAGAATACATTCAAGCGGTGGCCTTGGCTCACACTACAAATGATAATTTGATGAACAATCAAAAAGCTCCTGGGGGCTGTGGATCAGAGGACTCTGCTGCGATGGCATCGTGTGACGAGGACACAGTTCACAGAGGCCAAGGTGTGGTAACCTATTCGGATGAGGCTATTGTGATGCACATGTAAATACTCTATGTAACCCAGCTACAGTAATCATGTGTTTATGGTTTACAGACATGTTTTCGAATCTCGAAAATGTGGAAATGGCACGAGATATGCAAGACATGAGGATCAGGAAAAAGAAGCGCCAGACGATTCGACCGTTGCCGGGCAGTTTGTTTCTAACCAAAACCTCAGGGGTTCAGAGGATCCCGCTAAAAGCTGCCGTGGATGGAAAGCCTCCTGCGAGATTCACCCCAAAACAGGCAAGGCCAGACCTGGCACTGTGCTTCAGGGAATATTATACAATACAATACAATAATATGTTTAAAACAACTTTGTTGTGTCGACACTGTTTTAAAATCTTGACGGTGTGTTTCAGCTGTATGGTTATGGAGTGCACCAGCATGTGTTCGACATCACCAGCGAGACCTCAGAAACGTTTCGCTTCAATTTGAAGCACTTCCTGAAACTGGAAGCGTTCATAGACGGAGGGGGTGTTCATCTCGCTGATGGAGGGTGGCTAATCCCCAGCAATGATGGGACTGCAGGAAGAGAAGAGTTTTATAGGTATTACTAACTTTGAGTTTACCTATTCTGTTTGAGAAACAAGCTGTATCGTGGTGTTTACAAATGAATCTGCATTGGCTGATTGTATTGAATATCATCTTATTCTACGCCGTCCACAGAGCATTATGTGACACTCCGGGTGTGGATCCAAAATTGATTAGTGTGGAGTGGGCGTACAATCACTACAGATGGATTGTTTGGAAACAGGCCTCCATGGAGAGATCTTTTCCAGAAACCATGAGCAGCCTCTGTCTCACACCAGAGCAGCTTCTCCTGCAGCTGAAGTACAGGTACTAGGCATTACAACTTATTTAAGTTCTGTGAATGTGTGAATATCCCTTCTGTGCAATCTCTAGCATTACACACAGACTAGTGCCTGTTTGTGTAATCTTCACTAAAGTTTTGGTTTTAGGGCTACAACCAATGAATATTTTCATAATAAGCTGATCCGTCGTTTATTTTCTTGATTAACTGTTTAGTCTGTTAAAATGTTGAAATGACTAAAAACAATTCCCACTCAGATTTCAAATGTGCAGTACAGTGCAAGATATTAAGTTTACTATCTGAGAGCAAGACGATTAATAAAATGCTTCTGTACATGCTTGATAATTTTACACGTCTCAGATATGATGTGGAGATCGACCACAGTCGGAGGCCCGCTCTGAGAAAGATCATGGAAAAGGACGACACGGCAGCTAAAACCCTGGTCCTCTGTGTATGCGGGGTCGTCTCCAGGGGTCACTCCCCAAACAGACCGAGTCGCAATGACTCCAAGACTCCACAAGGTGCCAATGCAAAGGTTGAACCCCCATTCGCAGTCGTTTGGCTGACAGACGGATGGTACGCCATTAAAGCTCTGCTGGATGAGGCTCTGACTGCCATGCTTCACAAAGGTCGATTGGCTGTTGGTGGGAAATTGATCATGTGTGGGGCTCAGCTGGTGGGATCACAAGAGGCTTGCTCCCCGCTGGAGGCACCTGAATCTCTCATGTTAAAGGTGCGTGGAGACCGCAGGTGGTTCAGACTTTAACGAATTCAAAAAAGATGAAATGCTGAATTATTGCTTGTGTTTTTTTAGATTTGTGCCAATAGCAGCAGATTGGCTCGGTGGGATGCTAAACTGGGATTTCACCGAGATCCCCGGCCATTCTTGCTTCCTGTCTCATGTTTGTACAGCAACGGAGGGCCAGTAGGATGTGTGGACATTATCATACTGAGAAGCTACCCCATACAGGTCAGTTTAGTATTCCATTCATTTACTATTACTCCTTAAAATGTGTGCTACGATCTCTTTTGTTTGTGCGCTTGTTGGCGTTTCCAGTGGATGGAGAGGAAACCAGATGGGGGAGTTGTGTTCCGTTCTGTTCGCGCAGAAGAGAAGGAGGCGAGGCGATACAGCAGCCACCAACAAAAGGCCATGGAGATCCTCTTTGCCAAGATTCAAACTGAATTTGAAAAGGAGCAGAAAGGTAGGACTGTTTTTATTGCATGTTGAGTAAAAGACTGAAATGGGAAAGGGTTTTAACAAGTTGTATAATCTTCAGGTAATGACAAACCTCAACGCAGGAGGCGGACGACAAATCGGCAGGATATTGCAAGTCTGCAAGACGGAGAGGAGCTGTATGACGCAGTGGGGGATGATCCAGCATACCTGGAGGTGTTTGAATATTTACTTTACTCATTGTTGACTTAATACTCTTATGAATAGAGTCTTACCTATCTAACCTTTCTTTCTACAATGCCATAGGCTCAGTTGAGTGAACAACAGTCTGAGACCTTACAGACGTACAGACGCTCTCTGATGGAGAAGAAACAGTCCGAACTGCAGGACCGATACCGCCGCGCTCTCGAAGCAGAGAACAGTGACGGGAGCTGTCCCAAACGAGAAGTTACACCAGTGTGGAGACTCTGCATCGCTGACTCCACGGCCCAGCCTGGCTCAGGTGTCTTCACTTTTCTTCCTTTTTGACTTATCAATATTTATTTCAACTTATGTGCTGTTGTGTGTTTTAATACTGTTTGTAATTTCTTTTTCTTGCTTTTAGTTTACCAGTTAAATCTTTGGCGACCTCCCTCAGATCTTCAGTCTTTACTGAAAGAAGGCTGTCGATACAAAGTCTACAACCTCACCACGTCAGATGGAAAGAAACGCAATGGAGTAGAAAATGTTCAACTCACCGGGACAAAGAAAACACAGTTTCAGGACCTGCAGGTGCTGTAGGAAACATCTGTCTTTAGGATGTGTACATATGGAATTATTTATACAGTATATGTAAATCAGATAGACGATGTTTTCTAAAGTGTATTTGTTTTATCATCCAGGCTTCCCAGGAATGGTTATTAGCACGTTTTCAACCGAGGGCTTCAAGCAATTTTGTGAATCTTCAAAACCCAGAATTCCAGCCACTCTGTGGAGAGGTTGATCTCACGGGATACATCATCAGTGTCATTGATGGACTGGGTTGGTAATTTTTGATTCTTTTTTTTTCTCCTCTTCTTAAAGATTTCTTTCATAAGCATTCAGTTTACTAAATAATTGTTTGTGCTTGTCAACACAGGTTCCTCTCCTGCGTTTTATTTGGCTGATGGGGAGCTGAACTTTGTTAAAGTGCGCTGTTTCAGCAGCTTTGCTCAGTCTGGCCTGGAAGACGTTGTAAAACTGCGTGTGCTGTTGGCTCTGAGCAACCTGCAGCTGAGAGGTCAGTCCTCATCTCCCACTCCTGTCGTCTTCGCTGGAGATCTGACCATCTTCTCCACAAACCCCAAGGAGGTTCACCTACAGGAATCCCTAAGCCAACTCAGAAACCTGCTCCAGGTACAAATCAAAACAAAAAAATCCCAAATCTGTTAAGCCGGCTGAATGTTCTCACTGCCAAAATACTTGGCATGTTGTGGAGGAATCAGAATGGCATCAGCTATAATTCCATCAAAATAGACATTAGATGGATGAAATTAGAAATGCTGGATTCTTGCTCTGTGGTTGTCATGCTCAAATAGTTAACTTTTGAAAAACGTGCTGAACAACACTGAAAGTTGCATTTGAAGAAAATGTGATGAAATAGCTACGTTTTATTCAATGCAATCTCTTATATTGACCTCTAACAAGTATTTTGTGCTTAGTTTTCATTTCACACTTGAATGACCAACTTTGATCAGAATCTATAGGCACTGCAATGTAATGAGAGTCATACTAAAATGATTAAATGTGGGTGCTGAACTATGTAGTTGAAAAATGATCAGAGCCAGGAACAATTATTTTCAAGGCTTTACTCCTCATTGACCTTCTTTTTTTTTCTTTACCATGGATCCGTCCTTGGTTTCGATACAATATTTCTTTTTTTTATCACGTGTTTTCAGGTTCAGCAGAACTTTTTTCTTAATGCTGAAGAGAAGCTTTCACATCTACTCAAGTCTGATGGCCTGAGCTCCATCACTTCTCCCGCTCTCCACCCTCGAACCCCAGCTGCAACGAACCAAAGACAAGACACCAAGACAAGTGTGAGTTTATTCACTTGTTGTTGTAGCTGGGGCTTTTAAATACATTTGCTCTCATGAACCACTTGACTTTTATTTAATAACACAAATTGTGTCCTTTTTATATGCAGCTGATATCTCAGCAGCCAATCAGAAGCCTCGGATCTTTCACACCGGTCAGCAGGAATCAGCCTGCAGTGACCGCTTCGACAGAGAAAGACCCGAAAAGCCTGAAGAGGAGAAGAGCTCTGGACTATCTTTCTCGTATCCCGTCTCCACCGACTCTGTCCCATCTGGGCCCAGGGACTTCTCTGTGTGTGAAAAAGACATTCAACCCCCCTCGAAGGTCCGGGACACCAAGCACTTTAAAAACTGTACAGACTCCAGCTCGCAAAACGGTTGTTTCGCCGATGGAAGATGAATGGGTGAATGACGAAGAACTGGCGATGATCGATACTCAGACATTGCGTGTCGGCTGATTTACTGTAGGTACATGAGACTGAATGATGATGAGTATGTGACAACTCTGGGGAAAACTGTACAAATGTGAATGTAAAGGCTAAAGCTAAATGTATATGGTTCATAATCTGTGGTGTTTTATTTAGTCTCACAGGACTAATTAAAGTGGTAAACAGTAAAATGTTTGATCATGTCTTATCTTCTACTGTCTATTTTTTTTCTCTGTAAAGTTAATTAGGTTAAACAAATTCAGAGTTGCATTTCTTTACTTAAGATCTATAATACTCTACTTTGGCTTTGTTTGAGGACAAATAACTGAAAGCTGAGCAGCAAGTCCACTCTGTGAGTGTGTATATATGTTTTTGTGTACAGTACCAGTCAAAAGTTTGGACACGCTTTCCCATTCAAGTGAATAAGAAAGCATTTCCAAACTTTTGACTGGTACTGTATATGTATATGATATATATACACAAACTTGTTAAACAATAATTGCATTGTCTGCTGGTTTGTTTTGATACCTGTCAGCACAAGTTCAGCCTGCCACTGTATCACTTTGAATATTAAAGTGCAAATTAACACTAGACCAGTGTTGTGAGTTGGCTACTTTTCAGATTAAAAACCATAGAAGAATAAAGGCTGACATTGTTAAAATGTAAGCAACACAGCTACAACTAATAAAGTCGACAATTGGGGGTGTTAGATTTATAGAATTTGAGGGGGCACTCAAATCAAATTCTGCTTAGAGCCCAACACAGGCTAGGGCCGACTCTGGTTGGACTGATAACTGGCTTTCATCTCTTACCTCGAATGGAACCTGCTCAGGAGCATGTCAGCCCCAACGCATTTACCCTGGTAAGAATAGCATCAGACTTAAAGCTGAAGTTACCTGGATAACAGCAAACCCTGCTTCGTCCCAGGTGGCGCTGACAGCGGCCGCTGCTCGCTCCGGACCAGCAGGTGGCGCTGACAGCGGCCGCTGCTCGCTCCGGACCAGCAGGTGGCGCTGACAGCGGCCGCTGCTCGCTCCGGACCAGCAGGTGGCGCTGACAGCGGCCGCTGCTCGCTCCGGACCAGCAGGTGGCGCTGACAGCGGCCGCTGCTCGCTCCGGACCAGCAGGTGGCGCTGACAGCGGCCGCTGCTCGCTCCGGACCAGCAGGTGGCGCTGACGCGGCCACCAGCGTGTCCGTGCGACGACGAGGGAAAGACGAGCTTCCGTAAACAACACAAGGCAGCTATGGTGCTGGAAGTGAGTGCCGGGTGTCTCTGTTTGTTAATCTCGTTTTCCACCTGTTGTTGTCCCACAAAGGATGTTTACGGTAAGCATCAATTAAAAGCACATTTTAACTCCGAATGGGTCGTTGAAGTAGTAAACTATTTAACATAAAGTCTATTTTTTCACGCTCTTCTGTGTCGCTCGTGTCGTGGCATTAGCTTAACATGCGACGGTTAGTTCCCGTTAGCTTCAGTTCATTGACCTCAGCGAGCGTCTGTGTAGGTAAACACACGATGACTCCCCGAGTGTCCCAGTATATTAATGGTGTTCACGATCTGTGTTCCTGCAGATGCCTCGCACTGAGCCCTCCAGCGCGGCCTCTCCCGGCACAACGAGCCCTCGCGTGGGGTCACGCGCCACAGCCGGCGGAGGAGACTGCGCACGTGTGAGCAGTGACCGCAGCGGCCCGGAGAGCCGAGAGAGGGCGCGGGTGCTGAAGGAGGTCGGGCTCACCAGCGCCTCGTTCATTGGGCCCACGTTTCCGGCAGGGAAGGCCACAGCGAAGCCGCCGGACATTGAAGACACGCTGAGCGAGTTTTACAGAGAGCTCGAGGGGATCGACGCACCAGGCGACGCTAACTCAGGGAAACACGGGGGAGGTCTTGCTCCTCACCCAACACCCGTCCGCGAGCAGAGCCGCGGCGCAAGCCAGGAGAGAAACGTCAACGCGGGCGAATCTGCGGAACCAGACGGGTTCCGGAACAGCAGCGGACAGAGGCGTCCGCCTTGGCCGCACTGGCATCAAAATGAGCCGTACTACCCCAGAAGGCCGAGGCCGGGCGTTGACCTGGCCCGTGGCAGACCTGCTCCTTCTCAAAACCACTGTTATTATCCCAGGCCACTGAATAGACCAGCAAACCCAGCACCACACAGACCCCCGTTCCCACACTTGCCGCCGTCAACTGCTTTCCCGAATCCACAAAACCCGCCGCCACACGCGAATCCCAACTGGAGCAGGTCGGGCGCGGTCGACCAGTATCAAGAGGAGGCGCGTTTCTCAGCATTTCTTAACACCCCATCTCCGGATGTATGCAGCCCCCCCACTCAGGGCTATTACAAAGAGTATCCACGTCACTTTGACAGGGACGAATGGGGTTGCAGCCACGATGTATACTCAGATAATGAGAACACAGGATGGTCTGGAGACAGAGAAGAAGAATGGCCACAGTTTGATGACGATTACGACAGGCGCCAGAGATTTGTTCCAGAAAACGAAGCCTGGGAGCAGCAGCGTCACTTCCGACGCCCCGATAACACTCATGCGCACCATTCGTCCTTGGTGCTGATCTTGATGAGGGGACTGCCAGGATCTGGGAAATCGACGCTGGCCAGGTACGCCTTTGACAATTTCAGTCTCTTAAATGGGTGTGTCGTTCGGGGGTGAGGAGTCTAAAATTCCAAGACTAAATGTATTTTCCAAGTTGTACATTTGAGTCCAATCCCTCTCACAGGGAGCTGCTGAGCACTGGTCCCAGTGGGCTAATACTGAGCACAGATGACTACTTTGCTCAGGAGAATGACTACCGCTATGACCCAGGCCTTCTTGGAGTGGCACACCACTGGAACCAGGGCAGAGGTACTGTCTCTTTAAATGTTCTCACAGTTTAAATGGTTTGTAAATGATTATATTCACATCATGAAAAAATATATATATTTTATTGCAACAGCAATAAAGATATTGCTCTCAGACAACAAAACAGTCTATTCATTGTCGTCCTTATAAAAAGGCTATTTTCAGACACAGTATTGTGCCAAGGTTTTAGGCATTACGATTAAAGCTTAAAAAAACAATTCCATGAACAGCTTCATTCATCACTTAGCTTCATGCAAAATGAGGTAAACAGAAAAAAGCAAGGTATTTGGTGTGACCATTCTTTGCCTGTGAAAACCGAACCGGTTCTCCATGATACACTTGCACCCAGTTCTGTAGATACACTTGGTTCTTGACTCCATGGTGTTGAGACATTCTGCAGGGTAAAACGCAATGTGTTGCAGCACCACTTGTTCTTGTTGCAGAAGATAGTTCTCTTTGACCCAGTCAGTTGCTTCCCCCGATGGTATTGCATGATGGGTAAGAATCCAAACATTGAAACTGCCTAAAACCTTTGCACATTACTGTATAAGAAGAGCATTAACAGTGATCTGGTAAACCACTGTCTGACCCAGAAATGGTGCCAGTTGTTTGTAATGTGAGAATAGCTAGTTCAACCGAGAAATGTTTCAGAAATGTGGTTTGAAGAGATTTAAATTTCATTGACAGAACTTCAATCAATTTTTTTTAATGTTAAATCCTCTTTCAGCCAAAGATGCTATGCATGATCGTCGTTCTCCAATTATTATCGATAACACAAACACTCAAGCCTGGGAAATGAAGCCATATGTCACAATGGTAGGTTGTAATGTCACATATTAATAGTAGTTATTAACTAATTAACAGAATTTAGTTATTTAGCCACAGTGTTTCTTGCCTCTTTCATAGATCTTAACAAAAATGTCCCAACTTTTTGACAGGCCTTGGAGAGAGGATACAGAGTGGACTTTTGTGAACCTGACACCGGCTGGAAGTTTGATCCTTATGAGCTTGAGAAGTATGATTAGCTAACAGTCATTTGTCACTCACGTGTACTTAAATGCCAGTGCCTACTTTGAAAAGCTTAATATCCTAACATTACACCACACTTCGCTTGTTTTGCCCCCAAGGAGGAACAAGCACGGTGTTCCCCATGAGAAGATTGCACAGATGCTGGATCGCTTTGCATTCCCCATATCCGTAGACATTGTCATGAGTTCACAAGAGCCACCTCACGTGAACCAGAGACATCAACCGGAGCAGCTACAGGTGACGGGGAGAAGCCGAGACCTCTATTAGTCTAACCAGCCAAATAATTTTGCTTGAAGAACAACAGCGTTCCTAGTTTTTCTTCATGACTTTTGTATATATATTTTTGTATCATGTGAATTTGTGTAAAGGGGAAACAAATTTATTTTCTCTAAAACGATTTTTTCATTATTAAATTGTCGTGTGTAATGTTTTTTCTAGGACAAGTCAAATCTGCATTTTTTTTAACTATTTGTATTTAATGATATTTCAGATTTGTATTTTGTATGTTATTTTTGCAAGAACACTGAAAACCATATGCCTTATGCAATTTTAATCGATTACCAGTTTCTTGTTAAAAAGAATTTCAGCCACTTGTGATTCCCTGAAAACTGCAGAGGAGATTTATGTCCTGGTAAACCACAAGTTTCAGAGTTAATTCGTCGTCATGGTTATGTTTGTTTAACTATGTTTGTTGACTCTCTCTTTGTTGTTTGGCAGCGAGGAACACAAAGTGTCATTTTCAATTAAAGTTTTCTCAGAAGTTATATTTTTGTTTTATTATTTCGCTGAAGAAATTTTGTTGTTGTTGTTGTTGTTCAGGGAAAGTCACATCTTATTTATTATTCCATGTTTCTTTTTTAGTTTAGCAATAGTACATTTCTAACAGTGTACCAAAATACTTGGGGGGGTGGTGTAGCGAGCTTTTCACAGTGATGTCTTGGATACTGAGCAGAAGGACAGAATGTACGGAGACATCCGAGTCTGATAGCATTGATTACCTTGTCTCACAGAAAGTCACATTTTGCCTTTTTATTCCCTCAGGTGATCGTTAAAATATACAGAGGTTCTGTTTAATTGACTTGCTTTATTCAGACTTCTGCTATTATTGTCTAGACTGTTGAACTCAAATTTGTCTCTATTTGAGGAGAACATGACGATCCAGTCGGTTTGTATATTAGATGTATTTTCCTGGAATCTTCATGTTAATATGTTCTTCTTTTTTTAAAGGTATTCAGTTTATAGAACAAATGGTCATTGGGAGTCCCTGATGTAATGCTGCCCTTGTGTGAGAGAATCATTATCCTGCCCTGATTATATGGACCTACTGTATGTGTCTGAAATAAAGATTCATAATAATCCACGTGGAGGCAATTTCAAAGGAGATTTCAGATGAGTTTTAATTTCCATCATGTGAAAACACCTCCCTTTCTCCAATGAAGAGCTCCCAGTGTGGTTGTGTTGAACATGTGAGCCAGGATATTTATTTCAGTCTAAAACACGAGTGCTTCTGGGCAGGAGCAACATGTTGGAAATGTGATCAATCCAGAGTGAAAATCAATGAACAAATAAGACAAACTGATGAGAGGGCCTGTGATGTTGGACTGCATTAGTGATGCAGACATAACAATCAATGTCAGATATTTCTTTAATCGTGGATAATTTAGCCCCAATTTTTGTTCAGTGACAGACTTTGTCGATGGCATATGCTTTAAAAAAAACTCCACTATTTCTTGTGGAATGAAATAATCTCTGAAATCAAAAACACTTATACGGCCAGCGGGGTGCTTGATGGCAGTGGCCTTTTTCATCTTTAAAGTGAAAGCTTTGACCTTTGAAATCCTGGCGCTGTTCAACACCCTGGTCCTCGATGAAGCCGAGGTCTGTACATGAGCAGCAGCACCGAACAATGACAGCAGCGATGTGAACTGCTCCGGGAAACGAGCCGGAAAACAAGATCATTCTATTTGGGAGCAGTTTGGCCTCATACAGACGAGTCTGCAGTCGGCACAGAGTCCTTAAAACAGGTGATCGGTTTATTATAAGAAAACTAGAAATCCTTTTTTTTTCTTTCACAGTAAAACTCAAGGAAAGTTTTGGCAACTGTGAACTGTAATTTGTGCGACAGTGACACAATATCCTGCGAGTTTTCAACAACAGGATGTGAGAAACAGGAAAAATCATACACATCTAACCCAACAGGAGCTAATGAAAAAACAACATCTCTGCACTGAATCTGAGAGGTAAAAACTATAATCAAAGACACCATTAAATGGGTTGTGTGGTTACAATTGCAGTGGTTTGAACTAAGAAAGGGGAGATATGGCTCTGCTTTGGTTCAGTAGCTATACCTCCAATTTGTGTCCTGTATTTTCTGTGTTGTAGTTTCCTTAGACAGAGACATTATTATTATTTCTGCCTCTCAAGGAACATTGGCAGCTGTTGGAAGAAGAAAAAAGAGGCGGGCAGCTGGTAAGAATCCTTGAATCACATATATGCCTGAGTACTATTTGAATTCATGATTGAACAAGATTAAAAAAAGAGGAGGTCAGCGAGGTCACTGCTGTTTATTGCTACATTGTTTGTTTTACATTGTCTGTTAATTTAGTGTCAGTGTGAACTACTTCCCAAGTGTGTGAGTGTGTGTGTGTGTGTGTGTGTGTGGAGGGGGGGGGGGGGTCACGACACAGCCTGCAGAAGCGAGAGAGGGAGGGAGATGTGATGAGTGCTCGGTGCTCCCTGAATGGCAGTGATGAGCCACAATTAAGTCACTGCCATTAACCACGGGAGAGACGAAAAGGGGGCACACGGAATCGGAGCTGACGACTAACTGCAGAGGCAGACGACGACGACAACAAAACTGGACACACGACAGGCTTCTGTAATGATCTCGCCACCGTGCAATAATGGTACAGAACAGAACTCAAAAGCTTTGTGTGCAGTTGTTGCATTATCATAACATCCTTTTCTTGCACGCCCTTTGATGGGTTAGGATGTTCAGGCGAATGCTGGAGGACAATGCAGCTCCCCATGTCCTTTAATCTTGGTGCTGAAGACAGGAAGTGGACCATGCATGGTGCATTATTTTGAATTTCTAAAATCATGCATTATTACAGGAGTATGCAATACGGTTAATTTACATCTTATAGTTAGTAACAGATTAGATGAGTTTGTTCTCAGTAGTTTGACTGCTGCTGCCTCACTTAGTTCTAAACAAGGTTTGAATGCTGAATTAGCCTGATGGGAAAGTGGATGAAGCTCAGAGCTCTCGCACAATGATGGTTTGTCTAACACCTAGATCTGGTATCTCTTAGGACGTGGACAAAGGTCATCACACGAACGTCCCCTGTGAAAGTCAACGGGAACACGAGGCGTTTGCCCGTCGACTGCACTTCACGTTGTTTGCTGTGGTGGTCACGTGAGGGCGAGAGCCAATCACAGCCGTGTCCTGCAGTCGCACGTCGTGTCATCTTTTCTACACACCGACGACCAGTCAGGTGAGTCAAGTCCACCATAATCAGAACGGAGGCTACATCACTGGTTCTTCACAATAAAAGCGTAGTGTGTTTGTGTTGTATTTTCACAAAGGTAACGTATGAGTAGTTGTGTAGACAGTTGTATAGCCATACAGCATCGAGTACACAAATGCGTGGTAAATGCTGGACAGGTACCAAGTGAGTTACAATGGCATGATTGAAATTGTGCCTCACTGAAATAATCACATTATCCTCTAATTTAACCTTGGTAGATTTTATACACCAGGAGCAGTGCATTCTTATTGGTATTATGTAAAGCATGTGTGGAGCCCACTCTGAAGAGAAGCTGATCTTAAAGTAAAGGTCACAGTGAGGGGGAGTGCATGAAGATTGTGAATTACGGTCCCACGTGACCCTGAAGAATCCTTCAGGGCCACGTGGGACCGTAATTTTTTAAGAATCATATTTTCTATTCCAGCTCCGGTCGTAACGATCGGAGGGACATCAGCATTCAGCGCACACTGCTGCTCTGTGTGCAATATTCATTTACTGTGGCAAGCGTTCGGTCGGTGACCTTCATCTTCAAGCATGCTTGGAAATGATCTTATCCTCTGGAAGAGTGCGATGAGCTTCACATCATGACACGGAAATATCTCAATCATACAACAATCGTTTTATCTTTGAATATAATGGGAGTTGTTGTTTTTTGAGGGGAAATATATAGTTCTTTTATTAATTTGATTTGTTTCCAACTGATCACAACTGCTTCATTAAACACCCACACAAGCAGCATAATTGTCTTAAAATGGAGTGAACTCTTGTCCTATGACAGAGGGTTTGGGTCAACTTCTATATTTACATGCAGCGATTTCACACTCGCACCGGTGCGGCTTTTATTTTGACACAGCTCACCGGAAGTGTCGCGGTGACTCGACTCCACCTTGCCGGGAGGTAGGTGCCCAACACGCTGCGCGGACCTGATCCGGTCCGGCGGCCGGTACGCTGCTGCTGGCGGCCGCCCACGGCAGGTGCTTGACTCGGCTCACGTTATCTGGTCCTCACGTTGCCGCTGACGATGCGCCCGGTGCCTCCCATCCTCCTCCGCCAGGTCGATCGTCCAGATGAGTCGCAGGTGCAGAGGGAAGTTTCCCCTCCAGCGACCCGAGGAGGGAGGCGGATGATTGCACGGCGGTTCCCATGTACGGTCAGTGCCTTTGCGTTGTGTTTTATTTATGCCGGAGCAGACGGCTGCAGGAGGGGATGTGCAAATATTGACACGAGCATTGCAGCTACTGCAGCATGGAGTCTAAATTCTATTTCCATCATCTGAGTCCATGGGATGAATCCCACTTTTGATGTTTTCTTTTTAATCTGGATGCATCCGTTTAAGAAACTTTAATAGGACATAGAAGAAAGTAGCCTATATGAAGTGGAAGTCGGATTACCAATTCTTTCATTTAAATACACGTGGCTGTGCTCTGAAGTACACACAATGTATGTATGTGTATATATATATATATATACATGTGTGTGTGTGTGTGTGTGTGTGTGTGTGTGTGTATTCATGTATATATATGTATGTATATATATACATATATATATATATATATAAGAAAACATTATCTCAATGATTCAGCTTTATTTCATTTGAATTGTGTCTGTCCAGTGATTATTCCTTACATCAGGATATAGTAGCTCTGTATATTCTGCATAAAAAACCCCCCAACACATTAGGCTCCCATACATTGTCTTGTTGTGGGAACAATAGATGCTTGCAGCAGTGAGGCGAGTCTAAGTTCAGCAAACCAGCTCTCACCACATGTTGCTGTTAAGTCGCTGACTGCCGGCCTGGCACGCTTGATGGGTAAAACCTGTTCTTGCGGTTGCCTGTGCTGGTGCAGCAGTGGGTTAATGGCAGCAGGCAGAATGACTGTGCAGCCCCTGTCTCACCACTAATCTCATCACAGCACTGCTGAGGTCTCACATGGTCCGGGGGCATTTGTTTAAAGTTAGTTACCAGGCAGGATGATGGCGAGGGCCTTAAATGCAAATGCTGTGAGCTACTGTGAACAAATATGTTTTTTTTGGGGAACTTACTGATATTTAGGTGTTTGTCAGGAAAAGCCATATGCAACCACAAAAGACTGAAAACAATGGAGTGATTTAATCTCCATCCAGTGAACGTCCCCTACACCTTGGACGCTGCCTCTGTGCCCATTGTCAGTCAGAGGCAGTGCTAGTGTGAGCCTCCCCAGCTGCCGGTTACATAATGTCAGCCGAGGACTACCACAGTTTAGTGAGCAGAGGGGCTAACTCAGGCGGTATTGAGCGGAGACAACACAGAGCGAAGGCAGACTACAGCATTACATAAGGTACGTTCATTCCCTCCGCTTGGCTGCGGGATGATGCAGAGGATGCTGGTCCAGAAATAGATCTGAGGATGTGGTGCTGCACACACACTGGATTTACCCATGGAGGAGTCTACGGACAAGTGTGGTGATGCACAGTGAGGGTACGGTCGGAACAATCACTGTCAGAGAGACGTATCTTCCTTTCATGCAGCACGAGCCAGGTTGCCACTGTTCTGTGGTAAACGCTCCCAGCAACGTTGGATGTTTACACTGGTGCACACAGTGAATATGACGTTCAAGGACATATCCGTTTAATGTCTTTTAAAAGCGGTGGAGGGGAAGTGTCTGATAGCCTTCCTCCTGGTTAATGTCAGCAAAGTGCAATGTGGTTTTACAAGGCTCATTAGGTTGTGTTGCTCTGGTTTCGATACGCTGCTGTGGATTTCTTAACAGGTAGCAACACAGAGAATTAAAACAAAAGTCGACGGAACAGGTAGGAGTAGGACAGGAGATAAGATAAGATAGGCAGCAGTGAGATAAGTGGACAGTCAAGTCTTAAACCCAGTACATTTACAAATGAAATGACTTCAGCGATTGTTGATTTTGCAACACATGACAGCTGCACGACAACTGACAACTTTCATCCATCACATGTGGTTCAAAAGAACAAATCATCGCTACTTCGCATAGAGTAGAAAAATCTTTGTCACATCACTCGGTGCGAGTTGGACATTTGAGGTGTGTTGCGGTCCCGACCGTGTCCCTGTCGGTGATTTCAAAGAAATGTAAAAGATTCAATGATGAGATGTTGCTTGATACAAGAGTTTGTCCAGATCAGATGTTGAATGCTGAGGAAGAAAAGTGCCTCTGCCTTCTTTCCTCATGAGTACAAACTTCCTCAGGAGTTAGAGAAATGGAGTCTGCAGAAAATTATAAAAATAAAATATTTCCAGCAGACCATGTATTCCCAAATTCATGAGCAGGAACAGAATCCTTGTTATAGTTCAGTCTTCTCTTACTTAAGTTGAAGAGCCAAAAATCAATGTGATGGATTAATAGTTTTCATAACAAACAGTGTATTTTTGCTTAATGTCTATTCTGACCTGATGTGACTAACCTCAACCAACCGATGCCAGGCTGCAAGAAAGCATGTGATGAGTTCACGCATTATGAGCTTTTGGAAAAAAAGTCAGTTCTGAAAATCAATGACAAAATTCAAACGACCACAGTTTGATTGTGGCATCCGTCTCTGGGACAATTTGCAGATTGCACACATCTGCTGCTCAAAATCTCGTGGTGAGCATGTGGGGGGAGATTGTGCGAGGCATGGATTTGCTTGGCACTGAATGGATTAAACAACGTGATAAAACGCTATGTAAGATAACCACACAAGTGAAAATGAGAACTCTGCACATTGAGGTTTTAAAATAACAACACTGTCCTTTGGACGATAATGTAGTGAAACTCTTTGTGCCTCAGCAGCACAGAAGGAGCTGGGGGCTGCATCCTAATGAACAGAGACGACTGCAGCGGGAGCTGTGAAAAGCAGACATTACACAAACATCACAATTACATAATCCCCAAATTTGCAATTCAGTCTGATATTCTACGGTGCATCTTTGAAAGTTTGCCAGTCAAATACTCATTAAATGTTATATTTACACATATAATATACTGTATACTGTATATGTGTATACAGAGTTTTCCTGCAGCCTGGCGTCTACTCTGTAAAAGGAGCTGTGATTCAGACGTGGTTGATGTTGTTAGTTTTGCATCTTGTTGCCCACGTGATTCGTGTGTTGACCTTTTTGCTTTCTGCATTTCTGTAAAAACAATTTGACATGGCTTAATCTCCGTTCTGCCTTAGTTTGCAAAAATTAAACCTGATGCCTTGTATTCCTAGGGCTTGACATGAGTCCGTCCTCCCCGAGGACTGCAGGGTGAATGTGAGAGGGGTCACAGGTCACGACCGGAGCAGCTCCTTCAACTATAAAGCAGAGGCTTTGGTGTATTGAATTACCGCTGCAGCCTTACACATGTCTCAGTGTGTCTACTCATTAACGTTTTTCCGCTGACCTTGCTGGACCTCAACCAGCGTGTAGAGAGGATCACCTCTGTGCTGTTCCCCTCAGGTCCACATTGCTGCTTTTTTGCTCTCATTGTATTTGAGAGATTTATAATTTGGAAAATAAGCAGGGAGATGTGCTTGTCCCCGCAGGCGTGACGGTGTGAGGCCGCTGCATGAGGCAGCCAGGACAAACATGATGGAGGAGGCTGCCAGCCAACTGGAGAGGGAGCATGTGCACAGTGTCTACGACAAGATTGCTCCGTATTTCAATGACAGCCGCTACACGGCATGGCCAAAAGTACGTCAGTTTCTGCTGGACCTGCAGCCGGGGAGCATCGTCGCTGACGTTGGTGGGTGTTATGTAATGTAATCTTGAGAGTCTTGATGATTCACACATCAAAAATATTTAATATCTAAATCAGACCATTAATCATTGCTAATCAGTCACCAGTGTTGTAGCCGACTGTCTTGTCCTTGGCAGGTTGTGGCAATGGCAAGTATCTCCACATCAACAAGGAGGTGTTCAAGCTGGGGTGCGACGTTTGTCGCCCCCTGGTGGACTTTGCCTGGAACCAAGGGCACGAGGTGCAGATGTGCGACGGGCTGCATTTGCCTTTCAGAGACGGCTGCTTCGACGCTGTGCTCTCCATTGCAGGTAAGTGACACGCGGACAGTTGCGGGGAGGTTTGGAGGTTGTTGATTCCTCTCACGCGGTTTATATATGCATGGAACTCAACTGACGCAGTTGCCTCAAATTAAATGGACTCATCATGATAAACATCAGTTTACCTTGAGCTTGTGTTGTCGAGCCAACTGAGTGTGGTCCCAACAAAAGAGTGTAATTAGGACCAAAGATGTCAGCAGAGCAGACACCCACTCTTTTAATTTATCTTGTGTGCCACAGTGATACAATATGTGTTTTTTGACTGCAAATGCTGCATGTGACACAGCGTCCTAATTAAATAAATTCATACCCACCATCCTACTTAATTCTAACAAATGAATGTTCTTGTCACAGTCATCCATCATTTGTCCACCAAAGAGCGCCGTATCCGAGCAATAAGGGAGATGGCTCGCACCCTGCGAGTGGGTGGACGCATTATGATCTACGTGTGGGCCATGGAGCAGAAACGCCGTAAATTTGAGAAACAGGACATTTTCGTTCCGTGGAACCCCAACCCCTATTCAGCCTCCGGCTTCAACAGGGAGCACGGCAAATCCAGAAGGAGGGCCACAGCACAGAGCGTGAGCGAAGCCATAGACAGCACTGAAAAGCACAGGAAGGTTAGAAGCACATCCTCCGTCGCAGACGAAGAAGACCTGACCTGCACCACGCCGCAGCAGAGGACTCAGAGACTGTGGTTCTTCTCCAGGTCTCTGGATTCTGTGTTTGACTTTGGCTGTTTAGCCATCTCCCGGTCATCCTCCAGAGAGCTGAGCACTTTATCTTCACCCACAGGTGAAACTGAGGGGAACAAGGCAAGTCGGTGTGGGAGAGGACGAGGCCTCATCAAGCAGGTGTCCAGCTTCTTTTCTCCGCCGTCTGTGATCGGATCCGAGGAGGACGTCTTTGACTCGCTCACAGACCTGCACAAGGGACACAGTGATCCTGGAGGCAACAATAACACCCCTGGCAACAACGGCACAGAAAAGCAGAGTGTGTCATTATCTCTAGCCCAGGAGTGTGGCTCTGTGGCCCTGCCAGACCTGGTGCCTTTCCAGAGGGAGCAGCTGAAGCAGTCTGGAGACGAAAGTGACGGAGGGCCACCGGGAGAGGAGCAGCCAGAAAGCACAGCGAGTCCTCGGGGGGGCGGGGGGCAGGTGGATGGCTCCTGCCTGAGGTACTATCACGTCTTCAGGGAGGGAGAATTGGCAGAGCTGATAGAGAATCATGTGGAGGAGCTTCATGTCAAACACACCTATTTTGATCACGCCAACTGGTGCGTGGTGGCAGAGAGAGTTCAGTTGTGGAAAATATGATTTTAACCAGTTTCATTTTTTACTTTGCATCAACTCTGCCTCAAGTTTTAACAGTGAATCACACATTTGATGATGATCACATTCTTGCATCTGAAAAATGTGTTAAGCTACAGATGTGGCCATTGTTGAAGGTACACTACACAGTACGGTTATGGGAAAATGCTTTTTTATGATTCTATTTTTAGTTTTTGTTAAGTAGTCC
This sequence comes from Scophthalmus maximus, assembly GCF_022379125.1. Taxonomy (NCBI): domain Eukaryota; kingdom Metazoa; phylum Chordata; class Actinopteri; order Pleuronectiformes; family Scophthalmidae; genus Scophthalmus; species Scophthalmus maximus. The sequence goes on from NC_061525.1 coordinate 9,854,138, forward strand.
TGGAACAGCTGCGTGGGAGATGTATCCATATCTAGCTTTATTTTAGACGGCATCACTGTAACGTATTTGCACAGAGGATGTTTAACGATGGCTATCACTGTATACGACACCATGTTTTTAAAGTATTTATTCTATCTCGATACGTGAAACCAACAAGCAGTATCCATATGTACAGTGTCTGCTCCCTTTTTGTATCAATAGTTTGATTTTCTTCATCAAACCATAGGATTTTAACTTTTTTAATAGAGGGTTTCTGCAGCGGAGATGTTATGAAATGCACTGTTTTTCTCCTTTAACTTAATATTAGTCAAAGGAGAACTAGTCCAGCAGGGGTGGGGAACCTTTTGCTATCAACGGCCAATTTCAGTTTTTGTAACACTGTCCAAGGACCATAGGCGTACTATATTTGTGAATACGTACAGCATATCACTCTAACCTCTCAAATGGGGCGGGAGGAACTGTTTCTCTTTGGCCTGGTGTCTGATGTCACACGGCAGCGATGCATGCTGATGGTACTAGCACCTGGTTTCGGGTGAGTCAGTCCTGAGTGGAACTTCAGAGTCCGTTTTGGATATGGTCCCACACAGAGAATGCAAACGTCAGCGCGTGTCGTCAGAATGGGAGGATCCTCAGGACGTACATACGCAGGTTTTAAATCTCGAGTAGAGGGAGGTTGTTGTACCTTCCTCTGAGCTCATTGTTGCTTCGCAGCTCAGTGGTTTTGTGTTCTTGTACGCTGTCAGGTACATTAACTGCTTCAATATTAACTGTTGTTCTTGCACAGTTGGAAAATGAATTGAGTGCACTGGCCTTTTTCGTCCCTGCAAACTAGGCACACTGGTTTGCCTTTGACATCAATAAAACCGTTTGTCCATTTCTCTTAGAGAGCACAAGATTATGCATCTGCCTTTCTTTTCTGCCATGATGCATGTCAGGGATGACACGTAACAACTACCTGTGTGTGTGTGTGTGTGTGTGTGTGTGTGTGTGTGTGTGTGTGTGTGTGTGTGTGTGTGTGTGTGTGTGTGTGTGTGTGTGTGTGTGTGTGTGTGTGTGTGTGTGTGTGTGTGTGTGTGTGTGTGTGTGTGTGTGTGTGTGTGTGTGTGTGTGTGTGTTTGGCTCACACTGAATGATAAGCTAGGCCACTGTTCTATTACATTTTGATAAATATTTTTCTTTTATCACAGGAAAAATGAATCGATGTCAAGAGATTTTTTATTTTTGTATGCCTGAGTTTGTTTGTTTTATCTATAAATTAAAAACCCCTGGGCCGAAAGTTTTCCCCACCCCTGGACTACAGTATACTCTTCCATTCCTCTGTTTTAAAGGTTCAGTGTGTAGCTTTTAGTGACTTCCACATATTGCAACCAACATATTGAACTGAATACCTTCCAAGTGTTGTGAGAACCTACACAGTGGGACCACTACTTAAGGGTCTTGCGTCAGTGTATAAAGAAAACCCAACAATTCTAGTTTTAGATGATTATATACTATAATCGTATTCCATTTCTACCGATAGAGCGGCCCAAATCCTGCACTCTGGACCTTTAATGCATTAATTACAGTGGGAAATTCAGATTTTACTCCGTGTGTCTGCCTGTTTTACAACTGCACGACCCTCAGCTCTGAATTCAGAGCTAAACTAGCAGGAAGTGTCTGTTTTGTACATTTTGATGAGACTTTCTGTAAACTGCTTGTGTAATGTATCATAAACACTATTATACAGTCAGAAGAGCTCAAAGTTGTGCAGAACATCTTCCAAAATATTTTGGTTATTTGCTCGTTGTTTTATTCTCCCAAGTGTTTCAAAGATTATGTAGTCAGTGTGTGTGTGTGTGTGTGTGTGTGCTTGATGTTGGTATTTGTGATAGTTGTGGATTGTCTTGTAATAAGCTGAATATGCCACGAGTATGTCAGCAAATCAACTGCCTCCAATACTGTGAATAATCATTGCACTGTATCACTAATATGCCGCTGCTTGACGTGAACGACAAATGCAGGTGAAACTTGAAACATGCTGGTTCTCTGTATCCACTGTGCCAAGGACGATGCACATCTTCATCAGTACAGTATGTGTGGACCAACTGTGTTTGCTCTGAAGTGACACTGGTAACCTAATGTCTTATATGACCTCATGTAAATGCCTTTTGAGTTTGAAGTTGTTTTTCCTTATTAAATATTTTCAATCATGTGTGTTGTTGGGCTGCACATCCGACATTAACTTTTTTTTGTATGTATTTCATGTGCGTAGGTTGACATTCATAATTCAATAACAGAATATTTAATAGTTATGGAGACAGTAACCACTGCAGAGGTAATGAAACATTATCTCGATGAGGTAAACAGCAAGTTGAACATAAATCAAACTCAGTCTTCAGCAAACATACCGCATAATTATTTAGTAAGACACTTGAATAACCAAGACCACCTGAGTAGATCTCATTTTTACATACCGGAGGAACGATTATATTATAGATTACAACATACAGCTGACTGGTTTGCAATTACCATAAAATAGTGAGCTTGACCGATATATTGATTGGCCGATGATAATTTTGTCCAATATAAGCCTTTCATAGAAATATGTGCGTTTATACATATTCAAACTTTTATTTACAGAATAAACAATACAGAGAAGATGTGTATTTATGTTTATATTTTATGTTAGAAACCATTTGCCAATTTAAAAAAAAAAAAATCATATGTATCTGCTGATAAATCAGTATCTGTATTTTGTTACTCAAACTATTGGTCTTGGCATCAACCCCCCAAAAAATCCATATTGGTCAGTCTCCAATAAACATTTCAAAAAGAGTTGATTATTGGTTATATATATATATATTACACAATATTGTTGAAGACAGTTGCCGCCAATATCTTTTTATTAATTCTTGATAGAAATGCAATGCTGTTACATGTACAGTATATAAATAATCTGTATATATAAAGAAGTGGTTCACATCGGATTTTTTATTTTACAAAATATTAAAACTGTCATTGGCTCCAAAAGATTAAGTGGCTTTGAGGATAAAGGTTTCACATCCCAAACTCCCTCCAAACCTGAGACACGGAGAACAAGAATATGATTATCACTTATGTTCGGTAAAACAAGTTCTCACATTTTGTTTTATTGTCTGCATAATTGCTTCTGTATTGAAGCAGATTTGGCAACATCTGCTTGAGCAGCAACTGTGTTTCCTTTACCTGAGTTGCTGCTCTGTGGACGATGGAGTGTCTGAGGGCCAGTTTGTCGATGTCTCTCGAGTATCCTCCTCCGATAACGGCAGCGACAGGAACACCTCTGCTCACCATGGTCTTCATCACATACAGATCTCTCTTATACAGCCCTAGGAGACACTCGCAATCATTCCCAAAAAGTCTAGAGACGGTTTGTGGGTAGATGTGCTCGTGTCAAAGTTATCGCTCACCTCGGTCAGTCAGACGGAGCCTCCCAAGCTCATCCTCTCGATGAGGGTCGACTCCTGCGTCATACAGGACCAGGTCTGGACGAAAGGTCTCCAGGAGCCAGGGAAGGTGGGCTTCCACTGTGGGAATACATCATCAGATATGTACGTTGATGTATACAAAATTTTCATTCACATTAGGGTTGAATATACATATATAATACATTTTTTAAATTGTTTTCTATAATCTATTTTTAGACCAGAAAAAAGAAAATAAATAAATTGGTAATATACAGATTAGTGACTTGGCTGCAACACTATTTGGATCTAAACATTGAAGACTTATTACGGCCTGTGTTAACGTGCCTATGGAGAGGTACTCCTCGTCTTCCAGCCCATCCTCCACGCTGACATCTAGGTCACTCTGTTGTTTACGGAGGGGGAAGTTTTTCCCACAATGCACTGAGAATGTAAACACACTCGGTTCCTCTTTAAATATGAAAGCTGTGCCATCACCCTGTCGGATGCAAAAGATGGAAACGTTTCACAAATGACAGAAAGTGTACTTGTGACATACTGTTCTAATCTCACAGCATTAAAAGAGGCAGAGTCGAGTAAACTCCACCTGATGCACGTCGAGATCCACAATCAGAACCTTCCTCTTTGGGGACGAGTTGCCCATCAGGTATTTGGCTGCAACTGCCAGGTCATTGATGAGACAATACCCTGAACCATAGCCTGGAAAAGCATGATGAGTTCCTCCTGCTGTGCTGCAGGCCAGCCCCCGCTGCAGAGCCACTTGAGCGGCAAGAACAGTCCCACCTGTTGACATGAGACAAGGTGAACAGCTCATGTGAGATGATGACTACCGGGCATGAGGCCGTGAGGTCACCTGTAACTCGTGTCTCCCTCTCTCACCTGTTTCGTATCGACAGCGACTCACTAAGCCCTCACTCCAGGAGAAACCTGTCCGTTTTTGGTCCTGCTCATTTACTCTCCCATGTATGAAGTTGGTCAAGTATTCATCAGTGTGCACACAGCTCAGTAAATCTTTAGAGGCAATTTCAGGGACCCACACCTACTGTGAGAAAAGAAAAATCACACAAAGAGATTCATGAGAAACTGCTTATGTGTAATGTATCATAAACACTATAATAATAATAATAATAATAATAATACATGGGATGTATATAGCGCTTTTCTATCAACTCAAAGTGCTTATATAGTAAGAAGAGCTTAAAGTTGTGCAGAATGTCTTCCATAACGTGTCATTTGCTCGTTGTGTTTCATTCTTCCAAGTGTTTCAAAGATTGTGTAGTCAGTGTGTGTGTGTGTGTGTGTCTGTGTGTGTGTGTGTGTGTGTGTGTGTGTGTGTGTGTGTGTGAGTGTGTGTGTGTGTGTCTGTTTGTGTGTGTGTGTCTGTGTGTGTGTGTCTGTGTGTGTGTGAGTGTGTGTCTGTGTGCTCGACATTTATAGTTGTGATAGTTGTGGATTGTCTTGTAATCAACTGCCTCCAACACTGTGAATACTTTTTGCACTGGTATTTATGTTTGAAGACATGAAAATGTTTATTTTACAGAATAATCAATGCCGAAATTTATTTTCACGTACACAATTCTTTTTATACTCTACATTATTTTCAATTTCTATATAATTTGTAACCATAGAGGTCCAGTAAAACCACTGCCTATGATATCAGTCTTCATTGATTCAGATGGTAATGTAACCTACAAGTGCTTTGTCTTATTGATCGATCAGTTCACCTGCACCCGAGGTGACATCCTCAAATATGTTGTCCGACCAACGCTGAGCTGCATGATCATTGACACATTGTGAAGATTGTGCTCATTTAACCGAGGCCATTTCTGACCTCTCATCACTCAATAAGCATAATAATGACGATCATGATAATCACGATCGGCACAGCTGCACCTGTTTGTCCGTGATGACCTGGTCGTTGATCAAGCAGCGCAGGACGCGCGGGAACTTGCCCATTGGGAACCTGTGGCCCGGCGGGAGGTCGCACACGTACCCGCCGTGGTGAACTATCGGGAGGCCGCTGCGCTCACGTCGGACCTGCGAGGGGAAGAGGGAGCTGACTCTGGTTTCAACATCATTTTACTTTACTCAGGCAACCGGCTCTTACTGTTTCTGCGTGGAAACATCTGCAGGCGCCAAACACACGTCCGACGTTCAGGGGACTACTTTTAAAAAAGATTTTCTTCATGCAAATCATTTTTTCTAACTAACATGAATCCCAATGGACGTCACTACAATAAATGCAGTATGTTGTGAAACGACAGCGCCGGTTGTGAAGGTGGTGTTTGTTGACGGAAGTCCTCCGGTGGTTGACCCAGTTTCCGGTGCTGCCACCTACTGTCGCGGAGGAGGAACAGCACAGACACGCGGTCGAGGTTTCCTGCCTCCATCTAGTGATGTGGACTGAAAACTGCAACTAGACAGCACGGTAGGCTATCACATATATCAGTCAATATCAGTTACAGCTGTGTAACAAACTCTACTCTGTCTCTCAAACTCTGTGCTCGAATTATCTAGTCTAATTTATAAAGATGTAGATTTACCAATCAATCAATCCGTCACACTTCATTTGTACAGCACTTTTCATTCAAAGCAACGTAATGGGCTTTATAGAATATAAAAAAACACAATAAAAACAATATGTACGGAGCACAAAAAGAATTTACCAGAAAGTAGGGAACGCTATTGTAAATCCCAGAAATGTAAAATGAGGAAACACCAAAAGCTGGTAAAGAAAGAAAGATCAAATGATAAAGATACAATAATGGAATACTAAAAGAGATGTGGGGGAATAAAAACACTAATGATAAAATAATACAATGATAGAAGAGAGTCATTAATACCAGTAAAAGGACTACATTTTAAAAAAATATTTTTTTCATGTAAAAATTAAAATGTAGATGCTACTATCTTGAAGTGTTTAGTTAGTATTCTCTTGGTCCTTTTCTTTACATGCACAAAATAAAATACCAAAGTATTTCTCTGTCTTTTACAAAAGATCTCATTAAAGTATGGCACAATGAAGTTTTTTGAGCATATGCAGATGATGCAATGGTAAAAATAACAGTAAAAGTAGTAATACAGTATGTGTGGAGTGTATATTATATGCATTTCCTCAACAGATACTTAAGATTACCGAATAGTTTTTCACTTTGAGTCCAATTCTTCATATCTCATCTATGCTACAATGTCCAATCCATGTTTTTCTACTTACATAGGGATTTTTTTCTGTGGAGACCCAGTGCAAATGAGGCTCTTTTAATTTTGAACTTGTTTTTTTCATCAAAGCTTCTTCTACAGTTAGAATTTTCAACTTTCAACCTATGACAAATATATATATATATATATATATATATATATATATATATATATATATATATATATACACATTAAGTATAAGATCAGGCTGGTTGTTTTTCCTTCACATTCACCGGAGTTTCTCTTTGTCTGCACCCTGACCATCTTGATCCACTCCTCCTCTGTCCTCCTCCGCAGCTGTCGCTGTCAGCTACCATCCTGTTAGGCTGAAGGGTGCTGTGGCCGACGCGGTTAATCACACTGACACAGGATCATTTATGGTCTCGCGCTGAAATAATGTCAGACTCGGAGCCTGACAGATCGACTCTCTTCAACCCCACGTGTGACAGCTCAAAGAGACAGTGGACTCTGTGGAAGAAAGGTAAGTGATGTGATGCATAACATAAACCCAGATCTCTTATAGTCTTCTATATGCCCATACATGTTTGTTTAAAGCCTACAATTTTGACACTTTGGTACCTTAGGGGCTGAATATTCCATTGCTATAGTTTGACACCAGTGTTCTTATCAGGGAAATTGGTGTTGTGTCTGCTTTTGGTTCTCCATCTGTCTGTTTTTCATCGCTGGCAGGCAGCTCAAGGCACTGTCTGGTGTACTGTCGGCTGTGGGGTTCTTCCATGAGAGTGAGAGAGTGTGGCTAGTGTACTCAGTTACGCAGATAAGAAAAAAGACAAGAGCGCTGGCCCCAGGTGCAGAGGAGAAGTCTCCTCCTACAGAGCAGAGATTAAAGAGATAAAATCAATTACTGACTTGAGCAGGAAGAGAAGACGGAGGAGAGGGGACTGTCTTTTCAAATGAAAGACTTCAAGATATCCTGGCAGAAAGAGTGAAAAACATTTTGCAGTGGATGAAGGTTAATGTTAATGTTGATTCATTAACATAAATATTTTCTGTTCTGCTTCAGGTTTGATGTTTCTCTAGATTTTGTCGAAGGACTTTAACACAGGTTTTCATATGTACCTTTTATCACATTGAACATGTTGCAAACCCGGCTTCTGTTTTTTTTTATTTTTTATGTACATTTTGTACTGTACTGGTTATCCCTTGGTCTACATTAATTTCCATATGGTATGAAAATCTATTTGCAGACTCAAACATGAAAATTAAGAATGTTTGTGTTGTGTAACCCTTTAGTGAAAATCAAATCTGTATTATTTTATGTCAAATTTACATGGTTGTTGGGGTGTGCCGAATAGGGGGCAGCCTGGTCTATAAAATGTAATAAAAATAACTAACAGCAAACAATCACAGATTCGAAGATGACATATTCAGTTACTTTGCTGATAAAATTGAGCAGTGATCAAAACATAATTTTCTGTCCATCGACTAAGGGATTAATCTATAATTGTTTCAGCTCCAGTGCAAACATTTTCTGTGACACTGACAGAAGTTCATGAAGATTTTATATTTGCTGTGATCATGTACACAACCAAAGTTGTGCACAATATATTTTCAGCGCACATTCAAATCTGTTGTAGCCTGGAACATGGCAATTATTATGGCTCATAATTCATTCAAAAAAACTCTATACCTACAAAGACTGTACTTAAAATTATGAACAAAATGATTTGAAGTAAGAGTCATAAACTCCAATTACATTTGCATAGTTTCAATTAGTATCAAGTTTTTAATAGTGAGGCAGAAACAGCTGACAGTCAGCTGCAAGGGTGTAGCAGTCTGCCTCAGGGCAGCTGTTTTTCAAGGCCTGGCAGCGCTGCATCTCATTCCCAGCAAAGACAAAAGAAGAAGCTGACAGCTGCTCAGCTTTGATCTGATTTGCTCTTCTCTTATCAGGCAAAATAAAAGCAGGCCGACTTAAGTTGGGCCTTTGAATTCATTTTTTTCTCCTTGTCAGCGCTGTGGTGTCATAAATTGCAGTCAAATGGTTTCAGGGGTCACCAAGTTGTTTTTCCCCCCAACACACACACACACACACACACACACACACACACACACACACACACACACACACACACACACACACAGACACAGACACAGACACATAGACATAGACATGGCTTTTAAGAACTTGTAGGACCATACATATTGTGTTTCTTTGTTTCACACATGGTTGGGATCAATGTCATGCTGCACGCAATGTGTGTTTAGCCAAATGATCCCCATCAGCTCTGAATAGCCCTGTCATCTTGGCATGTATTTTCAAGTTCTTGGAAGCAAACGTGTTTGCTGTCCAACCCCTGTAGCGGACGACGGGTGGGTGAGTGGGTGGTGTGATGTTTGCATCAGACACTGGATTCATCACATCTGTCATTTTCACAACATCCCAATCACAACAGTGAGCCCACAAACCCCTCGTTCCTCACCCTCCACCTTACAACTCAGAGCGGAAGGAATTCGGTGGTTGATTGCGAGTGCCAGCAGAGCGTGTTGCAGCAGGTGAGGACAGGGGTTGTTGTTGGAGTGAATTAATATGTAGCTACTCCGTGTGTGCGTGATGGTGACGGGCTGCTGACTCGTCCCTCCAAGACAATTCCCCCGGTCACATGACAGGCCGAACTGATTCACCTCTCATCCGCCCCGGTCTTCCTATAATCATGCTGTGAGGTCATTGTGCAGTCGTATGATTTACTGTCATTTTAGTTTATGCTGTCCCCTTATTATGGCTTCTTTTTACTCTATTAAGGAATGCCCTGACAGCTGTTGACCAAGTTTTGGCACATTGTCGTGTGGCTGTTGTGTGGTAAACAGCTGGTGCTGGGCGCATGTGTTGTCACAAATGTAATGTGGTGTTACAGGAACAGTTGCTCTTCTAATTAATTCAACAAAATGTGTGACATAGTCCATGAGGGGTGGTGTGAAGATAGTGACTGTGGAAACACTATTTAGATGATAATACCACATTTGTTTCATTAGGATATGTGCACCATTTCCACATGAAACATTCCTCAGTCTGATGAAAATATCGATTGGGGGAACTTTTTATTCTCATTTTATATTGGATTATACAGAATTACATGGGATGCCCTTTGATCTGTTGTTGTTGAATTACTGTACTAACCGTAGTGCTATGGGTCATGTTGGAATAAAACATGTTTCACATATTGAGAGGAGCTTGTTTTGCAGATTGTTTGCAATGACAAAGTAACTAATTGATTGTACTCATGAACAACGCTCCACAGAATCTGAAAAGTTTGATCATAGACGGCATTATCTTTGCACATACTCTACTCTACAGCTACTCTGTGATGATTCGATCAGCTCCTCAGATGGAGACAAAGTGAGACTGCGGAGAGAAGTGAAGTGATAACAGAGAACATCTGCCCGGGGTCTGTGGAATGCTGGGAATCTGTAGGAGAGTCGAAACGCAGCAGAGATATTCAGTCAGACTGTGGTATTGTCGGAATGTTTTCTAATGGTGTTTACATTTTGTATTGTACTCGCCTGTTTTCTACAGCTGGGTACTGATATCGTGTTACATAAGTACATAACAGTGCCCCCCCCCCCCCAACTAAAACCAATTTTCATGCTCTGACACACATTCTTTCGATATAAGTGTACCACGGTGTGAATATTATCAGTGTTACAGGAGCGGAAAAAATGTAATAATTTTCCATACTATCTTTTCCATCTCAACAGACTCACTCTTGTTCTGTGCAGCAATAACATGTTGCATTGCTGGCAGGCAAACCTGTGACCATACAGCCACATGTTTCAGCAACACAGCTGGCTCCAGTCTCTTCCCCTACTTCAGCCTGACTATAACATGTGAAGAGCACAGGCACTTCAGCACGTTGGCCCTGTCTTGACAGCCCCGTTGATACAGATGATAAGGAGAAGAGGGAGAGAAGAGACAGAAAGGGAAATGACAGCGCAGAATGGCTTTCTCTTCATACGCTGTTAAAATGTGATCGCCAAGCATCAGTGGCTGAATTGGAGTGAAATCACTGTGATTTTATCTTATTCTGGAAGTTAAGCGAGTATAACAAAGACCCCTCCGTGTCTGGTAAATCCTTTCGCCTTTTAAACTAATCTGGAGTGGGAAATTAATTTGCTGTTTTAATGATTTATTCAATATATCCTCCATCATATTTTGTTCAATAGCTGGACATTAAAAAGTAACACAATTAGGGTACAGAGTAAAAAAAAAAAGACATCCATGAAAGGTACAAATTATATTTATTTAAACATCTTATACAGTCATTGTACAGAGTATTTTTTGCAGTGTATCAGATGGCTGTGTTTTTTCGAAGGCTGCTCTGAGGGCTGAAATATGTTGCACAAGCTTGTGTCAGTATGTCATGTGTAAAACTGTCATATTTGACCAAGCCTAAAACCATAACCTGCTAGAAGGAAATCTGAATTTATTTAATTTAAATTTCATTAAAAAGTTAATATGTCTTGCCTGGTTTGAGATTAATAGAAGTAATAGAAAAAGTACTTTGTACCCTCAGGTGATGCAATTCTTAAGTGAATGGGTCATGAACTCTGTCACTGTCAGGCTCCTACACTCTTCCTGGAGTGAATGGTGAACAGGCTGAGAAATGACTATTCTTATCGCACTATAAATCAGACAAAAACAAACAGTAATATCCTCTTCCAATCACATTTGCTTCTTTCTTGAGGGGTTGGCACCAAGCTTCTCCACATGCTGAGGATCTTCCTCTGGGCCTTGGTACGCCTGCCATCTCTGATAGTTGTCTTTGGCAGCCTGTCCACGTCCCTCGGGTCCTGACTTGACATAGTTGTCATTGTGCTGATCCGCGGCAGGAACCCTTGCCTTGTTTCTGTTGAATTCAACACGGCTCCGTATACGACTGTAGTTAAATTAATGTTTCATGTAGCATCGATGTTGAGGAGATGCGAGTTTTCAACCACCGTTGAAAATGTAAATTAGGAGGAATCAATCGAATGACTTTGGCGATCTGACTTTTCTGTAGTTTTGATTGAGTTATCTCACCAAGAAGATGGACTGTGGTTAAGATTAGAACATTTATTCAATCCCCCATCAAGATTAATTGTTGTCATCTGAATTTTCCCCTTGTCCCATAATATCAAAATGTCACTTTGTCCAGCGCATTGTTTTACACATTCACAACTTTTGACAACTGTTCTTGGTGATGACAGTCTATCAATTTGAATCGAAGTGTAGTAGCTGTCTTGGAAGAAGTGAGGTGACAAAGTTTAAATATACAGACCGTGCCCCCTTTTATTTCCACCCTCCTGGCCCAGGTGCTAATTTTGCCTTATTTCCCCAATAGAAGCAAAGTCAGTGTTTTTCTTTCAGTGACACAAACAAGGCTGTTTTTTTCCCCCTTTCCATCAGGACCAGGGGTAGACAGGGCCTGCCAGGTTAGCTTGTGAGAACATCCAGCTGTGTCTGAACCAAACTGTTCTCACTCCCGCTGGCCTTGGACTGTTCACCTCCTCAGATCAGATACACCAGGCAGAGAAAAGGCTGCTTTTCATTAAAATGCACCCATTCACATTGGCTTTTCCCAAATGTTTTCCACTGTCACTTTCTCTCAATTTCTAGTCCTCTCCTCGACTATTTCCCAATCTTTTTCTGTCATTTATATTACATATCCATTGTTCTGGTTTTGACATTTAATAAATGAAAAGATTTAAATAAGTTTCGGTCAGGGACATTTTGGATTGAGTTGTTCTACTTTTATGACTAGCACATTTCCATGCAACCAGTAAAAGGGGAAGTGTAAACACAGATATCCAGCAAGGACATCAGGAATGTCACTCACTCTGTCCAAGGATTGAGACACATTGCAAGTCTGCATACATACCTTATCTCACTGGTCAAACACTGACTTTATTTCTTTTGTGAGGCTGCTGTGCAGGTATTATTGAATATTCTTCATATACATCAGAGTATTTGTACCTGTCTTTAATGTCCTGCATCTGAAGTTTTTTTTGTGAAATAGTTCCTGCAGACTTTTAATATACAAGTACAGAAGTCAGTACAGGCCTCCTTTATAAGTATCTCCACTTAATAACGTGCTTTGTTTTCGCTGCTCAAGGCAGAGGCTCCAGATAATTTGTCAAAAGGGAGAAAAAAAACAGAGGAAGTTATGACGTTCTTTGCTCCGAGAGAATGACAACCACCGGCACATTTCAAAGTGTTTTTTTCTGAATGAGTCAGTCAGAACTCATTTTCTCGCCCCTGGCCAGAGGTCACTCGGAGTCCAAGGGTGGGTTTGTGAATGTGGCTTCACCACGTCACTGCTGCAGGCGAGACTCGAAAAACAAGCGAACAAACACACGGAGGAATGAATCCCAGCATGATATGAAGGCAGGGACAATGTCCAGACTGTGAAGTCAGAAATTCTCTCTGCAGCACTCCTGTGTTATCAGGGAGCGTAGGAGCAGCATAAGCAGCAAGACCTAAACCAATGAGCGAGCAAATGCTCAGACATGCCCCTTTTGTGTTTACTCTCCATGCTCATCTCTCACTTTGACTCATTTTCACACACAATCCCTACAAACCCTATATGTGCTGTACTTGGTTCCTCTTATATGCTTTTTAAGCACTTTGATTGGCATTTAGCATTTTGATGTGGTTTTTCTCACTAAATACAAAGGATATAATTTGGCTTTTCCCAAAGTAGATTGTCCAAGTAGATTATCTTTCTTTTTTTGGGCAGTAACAACATGTGAGCGTTGCCGTCCCCTCGCATACCATTAAGCATCCATTAGTTCATGATTTATTATGTGACCCCCCCTTACACCACATGTGATATAGACTCCTAACTTTCCTATATAAAGTGGCAAATAAAAAAAGAGAAAAAGTTTAGTTGGTTTCTGTTCGGCGTCAAATCCTCTCACAAAAATATCGTCTTCATCTATCTGTAATATGCTTCAGTCAATCACATTGCTTCACAGCTTTCCCCTCTGACTTGAAAGCATTCCTCAGCCCTGTGTTTTAAAGCGAGAGGTCATGGCTGCGGTTCATCTTGCTCCCGCACAGCTCGGGCCGGTGAAGTCGGCCATTCTTCACCGTCAGTTTGTGACTGCTGAAAACCCATTTCACCTTGTTCGTTTACAGTGCCAACCACTGCTGCTACCTACCCCCCACTCCCCCATCTCCTTTCTCCTCCCCTTTCCATCTCCCAGCAAGTACACATTCTGCCTGCTCTTACGCATATTCTGAATGGTTTAGTCACTGCTAGCTGAACACTCCTACAGGCCCCCAGGGAAACACAAGAGTAGGGGGGATAGCTGTGATGACAAGCTTGCCTTTTAGCAGAGCAGGCCTGTGGGGACATAAGTGTGGCTCTGAGAGGGGCTGTCCAAACCTCTCTGCTCGTACAGGAACCAACCGTCACTGTCACTGTTTTGCCATGGTCTCAGTGACACTGTTTGGGCAACACAGACAACTCTCTTTTCCGGTCAGCAGGTGAGTGCTTTGCTTTCTGTTTTCCTATTGAATCAGACCCAGAGATGTTGAGAACCGGGAAACAAATTTGAATTTCTCTTTTTGTTAATTCTCCATGACTGAGTCCAGCACATTACACCATAGATTGTCCCTACACGAGAAGACTTGTTCAGAACATTTCTGTTGTAAATTCTCATGCACAAACTTGAAAAAAACAAACTCTTTTGAATAAGTTGTAGTCTTGCATTGCCAGTCAACACTCCCAGTTCATTTTCACTGTGACTTCTTTCCTCTATTCTAATCGGCTCTGCATTCATCTGAGAATAATGAGACCTTCTTTGCATAGCGTTTTTTAAACGAGGGGATTCTTGGAAGGAACCCTAATCTCCTGTACGCTCATTTCACATTAACCGTGTAAGGATAGGTTTTACAGGCTCTAAAGGGCATTGATTTAATTATTGTGTAATGTGGCTGTATGGACTTGCAAATACAAGTGCATACTGTATGCATGCAATTTTCTCTCACTGTGCCAGATTTGTAAAATGTATCGTCAGAATGAGATTCTGTCCTCGTCAGAGGTTGCTTCATCTGCTTGTGTCCTTAACACAAAAGAGTGTGTTTGCGTTTATGTGTGTTTTTCTGAGTTTCGGTGTGTGTCAAGTGTTTCAAGGCCACGGGGAAGGCACTTGTGCCTGCCAAGTGCTGCTTTCTCACAAACAGCACAGACCCATGTGTGCAAAATTACACAAATGTACTTTCTTTAGCTGTGCTGTGCATTTCATAAAGCACTCTAAAATAATGGATTATTTTCTCCCAGAAAAATCTCTTGAGTGTCCATCTGTACAAGTGTTTTGCTGTTACCACATGATTGCCCTCAGCAGGACTGGTGTAGGTCATCCTTATTTTGGAAGTGTCCTGGTTCAGTTGAACTGTTGTCCCATCTGAAAATGGCCTGAGGAGTATCTCAGTGCGGTTGAACAACCTGTCGGCACAATAATTCAATTGTTTGTTTTTTCCTTTTGTACTTCGGATGTCTCCGACCTGTCCAAGGTGTATTTTGAACAAGGGTTTAATGAAGGGGTGAGTGGGATGTTAACCACAGTCAACCAGGGACATCTTGTGTCCTGATGAAAGGTGTAGTGTGTAGTAAATCACCTACTGGGGAAGAGCAGTCAGATTCCTCTGTGCAGTGATGTCACCACGATCGTGTGTGAAACAGATCCAGACTTGAACAGCCCAGCCTGATCCAGATGTTGATTTTCACAGCAAGCTCTTGTCTAGATGGCACATACAGCAGTTCTGAGCTGGATTTAGAAGCTTTACATTAAACTCTGGCTGTATACCGACACATACAGAAACAACCTAAGGAGTATGTATAATCTTTTTTGCGATGCACCTCTACTGTGGTCTGTTGAAATAATCTTCACCTCTCTGTTCTTGTCAGATGCTTTGCATGCCATTCACATATTTTCATTCTTGTTTATTTCAGGTTATCTGCTGTGTGGTTTGACTGAGCCTCTTGGATGAAAAATGGCCACCCGATACATCAAGCACAAATATCTGTGGATTTATGTTTTGAATTATGAGAAACTGTGAATAAAACAAAAATGGAAATTCCACCTGTGGTGAACTTGGAGGGACATCAGTTTCGGACTGTTTTAGGATCACACAAATTTTCAACTCAGGGGTCGTCTTCAGAAAATGTCTCAACAGACCACCGAGGGGATCATTGTTTCCCTGAAGCCCAAACCTGCTCGCTGTTGGAACCGGATCAGGACAAAACCAAGCTAAAGAAGAGTTTTGTCTCCGTCGGTCAGAACAACAATGAATTCCCTGAGGCTGTGTGCTTTGAGGAGCCTGGGCACGTGTCCGTGATTCCTGGGGGGAAACCGCTGGACCAGAGTCCACTGGCCTCAGCTCAGCTCCACAAAGCAGGTATTGTGTTCACATCACCAAGCTCAAATGAAGACTGCTGCGGTGACTTTCCACTTCCTGTACCTGTCCCAGAACGCCAGTCACACCAGGTGGCTTATAATCAGGCTGGTCAGACAGAAGATTCGAACTGCGGATGTGCAAAAACAGAATTCCAGAATTTAGAGCCAATTTCAAATGGCCATGTTTATAGAAATCCAGGGGACCAGTGCTCCATCCCCAGTCTAGTCTCCAATCCTCAGCTTGTTGTCCCCACACCTGTGCATGATTCGGGCTGTAAAGTCCTGGATCTCCCATGCATTGTTAAGCACAAACTGAGCTCCATCACCTTCTCTGACAACACTTGCTCCACCGGAGCCGACGGCCATGCTTTTGCCAACGAGACTTCTGAAGATGGAGAGTCTTCACCGGAGGAGGAGGATAGTCATGATGATGCTGATGATGGCGACGATGACGAAGTTTTCCCAGAGTTGCCTCAGAGTCGAGAGCTCCAAGTCAATTCCAGACATCGGAGGAGTTGCAAAGACAAACAGAAGAGGAGAGGAGCTGTCAGTGCCCGAGCAGAAACCGAGCACACAGTCAACAACAATGGTTATGAAGCAGAGGGGGAAACCAGCAATAAGGAGGTATGATGCTATCGATTTAAAACCATCCACAATGAAATGAAAAATCCTTCTCCGCTGTTGTATAATCACTCACTCACTCTAATTATCTAAAACGATATCAAACAATATATTCGGTGGCCGAGACATAAAAAGTGAGGGAATATGTCACATGTAAATTGCCAAAATACTATTTGTCTATATTATTTTACTACATTTAAAATTTAAAAGGGCACATTTATACATCTGGTGTAATGTGAATTATCTCAGAACCTCAGAAATCCACTTTGTAAATTTAGCACATAGTGTGCCATGTGTACAAAACATGTGAATTGAATTTCACATACAATAAATTCCCTCTGGCTTTTTAAAAAGCCTTCTGGAGCATATCATTAACACAGGGAATGAAAAAAAGGGTGCAGTTACGTTTAAGGAATAAATTACCCAAAATTCAGTCAATGTGGCGTGGAGAATCAATCAAAGTCACTTAACATACTGTGCCTTGTCTACAAATACAGAAAGAGGTGCACATCTAAAGAAAATGGATTTGAAGTTAAATTATTTATCTTCAGTAATCTTGTTGGCCGCACAGAAGGACAAGAAAAGAGTCCATATCTGCCGGCGTCCTGCAGCTCATTTCATCATTACACTTTGAGATAATGCATCACTGGTATAAGTGTGTGGGAGTACACTGACTTCACATTTGTACTGGTGAAACGCAGACCCAGAAGGAATGCAAACAGCCTCTGCTTTCTGTTCTCTCCCTCAGCAGGCAGTGGTGTTTTGACAGAGCCCATTGCCGGCTGCATCAGCCCTCCATTATTGAACGGCTCCCTTCTCTTCAACAAGTCAAGGCACATTTGAGTCTCCCTTTCACACAACCTCTACCCTGACCTTGGTTGTAACCATCCTGTAACCCCTCCTTTCTGATTTTTACTGCCCATTCAGTTGGTCTCAAATGGACATTTATAAATACATTCAAATACATTGAAACATATCAAGGGGAACATATCCAATTGCACATAACTGTCATGCTTTTCTAAACAGTCCGCTGATAATATTGTCCATGTAAACAGGGCACAGTTAACGGTCGGTGGAGATAAGCTCCTATGTCTGTTGGTCGGGTAAGATGTTGAGGTAATGCCAGCTTTATGTGCAGAATGACACTCTGCTCTGAATGGGTTGTTTTGGAGAGGAGGGGAAGAATGCAGGGAATCCAGGGAGCCTGTTGTAAATATTATCAAAGGACAGCAGGTCAATGCTCTGTTATAATACAGTGCACTGCAATGTGGGCATCGCTGTGAAAAAGTCTTAAATTTCTGGCAACATACTGGAAGGAACAGAAATTCATTAATTTCAAAGGAAGAACAAGTGTTTTTTTCTCAACCTGACATCACTATTGCTGGATTTAAAAAAAAAAAAAAAGTTGTTGGTCCAAATTGAGACACTAAATGCAAACTGTCTCTTCATTTCAGGTTTAAATCACATTTATCAAGTACAGTATATGAGCAGGATTTACCAAAGTTTAATATGATGTATATCTACATGCTAGATAAAGCATTTCATCGTCAAAACTTGAAAAGAAATAAAAAGCCATACGAGAGCAAACATCATTACTCAGTTATTTTATAATAAGTCAAAGAATTAAGGAAATAAAGACAAAATACATCAGTTAATGAATGAATGGTAGCATTTATTATCCAGAAGAACAACAAAAGTCTGTCCAAACAATGGCTGAATATTATAGCCAGATTATTAGGCGTACAAACGTATGCTGGTCTGATTGAAGAATAATAAAAAATACACAACTAAAATTTTTTGCCCCAGCTTAATATCTGATTTAGTTCTAAATACAGAAATACACACAAAGTACCTGCATGTAGTTGTTAACATTAACCATATGAGGGCACTGTAAGCATAGTGTTTACACTGCGTGTCATCTCATGACCGCCCCCTGCTTCCCTCCTTTATCTCAGCTGTGTCTAGATGCCCCCTTAAAATAAACGTTTCTTCACCTAGCTCTCCGACTCTGCACTCACGGCCGCGGCTTCACTTGGTGACTTGCACTGCAGGATATTAAGAGTGTAATTTATTCCTCAGAGTAGCCAGGTAGCCGTTGCCCTTTCGCATGACCGGCTGCTACATTTGGATACCTCCATGGTGATCTCTGGCACTCTCTGTGGGTGGCGTAGACTAGGCACCGAGCCCAAAGCTCACACACTTAACTCCTAATTTCCATGTCAAAGCCACTGTGTTGGGCTTCTCTGTGTGGCCAATTTGCGCTGATAAAGTTATAGCCAGCTCACATTTTGTTGTTCCCTGAAGATAACATTAATGCATTTATCTAAAGGATTGACTCATACCAGCTCAGTTGCCATGGTATGAGGGCTTCACACAATCGCCCGGCCCGGATCGAGGGGGAAAGGCACAGAGGGATGAATCAAGGGTAGTGTCTCACTTGAGCGTCAAGCCCTCTCTGGAATTTGTCTCATTTTAAGTAGAAGTGCCCACATTCCTAACCAGCACCTTGTGGGGATGTCACTGAAAAGAGACAGTGTGAATGTGTTCCTCATTTGGACTGAGCATGTGCAAGAATGGGGCATCTGTTTCTCACATTTGCGTTTGCCTGACTACTGTGGTTAATTAGTCCAGTTCACAGGATGTGCCCCTAATTTGTTTTTTAATCCTTTTCAATCTAAATTTTTTTTCCCCACAAACAACTATAGCCATAAATGTATTTCAGTTTTTTGCTTTTGATCTGAAGAGTTAAAATCCTACTTTGTAACTTAAACCTGAAAAGTGCTGAAGCAAGAAGTCAACCTCTTGCTCGTGGACTCCTCGGCAGCATTATCGCTTGTCATCACAGTGACTCACCTCACTTCCAGATCAGATCAACTGAAATCATCTTCCTCCTATTGTCACACAACAGTCAGCCTGCATCACAACTTTAGCTGGAGGAAAGTTCACCTGCTGAGGTGCACACGTGAGGATTTGTTCAGACCTTGTGAAGAGGGACACTGAACCAAACATTAATTCACTCCAGCAGGTCAGCGCCATTAATAATGACAGATTATGGTGATGACGGTTAACCACCCAGCCCCCTCGGGCTCATCATAGTAACATTGCATTAACTAGAATTACATCATCAAGTATGTGTCAATTTCTTTAATCACAATTTCTTTATCTAATTCTTAGTAGGTTTCATCTTGTATCTGTTCATATCAAGGAAAGATGGGGACAGAAAGAACAAAATTAGGAGGACTTCCTGGGAATCAGTGTTTTTTTCTTTGACCGAGTATCATATTAAAAGCTCACATGGAGAGGAACGTTTGAGGGGTAGATGTAGGGTGTCCACTTGCATATGATTTGTGCTGGTTGGTGAATGTTTTCTGGAGCGAATGTTTACTCTTTGTTATTGATCAGTCCTGTATGTTGACATCAACATGAGGCCTCTCAATTTGTTTGGCAGACACGGGGGATTGAGCTGTCTAAACTTACCTATCCACTGTCAAACTTCTTACACGCCTGGTCATTGCTCGGGAGCAGGACAGAGCAGAGAAGGGCAGCTTTATTTTTTCCTCTCCATGACCCCGGGTGACCCCATCAGGCTTCAGAGGTCAGCAGGGGATTGGCCAGATTTAGGTCATTCCTCGGGGATTGAGAAAGTGCCTTTCCCCCAGTGCCATGTCAGATGACCGTGGGTGGTCAGATGCACCGTCTGGTGTCTGGACCCTTAATTTCTTCATAAGAAAGAATAGAACCTGATATAATTACAAATATATATCAAATGTACTTTCTCATGGAGAAGGATTTGCAGCTTGCGGGAAGCTGCTTCTAATCACAACTGTAGAAAGACATAGACATATCGGTAATGTCAGCAATACGCTAGCAATTCTGACATATTCACTGAGACATGTAAGCAAACATATAAGACTGTGATTTCATAAAGTTAATGTGGCTTAATGTTATAAACAATGACCTGATTTAGTAGTGACTGGGAGGAATCAGGGTCAGTTTTTACTTAGATTTCCAGGAAATACATTTCCTGGACTAAATTAATGGTTTGAGTGTTAATTTGGCCTAATTCTTTTGATGGTGGCTGGTGATGGTCGCTTGTGGGATTTTAACTGTCTATGACAGTCATTTTTCAATTCAGCTGGCGTTTCCACACTGACTGTAGTCAGGGAGATATTTTGAAGCTTGGAGTTGGGGTTCTTACATGCTAGTTCAGCAAAATAAATCAAAATATGAAGAATGCAATGAAGGCAGGAGGGAATTGCGAGGGATGATCAATGGGGGGTTGGGGATATTCCATCGCACTTCATTACAATCTTTGAGTTTTCTTGAATCCAGTGACCAAGTGACCTTGGTGCACACAGATTTGCTGATGCAAACTTTGACTATTGTTCTTTAAGTTCTTTGAGGATGAGGATGAGCCAAAAAAGCCAAATTCCTAATTTTTCTTTTGGCCCTTGTTACTGGCATACAATCTTACCTGACTTCCTGGAGCAATTATAGAATTATATTCCAGGAGGGGCTTCCTCTGGAAGCCCCTCCTGGAATATGTGTGTGTGTGTGTGTGTGTGTGTGTGTGTGTGTGTGTGTGTGTGTGTGTGTGCGTGTGCGTGCGCGCGCGCGCGCGTGCGTGTGTGTGTGTGCGCTAAAATAAAAGATTGATATATAATCTATGAAAATACTTGCTGTGATTTAGTGAAGCAATGCCTGTTCTTTTTTTATTGCTGTGAATTGTTTGCAGCTTACCACTTTACATAATTTTTCCATGAAAGAGTTTTGGAAAAATAAGATCTGAAGCTAAATAATCAGATTAAAATAAAAAGCTAACATTTAGATTTGTGTCATAAAAATGAAGATAATCAAGACTGAATAACTGTGCTAAAAAAGATAAATCACAAACCAACACTGACAACTTCATTAAAACCAGACCCACAAAGTAGTAACATGCCGATATCAGCTCAATCGCTCACTGACTAATAACAGGCCTTTCTTCTCTTATCTTGATGCTTCTGCTGATTCCGCTGACAAGTCTCCCTGGTCAGAATCAATGAGCCAGCTGATGAGGAAACTGGACCAGCTGAATCTGGACATAGAGGAGGCTCTGAGTGCGAGCTCGTCTCCCTCCACCACACCCTGCACCACCCGCAAGAAACAGGTGAGTGCGTGTTCACACGGCCCGGCATCCCAAATTGACTGTGTGTTTTCTGTCTGTACAAGGCAGCGTGTCGAACTGCAGAAGTTCAGATGGTGCGTGCGCGCACTGTCACGGCTGGTACAGTACACATTCCTGTGAAGCGTTTGCTGCATACTTGGTCATGCCTCTTCAACTTCGTCAAATCAATTTAGCTTGCTGCGTGGAGAGAAAATCCCATTGGATTATTTGCACCTGTAAGCGACAGGTGTTCCGCAGAATTTTATGTCCTGGACGTTTTTTTCTGAAGTGTTGTCCATTAGGGTCAAATCAAGCAGTGAAGACCCATAAACCCAGGATGGAGAGATGCAGTGTGTTGATCTCATGTGGCTTGTCAGATATGGGGGTGTGGTCTGTCTGTGACACTGTGGGCTTTGTCGGGGCATCTTGTCCCGCTGAGTTTATGATGTTGATCTGCAGCTCAGATGTGATACTGGAGTCTACAGTGCTTCAGTCGAGTCTAAATGCTGCAGCAGGAACAGGACAGCTGTTGTGCTTCTGAGGCTGTGACCGGGACCATGAACCTCTGTTCCTTAAAAAAGGGTTCCTCTCATGGTGGAGTGTTACATGAAATACCCCGCTAGAGTTAGCATTTGGGAACAATAGTGCCCTTTTGGGTTGCGTATGTATGTATCGCACAGAGGAGCTGTTGTATTGCGAGGGAGTTTGTATGATTTGGTCCAGTAGGAATGGATGACAGAAGCTCACATGCCTCCCAGGCATCTGCATAACCATCCCAGGCATTCACTATTACTTGCTTTAACTAATGACAGGCGACTGGGCAAGACAAGACATCTTTACTGGGATATTTGACAAGGTCATAATCTCTGTCCTCTCAAAAGAAGATCCACACATACAGGCTCCTTTGTGCGCCTCTGTCAGGCTGAATCCAGAGTGGAGGTTTCACTTCCCCAGCCGTTGACCTCAGCCTCTTGTTTTCTTTTCCCCTGGCCACCGTTGAGACCATCCTGTCCCAGTCTCGTCAGCCAGACAGAGTGAGACCCCGTCTTGATTGTTGTTGTGATATTGTTGCAGTGGGGTGCTGTTTCAAAGTCCACTCCAAACCAAACCCAGAAGTACCAAGTTCTCCAAATACCCAGCAGAGGGGAATGTCCGAGCCCAGACGGATCTCCTGCCCCTCACAGCGCCTCAATGGGAACAAGAACAAGAAGCAAGAAAACGGTAGGTTTCTCTGACAATCGCAACTTCCCGCAGGCATCCAACAGCTTCATACAGGTACATACAGATATCACAAACTTGCCACATAGTACAATCGTCATCTCTAAACCTGCTAAATGCCTGAAAGTCTATAGCTCAGCAACTGGTTGCACTTTTTAAAGCTCTAATCTCGTTTTAGTATTTTGAGTTGACTGCCATGATCCGTTCACTTCCTGCACTGCACAAAATATTTCTCCTTGTTTATTCAAAGTTGCTGGGAAATATTCAATTTGTGTCTGTCCTAAGTTAGCACTTCACATATCAAAAAAATGTCATCCCTTGATCAGCCTTATCTTAAACGAATGAGATAAAATATTCTTTTGCCATGGAACTCTTAGAACACGACAGCCTTGTTGTAGCTATTTGATTTATGTTTTTGAAAAGCTCCTCTAAATCCTCATCTAGATCCATACACATCGGGTTAGTAATTTATTCAGCAGTAATTTATTAGGGGTAGTTTTCACCGTGCTGTCGTTTATAGAAGTGACCTGATCATAGTCATGCAGTTACACTCATTCACATGTTGACCTGCACAGAAAAACCTCAGTCTGACCTGGTGGCCACTAAACAGCTTCCAGGGTCTTATACAATGGCACCGCAATGCTGATGAGTTTAAAGGCGTTTCTTTTTAACCATTTACCATTCGAGAATGAAATAACCACTTCTCCTCCTCTGTACGGCTGCGCTTCCCTCTACATCTGTAAATATTTGAGGTTTGCATTGGGAATAAGGCAGCTTAGGCATTCTTAAACAAGCAGCACCCACTTCTGTTGGACCAAGTATATAAATGTCACCATTCAACAGCCCTAAAAGAAACAGACAACTGAGAGATTTGCAGAATGCAGGGCGGGTTTGAATTCAAAGCCTTTCAGCTTGTGCTTTGTGCTCTGCTCATGGCTCTGCTGCAGCGTGCTGGAAAACAACCTGCTTATAAGAGAAAAACTGCAAGAATCTGATCAAATACCCATATTTTCCAATATTATGTAAAGGTATCTTGCCGTTTTATCACAGTGTGATATTAGTTCTGTGTTACATTATAGTTTTGTTTAGCTACCCAAGAAACCACAGCTATACTGTAATCACACTGAGGGCGGCTGGAAAGACTGGGGGGTGAGACAGAGTTGAACATAAGTAGATTGGAGATTCAAAGAAAGATTATTTTGTCTGTGGGCGCCGATACCCTAGATGAAATGAAGTATGGTTCTCAGCGTGGACGCCAACTGTCTCTTCTGTGGAAGCCATAACTGCCTCTTGAAGAAGACAGCAGCATAGGTTAAAACGTGGCTCAAGGACAGCTGGGAATGTTCACATATGTTAAAGACGTATTTTGGCTGCAGTGCAACCTTGAGAATAATGGGATCGCACGGTGCTCAGCGGTGATATGTCTTCTTCTTAATGCAGATGGTCATTGTATGAACGATAATTACTTTCCAAATATTTTTCCAGTTAGGCTACAAAATAATGCATTTAATTTGCACCACACTTCAATTTTCCTCTGAACTAAAATTTAGATTTTGTACGCTTGGAGGTTATTAAGGTAAAAGTGATGTTGGACAACTGAAACATTTTCTCACTGGAAAATGATGCGCTCTGAGAATAGAACATGTTATTTTAAATGTAAAGGAATAAGGTAATGGTAGGTGGGTGATTCACCCTGTGGCAGATTTGTCTGTCTGGTACGTTTCAAGTGGCAGTTAGCTTCATGTAATGAAACAGGGGGAAACTTCTAGTCTGTTTCCGTCCATTGTAAACCGTCCATTGTTAACTGTAAGCTTCATCACACAACCAGCCTGCAAATTGAGTGTATCTCCCAAAATGTCTAGCTGTTCCTTAAAGTTTGTCCACTGGTTTAATTGTGACCCTGCCGAGTTTCTGAAAACAGATGAATCAACATCGACAGCGTTGCACATGCAGAGAAGTTTGTCCTCCTTTGTACCCTCCAGCTCTTACATAAGAGCTCTGGACTCCGTATGAAACCTCTGACAGCAGGGAGCGAGAATGCGATGCAGATTGAATCACAGTCTTGGAGACTAAGAATAAACCGGCCGACTGTGTGAGCCAATTCACCATGCTTGGGTCGGCAGTTACAGCTTGACCGAGAGATGTTTTATGGAGGTATCTGGTAGGAGGTTTTTTTGCACCTGCCTGACAACCTTTGACTCCCTCCTGCCTCCGCACAATCTGAAAAAACTGGAATGTACCTCATAACTCCCTCAATCTGCTGCACATCAGTCAGGCACAGCTCAGCTGAGCTGGAATGTGATTTTGTCTTGTCTATTCCTTACACAATTAATAAAATCAGATGCTATGCACCTTTTGTCAACAGACCAGGACTTACTCAAAAAGTAAAATAAGGAATTTCTGCGTATACAAAAGAAATAATTCTTTGACTCTTCTGAGCCTGATATCACTCCCAGTGTGATGGGCAAGTCTTATCTTGATGCCATTTATCAAGCAACATGTTCACAGCTTGAAACTTCTCAAATGTGAATACAAGAAATGTAAAAAAGATCATCTTGAGCTCAGTGTTGTGTGTATTATATTAGTATTTTAACCTCGCTGTTCAGCACAAAAGTCTTGTTGACGCCAGCTGTTCACTGTGTTCTATTACCGATCAATGGAGACATATTTGGGTTGAGGACGGCTTCTTTTAATTGGTGTTGACAGAACCGAGGACACCCCCCTCTGTCATTCAGACTGACCGGTCCTGCAACTGCCCTTTCGGCTCTTAGGCACGGTGTCATTTGTGCTGGGACAGCAGCTATCAGTTACGCACACGCACACGCACACACGCACACACACACACACCACACACACACCACACACACACCACACACACAGACCTGTCACTCCATACAAACATCCTTGTTGGTGTAAGCGAGGGTGAGTTTCCCCTGTGACAACATCCCTCAAAGTGACGCTGAGCTGCCTCTGCGTGGAGGATGTCTCT
The DNA here is from genome assembly GCF_022379125.1 of Scophthalmus maximus. Taxonomy (NCBI): domain Eukaryota; kingdom Metazoa; phylum Chordata; class Actinopteri; order Pleuronectiformes; family Scophthalmidae; genus Scophthalmus; species Scophthalmus maximus. The sequence goes on from NC_061525.1 coordinate 9,880,152, forward strand.
TTTCCTGCCCTGCAAAATTTGATTTGACGCGTGTCAACCATCTGTCCGCAATTGGACTGAACTCGGGCAACGTGTGGGTCAGTGCTTGAGATACACCAGGATGAAATACTTTTTCTCTGCTTGCCATAGAAGAAAGCAAGTGAGAGAGTGATGTGTTTGAGACTTTGAAGTCTTGTCAAATCCACCCACCTCCTCTGGGGCCCAGCATCTGTTTTTTTTGAAGCGCTAATTTTCCCAAGGTGCTTTCTGAAACTGGGTCTCAAGCTCATCTTTGTAGACAAACTTATCAGGTGCATCACATTTACAGAAGACAACCCTACCTCCTGTTCATCTGAGACATGCAGTCTATGATTTATATCGTACAGAGATAATGATTCACAGTGTTTCTGTACATTAAACCCAGCCTTTGAACTCAGTCACAGAAGTGTTTAAATATGTGATGGAATTCTGCTAGACTGTGCCAAATCTCACAGTCAATTATTAGGGATACATCAATGGCAGCACCTCATAGTTTTCAGAGGCCCCACTGACCTCTTCCATATTTAAACAGGTAAAAAAAAAAAAAAAATACATATTAAGCAGGTCAATGTTCATGACCTGCTTATTTCTCTGTTAAGAGTTGGAGAGTAGGGTTTTGTGAGTTAAGATTACCGAGTGGTCAAACCTAACCACTAACTCAGGAGTCACGTGGACACTGTGGTGGTTAAGGGCTGAAACCCTGCCAGAATTGTCTTGGCTATGACTCTTTCTACTTTAAATCTCCATCTGAATAAATGAAAAATGGTCTGTCAGGTGCCTGTTGTCCTCTCACCTCATTTGCCATGTGGCCTAAAAGTGTCAAAGAGCATGTTACAAAGATGGATAGTGTTCAAACAAAACCACCTGCCCGCTTTAATCCAGCCAATCAGGTCTTTTTTGTTGTCCCAGCGAAGTGGCAGCCATATAGGTTGCTCGTCCAGCCAAGACTTTCTTTACATGGAGAGAGTTTTTCTGCTGCCATGACAACACTGTGGGTCCGTGGTCTTCCTGAAACATGCAGTACACAAGTCACGTATTGTGGTCAGTCCAACTTAACAAGAAAACCTTTGCAGAAAATGTTTGATAGAAGTTTGAGTCAGCATGATGTGGGCTCTTTGCCAGGTTGACTGTCATGACGGAGGGTCAACAGTATCGCGAGCAGGCAGGCTGATGGTTTACACACCGTTTTGTCTCTGCCAGGGGAAAAATGTGGAAACGGGGCAAGTAAACAAGGGCATAAATCAGACCAGTGGGGCACACAGGGAAAATGAAGGAGAGCGCTGGACAAGCGAGGGGAAGGAATCCTGACTGGTCCAGATCAGGACGACACTTTCAAGTCATGCACCCTCTGCAATCAGTTTATGATCTGCAATATCAAGGAGATGTTTCCCACTACTTGAAGTAATCATTTTATGTTGGTCTTTTTTAATCACCTCTACACGTCCTTGTGGGTCTTACTTGGTTCATTTTTTCTAATTCAGTGACAACAGATAATCTGAAACAGCAACCTGACAAGCAGAGCATCAACATTTGTGTTAACAAGTGCTAAGTAATGCTACTGTTAGACTCTTTATTGACTGTGTCCTTACAGCAGTGATTTCACTATTAAAGAATGCGAGGAGACATCCTCTATTCCTGAATGCAGGGAACTGGGTGTGTGTCACTTAATGGTTTCCACAGCCAGATAATGTAAAAGGCTTTTCTTAGCTCTCCGAGTAAATCTACATTCAAGACAAGCCTCAATTCTAAATCTCCATTTTATTGTCGCCACTTTCCATTCTTCGAAGGTTTCAGCGCCATCCTCCTCTCGAAATTTAAATCAAGTTTTACAACAAACCTACCGTGCTACAGTTACTGATATCACTTTGTTTCTTTTGTCTGGCAGATGTTCAATAAGATGACCAATGCAGCAGGTGCAGGTAAGAAATATTTTTTTCATTTTTTTGATGCAGTGTGGTTATATTGCGCTCCCAGAAGTTCACACTATCACTTGAACAAGCGAGTTGACGACCTCTGCGCCTAACCCTTCATGATCATGTAGATTTCACCCTCCATAAACAAGTAATTCAGGTTGGGACGAGAGTTTAAAATGTGTGTCTTTGTGTCAGTCTGGAGCCTGTGATGGACGGGCGACCTGTCCAGTTCCTTTTTCGTCCTCTCTGCTCAGTGCATGCTGTGATGGCGCCCATGCACCTTAAAAAAATAGTAGGTAGAGAAAATAACACAATAGTGTGGTAATCTACATCCGACACTACATATACAAAACATGGGAAGAAGAATCTTAAGCAATCCAAATTTCTTTCTTAGTTAATTTTTACTTCCTGTATATTACATAATTTTTGGTTCACTGGGCTAAATAATTGAAAATTAGAAAGGTTGTAAGAAAATGAACCTTCATGCTGACATGTAGAATTAGACACTGCTGCCTTGTGTGAATCCTTCTTTCCCAGATCTGAGTCTAGATCTCTTTGTGTCTTTGACAGAACCTTATATCTGGATCAGTTTTACAGTTTGATCTTTTAGTTAGTCTGTTCAGTCTCAGTGTACATTACAGTCAGTGCTGCGCTGTAATTGAAGGAGAACTGCTCTGCTGTCTAGCACATTGTGAAAATCTCCCTGCAAGACAATCCTGCACTGTGTCCCGTTTTGCACGGGGGGCACAGCTCAGGCCTCAGACAATGTTGAAAAGATTGACGGCCACAGGTGTCTGCGAGCGCCCTCCCAGCCAGTGGCTCGAGAATGTCCAAGTGCACAGTCTCTTATTTTAAAGGCCTTTCCATGTATATTGGTCACTTGGTGGTATGCAGTTAAAATTAGGCAGCGTGCCAGATCATTGTTTCTGTTATGCTGAGGGGAAATATTTGGCCTGGTGTGATGTGGCCCTTGAGGGGCAGCTGTGGGATCTGGGTAGAAGCCATTTTAAGCTCAGGTTGCACTCTCACATGACCTCTGTTGAGTATGATGGCACTGCACAAGTGGACATTATGGTCTGGAAAAATTCCATGTCACTTTTATGCAGCCGTTAACTAATGTGTGGTCTGCTGGTGTGTATGAGATACGCGCTGCGAGCGATCGCTGGCCATTCCTAACTGTAACTCCTTGGAAACCCGAGTGTGAGACCACCGTGAATGACTTCAACACGTTTGTCAACACGGCTATGAGATTTTCTTCAAAAACATTCATCATGATATTCTTCCACCATGAGATTTCCATAGCAAGCTGTGCATTCGGCCACATGCCTTCTCTTGTAGCTGGTTATCTTGGCTGAAATGAACCAGTGCACAGACAGTGTCACAGTCAACTTTATTTAGCCGTCAAGCAAATGAAATCAACACATGGTTTCAGTTGGAATCTAATGGTAGAATAACTATGTTGAATGATGTTGTGAAAAGGACAAAGCTGGCAGAGAGTCAGACACATTAGCTACAGCTGGGCTACGGAGACCTCTTTTATGACACGGATACGGGCCGGCCAGATGGTTCTCAGTATCGACCATAACAACACTGTCCACCTCATTAAAATGACATTGTCCAGGAGAGGAAAGCACATTCTTTGGGTCCAGATCCAAAATAGCAAAGCAGCAGTGAGAAAACCTTAAATCACATATATCCATAAAACCGTTTATACGTGTTTCACAAGCTTCTAATTGACCTTTTTAAGGGGAGTGACATTTTTGTTGCAATTTTGCAGTGTATTGCAGGTTTGCATGCTTGTTGATCCATGATGGGCTTGTTAAGATCCTGTCATTGTTTTATTTTTTTGAAATAGTTGAAGTTATATAACTTTTATAAAACATCTGCACATCATATAACACAATGGTCATTCAGTCACGACGGTGCCGAGTCTGTCGTTTTAAGTCTAAGGAGCAGCACAGCCTGTGGGAGCCACTAGTGGGTGTTTTAAACTCATTCCTTTACATTTCAGTCTTCGCGGCGGAGCCTTGAACCGTTTAGAACAATGACCTACTTGTTCGTCTTATAGTCAACACTCATAATAAGCAATGCACAATTTAAAAACTGAGATGGCGAGCAGAAATTCCAAAAATAGAATTGAATTTATAACGTTTTGTGTGTTTAAACAAAAATGTAACTATGGTAAAATAGAGATCTTTTAGTCCTCTTGACTTGTTGTTTTTTTTCCTCAGGCAGGAAAAATACAGAGCTCCTGTTTTTTTTTCTCAGAAACAGATTTGGTCTATGGAGAGGAAAAAACATAATCCTCCCTCTAAAATGTTTATTTTCTTAAGCCATTGGTCAACATTTATAGAGCTTTTTTCAGGTCTTGAGTCGATGTCTGGCCTTATTCCCTCTTCACATAGTGTAATGTGAATGGAAATCTATTCCCTACGGACTCTTTTAATTGCAGTGTGGAAATGAACGGCATCCTCTGGTGAGAAGAAGCAGCAATGTCAAACGTCAAAACACTGCAGCCTGAACTGACAGTAATCATGAATCTTCAGTGATGCAGCAATCCTGGAAGCTGAATACCAGTGCAGATAAGGAGGATGAAACATGCCTGAAACATGTATTTAGTAGTAGGCGAACATAAGATTTTGCTGTGGATGTGATCATATATAGTTCGAATGTGTGTGGGGTTTTTTTCCACAAAGACAGTGTGGGCAAACGGTTGGAGTCCAAGGAGAGGCAATGATATTTAACCTGCATAAATAAAGGGCCATGTGCTTTGTTATGATAAACATCACCTTCCCAAGTGGCGGTCTGAAGGAAAATGACACAAATGAGGCTGAAACAACACTCACTGGCCCAGAACTGTCAGGCCAAGGCTTCCCACTCAGACTGTGTGCATTTGCACAGACCCTCTCTCTGAATAAATATGGTAATCTACTTTCAGTGTGGGAATCTCCTTCCACTGATTAGGAGAAAAACAAAGATGAAACTCTGGGAATCCCTAGGAGGCTTCTGTCTATTTGTAAGGAAAGTAATGTAAAGCCCTCGCACTGTGGTGTGAATGCCTCCCCGGGAAATGCTGCGGAAAAGGGGATGTTTAGAGTGTTTTTATCGATTCCACCCCCACTTCACAATCATTGTTATATGTCACCTGGATTCCCAAGTGCGGCCTCGCTGCTTTTATTGATTCTGATTTCAGGGTCATCTGATCAAGCCGCACACTGTTTGGCAGTGAGCTCATCTTTGGCATTTGCTGTAGCCTGTGGAAGTGAGATGAACTGAACACGGAATGTGTGGGGTGTGAAACAAGAACAAAGTGCACATTTAGAACCACTTGGCAGAAAATGCATCGAATGAAAAAGAAAGTAATGTCGTGTAACGGTGTGAGATTTATATTTACATATTTTCTTTTGTTTTGGCAACATTACGGGTGATGAGCTGTATAGCAGAGGCGTTTTGGCACTGCACGTACTGCGGGCATCAGAGTTCAATTGCATGGTGTCAACACTAGGGTGACGTACATCTCCTTGAATTACTTGTTGAGGAAGTTAGAGCATTACAGAGGTTTATCAAATGTTGATATTTCTCTTCAGTGTTCCTGCTTCTGTCAGTGACTCAACACACGTCACATCCAGAGGATTATTCCTTGAATTTCCCTCCGTGACGTCACATACTTTAGTTAAAACTAAATTTTCCTTATTTATGTAAAACATCAACACTTTTTTCCCCCCAGCAATAGTTTTTGCTTTCCATATGTGATGAACGGTAAATACTTCAAAGGAAAGGTTTTTGACACATTTTCGCCCACAGGAAATGCTATACGGGCCTTGATGATTTGCATCAATTGCCCCATAGAGTTACAGTCATTTAAGCGCCTTTTACCCGTGACTCCCACAGTCTGAGACTGGCTGATATGAACATCCATCTCACCGTGAAGCGAGTCCTCTGTGGGGCCCCTGTAAGTGTTCCCAGTTATATAAATCAGTTCCAGCACCAGATGAAGCACCAGTGGGTATTATATAATGTCCAACGTCTACTAATGCATTACAGCAGGGTTGTCTTTTCTGTTTTTGACTCGTGCGTGGTCTTCAGCTGTTCTCAGAGCCCAGGCCTTCATGCAGTCTCACCCTGGGTCACGCCTAGTGGTGAGGGCCGACGGTGACATCAGACAGCTGCAGTCTCTCTGCCTCGCTCTCTGCACTGTGTCTCTCTCTCTCGAGGCCTGTTTGGGACCATGATAAACACATCACAAGAGCTTCTTAGCAACGGATGACGATATACGTTGAACCCAAACATATTGTTGAAAGGTTCGACTCAAGTAAGGGGGCTGCAGAGGGACTATCGAAATCAGATGTTGCATTGGACGTAGCAGGATTATCAACTGTGTTACTTGCTGGATTCTGTTGGATTCTGACCTCACTGCTGTTGCTGCTGTTTTTAGTACAAAAAACTGTTATGTTATGACAGACGAGGTCCAAATTTAGCCAAGCACATAGTTCCTATGGGGGACGTCATGGTGTTCTTTTTAAGGAATAGATCATTGTAGAGTAGTTGTTCTGTTTGTCTAGAAGATTTTCTAAACCTTTTTACTGTATGTCACCGCTGTGTGCTATTTGAAGATGGTGAGTGTAGCTCAGTCTCTGGGAGTCTATTAGTCCAGTAGTACATCCAAAATCAAACTAAGCACACACATGTGAACTATCCCTATGAAGTACCCCTGTTGTGAACAATCCTGGTTTCGAGCCTGAGCTGTTTGATGTTGGTTTTAGATAATGTAATAGGGGCATTAGTAGACTGAAGGAGCTCGCTGATAATACTGTAATGGCATGTGAACAAATGGTTGAGAAACATGGTATCTCCAGCCACGGCTTTCCTTTGTCACCTGCAGATAAGGCATTTTAAAGTTGCACAGCACGACATTAATTGACGACACTGAGAAAATCTCCATTTGCGAAGTTGTTATTTCACACAGCTGGAAAAGACGTCTGTCCGTCGAATCTATGAGGCGGTGCGTCTTGCAGCCCCTGTTACTTTACAGGGGCTTTGGGGCACAAGGGAGAGGGAGCTGTCTGTTACAGTTGATGAGAAGTGGGATGATATGTGGAGACATGCTATATCAATTTCAGTCTGCACTCGTGCCAAAGCAATACAGTTTAAGATTATACACAGATGTACACATCTCCCAACCGTAGAATTGCTTCAACCCTACTTTTTCACCCATGTGCGAGACAGAAATGTGTTCTCCGACTCATTGTCTCTGGTAACGCCATGAGCTGCAAAGGAACTGGTCCTGCCGTGTGCAATCTGGAATAGAAACAATATTGGTTTTGGGACTGCAGATATTCCCTCATCTGGCCTCCCAAACAAATGTGTAAAAAAACCAAAACAATGAGAGTTTGTATGTATTCGCACTAATGCTCTGAGGGAGGAGATTTTATTGTTGTTCAGTTCATTCTCACTATAACATCTTGTTTGTTTTGGGTTTCTTTTTTATTACTGCTTCTTTTTTCCCATTTTCTTCTCGTTTGCAAAAACTAATAAACATATTGTCCAAAAAAAATATCTTCAGTACAAGTCCATAAAGTTTCAATATAAGGATATTGAATCATCATTTGGAACTACTATTCCTGCTACTGTGGCTGTGTAGATACCAAACTGGTGGATAAAACGTATATATATTATTGTCGTTAAAAATGCAGTAAGAGACTTTATGAATATGGAAATTACACAGTGATGGGGTGAGGACACATCTTCTGAAGGGAATACAGGCTTGGAGACATCACAACCCAGGTCTTCTATAAACTTGGTTGAAAAAGAGACAGTCTAACCTCTTTATTGCCCCAAAGAAAATATATGTGGTGCGTTAGATTTGTCTTTGGTATTGAAAAGAAAAGGTAAGGTAACACATTTTTTTCCACCACAGTGGGTGTTTAAATATGGTCAAGCATTTTCATCTGCTCTTTGACGACTTAAAGACAGACCTGTACATCGTGAAGCATCTTGATTTAAAACCCTGCCTTATATCTGCAGGAAAATCCATCTTCATGAGATTGTACCGTCATTTTCCCTCCACATCTACTCGTTGCCTAACAGGTGCCAGATCAGTGACATCATGCGCTAAATTTATAAGCAAGTCGTCATTTGTAGATCCAGCTTAGACTATAAAGGGTGCTGCTGGCATGACGAGTGCATGAAAAATTCCACCCATGGAAAGATGGAAAATGACTTGTGGTTTCCTGAGTGCAGAGGCCAACTCGGCTGTTTGACAGGGGGGGGTGGTAGTATTTCTGGACTTTTCTTTGTATATACAGTAATTTGTCAAGGTTGTGAAAACATTACAGAAACTACTTGGTTAACCCACTCTGATATCCTTTAACGTTGTTATTGCAATTTCAACATTTTCATTACAATTATTGTGGCTATCAAACGTAAAATAGCACATAATATCCTTTAATAATGCTTTCAAGGCCCTGACACTGAATGAGCTCATTGCGGTGAACAATTCTCATCATGTTTGAGCATCATGTCTTGCCAAGTATAAATCATCTAGTTTGAGCCCATCATGCGTGCGTGCGTGCGTGCATGCATGCATGCGTGTGTTCATAGAGCTATTTGAACAGAAAATGTATGATCTGCCAGTTTTATATTCTTCGATGAGAAGAAACAGATTTACTGCCCTGCCAATTATAAAAGGAGAAACCATTAAATCCTCTCGGGGAGCAACTTCCCCAAAATGACCAAGGTGAGAGTGTTTTGTGTGTGTGTGTCTTGAGGAATTTAGGCCTGGGTTTTGTAAACTAAGTGGAAGGAGACGTGGGCAGCCGTGTCAGGATGCAGGCCAGTCACAGGGGGACACGTGTGGGTGCGTGTGTGTGTGCATGCGTGTGAACCAACACAAAAGCTAAGAGGTTGGTCCAGCACTCAGCTGCCAACTGGAGAAGGAGCCAGCAACAGGGTTTAGGAAGTAATGAGACAGGAAGGGCCACACTACTTCAGGGACCCACACCAGGATGTGACTAAACAGTCAACAGACTCAAGCTTTTATCAACTTTTGTGTGTGTGTGTGTGTGTATGTGTGTGTGTGTGTGTACCTTTTCTCTGAATGCTCACCACTCTGCTAGAAATCAATCCAAACAATTACTCCTATCTCATCCAAAGCTTTATCAAATCTGCTGCTCCTCCTACACACATTCACCAAACCAAGAACATTTCCGCAGCAGCGGTTTAGATACCATAACCACATTGGCTCCGTCACTGGCCTCCCAGATTTCCCACATAAACCACAGAGATTCCAGATGTTGCAGGGAGGCAAAAAGTCTGAGCCTCTGCTGAGCCCCGCAGCCCTCGCCTCCACATCCTCATGTTGGGCCAAGCGCGCGGACGTCTCGCACCAACACAGTGTCTTTCTGCACCGCACCATGCTACTGGAGATTTACATAGCTGTGCACTTCCACCTGTACCCTGATAACAAAAAGTGCAGCGCACTGTTAAAAGAGCCTCTATCCCAGGGCAGTGTAGCAGTGCAGCTTTCTTGTGGTTTCAGGCCTGATTAAACAATTTGGCTCCGTAATCAAAGAGCAATAGCAGGCAGAGGCAGAGCAGACTTCCTGCATCCTCTCTGCTCTCTGGCTCGCAAGGCTTTAAAAGTTAAGGGCCCAGCAGGACTTGTTTTTCCCAGTGTGAAAACAATACCTGCACTGTACTTCCAGCTTATCACGGCTGATGAGTTGAGCAGAATCCTCGGCTATGGACAATGTGATTGCAGTGAGTCCACGCATGCATCATCAATAAAACAGACACTTTTCTGATATTTTGAGAGATGATGATGGTTATGATGATGTTGAAAGTACATTTATGCTTTTTCATAATTATGAAATATCATTGTTTTATTGTAGTCCACAAGTAGTGATGCTAACACAACACATTTAGTGAAAAAAAAGGAGTATGAGTTTTGTTTCTATTAAATGGACATCTTATTTGTTACTCTTGGTATTTATGAGAATCATATGCAGCTGGAGCGATTGGAGGCAAGACTGAATTGATTTGAAATAAGGACTTTATATTTAAGAAGGGAAACTACACACATTGCTGTGGGTTTAAATAAAAGCTGCTGTCATTTTTCTCCTTCGGTCTTTGTTAGACTCTCAACTTCCGTCTTAGGACAAGGCTCGTCGTGAAATATAAACATCAACATCCTGTTTGAATTTGTTTCATAGAGGCTATCGTCATAGCTTCAGTATACTGTATCATGAGATATAAATCATGAGGAGTTATCCTGTCTGCTGTATTTATTGCTGATTGCTGCGAAGGTGCCTCGGAGCAAAACTCCCCTATAATGTGAATTTCACATCTTTGGAAAAGGTGATGGGAGGGTGGGGGGGGACTTAAAACCAGCTTGGAAATTACTTAAAATCAGTAAAACATGAGTTTATTTTACATCTGCCACTTTTGTGAGAAAAGGAGAGAAAGGGAGCGAGGGAGGGAGGGAGAGTGATTGAGAGAGAAATGTACCTCAGTGATTAAATCCTCATTGCTCTAATAGAAACCAGGTGCTGGACAGTGGTGTAAATGTTTTCCCATGCATTTTTGTGGGCAATGCAGCCTCAACAGATTCAGACCTGACAGCATTACATGCTTTGTCATTCAATGAAACAATGGCCACATACGCTTGTCATGCCCGTTTTACATTCCTCAAGCCTCTTTATACAAACCTTGACCCCTGCAAGCTTCACTTTCAGAGAAGTTTCATGATCTTGGAACAAGCCTTTGACATTTTGTTTTATTTATTTTTTTACACCACTTTGTGTTGTAGTTTAAAACAGAAAAGCCAAGTTAAGTAACAAACTGCTGCAGCAGGAAGATTTGAACAAAAATGTTGTTTAAGTCATGTGGAAATCTTCTTAAAGTTTCTCCTCTTCTTTGAAAAAAAGATTTGTTGTAACTGATTATACGTGTGAGAATTAATGATTCAATAAAGAACTTCCTCCACTAAAGGGAGAAACCATGACGTTACAAGTGACGGTCCTCTAAGAAAATAGAATTAGTGGCCACTTTAATGGATTGGGACCAGAGTCAGCTCCTCCTTCCCCAACCCCATAATCTAAACCCAGATATACACCACATGTGTGGCTCCTCTGGAAAAATGAACTCGACTTGGGAATATATGGTCAGGAAATTTATAGCACATGCCTGGGACGAGCCCTCGGGGGCCGGGTGGAGGTGGAGGGGAGATCTCCCTTCTCCCTGATCTCTGAGCCTTGTTTCCATTAGGCAGGGAAGAGCAATCTCCCAGACTATTCAAGGGGGCCTGGTGCAAGACCTCTTGGCCAACAACATGACCCAATCATGAAGGAGAAATCAGTTTCCTCACATCTGGGATTTCCCCACTGCAGCAATGGGGCAGCATTCCACATCAGTCACCAGGCCTGGACACATACTCTGGAATTCAGAACAAATAAATAATAATAAATACGTGTGTGTTTATCTGCATGAGTTTATGAAAGAGGGGGAGGGAGAGACGGCCAGAGAGAAAGAGAGTGCACTATACGGGTAAAAGGAGTGCTTTCTAAAAATTTGCCTGGCCAAAACAAACAAGTGGGTGAGTCAGCGAACGGAAAACATTCTCAAGCTGATGGATGTTTCCTCCACTTGCATCTGCTCTTACCTCCTCTGCCAAGGACCTCCAGAGGCTAAGTAATCGTCTAGCCACAATGATCCTCGCTGCGATAATGCTCATCTTTAGTGTGCGAGCGGTTTCTTTCCAGAGTGAGAGAGGAGAGGCGCAGCGCTGGGCTGTGTTTACCTCTCTGGTGATCCGTGCTGAAAGAGGTCAGAACCTTCACCTCCATCACTTTTACTCTCGAAGCGCTTGACAGGGACGGCATTGTCTGCCTGTCCACTTTGTCAGTCACCGAGCTTGGCAAATGATACCTTGTTTACCGCTTTGACATCTAGTACACTCGTTCATTGTCCTGTTTTCAGCTGAAATCACTCTTTGTGCATTGGAAAGATGATAGACAAATGGTCTCTTGAAGTGTCTACTATTTCCCTCTCTTGACTTGGACCACTGGGTATCATCTTGAATTAAGGAAGATGTCTATTTGCTGTTTTGGATCTAATTCACAGAATTAGCTTTCGGCACTTTTCTCTGTGGTCATCCGGGTTCATGTGAACAGCAGAAAACAAGGTGCTTGACTCGGCCTTACCCTGACCCTTCTTGAAAAGTCACAGGATCAAATGAAACTGATCGTATAGTCAAGTGTGTGTGTGTGCGTGTGTTTGTGTGTGGGTGTGAGATTGTCCGTGTGTGTATATTTTCTGTCCTCCAAGCTGCAGTTTAGCCTGAGGTCAGAACAAGTGGGGCTTAAAATAGCAACCCACTGGTCACCACGTGACCTTGTGACCCACGCTGAGCCCAAAAAAGCCTCTATGTTTTCCACACATATTTTTCATTCCTGTGACTTGTTAGACATGAGAACACTGGTGACGAATTCAATTAGATCCAAATACAGACGAAAAGCCATTACAGCCGGAGAATCGTTCAGTTCCTTCACGGAGAATGAGCAGATGGTTTTGATGGTTCTGCTTCATGCTAAGGCTCAGTCTTTGATGTTTGAGTCATTTCTGTCTTTTGAGCAGAGAGTGGAGTCTGGATATTAATGTGCGATACAGTCAGATCAGAGGCGTTCACATAGGGCCCTTACACGCAGAGCGTTGGGTCTTCTGGCTGCACATAATTCGAGACAGGGGAAAATGAGAAAAGTGACCCCTTCATTAATATCCCCCCTCAGCTGCACAGTCCTTTGGCACACAGTTATCTAACTATGAGACCATGTAATAATGTGTAAATCACCCGTCCTCTCAGACGGCAGACGGGGTCCCTGTCCTTATTAAAATTAGGTAATGTTAGCTCAGCTTCACAGGGAGAGGGCAAACTGAGGTCAGCGGAGGTGTGTTCATTTAAGAAACTGTCAATCTCCATCCAATCGCTCTGTGTTAAGGCTGCGTGTTTATAATGGTTTTAAGCAGTAATCCCAGGTGACCCAGAAATGAATACAGCCGATATGATATCACTGCTCTCAGGTCATGCACTGGTGGAGCGGGCATTCAATAATAGGAGGAAATTCCTAAAATGATTATGGTATAATGATTACGCACTCTTATTGAGGAATAGTTATTTTTTCTGCTCAGTATCTGCAGTACAAGATATTGTGACAACAGTAGTAAATGGTCCTGAAACTGACCCCTGTTCAAGCGTTCACCTACTCTCACCTACCTGGGGAGAACTCGCTGAACTCTCACAACATCGTCCCGATTAGATATTTTGGTTAAAATCCTGATAATATTTGTGAAATAAACCCATCCCAGTATATACATAGGAGGACCTGCTGCAGTCAGCAGGATAACGTTTAACCATAAAGGCAATTATTGGCTAGATTTATCATACCAAGTGATTTCATTATAGGTATTGTTTACCAAATATAATTCACTGAAATGGTTTATTTATTGATTCACTCATTTCTTTATTATTTACATCTTCAGTTGTGGGAATGGATGATTCTGAAGTGCGAGACTCGAGTAGAGAAAGTGATACCACAGTTTCATGTCATTATGTGATTTGAGAGCTGTGTGTGTGTGTGTGTGTGTGTGTGTGTGTGTGTGTGTGTGTGTGTGTGTGTGTGTGTGTGTGTGTGTGTGTGTGTGTGTGTGTGTGTGTGTGTGTGTGTGTGTGTGTGTGTGTGTGTGTGTGTGTGTGTGTGTGTGTGTGTGTGTGTGTGTGTGCGCGCGCGTGTTATTGAATGGTTTTCAGCTTGTGATGCCTTCAGGTGTTCATCTTGTGCCTCGGACATGTGGAATATCCACATGTTCCCCGTTATGTTATATAACAGCAAGGTTTGTATTGTGTGTGTGCTCAGTATTTTGCTATAGTCTAAATTAGCTGCACACATATTTGCTGCTGTAGTCTCAATTACAGGTTCTGATTGGGAATGCTTTAATGTATTATTTCATTTTAAAAGTATGGGTCTTCACACGATCGGCACTCAGTTCCCATATTTCTCACAGCACATGAATGCACCGAAATGTGTGGCGCTCTGTGCGTGGATCCCCTCGTTTACACACACACACACACACACCGAGGCGCACGTACACACACATCTGGTGTGAAGTGTGAAAGTCTCGCTGCTTTACTATCACTTTGTTACTTTTTACTAATTTGTATTGATTTGTGTTTCCATCCGAGTGGAATGTGTGTATATATATATATATATATATATATATATATATGTTTTTTTTCACCTAAAAATATTGACAGCTCAGTTTGAAGACCTTGCACTAAAGTCTGATCTTCTTCTGCTGCTGCTTCTGTAGAAAAAAAGAAGACTCCACACCGGGAACAGGAAAGGTGTTTTTTTTCATTTGTATTATTATTATTCTGTCGCAGACTTAATCATAGCCGCTTTGTGTGCGACGAGGAGGATTTAGTTATTATGTCCGAGTGGAGGATTTGCGATGACAACTAATAGGAACCCAGCGACTCTGAAGCTCCGGCGGTCTTTCAGCGAGCAGCTGCGGAGCTCCACATCCAAAGCCTGGGACTTGCTCTGGAGGAATGTCAGGGAGCGGAGAGTGGCAGGTCAGTAGCCCGCTGCACGCGCACAGTGGCCCCCTGAAGGAGAGCGCGGTGGAGGGTCCACCACCACAGACGACGAACAACAGCCTGTGGAGGCACTTTAATGTTGTGATGCCAATAATGGGAATAACACGAGTCACAGTATAGTAGTGCAACAGGGGGTTTCTTTCTTTCTTTCTTTTAGAATGAAAGAAATGCATTTTCAAACTAGCATTAATTTGTCAAGATATTGGCAGATTTTTTTTCTTTTGTGATAAGTTCAGTGGGTATGTGCGTTTTTAAAACTTAGTTATCCTGGATCGGTATATTACGGTCCGATGCATTTAAAAAATGTGGCACTAATCAGATATGCGCTGTGGAGGAGACCAAAGGGTCTTAACGTCGTAGTATACTCACAACCTTTCGAACACGTGTAGAGTTCATTATCACTATTGTGCAATGTTTTAACATCAACTTACACATGACCGTGTGCCTGGTTACACCGCAGGGTGGCGCTGGTGGGCAATTTTTGCACTGTGAAATGGAAAGTGTAGCCTTAAAGGAAGATGAGTTAGAATTGTCAATAATGTATCAATAGTTTACAACTTCACATTTGTTTTATCTATCTATCTATTTATCTATCTATCTCAAATGTAATATTCTGTAGTTTGTAGATCTCCCATTGGTCTGTTTGTTGATATGACCTGGCTGCAAATGAACTTGGTCGAGCAGTTTCCAAGTGATGGGAATCTAGTGACATTGTTTATAGGCTACTTGTTTGCCTTAACCTCTTAAAATGTCCCCTTGTTTCTGGAGGAGGCACATATGTGTCTTCAAGAAGACTTTGTGAAAATATGGACAAGAGAAGACATTGAATTGAAGAATTGAATTGAACATTCAAATATTTGATATTTGGCAAGATATTGCTTCAGAGGATCTCATGAAAAAGACAAAGAATCTAAAGGACATTATATAGAGAGGGGGAAAAATGTTTAAGCTGCTTTGGTGTAAATCTCAGAGAAACATTGAAGTTTGAGAGGTCAGTTTGAGAGCAGTCCTTTCTGCAGTACCCAAAGTCGACCACTAGGTGCAGTGAACTGTCCACTGAGGCTCATGTGGAATGAGCCACATGGATCACAAAACTTCACCAGAAGACGTTCAGGCACTGAAGTCATACAACAAGAGACCGGATGTTTTATGTGACATACCAGAACGCATCTCATCCCACTGGTGTGTTCTGTTTGTTGAACAGTACTCAAAGCCGCTTGTCAACTTTCACAGAAGGTTGTGTGTTTTGTGCATGAAGTTTGACACATACTCGCCTGAGTTCTGCAGCCTGCTGAGGCACGGCGTCTATGATGCAGCTGCTGAGTCCTGCGCTGTCTGGATATTCAACACATTAATCTTTGTGTGCCATGCATCTGGCAGTCTCTTCAGCCCAGAGGCCTTGAGCTGCTTATGTACATACTCGGCAATGGGTAGGGGGGGGCACATGTAGACCAAGCTGATATGACTGACTTGACAGATGTACTGAAAGTGAATTGGATGCCGTTTTGCTTTTCTGGCAGGGATGTTCGCTTTGTTCCTGGTTCCTTTGTGTGCTGCAGATCTATTTTTATACAGGAGTTTTTTGTGCCTCTGTGTGTCTTGTCGATCAGGTCGACTGGAAAATGCATAATACCTGATGTGTTGTGTGGGTCAGAAAAACTTTCATTTTCATTGTTTCATTTCGATATCAGATTTTTTTAGAGGAATCACCACATAAAAATGTAGGTGAGGTGCGTGAAGTCGACCCCTGACAGCTACTTTCTGGCTCACCTGAAATGGATTTGGCCAGACATTAAGGAAAATCCATGTATGTCACATCGCAGCAGGTGGGACCTTTACGGCCAAACAGTGATGGAGGGCAGCTGTCGCAGAAAGTCAGTTTTCAGTGAAAGTCTTTTTTGTGCATTAAAGCTCTGACTCTGACCTGGCAGACTGACAGAACTATAGAAACTGTGATACATTATTCCGTTTCAGACTAAGGAGTTATGACTTTGTTTTCTATCTGTGCCCTGTTGCTGTGTTGAAGGTCACTCCACAGTAAGCAAATATTTGCTTTTGTGATTGATAGGTGTTCATTTCAGGTTAACTGTAAAACGGGAGTCACAGACTGGTAAATGTGGGCACTGTGAAGATAAATACATATTTAAAAATGTAATTATATTTCAAAATATTACATACCATTGTTTTAGAAATATTTCATCTATCTCTTTCTGCTTTACATTAGAAATACTAAAACTCTAAGGTTTAAATTTCCACCACCTGATTTGAATGGTTTTAACGTTGATCTATAAACTTTATTCATTCATGTAGTGTCACTGAGATTAAAACCTCTTTTTAAGAGAGACCAGGGAAGAACAAATATTCAGGGATCACAGTTGGGGAACACATCTATATGTTTAGATTGTGTGTTTTTCAACTGTGCGTCAGTTACAGCTTTTACAAGTTTTGCGTTTTCTGGTTCTGTACAAGCTGGTGAATGAGCTTGGTGGTCTGACACACTTTTCTTGTTCTTCTGTTAATTCCCAGCCTGGATGTTTCCGTATCTGGCATTTTATGATTGACCACGATGCTCAAAATGTGTCTGTTTCCCGGAGCTGCTCTCTGACTCACATTTGCAAAGCAAAAACAAATATTGTTCGACCAAACGCAGGTGTTCAAATAACCTGATTGTGAAAAGACACTGCTCAAATGTTAAGACAGAAAAGAAGAGAGAATGTGAAAAACAAATTGTTAATGAGCAAGTAACCAATTATTATCTTCCATAAAGCATTGAAGGTTGTGTTTTTTTGGTATTGATATACTCACTAGTTATAACTAAGCTAACAAGCACAAACACACTTCTGTGTTATTCCTTAAGCTTTATTTCGTAAGAGCAGATTTATCGATAATAACTTAATAATATGAGTGAAACGCTTGAATTTCTCAGGGACACACCTCTGTTTGGGGAAAACCCACGAGCTTCTTGCAGCTATTTGGGAGTGATTATTTCTAAAGATGAGATTAAGGTGAATAGTTATACATACTGTCTCACTTAATCAACTCTAATTCACAGTCATAGTGTAAAACGTTGCAGTTGAGCATCTACTACCACATTAAATTAAACTATTATGGGGTTCCTCATCCACTAGGCCGTTAAAAGACTCTTCCCAACTGCTTCGCGTTACCTGAGAAGACGCCCAACTAGTTCTTGCGGTACTATTAAAGTTTAATTTAGTCCCAGACCTGAGCTCAGGATTCAGACATTCGGTGGCTCACGAGGTGGAAATCTACAGTCACACTGGTGCTATTCTTAAGCCTCAACCACAGGAAGCATAGCCACACAGCAGAGGCAGCTCTGCCCAGTGCAGATTACATGTCTGCTGGTGAATCACACCACATCAGAGCAGTGTCTAAACCCCAATCAGCTGCCTCTGTACCTCATCATCCCTGGGCCCCGGGATTTAACTCCATGATTCAGAATATGTTTCCCTTCTGCAATCACACCTGACTGGAGCTGAGTGCTGCTGCAGACAATCAATGACGGATGGAAGCCTATTTAAATACCTGCATCACAGCTTTGTCTTAATTTGTCATCACGCGATAACATGTACCGTGTGTGTGTGTGTGTGTGTGTGTGTGTGTGTGTGTGTGTGTGTGTGTGTGTGTGTGTGTGTGTGTGTGTGTGTGTGTGTGTGTGTGTGTGTGTGTGTGTGTGTGTGTGTGTGTGTGTGTGTGTGTGTGTGTGTGTGTGTGTGTGTGTGTGTGTGTGTGTGTGTGTGTGTTTACCGTGAGTCTGGATTCCCGTTGCCATGCCGTATAGTATTCGCGCTCTGAAACCCAGACAGAGGCGTGTTGAAACAAGTTTGATAAGGGCTGGAGTCACTGCGCCTAACACTCCCACTAAAGGACACACTACAGCCATTTCTTCATGGCATGCAGCACAGTGTTAAACCCAAAGAAAAGCGGGAGATCTCGTAGCTCTTTCTCAAGCCCCCGCTGAGGCATTTGAGCGCTGACAGAGACAAAAACACCATTAATCTCATCCATTATCATGTTTCAGTGGGTGATTGATTCCGTAACACAATACATGATGTATTTGGTGAATTTCCTCGTCTAGACAAGGAGGGAAGAGCACAACACAGAAATGGGTTAAGGGGGATCAGACTGTTGCCAACAAGCTGCCACTCATTCCTGAATCTGACACCTTAAGCGATCCCTTTACACCATGAATGAACACAGGTGTTTGTGTCTGTGTGTGTGTGTGTGTGTGTGTGTGTGTGTGTGTGTGTGTGTGTGTGTGTGTGTGTAAAAGAAATGAGTCACCGCCCAGTCAAATCATCTGAATAGTGTCATCTCGTCACCTCAAACCCTGAAAAAGCAGCAGTCACACATTAAAATAGCTGCGTCTGAGGGTGTGGGGAGGGCCATTAAACCCAGGCGAGGTTTATGAAAATGTGCAGCGGGCCCTGAAGTGTGCTGCTGAATTGTGGTCTTTGTGAGCTTAAGCTCGAGTGGATTTTGCCAGCCAGGTAGAGGAACAGACGGGGGCTGTGTTTGACTTGGTCGCTTGCCCATTTCAGGTCTACTCACATGTATGGCGCCATGCAATCGCTACACAGGCGAACCTGTATGCTGAGGCCGTAGACGGTCACAAGGAGAGGCAGAGGCTCTAATTAGCACTGGGTGGGTCTGCGTGTGCGGATGTGGACTTTACTTTGGGTGCAAGGAGTTTGTTCCAGGTTGCAAACCAGCTGATACAAGAGGAGTTTTCAAATCAGAGGAGCATTCATTTCTAGTTTTTTTAATCATAATTGATCCTACCCCAAATGATATCAACTGCTTTGTTTTTTCCAAAGGATGCACTCAGTCATGGGAGACACATTTTTGTTGTAAGTGCAAAGGCATGTGTTCTAAATACATGTTACATAATATTTGGAAGCAGGTTTTGCATTTGTAGTGATTTCCTGCTGATAAAGTTTATCCATTCATCCATCGTCTACCGCTTTATCCATTTAAGGGTCACGGGGGGGGGCTGCAGCCAATCCCAGCTGACATTGGGCGAGAGGCGGGGTACACCCTGGACAGGGCGCCAACCTATCGCAGGGCCACATACAGAGACAAACAACCATTCACTCTCACATTCACACCTACGGTCTTCATTGAACCTAACCCCATTCTGCATGTCTGTGGACTGTGGGAGGAAGCCGGCGCATACACGGGGATGCTGAAAAAGTGCTAAAATTAATTGAATTTGCTGTTGATGGATACTATTGTTCCCACACATGCAACACACATAGGAAATTTATTTTAAAAAATTATAAAAAACAAAACAAAACTGAATGGTGGTGAAACAAATCCAGGAAGATAGCATATGAAAATTTAGATGTTGATTTGACAGTAGTCTTTACACTGGTTGCCGTTTTCTTTAATTACGTAAGTTAAAAATTTTATTGTTTGCGTTTTGGCCTTGACTTGATTTTTTAGTTACTTTTCTCTTTTAATTCTTCCAGCTACAACACCACATATTATTAGGTGAGGTTAAGGTCTCAGTTTGATTGACGTCCACAGGGACACGTATCACTTCCTAATAATGCAAAAAGGAAAAGTGCATATTTTCACTGTATATGTATACTGACTGTAAAAACGATGCTCTACGAAAATTAGTTTCTGGTAAATACTAAATATTTTGTGTTTGTATGTTGGCACTAGGGACACAGTGTCATAAGAGGCTTTAAATCTTGTCACAGACACAAGATCTGAACAAATGATAAGCTGCAGCCTCATCTTTATTTCTGTGATGAGTAGAAGGAGATCTAGGTCACTAGATGTGTTCAAACTAAAATGTATTTTCCCCCCGAGGAGTTGACACTTGGAGGAGACCCGCTGGGAGGCCTTCCTGCGGCTGGAAGTAGGGGCTGTGTTGTGGGGGTGGGGGAACAGAAATTAGCATTCTCAAACCACCAAAAACAACTTCTCCCTTCTCGCTCTTCTCTCCTCTGTAGTTTTCTCCAAAATGGCTCTGAGTCACTCTCGCCCAGTAAACTTGGCACCTGTGTGACCAGCAACAGCAGAAGAGTTGTTTGAGTGCAGGGCAGGTCCAAGAACCACTATTTTTGTAGGCCCTCGCTCAGCCAGGCGTTCTTCCACTCCTGCTCTCCTTACTCAGCTCATAGGCATTCCAATGGCATTTATATTTCCCTCCAGAGCAGGGGGAAGTTGACAGGCGTTCACACAGACACTGGATTCAGCTCAGCAAGGTGGGCAGTACTCCCACTGCTTCCTCGCCATTGGCCTCCCTGTGGTCATATGATCTGAAGAAAGAAGTGACGACTGAAGTGTTGACACTCCTCCCCCTCAGCTCTGCTCGTCCCTCTCTCAGCTCACTTTAGGCTTTTTGCGCCTGTATGTGAACTTTTCTGCTGGGGGGAGAGCGTGTAGGTTAGTGAGTGTCAGCCAGTGGCAAGGGGCTTGTTTGGTGTACAGTTTTTCAGTTATGTTTCGGGAGCTACCAGAGTCCACAGGCAGCGAGTGTCTGGGTAGTATGACCCCGGAGACTCAGGATATCTACCTGAGAATGGACCACCACCGCAGACGCTCAGGGTACAGGCTGGGCAGGATCATTGCCCGGCAGCAGCTGCTCAAGAAGATTGCTGGAGGTAGGAGAGGTGCTTGGATAGAGGTGACAGTTCAGACTGTGCTCTGTGGTCTTGAAATCAGCCCTTTTTGTTTTGCGTTGGCCAAGCGGTTTCTATTCTGGCAGTTTGTTTGAACGGTTCAAGATTTTATTGTCATTCAGCAAAACACAAAACTATGTAAAGCATGAACGAAATTACGAGCACGGCTCCTTTAAAAAGCACAGAAAAACCCTCCTTTGTCATATTTCCAGGAATGCTGGGAGAAATGGCTAAACAAGCTGGTAGTAAAAACATGTAGTGAACAAGGGATGACACATACGCATGAATATAAGCTTATGAATGCTGAATGACCTGGTGGCAAGCGAGTAAGGGCACTGGTATGTTGGCTTGGGATCAGCTGATTATCCCTCGACAAATGTCAGTCCATATCACCGTCTTTATTTTTTTTACTTTGTTATCTTGCTGCGAGATAATGATGGAATACAATGGAAATAATCTTTGGAAGACAAATATAATGGCAACATGGGTCAACTGTGTGTGTCACTGCATATAAAGCCAAACTTGACCTTCAGCCAATAAGAAGTCAAGGGTGTAGTGGTGGTAAATAATCAGCGTGAGCCGTTTGCAGCGAACACTGAGGTGACAAGCTGGAGGATCAGTTATGTAAGAACAGATAAGCCCACAGTGTAAACAAGATATACCAATAATGAATGTGTCGCCCGACAGTTTTACAAGCCCACAGCTCTTTTGTGGACTGCTGCTGTATGTAGTCAGAAACAAATCAGGCACTGACCTTTCACTCAGCTTTCTCCACAGACTGTACCCTCTAGTCTTTGCATTTACCTGGGAATTTAAGGTCAGTACTGGGGAGGGGGGCAGGGCGTGCACAACAATAGAGAGGACAAAGCATAGGTATTCGCCTGCTCCCTCCTGAAGGTGTGAGGGCCCTGCTGCCGCCATCAAAGGGTGGCTGCATTTCATAACAGAAAAGTCATCGGTGAGAAACTTTAGCAATCTGATGGCAACACAGCTCACCGTGGCTTTTTCCTCTGAGGAACACGGTCAGATAATGCAGCCCCTTGTGCGGGCGAGATTCCCTGCATCACCACAGACGACTGAGGCAACTCACGAGTCGTGTTCTGTGGTCCTGGCGATGTGAAGGAGACACAGAGTTTACTGTTGGAATGACGTGTCGAGATGTTCCGAGAAGGTTTGTTTGTTTGCTGCTTTTCCATGAACTGATGTTTGCAGGTGTGTGCAGTCACACAACCTGGCATGTGTTTTCAGATTACAGATGTCTGGTTTGACAGCAAACCAACAATTTCGGTCATCTGTGACAAGGACAGAACGTATGTACATGTTTGAAGTGGCTTTTCAGATTCTTTTGTCCAAGTCAGAAGTCATATTTATTCGTACGTGTTACTTTTTAAATACTTTCTTGCAAAGACTGTGTGGTTCTAAACTGCTTTCAAATTGACCAAGAGGAAATTAGATTGAATTTTCTCAGCAATGAAATTGCCTCATTAATATTTGACTGAATGTATGCATTTATCTTAATCTTCCACAACAAATGTCAACCGTTTTGGCTAATCAACAAAACATCAAATTGCTGAAAGTGTAAGAAAAAAGCTGTATGTGCTGAGGTATGTTATATTCAGCCAATGTGTGGATGTGTTCAACCGTTAGAAATGTCCTTACATCAACTGACAAGAAACAAACTTTCAAGTGAAAGTGAGTATAACTTTCGCTAATGTTCTTTACACATGGTGGATAATACACCTTGGAGGTAACAGTTTTTACATTTGTTTTCATCTGATGTCTTACGTAGTGTCATAATGCATTCTGTTTCTCACCTATTAATCTGATGTTTATCCCGGAACAGATCTTATTTTCCTTTCATACCTCGTGTTTTCCCCCATGTGATGCATGGCCATTTGGATAGAGAGAGATAGTAGCGAGGTAATACTTTTAGGGACTGACTGCACGAGTGGGCAGAGCCGCAGGATTGATCTCCTTGCGTTAAAGTGGCTCCTGCATTCCGGCCGGCTGGCTCTGTTGACATAGCAGTTTGAAAGTGAATGGGGGCCATGGTGATGGGCAGAGTCACTGATGTATTGTTTCACCCCCCCCCCCCCCCCCCCCCCCCCCAAATTCCAGGGAAGCCTGTGGGGTCTTAGTCATGTTTCCGATTTGATGGCATTTCAAAGCCACCAGAGCCACGTGTATGGGTTCTTGTTCAGTCCTCTTTGATTAGCTGTTGACAAAGTACCACGACTAACCGAAGTCTGAGTGTTGTTGTCCAAAAAAAAATGGCCTGTGTAGCTCTTCGACATTGTTGATAGATATAAACGCACAGCTGATGGGAAGAAACAGATGTTTGACTGCTGCACAGTGGAATTGTTGTGCAAGAGCAAGAGCCTGTTTTAAGAGTGGAGGAATGAGTTGTCCTTTCCTATAAAAAAAAATCTGATTTCCGAGGAATTTTCCAAACCTCATCACTTTGGAGGGACTTGTGTTTCTGCTGCTGTCTGCTCTGTCCGCCTTGCTTCCCTGCTGCGTAGCCCATCTGGAGTCCAGATTCTCAGGTTTTCTGCATCTGTTGTTGCTACGCTTGGATCAGAAAAATAAACATTACGACGCCATATTCAACCATATTGCATGTGTCGGACAGACCATTCATTTACACCCGCTACACCAGTTGTACACAGGCCATCAATTATGAGGCAAAAAGGTGCTTATGCCATCATAAAGAATTATCAATAATCACTGGGGGTTTTTTATAGCAAAACTGTCACTTACATTTATGTTCATTCTTTTCTATCCATGTATGTGCATTTGGCTATTATATCTAATATATATTTATCATCTTGTAAAGGACATTGTTTTGCTAATGGGTCTGGAATTTATGATCGAATGCTGAGATTCACCGACCTGTGTTCCATCCGGTTCCATCTGGGATTTTAGCACATATAATTTCATAATAATAGGCCCATGTATAGTTTAAGCCTCACATATTTACTGCATTAGGTGATGGTTTCCAGCTGTTTTTCTTGTACACCGAGCTGGACCGCAGTGAAGAGCAGGCCATTTTAGGTTGTGAAAGTGTTCCAGCCTAGCGGTGGAAAAGTCCCGGGAACTTCATCTGGGCTCGGTGGAAACCTTGAGCAGCTGAAAGCTCCACCGTGACTAAAAGCTGGCTCGCTGACTGTGGCTGTTTGGTTCTTTTCTTCATTGAGGGGCTGTTGTGTTTCAGACAAGAAGCTCTGTCAAGTGTGACCCCTGCATGGCCCTCCTTGCCTTATTGACCTTGCTGCAGCCAATGGGCTCTGATCTCTGCCTTGGAAAGGTCGTCAGTGCCTTTTACCATGGTTGAGGACGTTGTGCGTTTCTTGTCAAATGACACAAGTTATTGCGTGGCAGCTGTGTGCTTGTCAGTGAATCTCTCTTGTGTCCTGCAGATACAAAGCGTGCCTTTTATTTGACTGTCATGGCTGAAAGGCCTGTGTGTCTCATGTTAACATGCTATGGGCCACATTTGCCGTTCTGCTGGCACACATCAGTGTTTGCACTGCACATTCACAGTTCTTGCCTACATTGCTGCATGTTCACCACAAATTCTTTTGGCTTTATTGGTTACATCTAACTGGCAAGGTATCTCTTGTAAACCTCAGCTGCTTCATATCAAGTGAGAGTTTAATGACAACGTTTTTAATTTGCTCAGATGTGTCAGAGGAAGAAGCAAAAGGTTTCTGAGCAGACTAGTGTGAGTCCCAATAACACTTGTAGATTTTAAATGCTCAGCGTTGAGATGACAAAAACACTTATGCTTGTTAAGGGGACGAGCTCCACCCTCCCTCCTTCCCCAAGATGGATAATTGTCAGAAAAGAGCTCTGAAAAGGGATTCACATTGTTCTGTCTTTTTAAGTTGAAACGGTAACAAGGCTCTTCAGTGTAAGGAATCTAGTTAGACTCTGCCCTTTCCCTCTCTAGACCCCTCACTCCAAAAGTACTGAATTATTCATCGGTGGTGTGCTGCAGCATGTGGCACATTAGATCTTCAGAGTGTGAAACAAATATAACTGCTCCCTCCCTCACACCAATCCAAGCTTGATGTAGCGTGGGTTGGTGTGAACTTAGACAATGCTCAAAAAAACTGAGGTAACATTTGATCGTCACGTAAACTTCAGGGATATCAATCTGTCCATTTAGGAACAAAACAGTGATTGTGAATCCATTTCAGCTTCTTTGTTTCAAATGAAAGTTACAACATGTGCAATGGAGAAAGCAAAAGCAAGACAAGCCCCCAAAAAGGGAATGGTTTTACATGTAGTGGCCAAAGACAGCTGCTCTCTCGTTATCCTTCCTTTAGTGATTCTTCTCTAGTTTTGTGTTCTGCTAGTGTCCTTGTCACCTATGGTAGCATGAGGCGGTACCCGCAGCACAGGTATCGCAATACGTTTTGCTGTGTCTCCCAGCACAATCTCAAGAACATGGAGGAGATACCAGGAGACATGAGGAGAGCTGGACAGTACGGAACCGGTATCTGCTCCTTTGATCAAGGAGGAACAGGAATAGCACTGCCAGCAGGGTACTGGTGTGCATGTTTCTGACCAAACCCTCAGAAACAGACTCCATGAGGGTGGCGTGAAGGGCCCGACGTCCTTTAGTGGGGCGTGTGCTCACAGGTTCCTCCTGCTGCAGGGCAATGCCCAGCCTCATGTGGCCAGAGTGTGTAGTCAGTTCCTGGATGACGAAGGCATTGATGCCATTGATTTCCGGTGTGATTTTTGAATCCAGCCCTCAATGGTTTAATGATTTTGGTTTCCATTGACCGTTGTTTTCATTTTCAACTTGAATCAGGATCTGATTGATGCGTGATTTGCGTTCCCTTCATTTTTTTTGAGCAGTGTATTTCACATGAACCGGGATTTATCTTTTATTCATGAACCTCTCTACTGTAGACGTGGTTGTTATGCAGATTGTGTTTGCTACCTTCAGAGGGCATGTAGATAACACTGACAGGGAGACAAGGGCGAGTTTGACAATGTGATTAGCGCTACACTCATTGCACTTCAAATAATTAAATCTATGGCTTGTGCTCTTGTTTCATGTTTAAGTGACACAATGATTCTGTGGAACAGATGCCAAATGCATATTAAAAGAATAAGAAAAGAATTACACATCAAGGTCTAACGCCTCTGCTGTGGGTCAGTCATTAAATTCCGTGTCCTAAATGCACACTGTATACTAATTCTAATCAGAAAGTGTGAGTTTATACTAGAAAGGTGGCGTTTAAGTACTCAAAACAGTATGCATAATAAATATATGCTGTTTTTGAGGATACTGTCAATGTCACACAGTGGGATGCACAAAGTAAGCAGCTCAAAGCTGGAAAAAATTTAAATGAATTCTGTATGGTTTGTTTGTTTTGTTTAGGCAGTGACAGTCCAAGTTGCAGCTATAGATTGATGTCCATCTATGACACTTATTGTATTTCCTGTCAGTATAGAATAGATAATTATGCAGATTATTTTTTCTGCACACTAATTGTGACAAATATTAACTGTGACAGTAGCATGTAGTACATTCTGTGCAGAACAATGTCATTGTCATTCACAGATCAGCTGTGAACGGATCAGATTTGTCTACAGCTCTGAGTTGTTCCTACTGTACGTCCCACAGTTCACCAGCCTCTGTGTCTGGAGCCAAAATATATCGGCAGCTGTCTGGTTGCCGTTGGTAATTCCCCCGCCCTCAAAGATTCGAAAGTCCAGGAACACACTGACTCAATAGAACCACCCTCCAGTGAAGGTCACATTCATAGAGCTCTGATAGGTTCCCGATTTTTGCCTGTAGGTGGCAGGCGGAGCTCACATCCTTCCTGAAAAGCCTTTCTCCTGTTTGTGAATCAGTGTTGCTTCCAGTCAGAGTAGGTGACAACCACCACGTGCAGGGCTAATCATTTGCTAAGTGCAGATTTCAGAAATGCCTCGGCTGCACTGTAACAGGAACGGAAAGTCAAATATTAACAGAGCCACGGTAGAAGGTTCTTTTACATTCCACAGATTAGAAAATTGTTAATTCACTGGGGAAAGAAATCCTTATTAACCTACATGAAGTGAAAAGGGTAAAACAAAAAAAAAGGCTATTTGAAATACTATTAGTCAATTCTTCTCTTGGGGATCTGCATTTTGAAGATGCTGTTGGCTTAGACAAATTAATAGACATATGAGAAATCTCTGTTTACATTTACATTTCATGGGATGATGTTTTGTGAAAGGAACCAAACATCCATAACTGCTCATAAGACATACATGTTTTAGAAATATAAAAAAATGAATTTATAACTGTGTAATACACGCTTCATATTGATGGATGTTGATTAGTTACCTGCTCTGTCGGGCTTTGCTTGGAAGCATCTTACATTTTTTGTAAAGTCTAATACATAATAATGTCCTAATACATATCAAACCGCGTGTACTTGTATTCTGCATGAAACCAGCAGTTCAGCACTTGTCCGCCCTCCTGTGGTAAAAGTGGACAGGACATGTCATAAACTGGAAATACTGAAAACACTGTAGGCACAAAGGCAGCATGCATACACGCAGCACAGACACTCAGCTACTGTTGCTTCTCTTTATTGGCCTCTCAGCCAGGGGGTGACTGTCTGAACACAGTCTGTCACAGGGTGTGACAGATGGGCCCTGTATTTTGTGTGTGTGTGTGTGTGTGTGTGTGTGTGTGTGTGTGTGTGTGTGTGTGTGTGTGTGTGTGTGTGTGTGTGTGTGTGTGTGTGTGTGTGTGTGTGTGTGTGTGTGTGTGTGTGTGTGTGTGTGTGTGTGTGTGTGTGTGTGTGTGTGTGTGTGTGTGTGTGTGTGTGTGTGTGTGTGCGTGCGTGAAGGAGAGACTCTGTGAATGCTCTGATAAAGCAGAACAAACGCTTAACTCAGTCTATGGGCAACATTCTTGATAAGCCACACCGCACCTCGCCATACACAACAATACATGCTGTGACAGTATCATTATCTCTGCTGCGGCTCACGAGTCTGCTGCTGGAGTGCGGCGAGGCTCCTGAGGCAGTCTTGTGGCCGTTCACTTTGATGTCGTTAATTGGGGACCCAGCGTCCCCAGGGATGGCTCCATGCTTTTATTGTTAAGGTCCTGAGAGGGCTTTCTCACGGTAGGGGCACTTGTTCTGACATTGGCCCCCTCTCCACCCTCTGACTCTGAGGCCATTCCCAGAGAAGGCGGGAACCCCACGTAGTCCCCTCTGGGATCCAGTCCAAATGAGAGGGAGGTGGACCTAATGGAGCTCTGCAGGATTCAGCTTCAGAGGCGTTCCATCTGGATGTTTTTCTTCTCCTCTTTTGCTTGTATCCTGTACTTTACAAAGCCATGGTCAGACGTTTGACATCATTTGTTAGTTTACAGTATTTCTGTACTTATTTAAAAGGGCTTCCATCATGACACGCTTGGTTTTCCCCAACTTACGGAACACGTGTTGCTAAATTTCCAGTCAATCTTTTTCCATGTTTCCATGAGTCAAGATTTTAGGCCAGTGTCAGTAATTCATGGTTATCCCGCTTTAGTTGTGTTATATGGCACTCTCGGAAAACCAAATTACAGTGTTTATAAAGGCTATCAAAGGGAAGCAAGAATTACAGCCACACAACTGTACATTATGAGTGGGAACACAGCATGACATGGCAGGGCATGCAGCCGACCGAGCTTTACATAAAACAAGACATGCATGGACTTCAAATCAGGACGCATCAACAAAAACACAGTAGACACACACACTAGAGGGAACCTGCTGCACATGCTTCATAAGACTATAGAGGGATATAGAGTTAACTACATGACCACATGGACGTCGTAGACGCCAGCTGCAAGGGAGCTGGCATAAGGGAGGAAGAGGAGGGAGTCAAAAAGATATTTGAAAAAGCCCAGATCAGGGAGCGATAGAGAGGCGTCAACCGCTCCGAGGGGATGTTAGTGGAGAGAAAGCTGAGCTGGGAGAGAGTCGGACAGACCCAGGGTTTCATTCTCCCTCTCTAAACTCTGTGTCCAGGCCTTACATCTGGACTGAGGGCAACACAGATGCCCACAGGTACAGTGCCTCTCCTGGTCTGTTACATCTGTATATGCTTCTTGGGAAGATTTGTCATGATAAACATGATAAAGGGCTCATTTTCATTTAAAAGAAATATATTTTGGCATGAGGGCCAAGAATAACAAGAGATAGGTTTTGGCCAAAAAGGAAAAGATAAGCATTTCTGAAAAAAGAAAACTTTGCAGTATCTTCACAGATATTACGTCCTTGATGTGTTTTATCACTGCCCGGCCTGCACTACTTGTGCTGCACTGTCATGTTTATTTATTTGTAGATATAGAGCACAGTGATTACTCTGGAAAAGATCAACTCTGGGTTGAAGCAATAGTCCATGGTTTTTGGGGGGAAACGATGCCTGGATGAAATGAAGAAGGAAATCCCCAAAAGCCGAAGTTGATGTTTTTATCACCAAAGAAAGCAAATCCTTCACCAAGGTCTCCAAGATGGTTGTCCAAACACTTTAACATGCGTGGGAACATGGCTGCAGTCCAGTGTCTGGAAGTGTTTAGCCTGTGCATTGTGCCTTGGAAGGCGTTGCAGTATGTATTTCACAGAAAGCCCTGCTGATTGATTTCGTCTCTGCTCAGAGCTGATGGCATTACAGCAGTGGTATTTGGGGATCTGAAAATTGCTGAGTTGGTTCCTCCTTCCTCGAGGTATGAGGCCAGAGCTCCTTCTTCTTGTAAAAGGACTTATTTTCAAGTGTCTGCTGGAAGTCATGTGCCAAAGTATCCTGTAGTGGGACCAAAGGGGTAGAAGGAGGACACCTGTCTGTGAAGCTGGCGTACTTCCGACACCTCGCTCGGTTTTTGCTGTTTGCTGAGCAAGCCAGGGGAATCAACATGTGGTTGTCAGAACATGTTCTCAAAACTGAGTGAATCTGAGCCACTGTAACGAGTTGGATGAAAACACTGCATTGCTAACGGTTGGAGCTTTGAAGCCTTGGCTTGTTCAGAGGCAGCGCAGCCCAAACATCATACCCCATTATTTGTTCTCTGGCTGTAACACCCAGCCAGATCCAGCCAGCTATCAGTTTGCAGCTCGGGTCCGTGGATAATTCATAAATCCTTCTCTGAAAAGCTATTTGTGGCGGGATGAGATGGCAACCCTCAGATAAACGTTTCCATTTCTCTCCCAGGTTGTTCTTTGGTGACTTGGAACACGCATGATGTGTCTACTTCTGGAAACAACTTGAAGTGATTTTCCATAGTTCAAGATCTTTACAAGATCCTGCCGACCCCCACAAGGTTTCAAGCAGATACCCCTCTTGATTATTACAGTGTTCTCAGGCAGGACTGTGTGAAAGAAATAAATCAGCTTTGGCCTTATTACGAGATTACTGGTAACCAACCACTGCACAGGAATACGTGAGCATTAATAAACGCCT
The DNA here is from genome assembly GCF_022379125.1 of Scophthalmus maximus. Taxonomy (NCBI): domain Eukaryota; kingdom Metazoa; phylum Chordata; class Actinopteri; order Pleuronectiformes; family Scophthalmidae; genus Scophthalmus; species Scophthalmus maximus. The sequence goes on from NC_061525.1 coordinate 9,910,850, forward strand.
GTTACTCTGCATTGTATTATCATTGGAATCATGAAAATGCTGCAAAGGCTGCGAGTGGCATGAGACAGACAGACAGACAGAGACAGAGAGAGAAGGAGTTGATGGGCTGTTACCCCTGAGATGAAAGAACCCTCTCTGTGGGTGTCCTTCAGAGGTGAAGGAGAGTGTTACCACAGCTGTGATGCTCTTGTTTAAATTCAATACAGGACCTCAGGAGAAAAACACAGCCCAGATGACTTTTGACACAGCAGGCTTTGGCAATGGTCAACAACGGCAGCTCCCTAGCTCACATAGTTATGTTATTTACTCTCAGAATCAATAAGCTCTTGCTGTGGAATGAAAGCTGGATCCCGGTCTTTCACCAGTGGAGTCATTCAAAATACCAACATTCGTAAATCGGACTATGTTTACACTTATTTTTTATTTTTTTTATCCTTTATTTTACCAGGAAGAAGGTCCCATTGAGATACAATATCTCTTCTTCATGATCAAGATGGCGGACAATAAAATAAAAAAATTCTTACACAAACAAAGACGGATGACTTGACACAATTAAAAAGAAAAATGTATTAAAATGGATCTGACTTTTTACAGAGAGGAAAAAGTGAAGAGCATCACATGTGCTATATTGAATGCATTTAGTGTAGAGTGACTCTGATTAGTTTGTCTGTGAGAGTCTGACGTTTGCAGGCTCAGCATGCTAATGCCTCCTTGGCTGTGGCTCTTCCTGGACTGCCACTGTGCTTGTCCTCAAGTCCCCGTCCTCCAGGAGCCACTGAGGTCTGCTTTGTATATCCAATTGTTACTGCTGGACCCGTGGTCCACCGAAACGATCTCTCCACAGGACCCCGTGTACCACAGGGCAGAGCCAGGCCCAAAGACTCGCTGGCTCATTGGTATTTGGGGAAATTTTGCTCCGGCGTCTTGGCAACGATCATTTCAAACCTGCATCCCATGTCGACTGAGGGATAACGGCAGGTCCCCATGTGTGCCCCACGAGATCAAATGAAGGGCCTGGAAGTCGGAGGGTGATTCAACACACACACTCTGTAATTAGTTGGCCTGCAGAGCCGGCCAGCTCATATGTCAATCACTGCATCACGAAAAAAAGTCACATCCACAAAAGGCGCTGTGTTGCTGCGCCCCTTTGAAGACATAATCTCCTAGATTTGACTATTGTCCTTTGTCTCAACACCTTTGCCAGTTTATAAGATGATGAGAATGCTGTGAACTGTTGTGGTAACAGCGAATGGCACCTACTGTTCCGCTGATGATTGTGGCATGTAGTGCCGACGTAGAGCGTTGTTAATTAAAAACTACTCTCGGAAGTTGGACGACTTTATTCTCACAACATTAGGTGGACTGGTACTGCAGTGTTAGTCCAGCCTGTGCACATTCCCCTCAGAGGACCCGAACTCTTACCAAAAATGAACATATCTCCTGGGTCTCCTGTATCTACAATCACGTCATCACATCCGCCTTTTGGCTGTCGTTCATCGTTGTTTGTGCTTCCTGTTTGCTTCCCTTTATGCACAATTTCCGACTGTGAGACAGGAGGAAATGTGAGGCTAATTTGGGCATGATGACACATCAGATGTTGTGGTTTGTGGGGGCAGACTAGAAGAGGGGGGCAGTGTGTTTCCCCTGGCTGTCTGTCTAGTCTTACTTTTACAGTAAGGCTGACTGCTCACTGTGAGTGGGTGTCTGTATGCAATTAGCATCATAAAGGGGCACAGAGGCCTGTCCTCCATTCCTCCCAGCGTGATGACACCTCTCCGCCAGCCAGCACACTACTGCAATCCTTTTTTTTTTTTCTCTCTCCATGTTATTAGCTCTCTGTGTATCCAGGTGTTTTTGATAAAGACAGTCTCAGTGCTCAGTTATCTGTGTGGTTTTAGACTGATATATTTGGTCAGCTTGTCTGGCTGATTCATTCAGTCGTCTCTGTGCGGGGGAGGGATGGACAGGCACCTTTGTACACAGGGTCTACACAGTTAATACTTAATACATTTAAGCAGTTTCTTTTAGAGTCGTTTCAAAGCTCTGATACATGCTGAGGGTTTGTAAAGGTGACTAAAGTGGGTTTTCCGACGTCATTCTGTCTGTGCTTTCAGCTGCATACCGAGTCCCAGCCCCGGTTGGTCAGAAGAGTAGGGTTTTACAAGAGGAAATGGCAGACGCGTCACAAAGTCAGGCAGACAAAGTAGAAACAGGCTACATCTGGATTTCTACTTACCCCATAGGGAATTATGGATGGATATGATGCCCTTACGTAATCACGGCGCTATGGCAAACCCCAGAAATGTAAGGTGCTGGACATTTTGTCCAGACATTTAAACTAATAGGTTTTCCTCACACAGCATCATTTTATGATCTCACCTTTTATAATATAATGTAAAATTGGGCTATTATATTGATAAAAAATTGTCTTTTCTTAAACAAATTCACTCCAGTTATTATGGTATATACTTTGAGGGAAGGGAAGCAGATGCTGTGGATTACTGTCTTCCCCTATGTATTAACTAGGCTAACACATTCACTGTATCATCTTGGATTTGATACAATTTTATTTAATTGTATTGTTTTTTGTGTGTTTTTACTTAACAATTAACTGTGTAGGCTTGGATAGATGATGGAACTCTCTATATCATGATATTTTAGATGTGATTTCGAGAAATTAATATAATAGGAACATTTATCATGCTTGCTTTTTATAATCGTTCTCATTTTTTTGCGGCCATATAAAAAAATCATTAGATTAAAGGAAATCTTTTCAGATGTTCTCCACATAACTCATTCTTTGTCTCATGTCAATTGACGCAGCAACACTGTCTCAGTGTCTCAGATGACACAGATCACACAATTCCTCTCATTTATCGATCAAACGCAGTGAAGGAGCCCGAGAGGAGGTGAAGTGGAAAATATCAATCTGATGATGTTAGCGCAGAGTCTTGTGAGCCGAGTGCCTCAGCATGATTCACTGCTGAAGACTGCTGACAGTTTATGTCATGGTTTCCCCCCCCGATTTTAGCTGCCTACGTTTTTCCATTACTTCCATCTACTGGAACAAATAGACTCTTCAAAACCAGGCTTTATCTTTGTGTGTTTGAATGAATCATTGCCCCACATCAGCGGCTACATATAACAAACTAAAAATGTTACAACTACAACTGTCAGAAAACAGAGAAATGGCTGGTGGTGGTAAATTCTTGTTGAGATACAAGAGAGTCCGTGAATTTTGAGGAAACGCTCACTGTTTGGCTGCAGCTTAGATCTTTGCCAAAAATGTGCTGAGTGGGGTATGAAAAAGTCGTCGTGGGCAGAGCTGGGTCGGAGAGTTGGGCACAAGGAGCTGAGGGGGGAGGGAGAGGGGGCTAAACGTTAAGGGAGCCTGCCACAGAAAGGGGTGGGTTGAAGGAGAGATTTAGTGTTGGGACCGGCACATGGTGGTTGGGGGTAGATGGAAAGAGAAAGGAGAAAGAGGGAGCTGTGGGTCTGAGTTCAAACTACAAGCTGTGTTCAGAGAGAGAGCAGGAATGTGGCTCAGCGTGGGAATGAAGATGCTCTGACATGTTGAGAAACTCTTGATGGATATACGAAACACTCTCTGTCTTTATGATGAAAATATCCCGTAAGTACGCAAGAATTTGTTACTGGAAATAAACTGTGGTTGGATGATTTTGGAGAGAGAAACATATCTTAAGGCATATGCGTCAGTGAGGAATGACTTGTTTTCATTTACATTAAGGCAGAATGAATGAGTCTGGTATTTATTTATTTTTTTGTTTACCAAAAGAATATGATTGGAAACACGCTACTGTTAGTCAAAAAGCTTTGCTGTCAGACACATGCAGCACAGGACGAAACAAGGCACATCATTAAATGCTCACATTATTTTACCGATGTCGTTGGCTGTAAATATCATGTGGAAGAGTGGAATGTGAACGAGCCTTTAAAACTGTCATTATTTTGGCAGGGCTTGTGTCTGCTCAGCCCAAGAACTGTCCAAATGTGCCATATATTTTCCCGCAGCTCATTATTATGTGTCATATCTCAGCAATGAATTGCATAATCAATGTTCTTGAGAGTGAACGTTGCATAAAGTGACTTGTAAAGGAAGGAGTCACGCCTTGCCACAGATACACAGCTTTTGACATGCTGGGCCATTGTGTCACAGACAAACTGGGTTTCATCTCTTTGTGGAACTGTTATTTTACAATGTACACGGATTTGGAGCTGTGGGTTGTGGAGAGCAAACACAAGTTCTCATTCTTTGGCATGATGCCCGCCCAGGCTTTTATCCACAAGAGATTTCCTTAGAGAGAGGATGAGAGGACAGAATGTCTCGGTATCGTGTTACAGAATGCCAAACAGAGAGGAATTCCCAGCTCATGTTACTTGCTCCCAGTGGTCCAACCTGCGGCTGTGGGACACAAGAGGACCAGGCAGCGCTCTCACTATGTGCTGCATTGAATAATACAGGTCTGATATTATCCTCCTGGGAGGGAAGCCTAGCCGGACAGAAAGCCTTTAAACTCCTGGTGATACAGGTGGGAACAGACCAGAGAGGCTCCACATGTTGACATAACTGATGGTCAAAGGGGGTAAACAGTAGACCTTTTTTTTTTTTTTTTTGTCATCCAAGGACACGGGGAACTGTTAATATTTACTCAGTTGTTGGTCGGACTGAAGACCAACGTCGCTTTTCATTGATTCCTCAGTGACACGGGCATGTAGGTGAGTCCTGGATGATCGAGTTTGGAAAAACAGGTGATAGCAGTATCTTCACTGCAGGGCTACAATCGCTGCGATGACGCAGTATTGTGATGAATGACCGTGGTTCATGTTTCAGCCATAGTGTGACAGGCACAGGCAGGGAGTGGAACTGAGGTCTCACATGTGTGATGATCGGAGAGCTGTTTGTTAACCCGTGGGCACAGCTCATGTGCAACTCTTCTCGCACATGATGTTGATGCTGTTTTAAGCTGGTCAAACCTCAGAGGGTTTGTGTGATAATACCTGGCGGTTGGACATTTGTCAGCAGTGTGGCTTTTAAAGAAGCAGTGGAACTGGTAAGAATATTTTCCGGTTACACTGAGAGCCCGTGCTTTATGTATATTTTTTTGTCATCTTCCATATAGGCTCTTATTCTCAATAATGTAGGCATATGTTGGCTGACTTTGGATCATGATTATGTGTATTTTACTTTAAGAGTTTTTTGTTTGTTTGTTTAGTTTGCAATGAGGGTAATTTTCATCAATTTATAACTTGTTCTCTCAATCTGTTTATTGTTTGGTCTATAATACGTCATAAAAAGGAAAAAATGAGGTTCACCACAGTTTCATCCAGCCCAAGGGAACATTTAAAATATGTTTTGTCCAATTGAAAAACTAAAAACACAGGCAAATCCAGATTTGGAACCAGAACAAAAGCAGCTTATGTTTAGCATTTGCTCTTTATAAATGATTAATCATTACTAAAATGTTGGCAGATTAATTTTCAATTGATCCTCTAAACTTTTAATCAACTTATTGTCTCCACTCTGCTTTTGTTTTGAAAGAAAGAGACAGAAAACTAAAGAGTACATTTAGACATGTGTGCTTGTGTAAGAATTCCAAGTGAAATACTGTTTATGTGGCGCTTAGTCAGTGTTTTGTTTGTCTTTTGCATTTACCTATTTATTGAATGTAATCATATGATTTCCCTCTAAATGTAAATCAGTTGCCTCTCTGTTAGTATTAGTGGAGAGGTGCTAAAGGTCCATTTCCTCTCCTTGTCATCAGGGGCTCCACAGCCTGCAGAGAACTTTACTCTGTGGGTCAGCCTGACTGCTGGACTCTCTTTATCACAGTCAATGTGTTTGCTTGCTATTATTCTGTGAAGGAGTCCAGGAGCTAATTGATCTTTAGTTTTGTATCATTCTTTTGTTTGAAAATGTTTTACTTGTCTTTCAACATGTAGTTTATACATGATTGTATCTCAGGCTCTATATGTAGGATATACTGGTGCTGCCTTTCTTAAGATTTGTGTTTTTTTGTTATATAACATTGTCTTTAAAGTGAAAAGACAACCGGCAGTTATATAAGGTACCAAGCTCCTTCAACTGAATGAGCTGACAAGATACCTCCAGACAGTCATCATCCATACCATCTCCGAATAACACAGGGTGGTCTCAGTTTTATATCTGCCAGTTCTGTTTAATCTGTTGGCTTCCAGGTCCAGGGGCTTTTTGCTGGTTTGATCAAAGCTCCGGTGGCTTTGTGTCAAACATGACTATGACTTAATACAGTTGACGTTTTACTTTATAATCTCCGTTCTTAATGTGCACATTTTCCTGTGTTTCAGAAATTGAGGCAAAGGAGGCGTGTGACTGGCTGAGGGCAGCAGGATTTCCCCAGTATGCTCAGCTCTTTGAAGGTAATAAAAGCACTCGGCAGACTCCCACACACATTCATCACAAAAGAGGGACATGTTCGGCTAAAATACAGCGATTAATGAAGTAGCACCAAAATAAAAGGGCTCTGTGATGAGTCAAGATGGCATTTTTATATTCCATTGATTTATAATTTCTGTTGTGAAGCGTAACATTGAGGGGGGGTTGTTGAGACGAGATGAGTGAATAAAGACGCCTAATGTCAGCCGGTCTGTCACTCTAGACCCCGAGACTACACAAGACCACTTATTTTACATAATGAGCTCCATTTTCTCAACTGTCCGCAGAAGGTCTCAGACCTATGGCTCCAGTCACGCAGACACCACAAAACAAGCGGAACATCAGCAGCTTTTAAAGCCTAATCTTTTCCAAGCTTTGGTTACTACATAAACATGTCTCCTGTGCTTTTAGACTGAAGTCATGGGAAGAAATGGGTTTTATCAGAGCTTAAAGCAGCTCTGCTCCCTCAGGTCTTTGTGCCGAGGCCAGACTTTTGATGTGCTTTGGTGCAATATATTTGTTTGCTGACAGTTTGTAGATAGTTGTAACAGTGAGTGCAAAGAAGTTGGCATGAGCTCCACTCCTGATGCTGGGCTTTGTGTATCAGGAATGACATTAATGATGGAATTATAAAATGATGCCGACACAATGAGATCATTGATGATGTAATGTTTCAAAACCTACAGTATAACTGAACGTCTGCCCCCTTTAAAAGAACAGTCTGTCCGCTTACTGCAGCTTCTGCTTTTCATAAAAAAGTTAATGACTTCACATGAATGCGGTGGAATGTCCGATTCAGAGGGTCTGGATACAGTCTCCTACGTTATGTAAGAGGAGGCTCATACCCAGCTCCAGATGTAATGCCTACACAAGCCTGAGCACTGTCATTTTGGGCAATTTCTGTCTCTTCTCATTAGCATCACACACAAAGCAAGTTTGATGGCCTCCCAGCCTTCAGTGTTCCGTATCTGGAAAGAAAGTGTTTTTTGGGGATCTTTCTGAAATGTTGTTTGTTGTTGCGCTTTTTTTCCACAGATTCCCAATTCCCTATTGACATTACTCCTGTGAAGAGAGATCACGACTTTCTGGAAAAAGATCTCGTGGAACCTCTTTGCAGGTAAACCAACATTTAATTGTTACTGAAAAGTTGGTGGCTGATCCATCCATGAGTCAACTAAGTCAGTGACACAAATCAAAACAACCTTTTTTTTTTTTTTTTAACTTTTTAGCGAAACACGTCACATCTTTTGATGTTGAAAGCAAAACATTAGGTCATTTCAATTGTTGGATAAGCTCTTGAAGAAAAGAAAATGTTCCACACACATTTAGTAAATTGATTACATCAGTCCATCTTCATCTGCGGTCACGAATTGACAACTCAACTTGTTAAATGCTTCAATTGCATGAGTATTCAGTGGAATTCTCTCCTCCTCAGAACTTTGGACTGCAGTTTGACATAACTGCTCGTAAAATAGTGGATGTGTGTGATTTTTTATAAACTTGCACTTACAAGTACACTCAATCAACAAATGGTGGTTCCACATGAATCCCTTAACGGGCAACATGGCTCATGTACTTTTTCAAGCCGAGATGAAAACAGCACTTCAGTTAACAAGGTAACTATGGCAACGATCCCGAGAGGCAAGCAGGAGTAGCATGAAGGGTGCCTCGCACGGCTCAATATACTGTGACTCTAAACAACCCTAAAGCAACTCATCTAAATTCCAAACTAGCCACGGGATAAATAGAGGACAATTGGAAACAGTTCCACTTCCAACGTGATTTTGTCCATGACTTCCCGGCATCGCTATGGTAACATAAGGATGGCTTTGTTGTCAGTTACGCCACCACAGTCTTGTGTGCAAAAATAAACACCACCCTGCACATTGTGGGTGTCTCTAATAGTAGCGAAACTGTTAGATATCCCATGTATGCGAATGCTCGCCCTGATCCTTGGCTAAGCAGCCTCCTGTTTTAGCAACCACATTCAAAACTCTTTAGGCCTGTGGAATCAGGGGCCCCCAGCTTAGAAGTCCTCTCTACTATCTACAGTAACAATCATGGGAACTCCTTGTGTGGCTAACCCCTCTGATCTACAGCACTACAGGAAAGACGAATTCTCCATCTGAGGCCATTCACTGTCACAGAACAATACTGTCAATGTAAAAAAAGACTGTTAGCAATATCTCGAGCTGTTAAAGCTTGTAATTATCTTACCACAAATGAGTTTCTTTTTGTCCAAAGCTGAGACACAGTGAGCTGCATTGTATTATGCCATCATCTTTCCCCCTGTGCTATTGTCGGTTCAGTTTTTAGTGCTGTCACTTTATATATCCAAGTTTGCACATCCACATAACCTCTAAACACTTAGCACATGTTCCAAGGATTAGACTATACAGTATTTATTACAAATATTGAAAATGTCCCATTTGCGTCTCCTAGGGAGTGCTGTGGTTTAAATGTACATTATTATTTCAAAGCAATGTGTCTGTTTGAACGGAGCAAAGAAAAATGAATGTTCTTATTAAGATTTTTGTGTGAACACAAGAGCCATGAGCCAAAATGGCATCAAAGTCATGTTCATTTGTAGATTAAGATCTACAGATTACTTTGGTGAATGAACCAGGCTTCGATTACAACAGATATGAGGCTATTCCATTTGCTGACCTTAAATTCACCTCTCTTCAAATTACCGCACACCACCCTTCACGTCACAATCGTTTTTGATCCAACCCATAGAGACAGAAAGCAGAGCACCTGACAATTACCAGTGTTTATTAGGTTTAGGATAACGTGTGTATGGAAACTGAGTTCCCCTCTGGGTCTGGCTGTGCATCCAGAGCAAAAGCTGATCAGGTTAAGGCTTAAATAGCAAACAAGAATGGGATTTATTTCTGGAGTGCTCATTAGGAGCATTCATCTGGTGTTTGTCTCTTGTTTGTTCAAAACTGTTTTCATCCTTGGGCTATTTCTGTTTCAGACGACTCAACACCTTGAACAAGTGTGCATCTATGAAACTTGACGTGAACCTTCCGAAGAAGAAAGTAAGTGTCTAGATTACGATCTTTCACATCAAATTGAGAAGAGTTAAAGCCTAACCTGGCATCGTACTTTTCCTCTGTGCATAGACTATTTAGAAATTTAACACGTTGAACACAAACCTCTTCGGGTTTGTTGTGTTTTTTTGTCCTCCAAAAAGCTTTATTCCCTGAATCAAATTTCACTTTTCATTCGAAATTTTTAAGAAATACTACAGGAGACACATGTCAATGTCATCGTGAGAAACTGTATTTTCTTACAAAGATCGCTTTAAGTTATGCATCTGGCTCCTGGCCTCAACCTAGATTATATGATATTTGAGATGGTACCATTGTTGTTCATTCCTTTTTTATCTGTCCCCACATCGTAATGTTGCCCGCTGGCTGACATTTATGACTTTTTCCTGTCTTGGTCTATTTTTGGAAGTATTAAAGTCAAAGCAATCGCTTGTTTGGCGTTACCTCACTGTTGGCTCATTGTAAAATGTTATTAATTTGAAGCAGACACGTCCTTCAGCCATTTCATGCATTTCCTATTTAACTGTTTTTTGTGGCATTGATGGTATGTGATACTATATATGCTTTACTTTCTAAACCAGCTGATGTCAAGAGAAAAGATTCTTCTCACAACACAAAGAGGGAAATGTGCAAATATTTTTGTGGAGTTTGGAAAGTTTGAAAAACTATGCAAAGGCTTTTTAGGTTATTTTTGTAAAAAAACAAACAATTCCCCAACGCACATACTGTGCATGGTAATAAGTGCTATAGGTGCATGCATGATGTTCTGTATTTGATTATGTTCATGATTCAATAATTGAGTAGTTAAGAAGAAGCGCAGCCTAAATATAAACAGTCATTTCTACAAATAATTGACTTAACATAATCTGTCTTTCCCCAGAGTGAAGACTCTGATGAAGAAGACCTGTTTGCTATCAGTGACAAATGGACCTTTGAGTGGAGCAGCCGGCGCTGGTCCAGGTTACAGGACATTGACTGTCTGCTGGGGAACCACAGGGAGGGTCTTCCCTTCAGGGAGGGCGTGCCTCTGAGAACCACCACCAGCAGTGAGAGTGTTCTGACAGACCTCAGTGAGCCAGAGGTCTCCTCTTTGCACAGCGAGAGCAGCGGCGGCAGTGGTCACAGGGGCCTCAGCACTGAGGACTCTGACTGCTCCAACCGCACCTGCTCGGATTCTGCCGCAATGCCAGACTCTACTTCTCTAACAATGCCTCACATCCCCAAAGAAATTCCTCACTATGGCTCCCTGTCTGACAAGCACAGCAAGACAAGCCGCACCTGTGCCAAAGATTTCCTGAAGCGCATGGAGACACTGCGCTCTCGAGGAACTCTGGGAAGGGGTCGTAAGACACTGGTCATCAGTTCTCCAGTGCTACAGCAGGAGGCCCAGGCACTGAAGACACTGCATTGTGTTGAGATCATAAATGGAGATGGTGGGGCTCCAGAGCCACTGTCCAACAAAGTCCCTCCGTCCCAGTGTGGTAGTGAGGGAAGCAGCCATTCTAGTGGCAGCGCCGTCAGCACACCCAGTTTGAAAGAGCATAAGCCCCATCGGTCTGACCACAAGCGTAGTGGAATGTATTTGGAGGACATAGACATCTTCTCAGACACCCAAATGAATAAAGTTGCAGAACAAAACCGCAAGAATGAATTCTGTTCCTATGAAGACCTGGTCGTCCACATTCCTAAAGACCACAAGCCAGGAACTTTCCCCAAAGCACTCTCCATAGAGAGCCTGTCCCCAACCATCGGGGCCTCTATTAACTGGCACACCGGCAGCATGCACCTGGACTCCCCTCTAATTTCCTGCAGGAAGGAATCCAGGCCTGTCACTCAGTGCTGCTCCAGAGGTAGCCGCATCAGTGTATATGATAATGTTCCTGGCTCACATCTGTATGCCAGCACTGGAGACCTGATAGACTTGGAGAAAGAGGACCTCTTTCCTCACCTAGACGACATCTTATTGCATGTCAATGGTCTGCAGCAGATAGTGGACCACTGGTCTCAGAATGTGTTACCTGGAGGAGAAGGGCTGGCGCAGATGGATGGCGAGAGGGAAGACACAGCAGGGCTCCAGTCCTCTAGTCAGATCACACTGGACTTTGAGGGAAATTCAGTCACTGAAAGCCAGACCACTCCAAGTGATGGGGACAGAGACAGGGTCTCACTTGCTGAGACAGAATCGACGAGGCTCAGGGACAGGAGGGACTCGGGAGTGGGTGCCTCTCTCACACGACCCAATCGGTAAGGCTCATGAAACAGTATTGAAAGTACTAAAACATTTTAAATCACACAAGTTTAGTTATTTTACGAGCAAAAAGATAAATGATGTTCTTTTTCTTTCCCATTTCATCTTTTATGGTATTAGGTTGCGATGGCCCAGCTTTCAGATATCTAATCGTCTAAGTCACTCCGTGGCATCCCTGCAGATAACCAACCAGTCAGCAGGCCAGCTGAGTTTGTTACAGAAGTTTTCTCTGCTGCGTCTTACTGCAATCATGGAGAAGTACTCCATGTCCAACAAGCATGGCTGGACTTGGTAAGTCTCATTTAAACTTCCAAAGGTGTGACTCATAATTCAATACAACTTCATTGCAAGTGCATTTTGCTGTACTACTTTGAATTGACAACCTGCAAATGATTACATTCAGATTTATAATGTGTATTCGTCCAATATGAACATTATAAGGCTTTTTCTGTGAGCAGATTCTCTTTAGGCTTACTAGCTATTAAAACCATTTCTATATAGTGCATATTTTGATAATGTATGTATTACTGGAGCATACTCTCTAACCAGTAAAGATGTTTTGTTGATATTTTCACCTAGGTCTGTGCCAAAGTTTATGAAGAGAATGAAGGTACCAGACTATAAGGATAAGAATGTGTTCGGAGTGCCTCTCATAGTGCACGTGCAGCGTTCTGGACAACCCCTGCCCCTTGGCTTGCAGCAGGCCTTGCGGTACCTGAGGAGCCAGTGTCTTGACCAGGTCAGTCTCAGTGCACATGAGGTTACATGTGACTTCCATTTTAACATGTGATGCAACAAATGGTTGGGTTTTTACTTCTGTGTATAACGGGGTGTGATGCTTAAGTCCACATTGACTGACAGACACATTAGTGGTATAACAATACAGGTAGCAGCACTGCTGTACAATTACATGTCCCTGTGAACTGCCCTGCCGACAACTCTGTCCATTTTGCCTCCAGGTGGGTCTCTTTCGCAAATCAGGGGTGAAGTCTCGTATTCAAGCTCTGAGGCAGATGAATGAAAGTTCTCCAGACAACGTCAACTATCAGGATCAGTCTGCCTACGATGTGGCTGACATGGTGAAGCAGTTCTTCAGGGATTTACCAGAGCCTCTGCTGACAAGCAAGCTGGGGGAGACCTTCCTCCACATCTACCAATGTAAGGACCTAAAGCTCTCTTTGCGTGTCTGTTTGACCATGTTGTGATTCCACTTTACAGTCTCTATTGGTTTTGTTTTTACATTTGTGCAGTTGTAACTGAGATAACATATATGTGGCTGTATGAAAATAAAATTTCAAATCGCCAAAAGTAATTGGCGTTCGTTGGTGCAGGAATGCTTCTTCATCCTCTATCACTATGTCTGTGAAGCAAAAATGATACGAATGAATTCCCTCGTGTGTAGATGTGCCGAAGGACCAACGGTTGCAAGCTGTCCAGGCAGCCATCATGCTGATGTCAGATGAAAACAGAGAGGTGCTGCAGACGCTGCTCTGTTTCCTCAGCGATGTTACTTCTTCTGTGGAGGAGAACCAGATGACACCCATGAACATTGCCGTGTGCCTGGCCCCTTCTCTCTTCCATCTCAACATACTCAAGAAAGACAATCTCTCACCAAGGTACATTTTTTCATTGTCTATTAGTGGTGCAATTTGCGTGGTGTCTGTGATTTAGGGCCAGCGACAGTGGCTTCCATTTTGTGCCTCAGAAAACTAATAGACAAGACATTCGAGCATTCTAATAACTCCTGCATAATTATCATCACATATGGCTCCATAAAGACAGACATAAAATGGGTTACAGAGATTTCCCTCAGCCCTCAGTGGTGCAGTAGATTACAGGCTTTTTGGGCCAGTATTAAAAAGGACATGCCTCTCCTTTTAAAGCTCAGTGTTTTATGAGATCATGCTGTGTACAAACAAAGCAAAGCTCTCTAATTTACCATGTTGAAATTGTTGCTAAAGGGATCAAAGGGGTTTCCTGCAGAGCAGAGGAAGTGTTTATATACTGTGTTTTGTGAGTATGTTGACCTGGGGACTCTGCCAGCCTAATAAGTTCTCTCTGTCCATAATCCCCAGGGCCATGCAGAAGAAGTATGCCACTGGCAGGCCAGACCAGAAGGATCTGAATGAAAATTTAGCAGCAACACAGGGCCTTGCTCACATGATCATTGAGTGCAACCGTCTCTTTGAGGTACAAAAACCTACTAGTACAGATGCAAGAATGCAATTTCCACAGGCCTCCCTCTGTTTATATCGCTATGAGTCTCACCACATGCTTTTATACACTCATTAGATCCCTCATGAGATGGTCACTCAGTCACGTAATTCATATGTGGAGGCTGACTTGCATGCACCAACAATTGACGAGTTGTGCAAGCAGCTGGAAGATGATGATGGAACACACCAAACACATATGGAGGGGAGGCTTCAGAACCTGCTCAAGGAGGCCCGGGAAAAGTCCAAATACTGGGTGGCATGCAGCAGCTCTGACAACACAGAGCTTTACTATAAGAAGGTTTGTGTTCTTCCTTTGATTTGTAAGTTGTTACCAATGCAATACTTGACATCAGCCGTGCTCTTTTGTACCTCAAGCATGGATCTTGCTTTTACATCCACAATTTAACATGATGGGTTGTGTCGTTGTGTGTTGTCAAGGTGGGAGATGGCAACCCTTTGAGACGATGGAGAGTTTCTGTGGAGGTGGAAGCGCCACCATCAGTAGTGTTGAATCGGGTGCTACGAGAGCGCCACCTGTGGGATGTTGACCTGCTACAGTGGAAAGTGTCCGAGACACTGGACAAGCAGACGGAAGTGTTTCAGTACGTCCTAAATCGCATGCCCCCTCACCCCAGCCGGGACTTTGTCGTTCTCAGGTGAGTGATGATAGAAGGAAAACACTGAACAACATATGTTCCTTTGTTTTGAAGTAGATAACATGTATTGTCTTTTAGGGCAGATACTTAATATATTTCTGTTTAATTAAGGTCATGGAGGACAGATTTGCCCAAAGGTGCTTGCTCCCTGGTTTCTGTATCTATAGAGCATGGGGATTACCCTCCTGTTGGAGGTGTTCGAGCTATCGTCCTGGAGTCTAACTACCTGCTTGAGCCCTGTGGCTCTGGAAAGTCCAGACTAACTCATATCTGCAGAGTGGACTTAAAGTAAGTCCTACATGATTTTCTCATGAACTCTTTTATCAAATGCTTAAATAAAATCTTAATTAAAATGCATCAGTTCATTTTTGTGTATGATTTCAAATGCATTATCTGAGGCTTGATGTGTGTGCATGTACGCTACAGTATACTGAAAATATACTGTTGTGTTTTCAGAGGAAGAACTCCAGATTGGTATAACAAAGCCTTCGGTCATCTTTGTGCTGC
This sequence comes from Scophthalmus maximus, assembly GCF_022379125.1. NCBI lineage: Eukaryota > Metazoa > Chordata > Actinopteri > Pleuronectiformes > Scophthalmidae > Scophthalmus > Scophthalmus maximus. Next base: position 9,925,966 of record NC_061525.1, read on the forward strand.
AGAAGCTGCGCGGATCCGCAACTCCTTTCAGCCACTAATCACAGACGGCCCAGAGACTAAGATTTGAGACTCTCTGAAGGTTGTCTGCTCAGCCTGGAAATGAAGATTGAGTCTTTTGGTCGTTGCTAACAGGCAGACACAATGCATAGACAGAACTGGACCCCAGAACTAAAGCACAGTTTATTTTTTATTTTTTTAAGAGTACAAATATATTGATAACTGTGAGCTCCTTTGTACATGCACAATGACAAAAGAGGAAACATTATAGGTGCTCACTATAATTACTTATTTGTAAAGTAATCATCCTGCCGATATTGTTAGCATTAGGATTTTATTTACCTTATTGTTGCTAAACCTGTATATTATAATAATTATTATCTTTGATGTTATTACATTACTTTTGCTATAATCTACAATGTCTAGGACATTAGAGCTCTTAAATGCTTCTGGGAAGCATGTTATCCGTTTTAGATTTAAAGCTATAATTATTATTATATACACTCAAGTGTCTGTATATACTGTACGTGTGAATATACTGTACATGCAAACAAGATGTATATATTGTATATATGTGAGGGGAAAATAGTACATTTTGTTAATTTACTATATATTGATTCTGCCACAGTGCCAACCTTCCTGTAATTCACATGGTACAAAATTGTAAGCTGGTTTTACTTTGCTTCAGTATTGCCATTTTTAATGGGTGTAATTTTATTCAACCTTGACCTCCTATGGTTGTGAAAAGAATGACTTAAGGTTTGACTTGATCATACCTGCTTTAGGGTACTGTACTTTGCAGTGTCAAGTACAAGAGACATCATTTTTTAATAAAAACATCAAAATTATATAATGGCAGTATGCACTTATTCTTAATCTTCTGGCTACATCAAAAAGAAGTGCCAAGATGTTTAAATTAACCAGAAAGGAGTATCTATTGACCTATGAGTGAGTCTCTTATGGTCAATTGAAACATAAGTGACAGAAAAGGCAAAAATGTTTACCTTTCTCAATCATATGCTCTCTCTGATCTGGAATGACAGGGACCCCTACTGGCCTTTTGAAGGAAACACAAGACTGCAGAGAGTCCACATTGATGAATATACTTAAATGGTTACCATATTTCAATTACAGACTCGAGCCAAATTAATCATAAAACCAAAATAGAGTCTTCATAAGGTGTTGATATGCCACGAGTCTTTGGACCTCTAAAAATCATTCTGCCTCATTCCCTCATTTAGTGTTCTGATGATGATGCATGGTTTTGTCATGAAAAATCTCTCGTAGCACCTCATTTCTATCGATTTGATATATGTATATGTAATTATCTATGGGCTGTTCTTAACTGAACAGTCCTAATCAGAATTTAATTGCGTATTGTATAATGTTGTACATGTGGGGGAATAAGATTATTTTAATGTTTCCTCACCAATTTAATACGTCTTTTACTTCAATTTGTCACCTGTCTATATATCGATCACAATCCAAACACAATAGAGATTCAGAAATAGAAGCGAATGATGACCTCAATTCATCTAGTCAGGTTTTTTCCTATAAACTGTTTACGAAGAGAAAAGTGTGGGCTGAACACATAAACTAAATTACGGTATAATTTTTGTCCACTAGATGGCTCTTTCTGATCAGCAGAATGTTCATCTTTTTTGTGACCACGTTTATTTAATATTTTTATTCAAATTTCCACAGGTGTTTTTAGTTACTTTTCAACAGATAGTATGAGAACTTTCATATGCACTGTTAAGACATACAGTATAAGGGGGGGGGGGGGGGGGGGGGGGGGGAATTATAAAATACGGCAAATGAAAAATCCTCAACATTCAAAACCTGACTGGGATTAAGTTAGTGGCAGCTCAGAAATTTTGAGAGTGCATAAAGTATAATTTAACAAAACCATAACAGAATGAAGACCTTAGCAAAACAATCACCTCATTTTCTCACAGGTGAGGGGGTTGACTGATCTGATTGCTTGATATTCTGCATTGCATTACATCAAATTAAATTAAGTTTTTAAACTGCTCAGTACATATGTTACAGCTGTATAAATCCCAGCGATATTTCTACCTCGTTTGAAGACATGCTGACAGACTGGCTTAATGATGTCACAAAATGCAAGCTCAGCTTCTGGCTGCCAGTCAGGACGATGGACAGGATTGTTGCCAAGATGTCAATATCAGTCTCTTTAATGTAACCCCTGGACTCTGCTGGATTCTTTTTTTTAATAAAATTTTTATAAAATAGTAAAATTTCTACTAATACTGCCCAAAATAACCTGTTCACTGTGTCAACGAGACCTAGAGTGGTAGGCTTAGTCAACTGACCATCATGATAACAAATTGAGAAAAACGTATGATTTACTGTTTTCTTGATAATTTGTCTCTGGTGATTGAGTTGCTTTAAAAAAAAAAAAGTATTTCATGGCTCATGCATATGTTATTCAGCCGTTGGCCAATCAGCTCGCTGATGGAACACCCATTGAGCAATCATCATGTTATTAGGTACACCTGTGCTTTGGCTGTGAACTATGCTTAACTTTGAATTACTTCTCTTGGCAACAAAAACAATCCAGTCTATTCCGCTCTCTCTCTCTCTCTCTCTCCCTCTCATATGTATAAATATATACATAATGAATAACATTTTTTTTTTTAAACATTAAAAAAACCCAGAAACATTATACAGCTAACTTACGGCAGCCATCTTCGTTTCGGAACAAACAAGCTAAATTAGTTTCGTGTGCAGACGCTGCTAGCTTTGTATATGTGGTTATTAAAGCAGACCTAGGTGGCAACAATTTTCTTTTTCTTAGTTCTCATGCTTCAAGCTCATCGAGCCACTTGGACCTGGACCTGGACCTGGACCTGGACTGCCCCCGCCCCGCCTCGCCAGGTGGACGGGACGGGAGCTCCGGCTCCATCACCGCGTCAAGTGCCAGCGTGGTGAGTGGAACCGCAGGCAGGGGGCGGTGACGGCCGCACGGACACGAGCATCCGAAGAGAGCAGCGCGCGCGTGCGTGCACACACACACACACACACACACACATACACGCGCACACACAGACACAGCACGCGCGCACACACACACACACACCGCTCCGTTAACCGGCTGATACCGACAACACACCGGATTCACTCGCCGGAACTCAGGAGAGTGGTCTTCACTGACGGAGAGTGATTTCTTGTTTGTGTTTTATGCTTCTTTTTTTTTTTCTTCTTTTCATTTCTTCGTGATGCTCCAGTGCAGCGATTAAATACACCCCTGCCGGGAGGAGGAAGCATCTGAAAGTCGCCCCTCCAGCCGGCCGCTGCAGGGGGAACTGACGAGCCACAGACCGGTGACCATGCCGGGGTCGGTGTCGCTCTCGGACCGACCACCTCCTCCAGGTCACGGGCATCACGCGGCCGCTGTGTCCGGCGAGACCCCGACGATGTCCGCCGCAGGAGCAACGGTCCTCCCGGCCGGGGTGATCGATCCATCGGTTCCTATCAGGAATATCAAGATGAAATTTGCTGTTGTGATCGGACTCATCCAGGTTGGAGAGGTTAGCAACCGGGATATTGTGGAAACGGTGCTGAATTTGGTAAGTAAACGCCCCCTCCCCCCTCATTTTATCACTCTATAGACGTTATTGTCTAATCCTGATATTCCGTGTTAACTTTATCACAATATCATGTTGTCATATCACAATTGAATATGTTTAACCTCGTGGCTGTGACAATTATTATTAAATCAATACTTATATCAGCAATGTATATGAGGGCAAACAGCAGAAAACAGTCCCAAGTCAAACGCACGCACGCACGCACACACACACACACACACACACACACACACACACACACACACACACACACACACACACACACACACACACACACACACACACACACTAATACCAAAACAATGCCAGTTCATGAAGTTCTCAAGTTCAACAAAGTGCCCACTTCACTGTGTTTGCTTGTAAATGGAGCAGAGCAGTGTGGAAGATGTCAGTTGTGAATACCTGCAGAGATTCAATTGTTATGTGAGTACTTCATAGCTTGCTGGTGCAAATTTGATTTCAAGTAGCATTTATGTGCATTTACTGACCAGTTCGTGTTTCCTGGTCTCCCTTTAAATCCATCACCCTACATGATGGATTTAAAGGGAGACCAGGAAACACAAACTGGTCAGTTTGATGAGCATATTCCTTGTGTGTACTGGACCTACTCTTAGCTGAAGTGTGAGTATTTATAGAAGTATACACTCAATCTCCTTACATTGTTGTGTAGCCCTTTCCTCCTATTGTTGCAAAAAAGTCAGAGGAGAATGAGAAGTAATTTGTCGGCATAAGGTTGTTTGGGATTTGAGCCCATACTATGAGCAGGGTTGGCAGATGAAAGCCAGTTTCCTCACATGATTTAAAGAGACTGTAGAGCCAGCTCATACCTTTTGCTTTTACCAGTTGCAGGAGTACAACAGCAGAGCTTGTTTGCAGTATAGTTGGCCTCTCCTCGCTGGCACATTTGAGATTAATTACGACCTGTTCTGGCACAACAGAAATCCACTTCGTGGAGCGTCACAAATTGTAGCCCTTGGCATGTTCAGACATGAGCGCAGCTCTAGCAGAAGTCACGGACACCTTGCCCTCTCACTTTGCAGTGATATTTTCACAGGAAATGTCCAGAACGTCTAACACACTGGTCCACCCTGATGATTTTTTCATCACTGAATGTCAACATTAGAGATTGCACCTGTCTGTGCACCGGTCACTGATCATGTTAAAGTCATTTCACCATTTTTATTTATTATGATGACATTTTGAATGCAGATCAACTCGGTACTTTGATTGTCTTTCTACCCTTTGTTTCATAGTAATCTGTGCATGCTGTACACAATAGAATGCACTTTATCCAAACATTTCTCACATTCAGGTCTCAAAGGTTTGAATGACAGAGGTTTTAGTTCCTTTCCTATGACTAACTATTTAGGGTAATAAGGCTAATTTAATTCTATTTGGCTTGTTTGAGAATAAATAAAACCTCAACCCAGATTAAGTGCATTCAAATTAACCACATTCAATACAGCAATTTTTGCACCAGATGACACTCTTCATCTGAAGTACATCACTAAATGTGCATAATTAATGCTATTGAGGGATTATGACAGAGAAAGCCTCCGGTCTATAAAATGTCATAACTACAGGAATTTTAATGCTTACAGGTTTTTATGCTTCAGGTTATTTTTGAAGTGTAGAGCGGATGTGAAGATCCTGAAGGATCCTTAGCTGGCTCTCATGGGATCCAATTTGTGGAGTAATGAAATAATTATGTTTTTCTCCATCTCCAATCTTCAGAATTTTCAGAAACTGTAGTTGGAGGATCCTGGTCTGAACATCTTTTATGAAAATTGTCCTATTCTGTTTATTGTTATTTAGCTGCAATTCTTGTCAAAAGGCCAAAACGGTAACATTTTTATGATTAGATTGATGTTACACCACTCCTCTTACCAGAATGAGAGCCTTCTCAGCTGACAGCTATATTAAGAAATGGGATTTACCCATCAGAGAAGTTTCCTGAATTAGACACGTAACACTTTATGAGGGTAAAGCATTAAATTACAGTGTTTTAGAACCATCAGCTTTATACCTACATGCATACTTAACTCTGCACTAGTGTCATCACTGTCCTGGTCTCCTCAGATATACTAAATACTCTAATACACTTCTGTAAAAAATCACGTCAAACCTCTCAAGCAACATAAACCACTTACTGTATCCACCATCCATTTGTATGCTTATGTTCATATACATTCACATTTTACCAAATCTAAAAATAACTCTGTTTGTGGCTTCTGACTAGATTTGCCTGTGTTTCCCTCAAGGAACTTCATAATAAAACCAACAAACTGTGGTCACGTCGATGCTGTAGTGCTGCAGGAGGGGATTGTTACATTTCTGCAGTATGGAAGGTTGGAATGTGCAGAGACATTTAGACATGAAGTCAAGCATAATGAATTCAAACCTTCGGGGCATGAGTGTTGGATACTAAAAGGATTTTTAGTGAATTATCACTTTTATGACATGCTTCACCTTGCTGGCCCTCACTCTGTAAAGAAGAAATGTAATCCTCTACCAAGGTTGAAAAGAATATTCTAATTGAAGATTATATTTTGCTACCACAGTTTTCCATTTTTAGTTGGTGTCAGTGGTTTTATAGTTAATTCTCTATTCCTTGCTTAGTCCTAATAACAAGGAGGCCCCCTTATCGCTTATTTGATATGAAATCATATTACTAGCTTAGATAGAAGACAAACCAGCATGGTGAGATACTTTGATTGAGATGCTCACATATTCTTTGTATTTTATATGCCCTGACTGCTTACATACATACATTCAGCAATAGTATCCAGAGGAGTTGTTTTCATTATCCTAATGGCATTACATATGCTTCTACAATTATCCTTATGACAGCTGCATTGATGCACATTGAACAATGATTCATCATTTTGAATGTTTTTGCTCTTAGGTGAAGCACATTTTTTATTTGGGACCTATTGTTGTATTGAAAGCCAAATTAGTCTGAATGATGGTCTTTTGTATAAGGGTGATGGGACTGGAGAGTTGGCATACCTGAACCATGCAAGTACTCTCCAGAACAGGTGTCAGCTGCATGCACTGAAGCTGAACTGATCAACCAGTTGAAACTGGAGGTACCAAGGAATCAATGTTTTTTCCTAGGAATTGTGTTTATACATTATTGAATTATTTTCCCAACCATGTCGTGGTGTCAAACAAAATCGTTGCTTAAATTTTGTGTTGGAGGCAGTTTGAGTGAATGTAGCGCTACACTTGAGTAACAAGGAGTTGGTTGTAGGGGATGAGTAGTGTCCAAAGCATGGGACTCCAGAGATCAGGGTTTGCATCCCATAGGTGGCTAAGATGCTAAAGGTTTGTTCCACCATCCCTTATCAAACCAATTAAAGAATAATGTTGTTAATCTTTCATAAGCCGCTTGTGGAATTCCGCCTTATCAGGAATAAATGGAGTAACAAAAGAAAGCTTGAGCTCTTCAATTTTACTTTAAGACATTACCCAACTTGGATCTTTGAAGTTGGTCTTTTGTGTATTAGATATGCATTAGTGTAGTAAGGTCTCTCCTATACACACCCAGTCATGAAAGTGTGTTCTATAGTCATGCTAAGTTTTCCTTATTTAATTTTTTATTGGACACCCCTAGACAGGGCATAACAACAGTGTTTATTGGATACTGCACAACACAGGATAGCACTGGGAATTAATTGAACATGGAATCAAAGCTTCCCTAAAATAACAAACTTATTTTTTGTGTGCAACTGACTGTTGAGTCAGTTGTACACTCTAATCAATCTTGAATCAATATCACCTCTGGGCACTGGTACAGTTTTTAAAATGTCACAGTCCAGTTTTTGTTCGCCAAAAATATTTTTTTTCTTTTGCTCTTTACTGCAGACCCACTGCATCTTTGTGAGGCGTTACACTGAGACATCAATGCTGACTGATTTACACTCTATTTTCCTTAAGGGCATGTTGCAAAAGTTAAGCTGAAAAAATACCAACACAAACTCCACAAGTTTGCAGTGATGTGATGAATGCTACTGCCTATGATCTGGTTCTGGATTTGTTAAACATCATATCAAGCAATTCCAGGAGAAGGCTCTTATTTGTAGAGTTACAGATTACACCAGACATTTTACAAGAAAATGTGTCTGCTCAATATCTGCAGAGCTCTTACTTTGATCGATAAAGTGAGATTTCGCTGCAGGCAGCCTCATTCTTGTGGTGCACTTAAGGTGTTACCCTTGGATGCTGCCACCGTCATCAAAGTTTCCAGATTGCCTCATGAACATTCCTATTTGGCATTCGGGTTAAATCTGAAATATTGCCAAATGGGCACACTAACTTTTTGCTTTGACACCATAAGACTCTGCTACTCTGTGATGATACTGCTCTGTTGCTGCATGGAGCAGACACTTTCCGTCAAAGCTGGAGCTGAATTATTAATTGACTACTGAATTAATCGCCAACTATTTTGATAATCAATTAATATTTTTTTGTATTTTATGGAAAAACTAAAAATTATCTGATTTCAGCTTCTTAATCTTGATTTTTTTTTGCTCTTTTACGACAGTAAACGGAATATCTTTGGTTTGTCGACAAAAGAAAACATCATCCCAGGGTTTGAGAAACATGATTGACATTTTTCGCCATTTTATGGACCAAACAAATCAAACTAAACGATTAATCAAGAAAATAATCAACAGAGAATGAAATAAAAGTTAGCAGCCATAAGTGGAATGTTTTTATTTGATGAATGTGGTTCCTGATAAACAAATATGAACCCAAATCTTTTTTATGCTTCTAAATCAATTGCATGGACGTTGGGGCTGGTGGGCAAGTTATGTTATCAGCGTGTGCTTGAACAGTGTAACACCAGCACACTGTTAAACACACACTCAACAACCCTATATTTGACTTTATTTTTTATTCCAGCCGTGCCCTTCGAACCCTATGTAGAGTTGGTCAATGATAGATAATTTATCTACATGAATCAAATTAGCACAACATTGATGACGTTGATGTACCTGAGATAGTGCCTAATACACTACACGTGCTATTGAGAATAAACTCAGCATTCATCAGTAATCGTAGTGTTTATCTTCATGAATTCTTTAATAAGCCTTTCAGTGTTTCCAGTTTGAACTTCATGCATCATGTGCTTCCTCAGTAAAGCCATCCAATTTCTGCCGAAACCAGTTTCTGCTGATCTACTCATGATAATCTTCTTAGGATTTGAGGGAAAATTGAAATTCAGATTTTGTGCAAATATTTGTTTAAAAGTAATTTGCCTGGACTGTTGGTTGATTCAGGGACCATGCTGATATGCATTTTCTTGTCCTCAACCAAGGACAAAATGAAGGACTGCATTGGTAACATTTCCTGTATACTGCAATGTCTACAAATGATTTTTTTCCCTACTTTAACAATCTACTTAATGCTATTCTTATGTTTCTAACTTTTATGTGGTCAATCTATGTTTAAGAATTTTCTTGATCCACTTGATTTTTATGTTTTTTATGTCTTGGATTATACATAGTGACAGAGAGACCACTATCTGTGGTTGAGCAGTTTATCCTCACAATCACTATTCATACATCTTGTTGAACTACTACTTTGCTATTGGCAAATCAAAGCTTTGCTACATTGAATTGTATTCCTTGTTAATTGTTCACTGCTTCAATTGTTGCCAGATTATGAATTTAAAATGGCTCAGTAATTCAGCTTTCTCTACATACTAAGGTCATCAAATTGGAAATGCATTTTTTAAAGACTTTTTGTTTTCATTGATAACCAAGCCCAGTGCCTCAAGGAGATGCTGAAGAGATGGGTCAAACGACTACGCAGAAGACATGGATCTATTTTCACTCTGCTCACCCTTTGGCCTTACTCTTGTCTTGCTATGCTCAGCTCATCCCTCTTACCTGCTCATGCAGTTTTTCCCTGGAGAGATGCTGATGGTATATTATTTGGCTACTGCCTACATTTGTGCCAGGGTGCATTGTGGGATACACTTTCCAGCTCAGTAGGATTTTTTTTTTTCAACAGGGGCACGCTGTAGCAGCGGCTCAGCCAGCCTTTCAGGACTTTTGAAGGCTGGAAATGCATTGTCGTTCTACAGTATGATGTTGAGAAGTGTTCAAAATCCTTTTGAGAGAGGAAATGGACTAAAATGTTGGGAAACTTAATATCAAAATAAGTTAATATGATTCTTGCAAATACCAAACAATGCGATCCCACCCACAATGAGCTGAAGGTTATTTATTTGTGATGTTACTCAATCTAGATTTGTCTACTCAAAAACAACAAAAACATGGAAATATTATGGTCGACATTACACCTCACGTGTCAAAGACAGTGACAGGACAACAGGATTTTAACCCCTCGGCTGTAGCGGGATACATACAGCACATTGTTAGGCTTACTTAGTAGTGGTCGGTTTCTGACTCATTGTTACGCAGACCTGTTTACAGCCAGGGACAAGTGTGTTGGATCATCAGCAGCAGCAACAACAATGTGGATACTCAGGATTATTCCCAGGCGGAGCTGGAACTGGCAGTAAACCAAATCCCAGTCTGGGTGTTAATGTGTTGTTTCCCTCCATTGGGACGAGGCTGTGTGCACCCATGCTCATTTCTATGGAGATGAGCTGCGTCTTTGATCAGGCAAACATGCAAAGTCATATTGCTTGCTGCAGCAGGGTGACAGCCGGTTACTGTAGCAAAGTGTTAACATTGCAATGCAGATGCAGTCAAAAGCAAACACATCTGTAGCCCTGTTCAATCATTATGTGATATATTTGTGCTCTATTTGTATCTTACCCAGATACATGAATGAAGGCAAGAATACTTATGAGTCTTTACAGATAAAAGCCAAGAATCTGTATGTGCTATAATAGGAAGGAAATTAGGAAATGTGCTTGGCTTATATTAGATGTGCCTTAGCTTTTGTTTGACACCCAACAAATTAATCCAGAGGCTGTCAGCAGTGTAATTGGATATAATGATATGATTGATTTTATGTTTCAATTGTCTCTTGGTCATGACACGTAACAAATGGCTATTGGTGGATAACAAGTTAAAGGCCAATAGTATTTGCTTTTATTCACAGCTGGTCTGGCACATGTCAACCTCATCCTTTTTTTTTTAAAATTAACTTGGGAAATGTTATTTATTCAAATGTATTAAAAACCATGTTAGGTTAGACATTTTTTCAACTTCATTAGTCTATTGTAACCAAGTTGTGAATAAAAAGGTGATAAACAAAAAAGGAAAGCAAAACACATGCAAAAAATGTACATAGTTTTCGATTTAAGAGGAAAAAAAGGAAATTGGAGCTTAGAATATCATCATGGTGAGATATTTGAACATATAGAAGTTCCCAATCTTCTAGATGTGGAGCATTTCTCCCTGATGATCATGGCAGATATCTATATTGAAGGCCAATTTCATCATCGAAGGGCCCATATATTTGTGCACCTGTTGTTATTGGCTGTCAATAAAATAATACACCTGTCTGTATTGCATGCTATAGAACATTGTGTTATACCGCACATGCTTCTGTACATGTTCACTGTCCTACAACGGTAGTCGCCTCCTGGAAAGGTGTATAACCAATTTCTGTTTCCATCTCTGCTAGTGACAGAACACACAACGGAGAGTAACCCATTTTATTGGTGTAACATAAGACATCTGAGGGTCGTATTACAGGAAGGGACAGATTTATATTTCTCTGTTGCACATGCGCCACTAGGCAGTTAATGATGTGTGCTGTGAATACAGATTTCTACATTATGCCTGACAAAGCGGGCATTGTTGATGGGATGATTCTGTTTCGAATATTTTTTCATTTACACTCAATTCCCAGACTGTGCTGTGTTACCAGTAGACGACTGAGACCAGAATGCTATGTTCATCCTGCTTTGCTGCTTTGTGGCAATCCTGTGAAGGTTTTGCTTTTGATAAAGGTTCTGGTAATCAATCTCGTAGATGTTTGTATTTATTGCTTCGGTACAGCTGGGATGTTTCCATTTCCTGCTGATATTGAAGCGTGGAGGACTCTTTAAGAACTAGATCACATACTGATTTAAGGGGGGAATAATGGAAGGCTTAGCGAGAGTTAGGGGTTTGGATTACAATTAATACTAAGGGATCAGCGTAATGAACGAAGCATCCATTTTTATGGCTCATTATCCTCTCTGCCACATTTTAACATTCTTTTATAGTGACTCACTTGGGCAGCACTTGGGTTTACTCCGTTTATAACAATGAGGGCAGGTTAAAAAATGGAAACAAATCTCGGTACAACGGAATACAGTTTAACAGCACGACAAACTACATCTTCCAAAATAATATTAATGACAACTGAGTATAAATTAATGCGAGATGAATGGGCAACAACTTATATTCTACTTACCTTGTTAAATTATATGAGTTGGAAAAGGCTTCTCAATTAATTAGGATGAATTTGTTGCAGGAACATAAGTGTTGGGGATATGTGTGTGGGATAATAAACGTTATTATGGTTATGGTTTCCAATAGATGGCTTTTGGATTACACTGTACCAGTTTACACTACATAGAAAAACATTAGAATGAAAATTCTTATTAGTTATGACTAGTTTAGATTAAATTTTAGATTTATTTTTGACATTTGAATCTACAAATGCTGCTTCGCAGCAAATTTAACTGCTCCATACTGTTCTACATATCTGTTTTGTAGCTTTGAGGAAGCAACTCAGTCTCCGGATCTTGTAAGCTTGGACGTATTGAAGCCCGATTTCAAGCAAAGGCTAGATGCTGAATGTGTGTCTCGGGCTAATGCTATTAGTTGTGAGAGTTGGACTGCTTTGAAAGGAACATCTGCCTGGAGAGCTTCACTGTTGCTCCAGAGTCTCAAGCTGAGAAGGATTACTGCTGTGGCATTTGGCTGAAAATGATTCAGCATGGAATTAGATAGGGTATATGGAACACAGCTTGGGACAGTGTGGCAGTCTTCCTATTCTTGTTAATATGAATACAGGGTGTTAGGAATGGTGAATGACTGCAGCGATTGCTAAATCCTGGCATCATGCCTCTGACTGATAATACATGCTTTGATTAATGTTTGAGTACTTTATCTCATATTCCCTGGCTTTGGTCTGAAAATCCCTACTCTGGACACATCTTATATTTGCTTGCTTCTATAAATTGTGTTGAGCAAATTTTATTTCTCAGGTGGTTGGTGATATGTAGCTTTGTCGCAGCTACAGGCAGTTTTGGATTTTATCACAGTATCCGTATTCCACCTGTCAGTCCCATCTCTCCCCTTGAGCATTTTTTTCACTTGAGAATAGGGCTGCCCAGTTATTGCAATACCTTTGTTGCATCATCATGTCATGCCCTCCGAAGAGTCAAACTGACTACCCCATCACCCAAAAAACAAACAAAAAAAAAACAGGGGGACTTTTACATTACATAAATATCTCGATCTTAGTGTTCTGTCTCACCCACTCACATTCTCACTCACTATCTGTTACAGTCAGACTCACCATCAGCAGCACCCATAAAGTTGTTACCGTCCTCGGCATGATACCACTTTTGCTGTGCACATTCACGGTACAAGCTTACAGTTCTCAGCAGACATTGGCTTAACGCTGGCCCTGGAGTTTAAGAGCCCTCTGTGGGACTATGTCATTCCCCGTCCACCTCCCTGTGACCGATCATCTCCAGGAGTTAATCCTCTGAAGATACTGGCCCTGCTCCTCCCTGCTATGCCGGTGCACAACGACAAGTAGCATGTGCTTCCAACTGATTACACGACAAATGCGATGAACAATGGGCTGCACTGATTTTTACCTCTACAAAGGATGTTTTCGTAGCAGCCTGTTTGTGTGTTGGTTGTTTTTTTTGATAAAGGATTACGCAGAAACAACTGAATGGATTTCCACAAAACTAGGTAGAGGGATGGGACATGGATCAAGAGTTATCCCATAGCATTTTTCTTCACTTTTATTGAACATTGCGAGATGTGTAGTTATTAAATTAATTCATATTCTAACAATTACATCACATAATAGCAGCAGTTTATGGTAAAAAATGAATTGGCTATCTTATAAGAAATAAAATTAAAATAAACAAATATATCAAGAACTACAGTCATGCACATGTTGACCATATTAAATGTCCCCAGATACAATTCCAAGGCACTCTGAAAAGTTGTTTTGTGTTCCTCAGCAACATAGACCGTGAAATATGTTGAATATTTACCCCTTTGTCACCAACATTGTGTTTGTGTCTGGGAAAGGAACAGCTGTTGAAAATCAATAGAAAATCTCAACATAAGGCACAGTGTGGCAGCTGCTATACTGAGAAAGTTGAATTCTTATATTTTCAGTCTAGATTTGTGCATTGCTGCAATTACGTTTACTGAGCACTTTATTAGTATTTTATTGATACCAATGCCAGAAAGGATTGTGCTTGTCAGTCCAAATCTTTGATTCCCTTAATGGCATAATGATTCTGTTTGACAATTCACTTGCACAGTGTGACAGAGAGGACTCCCAAGAATTCTTTGATGTGAGGATGCCAGTACCAACAAATTCTGTATATTGTGTAAAATGATGCGGCTTTTGTTGAATGACGCCTTGTTTGTTTTTGAGAGCAAAGAGCAACCAGCAAATTAATTAGGTTATTCAATGGTGCAAATTTGCTGACACACGATAATTTGTTGTTTTTCTAATTCATCCAAATCCCAAACTGTTCTGATTAATTCCAGGTTTATGTAAAAATATTAGAGATTTTCCAGTGTGGTCTTGAACTTTGGTACCCCAATGTACATTATTATTTTAAGCAAATGTCCCCAAATGTGTATCTTCCAACGACCATCAAAGTCAAAGTTGGTCTGTTCTCCTTGCTTGCTCTCTGGCTGCCCTTAAGTCAGATCCCTCGCTCTGGAACAGTTCTACCTTCCTGATTTTATTAAGAGAGTTGACCAAATGAGTGAGCCAGTCCTGGCCTAAAAAATGTCCTTGAGACTTGAAAGAAAATTTGTACTGCCAAGTCCAACAACCCAGTACATCAAATGTCTGGCTGAAAAGATTAGTCAGCAATGACACAGTGATGCTGTCATTGCTGACTAATCTTTTCTTCCTGTCTTAAACCCACCTGTTGTTCCTCAGTTATTTTTAACCATTTAATCACTTCATCTTATTTTAATGGTGACAATGTCCAGCTTGCAGTGACTGTGAGGAATTGTGATGTTATATTTCTGTTGTAACTCAGAGACACATGTAAGAAAACATCAGCAATTTTAACAACACGTGAGTGACAGCTGGTTTGGTGACTAGAAGACTTCTATCTTGTATGTAATTTTACATTGAGCATCAATGGCAGGTGTGTGCTTATATTGGCTGTGTGGTGCAAGCAGGGTTGCAAAGGAACACCAGCAAGAGCTAAATATCTGAATAGTTTTGGTGTGGTGGGTGAATTAGTGTGGGTTGCTGACATGTTTGCAAACTTCATCTCTAAGTTGGAGGAGAGGGGGCAAGCGAGAGCGAGGCAAAGATCTATGCATGGTGCAAAAATACAAAATTAAAGATTTTATGTTAACATGAGAAATATAAAAAAAAATTGGGTTCATAATGGAACTGTGGTCGGGCCGATTAGACTATGGCGTGCTGCCAAAGTCTAGGTAATTAATGTGTAACACTGATTACCATAATATTGTCATATTTATTTGTATTTTTTATCATTTGGCACGCAAAAGACATTTGCGTGATGCTGGACTCCTCTGAACTACAATCACATTGTAGTTGGTAATTACATTTTAAATTATAGATTAAATCACTGCATGTATTCATTTACTGAGTTACTGTGGGATCCATGGCTTGTTTGTGTTATTATAACAACATATTAATACTTGATCATATGTAATAGAATTTGATACTTGGTTTCATAAACCAAGTAAAACCCAATTCATATAACAGTCTGTCCTGCATTAGTTGTTGTTGGATAGTGGTGAGTTACACAAATCATTATTGTAATCATGTACCATTTTGTATTAACATTAAAATCTTAGGACTGAAGAATATAAAGCATTTACCCAAAATAAAAGCACTAAGATGTTCACACTGCTGCAGTAAACAGTTTAATCCTCATGACGGCAGTCAGAGTTTTAGCAGATTATTCTAAACAAGTTATGACATTTACACACATTGCATTTACACACATTACACAAATACTGATTGAATCAAACCGCTGCTCTTAACAATCAGTTTAGGTCCTAATAACCTCTCGTCTCTCTGTGAGGGATCCTGAACGACACCTCAGGCAGGAGACAGTCCCCGTCAGTACATCCATTCTCAGTCAGAGGGCAGCTGGTGCTTCCAGGTCTGTCTATCAGTAATGTTGTAGACGAAACGCCAGTGTTTCTGCACTGAGCCGTGTGATTGCCATGTGTCGGTGAGCATGGCCAAGTCTCACTCGGGACATCTGCAGATTAGTGTTTGTTGCCTGAGTGACCATGCTTCTTGGCTGTCCAATCCTCTCCTCTCCTCTCCTTTCCTTTGAGTCTTGAGATGCCGGCTGCAAATGTGATATTGTTAACTAGACATAAGCATTGAAGCAGTGCTGGTTAGAACCTGTTAAAGTAATTATTTGATTCTTTTCACACATCTGTGCATTTTGTCCATCGCCAGTTATTTAGTATTTAAATCCACATGAATCCTCCTGAAGCATTTTTTTCTCTAATCTCCATTAATTTCCACATGCAGGGAAAAAAACAATCTGTATTATTATCAATCTGCATGGCACACATATCAATACAATAGTTGTTCAGTAGCCTGTGTGACAGATATTAAAATCAGTGACATTTAATTGTTCTCATGGAGAAAACTGCAATTATAGCACACATAACACATTACGGACCTAATAGATGCACACAATTTCAATCCTACATTTACAGGAAGTGCTTTACTATCTGGTATCTTCTTTGCTAGTTTCTTCTTTGCTAATAAAGTGTTAAACCATAGAACATCGTCAAGACAAGAGTGACATTTATAACAGTCAATGTTTTGTTCACATATTTTAAATTTTTTATCACAAGTAAACAATTGAAGCTGAAATATTAGGCAGTCCTATCCATAATGGTCCAAGAGTGCATTCTCTCCTGTGCTGCAGTCTTTTGTCCCACAGCATGGTCACTTTCAATAAGTGGTTTCTAGCATTCACACATAAATGTGAACCCCCTGCATATAACAGTCTCTAAATATTGTCCCATAAGATACAAATTCTATCAACTTTTCACACATGCCTGCCAACGTTGGGCTGTGAAAAATAGGGATATTTTTTTCGCAAACTACCTACCCTCAGTGCCACCGCTCCTATAAAACCGTACACCACACATTAATAGAATAAATACAAGGATGTAAAATTAAAACTATTTTGGATTAGTCATGAATCCAGAGCTGTAAAATACATAAAAAAACATAAAAAAAATGTAGATAAGAGTGATCAAAAGTCAACACCTATCATCACAAAAATATCAAGTGCAAACATTTTGAGAGAGATATGTCTGTGTATGTGCGTAGAAGAAATATTCTGACCAGTTAATTAGCAGAACACTTTTACATGCTTGTTGTGACTCCTAATAGAAGTGTGTAAGCAACACTTACAGAATAATAACCAAGCTGGACAATTTCTGACTGAGTAACAAAGAACACAGATGTCTTTCTTTGGTATTCAAACAGAGGCAGCAGCAATTGCCACTGTCGAAGCGCGCTATATGTTTTATTTCCAGAATTTAACAAATTCAGTTCAAATACAAAGTCCAAACTCGCTCCACCCCACCACATGTCTTCGGACCTGCAAATTGGAGCAAAGTGACGAGGGACGGGCAGGGTTGTTTGCGCAGGCTCACCTCCACCTCTAGGATCTGTTGCCTGGTACCAAGACACACATCAGACAGAAACTCTGAATAAATCAATTTGGCTGAGAAGGTATAGGCCTGTATACCTTAGCATTGGGTTGTTTCGGTCTCTATTTGTAGTATTATTATCACAATCAAAATGACTTCCAAACAAGATTGTACGAGGACCCTTCACGCGCCTTCATAAAAGGCCGCTCCATCCCAAAAACTGGGCCGATTTTTGTCCCAGTACATTCCTGCTTCTACCCAATACAAACCTTATATTTAGATGAGTAGTTAAATATAGTTGAATATTTTTAAACTGTGCAGATGCTAGGCTAGCAGTAGCGGTGCACTGTTTGGAATTGATCAGTGCATGTGAATAAGAAGGATGCATTGTTGATGTTGCTCCCACTTCCAGTGAGCAACATTCTGCACAGCAGCCTCATGATGTTAGGCAGTTTGAAGCTGACCGGTTGTGTTGATGCAAGTTATGAGACAGTAGTTCGAATAAGACCATAATAGAGCCATCAGTCTCTGTGCTGAGACCATACCACATATGCAGCACACGTGTGTACGCACATGAACACAAGTGAGATTTTGATGAAATAACTCTCGCCTTTTTCTTAAACAAGATTCATCAAATTTACCTCTTGTGATATATTTTGTCTTAAAATGCATTTAATGTTCTCCAAGATTTGACAAGCATCTGTTTAGTCTGAAATGCAGTTGTTTTAAATTTTGACAAGTTGTTTCTTCAATACTTCCGTGTCTAGAGACTGTCGATAACTGCTGTCAATGCAAATGGAACCAGCCTGTTAGTGTTGTCTTCTATTTGTTTTTTATGTGGTTGATAAGTAGCCCATTTGGCATTATGCTGAAGAAAAGTGAAAATTACTTTGTCTTTCCTTTGATATAAATTGAGCATAGCACTTGGCTGTGTTGTTTTATGTTGCTGTGGCTTGGTTCAGAGGAGCTTTCACAGCTTGTAAAAATCTCTGCCACAGAGGGGCAAGGAATTGCTTCCCTGTACAACTTTGTCACAATAGAGTCGACAAAGAGCAGATTAAAATTTGTATATGGCATCACTGAATGCAGCCTTCCATCTGGCTACAAGATGAGACAGAATTTTTGTTGGTGTGATTGAGATTGTATAATTTCGCATTCTTTCATGTGATGTATGATGTATGCATATCCCTAGATGTCCTTTCCTTCATCACCCAGGCAAAGCTTGAACTATTCATTCTCTTTCCTTTTTCTCTCCCAGCATGAACATGAAGGTTGAGGCTAAGGTATGTTGAAGTAAGAGCAAGTCAAGGAAATGCTCACCTCTGTCTTGACTGTCTGTCCTGGTCATCTTTATACAGCGTTACTGAGTGAATGAAGCAGTTTACTATTTCTGTTACTGAACTCTGTAAATATGTGGACAATAATGGTTTGTGTGCACACTGTTATTGCTGAATGTGAAGTGATTGCAGTATAACTGAGGTTAAAAGGTGTAAACTTTCAGCTTTGACGTCAAAGTTTTATGCATTTTCTACTTTTAAATGCCTACTGTTTATTTCCCACTTTCTACTCAAAACATCAAATGGAGCCTGTAGCGTCCAGTATGGGATCAGATTTGTCCTTTTGTGTTGAAGTAATAACCAAAGAGTGCTGCAGGTGGGGCAGGAAGTAAAGAAGTCAAGTGATTACACTGCAGTACCACGGGCGAGAAAGGCCAAACTGCAAAGACTCCGAGGTGTGGAGATCAGTCTGAAATGGCCAGTCCTGCCCTTGTGGAGTTGATGGAGTGGTGTGCGAGGAAGGAGCAGCTTGGGGGCAAGACATAGAAAGAGACTGTGAGCAGTGCGGATGGTGATCAACACATGAACAGTAGAACCCCACAGGTAGAGCAGATTGGAAAGACGGTATTTGACAACATAAATATATAATGAGCAAAGCAGACTTAACTGTCAATCACAAGACATTGTCATATATCTGTATTACCTGTTTTAGAGGCAGCCATAAAACATCCTTTATTTGACACCCTGTTGTTTTTAATCACCTACCAATGTCAGCGTTTACTGCAAGTTGGACAAACAGCTGTACGATCCCAGTACATTGATAGAATTAACCAGATTATCCTGGTAATTAGACAGTGATTATCATTAGGTAATGGACATGATTAAAGAACAGGAGGGCAGCTCACTCACTCTCACTACTACAGCGTCGTCATGACTCAACAGTGAATGCCTTTGAAGCTTTAAATGTACCTACACAAGCAGATGACAGGGAAGCCTACTTGACCCAGGCCTCACCCTGATGTTGAATATGCAAAGCTCTCTGCCCAGTGTTGCTGCAAAGGGACGCATAATGAGCTTGGACATGTGATTAACTGTTATCAGCAACTAGCCATTAGAGCAGGGGTGGGAACCTCTGGCCTCTGGGCTGTAGACATGTAGCGAAACTGAATGAGTTACAAGGGAAAATGTGCTTGGATGAAGTTAAAACTCTCCGTGCCCAACATGCAGCTTTCACAAGACCACATTCTAAGAAAGACAATGTTATGCAGCCAAAGATATGTGGTGTGCAAGATAAAAGCTACGAAGCCGAAATGTAATTAAAAAGTAGAATATGGGAAGGAGCCTTTTTGCTGTTGGAGAGCTGCGAGAACCAGACCAAGTGAAATTGTTCCAAAGTGTCAGTTTTTCTTGAAGAACCAATTCTAGAGTGGATTGCAGATATGGTACAACTGAATGACAGTTTTTCTCTCTGGTCTGCAATAAAAACACAGACATAAAAATTCCACCCAACTTGCCCTTTTTGAGGAGGAATTACCATCTTTCCAAGCCATGCGTAGAAGTAACCTAGGCGGCGATATGTTTGAGGAATTTGTTTTAGCTAAAACTAGCTTTGAGTAGCAACATCATCACTACCATCTGACATCAGATGTTTCACCAAAGACTGGGAGTTACAGCCATAGCATTAGAAAAAAATTGGTTCATATATGTGGACATATATGGCCCCAAGGAAGGTGCTACAAATATTTAAATGGCTCTTGATAGGAAAAACTGTTACCTAACCCTAAACCTCTACGAGCACGCTCAAACTGATATCTAGTACATAATGATGTGTGGACAACCAGTATCCTGATTCATTTAATCTTCACTTGCCACCCCCATTGCTTTTCATGTTGCCCTTGCTTGAAGCTGGTGTACACTCACCAGAAAGCCCACACTCTTTTAAGCATATTGCAGTTTTCCTTGTAATTAGAGATTCAACACTACAGGATTGCTAGTGCTTTATTTTTTTTGGCGGTAATAGTCTTAGTCGCATACTATATCAAGTATTTAAACTGTATTTGAAGAGATAGCATTAAATATGAAAAAAAATAATTTCAATTTGAGTGTATCCATATTTCCATTGATGAATAGAAGAGGAGATCTCTTTTTGACACTATGAACATTATCTCAACAGTTCTTCAGGTGACTCAGATCTGGTTGATGTGAAAGTCTCAGTTGGTGGGGCATATCAAGTATCCCCAGTATTCAAAAAACAGCCATTGGGTTTTGTTTGGTAGCACAAATTTTAAAGGAGAGTAAGATTATGGGATTTAAATGTACATGCCCCCTGGCACGCAAAAAAGTATTTGCTTTTGCTTGTGTTAGGTGTTGAAAGGGATACTGTGACAGTGTGGCTGTGTATGTTAAATACATTTTTACCTAATGAATTTTTATGAAGTAAATATGTGTTTTTTTAATTTACTCAGCTAATGCACATAAATCCTGTGGGAAAATTGTACCCAACAAAAATAGCCCTGCTAGACTCACATTGACTGAGTGCTGTGATGTCAGTGTGCAGCTTGTATGCTTATAACAGTATGTTTTTGTGATTTTCACTTAATCTGTGTACTTTCAGGCATCAGCCTTACTTAATTACTGTATGTTTAACACTATGTTTAACACTATCATTATCTGGATGACATTTATATTTGTAGCCGTCATCTGAGATTTGGCCAAAAATCACAAATCCTCTGTAAAAGAAACCACTATGGCTCACTGCCACGGTGCTGATAAATTGTCTGCGAGGAAACAGTGTCATCATTGTTGTGGTCAGACAGGGAAGGTAGGGAGCTGCTGCAGTAAACACTGTGGACTGTCTCCACCACTTTCCTCCTCTCCCCCTCTTAGTTATGTGACCTGCATACTGATCTCTGTTTTTAACCAGGAGGACATCTTGTCCCAGTCCTAGCCTGGTAAGAAAAGTGACACTTTGATGATCTGGAAAGGACAGAGTCAAGAGCCCTCTGCTGTCATCCCCTTTTCCTTTTTTTTTTGCCCTTCTTGGCATCTAATGGTCCATCCTGACCCCCTCGGTTTTCTATCTCCCCTTTCTGTCTCTCCCTCTGGTGTCTGCATTGCAGTGTACTTTTCTTCCCTCCATCACGGAGGATATGTTTATATCATCATTGGACCTTTAAACCCCCCAGCTCTGCTCCACACACCCCACCACGGGGAAACATAGCAGCGCATACTTTTAGATGGGTGCACATTGGTTCTCTCTTTATGGTACAGTATCTGAGACACCAGGAGAGCATATGTTTTTTGACAGCAGTATTCAGCAGGAGGAAACTGTGCCCACTAATCAAAAAAACACTCAGCTTTTGGGGCTATGCCCAGCTGTCTACTTTACTCAATGTAGATGCAACATGATGTCTTTGAAATGTGAGGCTTGATCTCAACCAAATTCTATCTCAAGGTCGGTGGGGTTAATACTAGCTCACAACTGTTGCTGCATAACTAATGTGCTTAATTAGCTGAGAAATAGAGAGGCCTGGTTTACACTTGTGTGTTCAGAGATTGAGAGGAAGATGTTGTTTCAGTTATCCCTATGTGGGATTATATGGCATAGCTGGACCATGTCGAGAAATGCCAACGTGCCAAGGTGGCTGTCTATCTTGGATGAAATTTTAACTATCTTTTTATAGCTGCAAATCCACACACTTCATTTTCTTCCTTTGGATTAAGGTGTTGTTCCTATTCAGATAATTTTTTCTTCTTTTCATTTTGTGCCACAAATTTGGTCTGATCTCCTTCCTGGGACAGATTGGGAGATGTGTGTTCTGTGACCAGCTCTATCGTTCACTTAGGTTTCCTGGTAGATTCACGCTGAATACACGCAGAGATATATTTCCTGCAAGATTGCCTTTTAATTTTCTTCTTCTCCCCCTCTGGAGAGGTGAGCACTCCTCCTGTTTGACAATACCAAGCATTTCGAGGGATTAGAGAAACGACCACATGATACAACCCACCAGAATAGTAAACAGGCTTGTGTTGCCACACAGAAAGCTGTGAATATGAGATAGGAAAAGCAGTGTGGCCTGGGGAGTTTTTTTCTCTCCCTGGAACCCAAAAGTCTTTGCCACTAACTGCCCCACTGAGTGTGGCCAACTAAAAGGTGTGATTAATTAGAGTGGAACAATGACAGAGTGCTCTTAGGCTATTTAGTGAAGTGCCATTCAAAAGCAAACAGGCTAGCTTTATTGGGCTTTGATTCCCATTTTAGTGTCTATCAGTCAGGATTCTTTAAAGTTCGCCACAGATGAAAGGCTACCCCATGACAGGGTTTGGCATGAAACTGAGGTGCTGAGGGTAGAGGGTGAAGATGCAGCATACATTATTTTACACATGCATGAATCCAAAGAAAGTGAAACCCCACATAATAAAGCTGAACCGGTCAGTTTAAATTAAACAGACCCTCCCGTTCGATACGTCAGAAGTCTAGTGGTTATTCTCCACTGGGTTCAACAAGGAGAGTACTCAGTGCTGAAACCGAGGCTACATCCGCATTAATATGTTTTTTGTTTTAAAGCGAAATCACTGCTGCTACGTTTACGCCTGCCGTCCACACTACTCTGAAGTTTTCGAGCACCTGAAAAAGAGAGGTTTGGAAAACTTTGCTTGCCCCATTTTGGTTTGAAACGTCCGCGGCTGCGCTGCAGTATGAGTGGGCAAAAACAGTGATGTTCCGAAATGATGACGCAGTAACTTGGGATTTGTTTCCTGTTTGCTTCTTATCAGTCACTACTCGGCTACTAGCATTCAATACATAACGTTGTTAATATTTAAGATTGTAGTTTCTGCTCGCTCAGATATCTCTACCCTTACTTTTCACCACTGTTGTTTCTCGTTTATTAGCTACAACTAAGTAACCAACTGCAAAAAGATAATCTGCTTCCTGTTTACACCAGAATGCACATGCTCAGTGTATGTGAATGATCACGTGATATACGCTTTCAGATGTGTTAGATGGATGGGGATTAATACTGATACAGACCTAAAAAATGCTTGTGTGAATAATGTGACATCACACATGACGTATGATCCTTTGTGCTTTAGATTCAAATTAAAGAATTTCTTTAACAATAGAGTAGCACACAGGCCTAAACTATTTTACTGCACCTGACATGCATTTCCATTTATTCAATTTTCCTGAAGAAGGAAATTGGAGTCATGCTATTTTTTATAATTTAGCTATAAGCATGAGCAAACATCACGGCCATTTTACTTTTAAAGTCTGGCAGCTAGACAAATTGCACTTTCTGTGCTTTTGAGATTTAATACATTTCATTTACCCCCTAATTTATTGGTAGAGAACATGAAAACAGAGTTCACACCTTTCCCAAGGTAAGTGAGTGAGTGGAAGGGGCTTTTAAAATTCAGGTCATGTTTCTGTGCTTCTGTGCTCTTTTTATGTTATCACCTTTTCCCTTCCTCCTAAATCAATCATTAATAGCTTTTTTGAGTTTGCAGAGGGACTGTTGATTTGATATAATTTTCTCTGTGATTTAAATAATTTTAGTAGCGGTGTCATTTTAGCGAAACATTCAAGATTGAGAAGGTCTTTGGAAGAAGGAGATAAATTATTTCATTAAAGACATTAAAAAAATATATGTGGATTGGTTTGTGTCTGTATGTGTGTTAGTAGCATGGGAAGCCAAGTGTTATTTGTTTGACTGCTATACTTGTTGTTCAGTTTTTTTGTTTGTTTTTTCTCCCCCTGGATAAATTGGCTTTTACAGAGCAGGGTTCTTCCATCTTAGAAATAAAATGACAGATTGCTGATGTTGTGGCAGGGAGCAGAGATCAGGACATTTAATACAGCTGTACACTGCCAGGATCAAGATGAGATTAGATATATGGGGTGACCGTGATCCATGGTGGGTAACGGTCACTCTGCCGTGATGCTGACTGAAAGATCCGATGAGGACATGCATTGCCCTCTGTCAACTGTTCTGGGCCTCACCCACATTATTTCCTTAACTGGAGAATCCAGTTAATATATTTTTGCATCAGCAATGAAAGTATTAGAAGCTAGAGTGTGGCTGCATTTTTGTGGGATGATGCTGATAGTGATTTTTTGATTCAGATATATTGGCAGATGTTTGGATATATGCATGTATGTATGTATGTATGTGTATAAAAAATGGAATTGAGGCTTTCTATTTTAGTTTAACCTTTAAACTTTATTATTAATTACTATAAATAAAAAGAAAAGACGAATACAACTGCAGCGGTGCATACTGTAAATGACTTCTTCTCCCGGCTAATAATCCTTATATATCATACTTCTGTGGGCATGTAAAGGGAAAAAACACAGCGGTGCTGTCCTGCTGTTGCTGCATCTTAAGTGCTTTCACTTCAAATGACTATGCATAGCTGTTATACTGCTGTGATAAGCTATTTCCAATTTGCAGATCTTGGGTCTCAAAAATATTCCCAGTCTTCAGATTATCCTGTGCAGTTTTTGAAGCTTCATCTTATTTTCAGGGGAATTCATGCTTTGACTGGGTGCAGCCATCTTTGCACTGCGCCATTGTCGCAATCGATAACATTGGTTCAGTGAATGCATCACCCAGCCCAAAACAACTGTTGTTTCTCTTCTTTATGTTTCTCGAGAACTGCTCATCCAAAAAACATCGACATTGCACTTGCATGGGTTGAAAGTTCAGCGGATGAGCGGTTCGGTTTGAAAAAAAATCAAAGGTAGGACAGACAGACAAGCACACAAACAGTTTATTTATAGTTGCATGAAATGAAATGCATGATTTTGACCTGAATTATAACAACACAGGAACATTCCTTAAAAGGAATCAGCAAGTTGAACAAATATGTATACAAATGAAAATGGAGTTGCTTCTCTCCAAAGTGCTTGCTCATGGTGGGAACTGTTAGGTACCTCTCTAATATTGTAAGGTCATGACCTCACTCAGAGCCTTGAGATAGTGTATGTCTTGAGTTTGAGCTATTCAAATAAAATATAATTGGATTGTCTCTCTCAGTCAGTACACCTGTATGTCTCTCTTATCTCTGCTCATGTCCCTTTTTCAATTGCACTCTTCCACTCTTTGGTGCACTCTCCTGTATCAGTGTCTTTCTACCCACTGTAGCATTGTCACCTCCTTCCCTCAGTCTGTCTCTTTGTCATGCCTTTCAGTCTGAATGCTGTTGGAGGATAAGCCTGCTGCGCTTTGGAGTTCCAAGTCTCAGCAGCAGTGAGCTCTGTATAACTGCCGTTGATCTGCCATGTCTGCCCTCAGCTGCACTTCTAATGATAACTTCAATCCACTCCGTAAACATACCATCGTGTTACTCTCTGCCAGCCTAATTTCCTCTTCGCTCACCAAAACACACACAATGTAGCTGCATTCCCCCTGCCCAGGCTGATCGCCATTAGTCAGTAGTTGCAGTCACCATTTAATGGAGCAAAGATTGGATGTTACCTCCAGAAAATAAATGACCATGTGACTGATGGTCTTTGTGTCTAAACGTGTTTAGTGTCTATTGGTGAATTTCTCCAAGAAAACTCCCTCTTCTGTAGACAAAGATGGCTGCCAGCATCTAAAGCAATTCAAATTAGCTTTAGTCATTTTGAAGAAATTACAAAAAATGTGACAAAACAAGTTGAAGCGTTTTTTTTCTACTAGCCATTTTCTCAAACTCACCTAGATTCTGTGAAAGTGAAATCAGACACATTTAAAAATGTGTGCAGTGCTTTCACACTAGTAGGGGAATCTGCACCAACTGCTGTACTCAGGAGCCCATGTTGTGAACCAGTTAACCCAGACTCAACCTGTTGTTTGGACGAAATGTAGTTAGTGTAAAATATGGTCCAATACGACCCCGACTTTCTTTTTGAAGCTGGTACAGTCAAGTGCTCGTGAGGTTGTTGACGGAGTGAGAGCTCAACATTTCAAGACTTTTAATCTGGTCTTCTATTTTGTTTACAGGAGAGCAGTGCACTCACTGAAGTGATCATAAGTTTTCACAGCCTTGATATTTTCCATGCCCTGGCACAGACTACCACACATTATGTCATGAGATAATGATTGTATACACACTGAATACAGTAATTATTATAAATAGTGAAAGAGCCTTACTCTGCAGATTAAGGTTATGTCTTATGTTAAATCAAGACACCAAGACAAGACACCGACTACTGTGCTGTAACTGCTGTTGTTATTGTGAAATAGACAGTAGTTTGCATTAGCTTAAAGGTAGTATATGTGCGAAACATGCCAAATATTTATATGGTGTCTTATGGTGTCACTAGCTTGTATTATGCTAGCTATTTCTTTAGCATGATAACAATATTCATAAAAAGTATTTCAATCTAATTTGGTCAATCTAATGTATGTCATGTATTTCATTAATACCAAGGTTTTTCTGAATGTTACAGAAAACCTTTTTATTATTGATTTGTTATTGATTTAGGTTCCATGGGATACACAATATATTAAAACAAGACAATAATGTTGCACATTCCAACAACAAGCTTAAACGAATAACGTTGAAAGTTGTGCTTTTATCTTTGATTCTATTCATGTCCAGAATTTCCCTCAAAATTGAAGCAATTAATTGAATTCTCAGTGTGTCAATTTTCTGTCCTCAGATGATAGACAGACAGAAGCCGGGAAAACAAAGTTCTCACTAGACGGTCAAAAGATGTTTTTACAGACAGATGATGAATTGGGATATTTTTTATGAAATTAAACGAAGTGTAGAAACAGAGCATGGCTCAATTAAACATTTTTCAAAAATCCCCATTGATGGAGTCCCAGACTGGATCGTTATGGAACACCTTTCATCTTCAGTCTCCTGGGGGCTTGTTGGCAACATCTGTACTCTGCAGGCATGCGTGTAAGTGACGCATAAACACTGTAATCTTTAAATGTTCAGCAGTCTTTCCCCAAACAATACACCAGCTCTCCTTACAGTCTGGTCACATGCGAGGCGTGAGTCTTTAATTCAGGTCACATTCTCTCCAGGACTACCTGGTTTTACTGGTAGGTTTACACTAATCTCTATTCAAATGCAGTCAAACAATCAACACCCCTGTTTAGGTTGAGTAGAAATTAATTCAAATTGAGGTATTATGGCATTAAACGTGGTACCTGTTGTCCTGAATACCGCTGTTTGTTGTTTATGATTCCTTGCACAAACTGTAATTTCCTCTTTTCAAGCCACGTGTGCCTCATTTTATCAATTAATTTATAAATGTGTTGTCTAAGCTAGGAGGAAACAAGTGTTCGCAATTTGCTACACTGCTCAACCACTATCAGATATATGGATGTCAAATTCAAACTCGCTGCTGATCCACATGGCTCTGCATGGTAGAAGATCAGAAATTCAGATGTACCAGGTGGCTGCTGTCTGGTAGCTGTTAGACTGAGCCAACTTTCTAGGGAAGGAGAGTAGATTACCCAGGTGTTGCAGAAAGCAGTGGTCATTACGCAGTGGGCTTTATACTCTCGGTGTCCTCTCACCTGACTAGGTAGAGCTACTTAATCATGTACCATACCGTCAGTTAGGATGTGCACATCTGCTGTACAGTCTAAAATGAGAGAGGTTTGATTCGAATGTCGTGATGATGCTATAGTTCAGGTGACCTAGCAACAGATACTGGCTGTGTTTTGTATTGATGTGGCACCTGTGCAAGACACTTCTGTTTAAGTAATCCAGGAAGCCACAAGGCCTGTTATAAATGTTTGGCCTTAGTTTAATGGATGCAATTTTGACATATTTGTGTTTTGATGGTGCAAAAAAAATATATACAAATAAATAAATACAAATTAAAGGCAAATTTGCATAACTATAATTAAGTAGAGTACTGCCAAAGAACTCTTTCTCTCACACTCTCTTTTCCTGTTGGTACGTTAACGTAGGACTGAGGACATTATAATTCACGCTCCTGCCCATCATGACAGCACGCCTAGTTCATGTGTTTCCATTAAGTGCCTTGACCTCAGAACAGTTGTCAAACATATTTGGTTTTATTGGAGTCAAACATGAGATGTACTTGTCATTGGAGCATATTGGAGACGAATCACTGATGGGAGTTTTTTTTCTCATTGAAGCAATTATTCAATGACAAACCATGGAGGCGGAAGACGTTATGCACACGGTGCGTTAATGCATGTTTTTGTAATCATAATCATCCACACTAGTCACACATCTCTCTAACTGGAAACATTTTGTAATCAGTACTTCTTGTCTGAGATCATTTATGCACAATCAACCCTTTTGGGGCAAACAAGTGTGAAATGTACAGCTTTTCCAGAACTTTAAAACGTATGGTACTCTGAAAGCACATCAAGTTTTGTCCATGATTATACATTAAAGAAAAGGAAACAAACTTCCCAACTTTGCTCAGTGTTAATGATTCTTTCTCACTCTGTTTTACCTTTTTCTGTTTGTCTGTAGTCACCAGACAATTATTGCCTTTTTTTTTAACAAGAAACAGAACAATTATTTTCTAACATAGTCAGTATGCAGCCATGTGCTTGAGCAGAGTGGCTACATAGGGGTTTTGAAGTGCGGTCATTAGCATGGTTCAGCATTGATGTGACGCCCATTCATCAAACTAAATGGAACCACAGAAGCAATAAGCTCATTGTTACATATCTGAACCCCCACCCCCCTCCAATGGTCCACACCCCTCTCTCTTAAATGGCTTGACCTTTATTTTGGTGACATTTTCAAGGTAAAGAAAGATTGGCTCTGGCCAGGCTTCCAGCGAAACTCTTCAGGAGTGAGGCCTTGAGAGGCAGTGCCATTTAGTCCCAATGCATGCTAATGTTTGCATATCCTCATACATCATACATACACGTCATTTAGTATTTACACACTGAAGAAAGACTGGAGCTAAATGCTAATGATTGTCAGGTTAGCACTTGGCTATGGTTGGCCAACACTCCATTGGTGCACTGGCCTAAGATAACTACATATGCTTAGACAATAAGTGCAGTTTTCCAATCGGTGGATTTGTTTTGTTGGCCTCATGCATGAGCAAATACTTTTGCCTAAATTGATTTCCAAATAGTTTAGTTTAGAGTTAGTAACTCTATCGGTTACAGTTGTCAAAGTCACTTCTACATACACTGTATGGTTATCACCACCAATGAGATATTTTCATTATCATGTTATTAGCCCCCTAACATAATTGTACTGTATGTACTGATAGTGTTCTAACCTCCAAGTTTCATTACTATATAGGACTACTACTGCTACTTCCAGATAATTGCCTTTTAACTTGAGTGTTTTAACAAAAAAATAATTATTATTTTTCCTGTACTTCATTACAGGTAATTTAAAGTTATTCATTATATTTTTAATGGCATATTTAAAAAATGGTGATTCTACTGAAAATGACAAATTGCAAATGTTATCGTCTATCTACTTTTTAAATAGCTTGTGTTATCATTCCACATTTATTTGCACTGGCTCTGTAGTGAGTAGGGCTGCTGTTATATTATGTTTTGTGTTCAATTCCCTCTGGTGCTGCTAAGTACTTGGATGCACAATAGTTGATTCATTGTTTCCTCCTCTTTACTTATACATACTGTGTTTTTGCATCGTACATTATCCCATTAATTGCATTTGGTTTTAAAAGTCAGCTGCAGTTGAGCTTTATTGTCCTTGTGATGATATCTACTTTTTGTTATCTTGGTTTGGTTGGCTGCACTCACACAGTCTTATTTTTTAACTCTGACCATCATATGATTGAGCTTCAGGCTAAAAGATGAATGCACCAAACAGATACAGAGTAGTTTGTGTTCCAAACCCTTCATGAACATTCACTGCAAGCATTGTGGTGTGAGTGCAAAGCAGTCTTAATGGGCAAATATTGGATGAGTGAATTTGGGCTTTTATCAAGCCATTTTATTCTCTTATTGTGGTGACTAGCCAGTTATGTGGGATTGTAGTGATTTGTATGCCCAAAAATTGGATAGTGAAATTGGGGAAGGAGCATGTTTTTACATTTTATACTATTCCTTCAAAACTTAGGGGTTGGACATGTCTCCTCTTTATATCTGCTATTTTTAACATCTAACCCACTAGGTACATTTATCTTTGAACCTGCAATGTTTTTCATTCTATTCATTTAGAAATATCAGGGAGGTCATCCCTCCTCCCCACACCTGCCCCCAAGTGAGTCATTGCGATGCTTGCACTCCCCCAGCAGTCTTTGTAAATAGGACATCAGGTCTATTTATTTTCACCCAATTTACTGGCCACTGTAGTCTTCCCTTGGAAGCTGTCTCAAGTCCAGTCTTTGCTGCCTGTCACCATGGCGACGGTGAGCCTTCAGCCCTGGCCTAATCAGAAACAGTTGAAAGTGGAGGGATTCTTGAGGGCTCAGATGCAACACTCTTAATGCCCTGCCTCATACAATAGCAATGACTCGCAAATGAAATCTTTCTAATAGAAAAAAAAACCATACTTGATTTAGGTATAAAACCTTTGCGCTAAAAGAGAGGAACCACAGGGGTGAAGAATGTGTCTAAGCACACACCGTAATTGCTTTCCCATAAACAATTGTAGTTTTTGCTGCACAGAAAAAAATTAATGCGTGCTCTGTGGAAAGCTATTACCAGCACACCAAAGAATCCCTATAATTGCTTAGCTTCTTTCAATTTCTCACACACAACAAGCTATGCTGGGTTAACATCACAGGAACTCATTCTTTGCATGTCAGCTATGTCAAAGGGACTAACCTCATATAAGCTTGTCAGCAGCAGCTCAGTGAGTCTCCAATGTGTACAGACATTATTGCCGATCTAGTTTTACCTCTGGTTTGTGAATGGTGAGGTCTTCTCTCTAAGCTTCTAAGTGCTGTTACAGTGAAAGGAACCAGCCGCCACTTACTACTCTTGTGTAACCATCCCGACAGGTCCTCTAGCTTGAGCTGCGCAGGAACCAGAACAGAGTCTAATCAAAGTGGCATTACTCTCTTGCCTCACATTGACGTGTTGTTTCTATAACCTTCCTCTCTGGTTTGCAAATCGACCCACACTGCCACTGAGCATTTTAATAATCCGGAGCAGATATTCTTAATTGAATTTATATGATTAGCCATAGCTGCAGGAGCAGCTTTCCTCATTCCATGGTCCCCTCTCCTGGGTACAGGGAAATGGGTTTGATTTACCCCTGTCTGCAAAACCTTGATTTGAACCAGCACATTGGGACTTGCATCATGTAGTATGATTTGTTACCTGAATAAAATTGAGTTTCCTTTTCTCCATTGATCAAATTCTCATTGATAAACATACTTAAACACACATTCTATTGAAGAAAGTAAAAACACAATAACTGCAATCATCTAAGTGAGATCTTTAGGCCAACAATAAATGTGGTATATTGAGATCTTGCTGAAATCGCCTTTGTTCCTCTGAATATCTTGTCTCATTTACATCTGAATTTATGACATGTATTTTTTCCAGAGCAGTAGTTTTGTTGTGCAGATTACTGATAGTGCTATCATTTAAGAGACTCAGTGGGAAAACATTTAGGAGCGGTACACTGAGCTGCTGCTGGGTTTAACTGTGGTAAACAAACCAAGGCTAGCAGTGCTTTATCATCGGAAACTATTCGGAGTAGAAGTCAGAGATAGGCCTGAAATAAATGAGTGCACAGTCACATTCTCTCACTGTCAGAGTTCTGTGCTGTTATGGTATAGATAAGTCTTGGAGAGCCAGCATGGAGCCAGAAAGAAAATAAAACATTTAATTATTTTTGTAGAGCTTTCGAGGGAGCAAATATTTACAGAAAAATGTTTTTGTTTTCTTTTGGTCATTTAGCAGTGCCTAATATTGCAGAAGAAGAATTATTGTGTTAAATTATACCATAAGACACCCGCATACTTTGCCATGGTGCACATTAGACAGGTGTAGCAGGAGGTTTAGTGTAACACCTTTCAATTGCCTTCATTTGTGTTTGGCTAAGGGTCCACTGAAAATTTCCTGTCAAGAGAAATTTCTAAAAAATGTGCTTTGGCTGTGTTATAGACCTAAATTACAAAGAAATTACATCTTTAGACATGTTGCAAATTTAATAAATGTAAAAAGCACTTCCTTACTCGCTCAGTAATTGCACCTTCAAGTCCTCTCTGCTTTTAGCATCTAGTGCATCTATTTCTGTGATGTTTGTGTCACTCTTATGTGGAGATGCTCTCAGCTCCTTTCATTCTTTCACAGATTTCCAAACAGAGTCCAGTGATCCAGACCGTGGCCGGTGACAGGCTAACTTGACATTCAGACCACTGTACTATTGGTTGCGCTGTAATCACAATCATCTTTGTTGCAACAGCATTACCAAGGTGATTCACCATGGCAGCAAACAGCAAACTGCATTATAGAATATTTTGATCTTGTGCTGTCAGGTAAACTGTCACTAGATAAACTCCAGGCAGGCTGGAATGGAGTCTGTATCGCTTTTCTACCGAGAGGGGCTAATTAATGGAGTGTTGCAGAGATGTTGTCTTTCTGGCAGGTCTTCCATCTCTGCAGAGGAACTCTGAAACTCACTTAAAGTGGCCATTTGGCCTTAATGAACTAGAACTAGCAGTTATAGTCGATCTAAACTATTTCTATATCCTTCCAAAGATTAGGTTTTGCCTTCCCACAGTTATCCCAAAGTTCTGCTGACAGGTGTTTGGACCTCATAGTTTCCAACCTGCTCTGTCAACTTTGGGAACTTCAGCTTATTTGTGCTTTCAAGTAATTCAATCTCAGAATTCCAATTAAACAAAAAAATCTGTTTGGGATTTTTTTCATAATAACAATGTAAACATGGCAAATAAACTGGTATATCATTTTGAATTATGCTTCAATCCATATATTATCGCACTGTGCTTTAGCAAACTTGGGGCAATAAAACACTTCATATGTTGTACTGACAAATACCATGACATACTGTAGAGCAAACCACAAGACGGCAAGTAATGTGTCTAACGTTAGCCGGGTTGTGGGTCAGCAAACTCTAGCTACAGCTGCTACTGTGAAGCTGACATGGATGAGAGGGTTTCCCACAGCCAACACACCAGCTCCAATGATACTCAACAACTCTCCTGCTACAGCAGCTAATGTTGAGCAAACTTCTCATCCATCTTCACATCTTTCAACTGTCAGACATCGCTCCACCATATTGGCCATACTGACCATCAGGGCTACCAGAACTAATCTTGGTAGTCCTTAGAGTTTTTACTGGTCTCCCCAGTCTCTTTAACCGTCCTATCTTGGTGCTTGTCATTCAGGGAATGTATGAGAGTGTGCTTCTAATTACAACAAAGTTCCGACGCGACCCAAGCACAGTTTGTTTTCCTTAAATGTCTGTTTCCCATTTACAGACAGTGCTGTGCACATATACAGAGCTGACAGGTAACGCTGTGAGAAGATATGTTTCATAAAAACTGAATTCAATTTCAATTGCTGACTTTACCTTTACTGGAACATGTTGACTTTAGAACGATGCAACAATTCTAACATTGTTATAAATAAATAGACTGCATAAGATTGCTCCTGTATACAAGAATGTGGTAATTTAGTTCTTAACATTGTTTATAGGGTTTACATCACCGAAATTAAGTGGTATTTAAATTCTGCATAGATTTACACATTTTTTGTAGAGGGCTCAGAGAAGCTCTTGAGGTGTTAAGTGTGTAATCAGTGATTTCATGTCTTTATTTACCTCTTGTAGCACAATGGGTGAAAATTATTCAAAGGATCTGAATCTGCCACTACACCACTTCTCAGAATTGCATCGTGCCCGTGAATAGTGTGATTAATGGCAAGAGCCCAGAACAGTGATGAGGTTTAGTCTTTAGTCCCTTCTTGCATGAAGTATTGGGTGATATGCATCATGATGACTGCAACAGGAGAGCTTTTTGTCTGAGGGTAATCGCTTACTTTTTGACAAACAACCCATGACCCACGACAAGTAATAACCATATCAATATTTGGCTGTTATAAAACTAATAATACACTGTAAATAAAGACACTTTTTTTCACTGCTTAACCATGAACTCACCAGAAATATCATGTCTAGAGCATCTTTATTCCTTGTCAAGAAGTTAAACTGAGTATGAATTACTTTTTTCTCTTATGCACTTCATAGAACTGCACCCATTGGGTGGTTGAACGTGCCCCTTCACTGGAATTTATAAATCATCTTCAAGCAGGAGGGAGCTTGACAGGTTTTGTATAGACTCCTATATCAGATTTATGTTCTCAGCAGTGTTTCATATGGTTAGTATACTGCTTAGGTGTGCTTCATTTCGTTTAATGTGACTGGGTAAAAGAATGATTGCATTTGGCAGGTGGTAGGAGCAGCGGGCAGTTTGGCATTGAGGATTGTCCACGTACTGATAACGAGCTTCCCACTCAAAATTATAATGAAATTGCACAGAGATCTGATAATGATTGAGATAAGGCTCGAAATATACTTCCATGGACTTGTCTCTTTCCACTTCTCTAGGGGGCTTTAGATCTCACACGGCTATTACCTGTCAATCACAATAACTTCTAGTTGGTATCTATAGGCCCATTTTCCACCTGCTTGCTTTGATGTCCACCTGCAGGTTGTTGCCTGTGCAGCCAATATTCACCATGTACTTCTTAGGAGAGATAATTTCATGCTTGTTGGACTTGAAGAACTGTTTTATTGATGTTGTTGTTTTGTTGTTTTCTACTTTGTTAGGAGAGATTATCTTTTGTGACTCAAAAGGACCTTTTCAAGAACACGGTTCAAAGCTGGGTCAAACAATAATTTCTTACCCTCCCTCTTTTTTCCATCTTATTCTGCAGTTGGTTGGTGGTGAGTTTGATATGGAGACAAACTTCATTATCCAGGATGCGGAAAGCATCGGCTGCATGGTGGAGCTTTTGGAGCACTGTGACGCCACCTGTCAGGCTGAAATCTGGAGCATGTT
Organism: Scophthalmus maximus; assembly: GCF_022379125.1. Classification (NCBI taxonomy): domain Eukaryota; kingdom Metazoa; phylum Chordata; class Actinopteri; order Pleuronectiformes; family Scophthalmidae; genus Scophthalmus; species Scophthalmus maximus. The sequence goes on from NC_061525.1 coordinate 9,961,682, forward strand.
CACCGCCATCCTTCGAAAAAGTGTCCGAAACCTGCAAACAAGTACTGAGGTGGGCCTCATCCAGCAGGTGCTGCTCAAAATGAGCTCAGTGGAAGATATGATTGCAGGTATGATAATACTGTGAGCAGGCATTGCTCAGACTCAGTGGTTGTACATTTAATATTCATCAACAGTTTTTTTAATAAGAGTATTTACCATAGACATGGGTCATGCCTTCTTGGTTTTTGCTTTCAGTTGTCAACGAAACTGTCTCTCTGTATCTTTCAATATATCTTCATTTTGAGCTACTATAGACTGGCAAATTAGCGATGCAGACTTAAAATGGAAAAGGTCAAAGTGTCATGATTAAAGTTACTGAGTGTATCATTTATATACTCATATACACCAAACTTTCATTTTCCTAGTATTGTCTGTTGTAATGATGTCAAGAAATTCAGGCAAACATAAAACTGTAGAAAGGCAGTAGTGAATTTAATATTTCCATTTAACCTGTACAAACAGGGAAACTATGAAAGAGACAATATATTTTCCTTGGTTTAGTTATTAATCATTGTCATCTGCCATCATCAGTTTGATCCATTCAAACAATTCTATGAGACAGTGCCAAATGTGAGGCTGACTTGAAGAAAATGTGTTAAAATGTGTTTCTTTTTTACCCCGCTAGCAGCAATGCCTCAAGATATTGTCTTGACAGATCACCAGGAAATTTTGTTTGAGTATTTGTTCATTTAGGAATTTGGAACTGGCTAGAATTGAATTACTGTGTAGTGGTCACTGGGGACTTTTGTCATTTAGGTCAGAATTTCCCCTCGACCAATACTTTATTTTATACACAAGTTCCAGTACTGTATCTCGAATGAATTGTTGAATTTCCATGAAGTATTATAGCTGGTAGCACTGTGGATTTTACACATGGTGCATACGAAACATTTCTTTCTGTAACGACTGCCAGTTTGTTTTTTTCTTTTATACACACTTGCCTTTCTGAAATGAGGCCCTCAAATCTCTATTCGAGTCATGGTGCTATTTTCTGTGGAGGTCAGTAACACGTGATATCCTGTATTGTGCAAATTACATCGATACCTTGTGTAACTTGTTTCACCTGATGAAATCTAAATGCATTTTGGCTGCGGTGCCTTGTAGTAAAAACAATTCACCATATGGACGTCACTTTGATTTAAGTCAGTTTCCATGCAATTGTCATAGAAGTGTTTCTGTGATAACTATAATGGAATTTCACGGACAATGAACTGAGTGTGGATTAAGTTTAACAAAAAAAACCCATTATTATCTTGGTATTTAATGCAAGTTAATAATTGTCACAACGGAATCCTGCCCTAAAGTCTGGAAGAATGATAATATCTGTTAAATGCAACTGTATTTCATGATTTTTCCCTCACTCCTCTTTCTTTGTGTGTGTGTGCGTGTGTGCGTGTGTGTGTGCGTGTGTGTGTGCGTGCGCTCACGGTCTTTCCTTTAAAGACTTGTTAGTGGATATGATGGGGGTGCTAGCCAGCTACAGCATCACAGTTAAGGAACTGAAGTTTCTCTTCACCATGCTACGAGGGGAGGGAGGCCTCTGGGTAAGTGATGGCACATATATCGATCCAATGAGTTGGACAGAAGTGTGTGTTGGTTTGTCACTTCACTCCCCAGAGAGATATCACACCGATCAGTTTGGGGCTTCTTCTGTAGTGGACTAATTGCAGAATGAATGAATGTGGTAACTGACCGTGTATTGACTGTTGTCTAAGTATCACAGAAAAAGCCCTGACTGTGTTGTTATTCCTTTTTTATCATTTTTTCAATTTTTTGAAAAATCTTTGCCAACTGTGCAGCCGAAGCATGCTGTCAAAATGTTGTCAGTGCTGAATCAGATGCCCCAGAGACACGGTCCAGGTGCCTTCTTCAACTTTCCTGGTCGCAGTGCAGCAGTAAGCTCTTACATTCTTCCTCCCGGCATTCAGTTTCAAAACGTTTGTTCATGTTATCGAGCCCATCAGGTTATCTGGGTTAAACAAATGATAATTTATACACAATAATTAACAAAACAAACTGTCTCTTACTTTGTGTGTACAGTAATACATAATACATGTTGTGTTCCTGCTGTGTTTTTTCATTGATTGGTAAAGGGTTGTGTGAAATTACTCTTTCCAAAATCATAAAGATTAGTATTAACTTTACCCAAATGCAAATAGGGCTATAATTGTGGCTGGATTTATTTCAAAGAGGCTGGTTACTTTCCATTCAAAAATATTCAGCATGGGCAGGAATTAATGCAAGCAGTTTGCCAGTTACATTTTGGAGAACAGTGCATTCACTTATTCATAATTGTGTCTTTTACCCTTTTTTGTTTTTTGTCCCAGGCCATTGCGTTACCTCCTATTGCCAAGTGGCCTTATCAGAATGGGTTTACCTTCAACACCTGGTTCAGAATGGATCCCTTGAATAACATCAATGTTGACAAGGACAAACCATATCTCTACTGGTGGGTACACAATTTCACGAGTTTGTGCTCTCCTCAGTAGACTCACAGCTCTCTCACAGGTGCTGTACGTCTACATTATGATGCCAAAGAGAAGAAAAAGACACTTAAGCCTTGTTTTTTTTCCCTCATAGCAGAGACCTACAATATAAAGTTACCTGCAGCTCCGTTATGCTCACAACAGCCAAGTGCATGTTTTGTTTTCCGATTGTCCGTCTATCTGACCTTTTCTCTGGACATGATATCTCAATATCTCTTGATTTGATATTTCAATCAAGTCACTGTGACCTTACAACACATGTTTCAAAACTTCACACAAATACACACATACATTTTGCCTAAAAATACACTTCATTACTTTTATACAATTTCGACAGAATGTATAATTAATTAATTGTTAATTTATGTTATTTATTTCTGGACGGACGAGGATGGAAACTGCAACGTGACTGGTTGGGCGAGGCATGCAACTGCAAAGTGGTGATTCTAGTTGACAAAGTAATGGGCTCTTTGATAGTCAGACCTACTGTTTAAGCCGATTATGACTGGAACTTGTTTTTCAAGATTGAAGTGGTTATTGTGGACACAGATTGTTCACACATTGGCAACACTTATGAAAATGTGGTTTGTGAAAGGGCCAAAAAGTGCTAGATGATGTTCATGAATTTGAATAGAGAGAGAGAGGGGGAATTAGGTCAGATTATTGAGATTTAAACCTGTGGAGGAAGGAACTACAATGAATGGTACTGGCTGTTACAGAGGTAGACTGCTGCATGGGAGGCACTGTGAAGGTATTAATTTAGATTTGAATATCTGCCACATAAGGCCCATAGCATGCAAAAAATAGCTTCTTGGTAATTGGTGCTAAAATCAGTAACCCACAAATACAGTGATGATCAGCTGCTGTTCTGTGTGTCTATGAGACGAGTTTGAGGAGAAAATCACAGAATATAATGGGAGATGGAAAAGAAAAGTGGAAGGGAATAAAAGAGAGGGCAGATTGGAAAAGACTGTTAGTTCACTGTTCATCATGTGCTGACTACTGTCAGTTCACCTCTAATTAAATAATCTGCTCACTTTGGAAGGACTTATTCTGCCTTTCTCTGATGTGCAACATCAAAAAGAAAAGAAAAAAGGGTTAAAAGTATTGGCTAAGCCAAGTTGTTGTTATTCATGTGGCTGCAATTCCTTTCTGACAGTCACAAAAATGGTGAGATATGCCAAGCCTAATCCTGTTTATGCAGTTCTCGGAGGGCCTCACAGCTCAGTGGCAGGGCATGTAGACAACAAAAAAGAATTGTATCTTCAGACGCCGATCAAGGTTGCTGCTTTCCTCCTGATGTGTGATCACAGGCAGCAGGCCTGTCCACTCTTAGGTGTGGGGGTCTATCTTACTCACCCTGCAAGCACCGCCTCTGTAAAAAGCCTGTTCTCTTTATCTGCTTTGCCAAAGAGGTCGACTTGTCTTAGTTGATCCCAGTGGGTGGTGGTGGAGGGCTTTGAAGACCGAGAGCCTGCTATAGACGTAAAGACTGTAGGAGTGTAGTGAGTACAAGTCAACAGTGAAGAAGATGTTTTGGCCCAAGCAGGGAAAGAATAAAGATCCAGTGTGGTATTCTAAGGTTGTTTGTGTACTCGCAGAGTTTGGGCTGTATAGGTTCTGCTTATTTTGTATAAAGGTAGCGTTTTTTTCAGTGCTGAATTTATATATAATTTTACTGTGGAGTCAAGAAGGCAGAAGAGAAGGTGGGTGTACATAAGACAATGGGAAAATCAAATAGTTTCCTCATAATATTAATCTCAAGAGTTACCTGTCAATCATTACTGCAAATTGCTTAGTGTCTTTATTGCACAAGACATTCAAATATTATGGTGACATCAATATCATTATGCAGGAGGAAGTACATTCTTCACTTGAGTTACTACTTTGTATGATATGTACAGCATATTTAGGAAAAAATATCCAAATGGAAACTTGAAAGCACAAAAAACTAAACTGCATAACTTGGTAGTGAAGAACCTTCTGACTCAGTTGGGATGAAATAAATCTGTCTAACCTGTTAAGTGTGCAACTCATACTTTATAATGTACATGTCTCCTTTTACAGCTTCCGCACAAGCAAAGGCATTGGCTACTCTGCACATTTTGTTGGCAACTGCTTGATTGTGACATCACTCAAGTCAAAAGGAAAAGGTTTCCAGCATTGTGTGAAGTATGATTTTCAGCCAAGGAAGGTAAGACCAGCTTTTGTTTTCAATCATGTGTTCCATATATATTATTATTATTAGACCTATATTATTTATATATACCCATGTTAAAAGAAACAGTGCAAACTCAAGACATGTTATACATTACACCAACCAACTGAATGCCAGAATTCCGTATAACTGTGGCTTGAGCTGAAAGGAAAGAAAGCAGCTTCAGATTTGGCTTGAAACAAACAGAAATGATGCTGCTATTTTAAATCACCCGACACTTTTGGCTACACCCTGACTCCCTACCCACCACCTGTTCTTGCAAAGTCTCATGTCTGCACATAGACCTGGAGTGTTTAAGACCCCCAGAGGAGTCCAAACAGGTGTAATTGGATGTAAATCTAGATAAGAGAATGAAACGTAATTTAGTGTGGAATGCCTGTCCCTGCACAGAGGTAACACTGGCTGAAAACATGTGTCGAGCAATTAGAGCCTTCACATAACACCTGGGAACAACTAGTCATCCTGGTCCCTCTGCCACGGTGCAGGTATCGTTTTGTCGAAGCTATTAGAGTATAAAACATGTGGAATTGAGTTTTTAATTGATTTTGGGTCCAGACGTCTGCAGATAAAGTGCCTTTCTAAATTATCCCCGTGCCGTTTGCCCTCTTTCCTCCAGCCATGAATCCTCTTTTGAATGTCCTCACCTTTGTGTGCATACAGCTGTAATTCCATGAGACTGGTTGGAGTGTCCTTACTTGGTCAAACCAATAAATAGTGGGCACATAGGAGATGATCTGACTCATGCTCTGATTATTTGTGTCAGTCTTAATATTCACACTGAGCAGCTTGATTGATTGAAAGTTGACAGAGAAATGTCAAATACGTAAAGTCCATTAAGTCCGTGAGATGAAGGTTGTATAGAGCTGATAACCTTCTGATTGGTTGCAAAGGTTTGACCTTTCTGAGATTGTAGGAAACAAATCCGTGAGAAACGAAGCCCTTGCCCATCTGTTGTCCATACCTTGGTGAGGTTTCCTCTGCTGCTTTAAAGTTGCACTTACCAAGGCTTATTGGCGGCATCTAATACTAATATAAAGGCAATAGAACAGGAACTAGATGGTATTCAATTGTTTGTTGTTGGGTAAAATTAATTTTATACATTTATATACAGTTACCAATGATCAAATGTCATGAACCATGTGCAATTATGTTTTCTTTTTATATCAAAGTTCAGTTTATTGATTCATGGCCATCTGATCCACCTATTTGTAGTCTGAAGCCGTCCAGCAATATGGCTCCAGGTCATGCTGTAGAGTTTCTGCATGTACCGATTATTTAAGGCAGAATCCTGAAGTCTGGACTAAACTCAGCCCTACATTTTCAACTTTACACTTCAAAGAAGTGATCCGAGTGTGGAGAAATATTTTGGGAGACTGTCAATGTTAAATCAAAAGAACGGACATCAGTAATATTACTGCTGTATCAGCAGCACAGAATGTGAGATAACTCCTTTGATAAAAACACAGAACTTTAAAGATACATCGTCTAATATTTAGAAGAACTTATTCATAGAAATTAACTATTTTGTCCATAACCGTGTGTTCATATATGTATAATCCCCTGCCACAAAGAACAGCTAACTGTCATCTTTGAATGTGTTGAATACATTTACATTAGGTTGGCCCAGACTTCGGTGTAAGTCGCCATGTTCTAAGTCGTGTTGAATACGGTTGCACAAAATGGTCCAGAAGATGCGCATTCGCATTTAATTTTCAGCGCTGCCCGAAATGGAATCGGGGTCGGGGTGGTCAGTTGGTTGCGGTTTGTAGCTTTACCAGCAGATGCCGCCAGAAAATTAGAAAAATTACACACTGGAGCTTCAAGAAAAATAACGTAGCTAATAATGCGTAATAGTGCATCTGCTGGTTTTGCGTTAGAAATTATGAACAAAGCCATTTAAGTTTAATACTGATATTTATTAATTTATATACATCACATTAAGTTCCACATTAATGACTCGGTGGAACAAATTAAAAAGGTTTTCATGAAAATAAAATCAATTACATTCAGGAATACTGATAACAAACATAAAACTTTTGTGTTCTCTTTATTCAATTGCTTTAGACTTTTAATTAATATAAATTGTTTTAGTTTTCCTCTGTTAACATACAGGTGTTTAGAAATCATTAGGCCTTTATTGCAATTTTTGTACCCACTTGATATCTTTTTAACCTGTGTTTAAAACTACATCAGTGTTTGATCCCGGAATAAGCCGGAGTCATGATGTAGCTTTGTGCTGAGGGAAAATGAGTTTTCTTGCCTCCTCTTAGCCTCTCCTGTGATGTATTATTCAGTATCTTCCACTGCAGATTTATTACCAAACAAGGTAACAAACCTTATGGCCATGACTTTCTAATAACTAACATTTTTCTTTTCATTTCCTGCTCTTAAAAGAAAAAATTTTTAGCTGACCAAGGTTGGATATATTGCTCCATAAACCAATCCCCTTTTATAGTTTTTCAAATTTAGTTAAGTCTAATTGCCTTCTTACAGACCCACTTAATATGTAACCCGTTGCGTAGCTCACTTATTAAATCTCTTCGATCTGACTCTCTTCCTACCCTCAGTGGTACATGATCAGTATAGTTCACATCTACAGCCGCTGGAGAAACAGTGAAATCAGATGCTATGTTAATGGACAACTCGTTTCTTATGGAGACATGGCATGGCACGTCAACACAAACGATGTAAGTGTATTTCGTTTTACTCTCACCACTGTAGGACTGACTGAGGCTGCCACATTGATAGTTTTAATGGCTGAAACTTGTTACTCTATAAATATGGATGGATAAAGTTTGAGGATCCATTTCTAACAATTGTGCTGCACTAGAGGGTGGAAGTTGGAATATAAAGCATTTTTAGTTTAGTGTTATATTTTGTCTGTATTTACTGAACTTTCAACAAATAATTTTGAAAAAGTCACATCATTAATTGATTAGTTTGGATGGTCATTTCTGATGCTTTAATGAAAGCTTGATCAAGATTTTGAGTTCTCTCTAAACATATTTGATTTGTTCTTTCCCAAGTTGTATGAGTCTTACATACTGACTCATACTTATACTTTAGCTGCAATGCAATTACCTGCTGATATTTTAAGTTATCCTTTAATTTGATCCTAAATGTAATCACAGCACATATTCTCATGGCCCCTGAGGTTATATTGAGGCTTCATATCTTAATAACTCAGAGAGTTTCATCGTTCCATTAGGGAATTGTCTCTGTAAGGAGAAGTATAACACAGAAGGTGAAACAAACCACAATGGCAAAAATTTAACCAAACATTAAATCTTTTTTCCTCTCTGTCTAATTCAGCAGTTTATTAATTTTTTTCTTGGGTACCAAAGTACAAAATGATGTAGCCTCTCCTTCCATGTCCCTCCTGCAGAGTTATGATAAGTGCTTCCTCGGGTCCTCGGAGAGCGCGGATGCAAACAGAGTATTCTGCGGGCAGCTGGCAGCAGTCTACGTGTTCAGTGAAGCCCTCAATCCTGCACAGATATTTGCAATTCATCAGCTTGGGCCAGGCTACAAGGTATGAGGGTGACTGAATTAGATTACATGTAAGCAGTCTGCATTACCCATCAATCTGTGGAATCAATGGCCAGTACTGCCCTGCCACGGTTCCTTCACCTTGTGTCTCCATCTTGGGAGCGTCGGTTTTCAACCCAGATAAACCGCTACATAAATTACCTGCACCTGGGGAATAATGGCACAATGCATGGAGGGAAGCGCTGAGGGGATAGAGCCCTGAGCCCACTTAAATCAGGTGTAGCACTCCCAAGCCTCTTGACAAAGACCACAAGACTGATTGTGAATATGGAAAGATGCTGACCCACCCAGAAGGGGATTCAGCTGTGAATGTTTCAGGGTGAGAAAATATTTGGTTTGCACATTTTTGTATTTAAATCCGTTTTATCTAGGGTTCTAATCCCGTAAGGGTAGGCGGAGAGAGGAGCTTGGTGCATCATGGGAAGTCTTCCAGCAGTACGGGCCTATAGGATAATTAGGAGAGGGTGCCAGTCCTGTGAGAAACCTAACTGTGAGCTTTATTAAAAAGTCTTTAATGTCTAGAGGGTTGCACCCTGAACAAAGGGCCGTAGGGTAATATGAGCTCTTTAAAATCTAAAGTACCGGTGTCATTAGATAATGTGTTTCTTGAATGATTAGTACAGTAACTTCATATTGTCGAAGTTTCATAGTAAAACATTGCTGGTCATCCCATTTTGTCAGGCATGCCTGAAATTAAGCTTACTGTTTGGTTTCATCTGGCTTCATTGATAAATATATTTTGGTGTTACCTGCATTCAAAATTTAGGTTCAGGGAGTGTTTCCTAATGCTCCCTATAGGAAGCATACATAGGGTGAATAGATTGAGTGTCTAAACAACAACATAGGAGACCATTTGAACAGAGTTGCACCCACAAAGCTTGCAAAGCCGTTATTTGACCCTTTCATTAGGTGGACAGGTCTTCACCCACCTGTGGGCCTCCAGGAGATTCACACTGTAGAGCGTCATTAGATAGTCCATGCACATGGCAATGGAGTGGCTCACACTGTTGTTGCAATGCACCAATGTGCAGCCTTAGTGCTCTGCAGTGTGCTGTACTCTACCTGTCACCTGGTTAAAGATCAGATCACTGAGAGGAGACACTAGGGAGTCAGAGACTCAGGTTTGGATGTACTCCAAAGGAGGAGGAGGAGGGCAGCTGCTCCTCGTCTCAGTTATATTGACAATTACTGAAATAGAAATGATCGGTGAGTTGGCATAGGCCTAAGAGACCTGCACGGCCCGACTGATGCATAAAAGGCAAGAAATGTGTGTCTGCAAAATGTTGCAGACATCCTGGATGAAGCAATGCAGGGCAGACTGCTACTGTCACTTTCAAGGATTGCCAAACTCAGGCGCTTTCCCTCAGCTGCAGGGCTTTTTTCATGACAAACACATACATTTTCTCCATTTTCTCCATTTGTCACATTAATCAAATTGTCTTATTAAATTATTTTTTAATAAGAAAAAAAGAACAAATAAACTTTCCTTTATAAAAGGGGCAAATTATTTTTTTTAGAGGTTTAGTGTGACTTTGTTTTATTTAAAGTACTCCTATTCCTGTAATTATTGCTGAACTTCTTTTTTATTTCGATAATAGTTTTAAAGTACTTTGTAAAGACCTTTTGATATCTAATTTAAGAATTTTTGAAATATAAGTGGGAAAAAACAATCTATGAAAATTATCTACAATGATCAAGAGGATTGTTTCACAGTGTTTCGCCTGACACTCTGTCACACAAACCTTTAAACAAGGGATGCGTTTCATTTTATTTTTTATTTTTTATTTTTTCTTCCAACATTTCTGTCCATTTAACACCAGCCCTGTGTCCTCTCTAGACACTATTTACAGTTTTTATTGACAGTAAGGCATCAAGTCAGTGTATATACCATGTAAAACCTACATTATAGAAGATTATGAGATAGATGGCTGTGATTTCAGTCGGCTCTGTGAAAGCCTGCAGATTCCCAGGAGAGCACATTGTTTGCTCTTTTCGCTAATGGCTGGTGCCTTCCCTTTTCCCTCCTTAATTGTGGCTCTAGACCTTCTATTAGACAGGTAACACACAAAGTCCTACGGATTTCTCATAATAATGAAGAGCATGTCCCAGGCAGACAATTACCAGCAACTGATGAAGCTGTAAATGGTGCTGTAAATGGTGAGGAGGAGTGAGGCAGCCAGGTGGGTTGATGAGGAAGGTCAGAAAGTTGTCAGGCTCACAGATTGATTATTGTAATGGAGGACTGTCCAGACGTTGAGAGGCCTGTCTGTTTGAATTGAAAGCTGCCAGGACGAGTGTGAGTGTATCAGATTGCAGCATCTGCTTCACAATACATACATTTTATATCTGTTGAGCTCCGTGGATGGTGTATGATAGATTTTCTGATCCATAGTCCTGTCATTCATGTTTGATGTTTGACACACTTTCCATTTCTCACACAGCGTATTGAATTTAACAGTGACTTCTGCAGTTCAAATGAAGGGATTATTTTATCCCAGGTTTACTTTTTCACCTGCAGTATATATAGATTTATGGCTGTAAATCTAAAAGACTTGTTAGTCAAATCTATTCCCCTGGCTCTTTTCATATTACTCTTTACACTCTGGGCTGAGATGAACTTCTGGTGATTGAGGTACCAAACAACTCCAGCTGTATATTATGGTTTTGATGACTGACTTGAACTTATCAGCGAGACATAGCATCAAGAGGGGTCTGCAGACACCGAGGCTGACAGCAGCTCACTGTCAGTGTGCTCACAAGCCTTAGGGGAAAGTCTAGGAAATTGTGGGCTGAAGGATTCCTAGAAGAAAATCACAACTTTGACAATGTGCATAATGAAGAATATAATCCTCTTTGTATGGGAGCCAACACAACAAAAGTTAACAACTTTGTTTTTATTTTTGTATTTGAATTGCTGTACCTATTATGGCTTCTGGCTCTGCAATAAAGCGTGGTCTGGATTCATAAAGTGAGATCCATTATAGCAATATCCAGGGACATCGTCACTGAACTCAAAGACGTAGTCACTGAATTGGCAAGTCAAAAAAATGAAGCCATGACTTATGTCCTCTTATATGATGTACTTAAACTTATTTTTATCACTACCCTATGTGTTCTATGTGAGCCCAGTGAATTTTTGCCAACACTGCTCTGCAGCATGTTCCACAGATCGTTGTAGAAGAGACGGAGGAGCTGCCGAGTTCTGGTCCTCCCTTGTCAAGAAAGATGAATGTTGACTCTGTGTAGGGGCCGTGCAGTAATGCAGGTTCTGAGGTAGAACATTAGATGACAAACTCACAGAAAGAGATGTCTGGGGTTTTATACAGGTTTACACATATACCTGCAAATGGAGGCCTATTTTTAAAAAATGTGCCTGTGAGTGCCTCAAAGCTTTCAATGGAGCAACAAGTCAGTCTTTTTTCACAAGCAGGAAGTGGATAATCCCACAAGGCTCTACAAGAGAAAATGTTGTTTTTGTCTGTGTCAAAAGGATTAGCAGGTTTTTTTAATGAACCTAAGTTAAGGAAATAGATGAATTGGTCAATAATTCTCTGTTTTGTAATGAGCTAAAAAAAAGTTGATTGATTACTTGATTGATTACTTCCCTCGATTACTTCCCTCGATCTGGATCTGTAACAAACGTAATCCTTGGCCAATGGCCAAACTTTCTGAGATATAGTCTGCTAACTGACCACACATAATATTCTTGGCAGTGGTAATGAAAGAAAAAACAAGGATCTATTGATATTTATATTAAGCTTGTGTGAAGTCAAATGTTATGCTGTATAAACTATTCTCTTTGGTAAGGAAAAGAGGGTGAGAGTCAGAAGAGGAACCAGAGATGGGATGAAATTTTGTGCATCTTTTCTTATAACGAGGCCCACACTAGGGGAGGATGACAGCTGGAGTGTGCAATCGAATTTTGGCTAAACCTAAACTTAGTCAGCATGAGAAGGTTTTCCATCCAGCCATCTATCTATAGTAGAACAAGCCAAAACAGTCACTCTCTCCATGCTGCATGAATTAAAATTGAGCTAATTCATCACACAAAATTGTCATTTAGGAAATTAGCAACTCTCAAACACACTAGAAGAATTTCCACACACAAGGTTAAATTTCGAACATGGAGTGGACACTAGAAAATTTGATGATGATTGACGATATTCTTTCAATCTGCTTAGCCCACAGGTAACAAGGGCGTGTCCCCAGCTCTTCAAGTAGCTGCCCTGTTTCTTGAAGGGAGTTGTGGGGGTGAGAAAGGAGGAACAGTGCCCTTATTCTTTTATATGACTGGCTGGTCTGTGGAATGATGCTGTTCCGCTGCAGGGTTTGTAAGCCAACAACCCATGAGATCATTATTTTCACACCGTGACAGGGCTCACACTAAAGTGCAGGGCACTGGAGCTTGTTATTCCTTGTCACTTGGTATCAATGAGTGGGAACCTTTTGAAGGATGTTAGAGACTGAATGATGAGATGCATGCTGGCTGTTGTGTGGACTTGATCAAGGCAGATGAACAGAAAACCCATTTTGCTTTTATTTTTTATTTTTTATCATCTGACTGGAAGGAGATGTGCCATAACAGTAAATGTGGCTCAACCCTCTCACTTTCCAGAGCCCCGCTGTAAAACTTTTGATAGAATACTGCTGCGAGGCGAGTGACCGTGTCAGCCAAATTACAAGAATTTTGACCACTATCATTCGGAAACCGTTAAATGAGAAACCCAGAGGATTTTCTTCCGGGATTAGGAAACGTACAATATTTGCATTTGAAATAGTTTGGTGATAAGATGATTAAAGTGTAGTGTTGGTCTGTATTTGTAGGAAGTGTCACAACATAAAGAATATAATTAAACAATGTGGTGTTAATGTGGAAGGTGTTGCCACCTGCACTTTAGAGGGATTCAGAACGGAATGTATAATCATTGTACGACTGAAAACCCGATTCAGCTCGCCTTTTTATCCATTTACTCCCTTACTGAAAGCAAGCCGCCTTGATATCGATGCCTTCTAGGCAGGTGCATGAACCCTGTTTGCTGGTGTTGCATAACATATCGCATTGATCCCCGATATGTAGAACGAGAGGGGTGTTTCTTCTGTTACTTCAGCTGTTTCTGTCCCTCTCTATCTTATCACCCTGTGCGCTTGCTGTCAATGAATCCAAGAGGGAAGGAGAAACATTTCTTTCATCCATTATTAATTCAACCCTTCTGATTAGAGGAATTGATTTCCTTATAAAGCATATTCCATTCAAACTGCAATGACAGACTAATTCAGCTCCTCTGTCAACAGCGAATTGATTCAGTGAATTAGGACTAGTCTGTTATCGATCTGCTATTTGTAATGTTAGCCATACTGAATGTGTTTCTGAACCACTGACTGCTGGAGCATGCAGGCTGTTTTTTATTTTATGCAGCCATCAAGACTGTTGCTGTTGGCATAAAGAAATTTCCTGAGACATGACATGTTGAAGACATATAAGACACTGGATTGATCCGTATAAAGAGAAGTTTCATCATTGAAATCATTAAGTCACCAGCATATTCCATTAAGATTTTATGAGAATTATAGGCAAAAAGGGTCACAACAGCGATATGATTTGCTATAAGGTATATAGATGAAACCCCTCTCAATGCAAATTATATTTTAAGCTTCTCCTCTGTCTCTGAGAGTGAAGTGGGAATTCATTAAATCTGATGAGCAAACACCACGTACTACATTATAATCTTGACAACTATTTACACAATGTTGTGACTGCCATCTTTCGACTTTTGTTTGAAGGTTTTTTCTGCCAAATTACTGAAACTCATCTTATATTCGCTCCTGTTCCAGGAGCGCAAAGTGTATTTGAACAGAAAATGTGTTTCTTCAGTAAAGAAACCTGTGAAATAAGACCCCTGTGAGACACAAAATATAAAATCGTAGGCACAGTAAAATACAAACCAAATCTTTTCATGTATATATTTCATGTATTGGAAATGGAATTACAGTCCCTGTTTGTCTTGCTTCCCTTTTTTCTTGCACTTTGAATGTAGCTTTTCTTAAGCAATGTAACACCTCACAAGAGCTTAATTTCAATACTGCCCTGACACAGACTTGCTTATTGTTGTTTGTAATTGCAGTAGTTTGCACTGTTTGTACCAAGATAAAAATCCTGACATCTACAAATGTGTTTGCTGTTAAAAAAACAAAACATTAATCTTTGTCATTTTTCGTTCTTGAATCGATATTCTTTAGTCAAGTTATAATTAAAAGCCAACACCCAGGAGACACTGACAGGGTGCATGTGCAGGAAGGATCTACTTCATTTGTCACTCTCCCTCTCTCCATCCTCTCTGTCATTCCCCTTCATTTGTTCACTCTCTTTTTTCTTTCAGAGCACATTTAAGTTCAAGTCAGAGAGTGATATCCACTTAGCAGAGCATCACAAGCTGGTGTTGTACGATGGCAAGTTGGCTAGCTCCATCTCCTTCACCTATAACGCCAAGGCCACTGATGCTCAGCTCTGCCTGGAGTCCTCGCCTAAAGAGAATGCCTCCATCTTTGTGCATTCACCACATGCCCTCATGCTACAGGTCAGTTTCTTTACTCCGAGCCAAATCTAACTCTGTGCATCCCATACTCTGTTTCTGTTGCACTGGTTTTTAAAATGTCATTATACATGTGTGTTTTATTGGCTTTGAATTCTCCGTACAGGATGTGAAAGCCACAGTGACTCACTCCATCCACAGTGCCATCCACTCCATTGGCGGGATCCAGGTGCTGTTTCCCCTCTTTGCTCAGCTGGACTATTATCAGATGAAAGACTGTCAGGTGGAAATCACTGTTTGGTAAGAAATAGAAATATTATGTCTGATGCAACATAGTCAGACATGAGGGGTGTTGAGTTTGCTCATGTTTGAAAATACCTAGCATCTTGGAGATAACGTCTCAACATCCAGAATCGATGGCCGTTGTTTGTTACATATGATACTTTTCTCTGCATCATATACTGTAATTGTTCTCATGCATACTGAATCACTGTAGCTGATCACTGTGGCACACTGATCCCAATGTATCTGCAACCAGCCACGGCCTGTTTAAGATAGGTGAAGAGAATCCTTTATTCGTCCCACTACATAGACTGTGTAAAAAAAGCTTCATAAGTAGCCATGGTCAAGCTTTGGTCCAGGTCCCATTATCACTACCAACTGGTTCAGACTCCTCTCATCCCAATATACTAAGCTGGCCAGTCCAAAGCTTCCTCACTGTGCCCTGAATGGAGTCTGAGCTCTATTTTTATCCCGTGTTAGTCATTGACAGCAGTCCGTCTGGATAGATAGACACAGGGCTGGCCACATAGCAGCACAAACCCCTAATGCCCGGAGCTCTCTCCCTCTGTAGTTCCCTCTCATCTCTGCCCTCTGTTCCTCTTTCTCCCCCAGTAGCATGTGGAGTCACTTTGTCCTTGTCTCGGCTCGTAGACTGAGACCATCTAAAGCCTGTTGGGCTCAACAGGCCCGGCGAATAGTGATTTCATAAACATCTTTCCTCCTTGTACTTTAGTTTTTTTTACCACCTTAAATTCCAAACAGTGCTGATTTAACAACAGTCACTGCTGCTCTGCCAAATTAAAAAGGCTTTGCTTGCAGTAAAGGATCATGGTCTAGAAACCAAGAGAACACAGAGCTGACGGTTACCCGGTTCTGTATGAGTTCCCTCATAGTTGGAGCTGTGTTGAGAATTGAGCAACATAACTTAATTCAAGTGACAAGGTAGAAAGGGCAAACAGCAGAGTGAAGGTCACATTCAGTCATTATGCATGTATGCAGTGAATGTGCAATATGTATGGGCAAGCGTGCGCAGGAGTGATTGTGTCTTTGTGATTGTTGTGCTGGAGTGGAGGCCACTGGAGAATGTGAGGGAGAGACAGTTAATAAATGTCACCGAGCACCACTGTCACTCAGCCAAAGGGCTTCAAGTGAAAAGCCCCCTTTCCCCCACCTCACACACGCTTATGTACTACTTTCCCAAGTTGCCTCGTACGTTAGGACATACACATCCTGTTAAAACTCACCACCCCGGACATCTCTGTGTTCCTAGTGCAGGGAGCCAACCTGTTTTTCTGATTTGAAGAGGGATGAAATTGGGGAGCTGGAGTTCCCAG
Organism: Scophthalmus maximus; assembly: GCF_022379125.1. NCBI lineage: Eukaryota > Metazoa > Chordata > Actinopteri > Pleuronectiformes > Scophthalmidae > Scophthalmus > Scophthalmus maximus. Next base: position 9,978,120 of record NC_061525.1, read on the forward strand.
CTGATTGCTGACATCCTCTGAAAATGCCCTTGTTTTTATCCCCCCTGCTCTGTCTCTGTCTCCTCGTGCTGCTGTACTTTGTAGAATAACTCCCTCACCACCCGAATGGTGTGTGGATAGATGGGTATTTTATTTCTGTGTGAGAACTTGTGCTTTCTTGTTTGGCAGTGCCACTCTCCTGGCCTTTCTGTTTGAGTTGCTCAAGAGCTCTGTGGCCATGCAGGAGCAGATGCTGGGAGGAAAGGGCTTCTTGGTGATTGGATACCTGCTAGAGAAGGTTAGTGGAGCTTCTTTGACATGTTGCAACGGTTTGCCAAACTCAAAACAGGCAGCAAAATCATACAGTTAAAAAAAATGTTAAAAAGAGAACAAATAAAAACAAATTGTAAACCTTCTGTAAGAAATACAGTTCAAAAGAAATCAAAACTCAATTAAAATCTGGAAAGGCCGATATAAGTTTATTTTAAGAAGGGATTTAAAGGGAGATCACTGACACAGATGACCGGATTTTACTGGGACTGAGACTCGACTGAACAGAGCCATTGCTCATGTTAACATGTCAATGTATGAGCTGAATGTACAGTATGTTAATTATCTTTTCAGTGCTTTGTGTCCTTCTCAAGTGAAATCATGAATGGGGATGTGTAGTTGTTACATGTTTTTTCACCGAGCATCCATCTGCTTTTGAAACGTATGTCACCTTCCCCGCTATCAGGATGCGTTGTATCTTGTCTGTTACTCTCCAAGTCCTGTCAGCAGTCTGATCTTCCGTTGCCTGTAGCAGAAACCTTGAATGGTTTTTGAACAAGACAGAGCTTTAAGAACAACACCAAAGGAAAACATCTCCCCCTTCCCCTGTTGGTTTCTTTCTCTTTCTGCGTCAGTCTTTACTCTATTTACCCATTTTGTGATGCAGATCCCGCACCTTGCCGGCCTCCCCAGAGTGTCGGCTCATTTGGAGTCATTGAGAAATGACTCCACTTTGTCACTCAGTGACTTGCCTGCCTACTTGCCTCAGCTGCTGTTAGCTAAGAGCCAGACACAGTCGGCACCTGAGAGCTGCAGTTTTTTTTTTTTGCTTCTTTCCCGCTGCCAGGTTTCACATTGCCACATATCGCACCATCTGTTCCTGATCTGTTTATGCCACACCTTCCCTCCTCCCCGTGCTTTCATTTCCCCCCCTCTCATGCCCAAACCAAGACGCCTCATGGGCAGAGAACAGGTGCCAGACAAGAGCTGTAATGGTCCTTGTCAAAGTGAAATTCTACCAAAGTCAAGCATCTACAAACCTTAATTTGTTCAGTCATTCAGTTTTGACATTCACACAAAACATGACGATGCTTTAAACCTTCATACCAAGGAACCAAAAAATGTCACATCAGAAAAAAATACTTATTCAAATCATTTCAACCTGTGTTTCTTCATAATTATTTTTAAGATAGTAAACAAAATATCCGCAATATTTTATCAGACTAATTTGATCAGTCGAAGCATGTAATAAATGAATACAAACATGAAACAAAGGGGTTTTTCCTCAACCTTCTTGTCTTAAACATCAAATCAGTTTGGTGCCTTTTTTTCTGATACTTTAAGACCGACTTTATATCTTTAGATTAGAACTTCAGATTCCAAAATGCACATTAGGTTGCTCACAGACTAAAAAATTTAAGAAGAAACAAATCTCTGTTTCTGACTGGTGTTACTGTATGTCTCTCAAATGTTTCTACCTTCTATTCAACTTAAAAACACTCACCTTTGTGACAGAGTTACAAATGAGCTTATTTTCTCCATTACATTTCGGGTTTTCTGCTTTTTGTAAGTACATACAGTATTTCATGTTCATAATGCAGTCAGTATCAAGGAGGTGGATACATGCTCACAGCAAAATGGACTTGGCAATGTAATGTGTTTTAACATGGCGTGTGCTTTTTCCTACAGTTATCACGTGTGCACATCACCAGGGCTGTGTTAGAGCAGTTCCTCTCCTTTGGAAAGTATCTGGAAGGTTTGACACACGGGGCACCACTGCTGAAGCAGCTGTGTGACCACATCCTGTTCAATGCTGCCATCTGGATCCACACCCCTGCCAAGGTGAGCAGGTAACCCGGCCCATGGCGGGTCAGGTGTCTTTGCATGTGTTTGGGCTGGTGTTGATGCATATTAGGAACTGTCAAGGAAATTGGGTTGGAATTTTGCTTGTCGTAAAGTATGTATTATGTATGCTGGTGTCTGTTTTAGTGAGATTCCCCTTAAACAGTGAATGATTGCATAGGTAGCAACAAAAACAGTACCAGTGAAATAGGATTGCAGATGGAAAAAATTAAAATCCACCCATATTTTTCTGTTAGACAGTTTCCCCCCTTTACAGTTTGTGTTTAGGACCCAACAGACATTCACCAAGTCAAGTGGAGAGGAACACATACACCAGTTACAGTACATTCTCACATTTACAAGATATTGAATAATTGCATAGTTCATTGCTTGCACCGACTTTCCCGTCCTCAACCTAAATCAAGTGTTTTAAATGAATTTTTCCTCCCTCTGTTTAAGTAATGACCCATGAAGAAACAGAATGAGGTACATCAAAGGAGCCAAGTTTGTGTGGCAAATACATTTGCCTCAGGAATGTGGCTGCTGGGTCCAAGTGGTGAATAAATAAAAGGAGCAAATGTGCAATACGCATTAATTACATGGACTCAGCCGACCTTTTCCAAGTAGACAAATGCATGTTTGAGAAAAACATGCTTTTTACTTTTCTGTTGTCATGGAAATTTCATTACCTACAATGTTGTTTTCAGGTATCTCCAGTGCTTATTTAAACTTGCCTCAAACCATATTGCATCATGACTCACATTTGACTCATTAATATCCTTTAATTCATGACATATGGGAAAAAGCATTTAGTGCTGCAAAGACTTGGTCGGGGATAAAAAATGTGTTGCTGATTAAACAGGACATGCTAATCATCAATGAAAAGAGTGGAGCCTGCGACAATTATGTAATTATATATTATAGGGTCAGTGACCATCCCAACCATACACCTGGAAGGATAATAGGGTCATCTAGTGCGATCCACGTCAGTAAAATATCTTGGTTATTCTACAAGGGTATAAGATTCAGTGGATTAAGCTGTCATTATAAATACTTAAAAAATATACTGACACTGTTCAGTGAATAACATGAATGTATGCATATTTCTATGTTCCCCCTCCAGGTACAGCTCTCTCTCTACACGTACCTTTCCGCCGAGTTCATTGGCACAGCAACCATCTATAACACAATTCGCCGAGTGGGCACAGTGCTACAGCTCATGCATTCACTGAAGTACTACTACTGGGCCGTCAGCCCTGCAGACAGCAGCGGCATCGCGCCAAAAGGTCTTGGTGAGCATATTAAGAAATTGTATTTTTTCATCATAAGTCAAGCTAAGGTTATTTGTTATGGTTTTGCTGTGGAATATGTTTTGATTTGATTTGGGTCGCTGTTTATATAAACTGTTTCCCATCCATCCGGATGCTCATGCAAGTGAAGCTTGTTGTTTTGGAAAGGAAATCGCTGGTTTGCAAAACCAATCACAGTCATTGTGTGCAGTCGTAAACCTGCAATCTAAGTGTCGTCCCGAACTGGCAGCAGCTCCCCCACATTTGAGAATGACTCATCTCCTCATGGAAGTGTTTGCCTGTCAGCTGTTAGGGCCGTGGCCATCACAGCAGATGACAGTGAGGCAGACACACCACATCAATACTGTCATCTCTCTAGGGTGATCGGTGGGTGTGAGGCCTTTGAAACCTGGGCCAGTAGTACGATTGGCAGCCTCAGTATGTGGAACAACTGAACGTCACCAAGCATGGCCATGGTGGAAGTGAAAGTGCCCTTGAATTGTTGTTTCCTTTATACCATTGTCATAGTAAAAGGCTCTTTTTTTACGATATCAGACCCCAGTTTATCATGCAAGATTGCCCTTATCTACTTCTTGAAGGATAAAAAGTTATTCCAAAATAGCTATATCAAGATAATTTCCCTCGTGGATCAATTAAGTATTTTATATTCTTTTTTCCCCCTCTGTTAGGATTGTTAGTAGTGCTGATCATTTCTGTCACTCGAACTTTACATTTATTGACAAAAAACAACAACAAATCCTCAGGCAGTGTCAGAATGTGCTAAATATCGCAGCATTCTAGCTTATTTATGCTGCATCCTACATCAAGGGTCATGTAGGGCTTACATTTGTGATGATAGGAGTGGGGGTCATCGAAGTTGATTTCATACTAATGGGAGCAGTGACCCATAGACTGAGGTTAGATGGGGCAATATGGGCACTCAAATCTGTAAATTAGGTCAGTCCACGAGCCCTTCAGTCTCACACTTCCTGATTTGATTTGTTCATTATCTCATTTACCTACACTCAGCAGTGTCCCTTATCCTTTATGCTCTGCAATGCAACTTTAGAGGACTTAATGCGTGATGAAAACGTTGGACACACTGTAAGATAGTTTGGCTTAAATGTCAAAGGGAGGTGGCAGGTAAGCAGACTCAGCAGACATGTTGACTCTTCAAAGTGAATGTTTATTTACAGTGCTCTCCATTACACGTGTAACTCAGTCAAAATTAAAGAAAATACATACTCGTAAAAACTCCAAAAAAAAAGGCACCTGTTACAGCAAATCGCCCTCACCTTGTTCTTCCTAACTGAGAAGCAAAAAAAATAAATAATTGCCACTGAATATATAGGGTGTTCGGTTAACACCTACATTCCTTCAACCCATACCAGTATTTACTGAGGGATGAAACATACAGTGATTGTAACACCAGGAAATATAAACTATCATTTAGCTCCTTTCCCAAGCTCCTTACATATCTAACTCACTTTTTGAAAGGTACGCATCTTAACAGATTTTTGCTTACAAAGAATAAACTGACTAAACATTTTAACAAAAAAAGAAATCCCCACCAATTGGTTTAACCCATGATGTCAGCGATGACATCACCAACACCATAAAAAACAGGAAATTCTGGGCGGGGCCTCTTTCAAACAATAGACCTGCATGGTGGCTCTGAACGAAGGAACAAACAATTGTAAGTATGGACAAAGAAACAAACAATTAAACAATTTCCAAACCTGCAACTTAATAAAGATAACTGAAAGTAACTTATGGCTGTGTTTTTGCTTTAACTTACATATGCTTTGGTGTGAACTAACATAATGCTAACACAAACAAACCATAGTTTGTTAAGCATAGATAGTCGGGTGAAGCAATATTACCTTAGCAATGCTAAATTACAGCAAAATGAACACATGTAGAGAATAATAGGATGATATGCAAGATGACTTTTAAAAAGGGATGAGTGTTGAATAAAGAGATCTCACCCACTTGGTCTCACACTCTAGGTTGTGTGTTTTTTGTTGCTTTCACCACTGCTGATAGATTTTGAATTGATGTTTGATGATGACATCACTCTGTTTCTGTGCAGCCTCAGGTCTCAATATATTTTGTCTTTGTATAGAAGTATTACAAGACAAAGTCGTTTTCTGTTTTATCTCAAGTCAGAGATTTCATCACGGGCTGTAAAAGTAACAAATTATACACGTGCCACAGTGTACTACTTATTGTAGTTCCTTGTGTCTTTGCTGTAAAAGAGTCACACTTAACGCAGTCATTTGTGAAGTAAAAAAACATGTTTTTATTGTCAGACGTTTTTAGTCGGCATAGCCATGAAACCAAACTCCTTTGCACTCATAATGACTCTGAGTAATATTTGTGGAAGAAATGCTTAAGGCTGATCTACTGAGATGTAAAAAATGTATGAAAGCTTTTCAGTGGTAAAAGGTTTCACTCGTATCGCGGTTATAGTAATTATGTTAATCAGGGAGTGAAGTGTTGCCCCTTTGATATTTTGGCATCCATGAAATTTTTTCTATACTTCAAGGCAACGAGTGGTATTTGGACAAATTGTGAGTAGATTTTGTTTTTGGAGTAAAAGCTTTCCAGTTATGAAAAGCAGGTTGTGAAGTTTTTCCCTTATATATATTTTGGGTTTGCTTCCTGTATTTAAATAAATTGATACAAAATAAATAGCTAAACTTTTATTACTTTATAAATGGTTCCAACTTTTGCCCAACAGATATTTCCCTTTCCTCTCTGGCCTATAATTACCTCTCACAAAACCCACCTCAATCACGACTTGGCCACTACCAATTCCTTGGATGAGCTATCTATTGAATGTTTTGATTACAAAAAAGTACAGATTTTAAAATCTTTTTGAGGAATCTTGGCTTAATGAAATGGTGGAAAGTTTAGCAAAGATGTGATGAAGAGACTTAAAAGGATGACACGTAGCTTTCTCATAGCTTTATTGCAAAGAAACCTTCTGTAAAATGATAAATGTTCAAATAGAACTATAAATAAGGCGATGATTGTTGCTGAATCTCTGATCCATGGTTCCTGCTGTAGGTGATTTTCAGAGTGGGCCTGGTTCCATTCATCTGCACTTGGTTGGCAGGGTAGTTTTTCTCTCTGTCCTTCTAAACTGAGAAGTAACCGAACAAGAACGGATACGAAGCAGGAGAGAGCCAAGCAGATAATGAAGTGTTCAATTTTAAGGACACAGAGGACATTGAAAACAAGTTCTTCCACCGCACTATTTTTCTGGAAAGGCCTTCTATTTCCCCTCAGGTCTTAATAGAGAGTGCTACCAAATTAAGGACATATATCATGTGGTTATACACAGAATCATCGCAGTCCCTTAAAGACAACATGCCCATTGCTCAATTTTTCTCAGCCTGTGACATGGACCACAAGTCAACACATGATCTGTCTCAATCTCCATCACTCTCCTTCTGTCTCTGTCCTGCCTGTGCTTTTTCTAAATAATGAGAAATGAGATTAGCAACAAAGCTGTTTGGCCCGTCACCGCATTCAGTTCAAGCCGCTTCTGTCTCGTTCGCATTGTGGGAGAAGTCACCAGTGACAGATCAGGTAGAGGTGCTTCAAAGGAATAAAATGATCAAGGCTTCTGGTTGAATTCATTTTGTGTGCCCCTTCCTACTTATGAATTAATCTCATGTAAGACACACGGGGAACAATTTGGTGTTGGCATGCGCTTCTCTCAACACTGCCTTCCTTTATTTACACACCTGGGAAATCCACAGGAGTAAGAGGAGGTTTTGGTCGTGCATTTGGAAAGTTGTTGAGAGAAAGGGATGAGCTTCACTGTTATTTTCTCATGTTTTCCCAATGTGTCTTATGAAATTTAAAACATAAATATCAACTTGAGAGAAATTGTATAAACCAATTATTACAGCCTCAATTAAAAAAATATTGTTTTACGTTTTAGTGTTTTATCAGCCTTTGTTTATTTAAAAACAAAGGCAGTGAATATATATATATATTTTAATTTTCTATTTAAATGTCTGCACAGGTATACAGGATGCATATTACTGTTTGCTGGGAGTTATTATTCATAAGCTGAAAAAAGAGATTTCCTGCATGAATCACATGGACATAAATTGTTTTTCAATAAACTCTTTCCCCTTGTGCCCTCTGGAAGTCTAGTAATCTGTGATTGAGAAACAAGAGCTGTGCAGACCTGCTGAGCATAATTGGTTTTGAATAACTTGGATACAGTGGCTGCGGTAATAATGTTCTTATCATCCCTTCCATATCAGGGTCTGTGCCTGCACCGGTTTTTCTTCCCTCACTCTATTAATCAGTGTCAGGATGCGTTGGAACCTGCCATCCTCCTGCAACCTCCGAGAGCCTCATCATTGATTACATTGGCTGCTGGAACAGCAGGATGGTCAGGTGGTCTGCTTTTCTGCTGCTGTTTTATCTGTCATGAAACTGACCCCATTTCAAATGAACATGTGTCAAGTCGAGGTGGAGGTTTGGGTTTGTGAAGGCTGAGATCAGAATAAAAACACTGGTCCAAGAGAACAATTGTCGCTGGGAGGCTTTTGCTGTTGTAAATGTCCCAGTTACCGTTTGCTATTGTTTTTCATTTGCTACCTCTGCAAATGCAAAACATCCTGTGATTTCTATGCCAAGTTTTACCACCGAAATAGAGCCTTTTGTGGTACAGTGAGAATACTGCTGATCGTAAGGGGTCAATGTATAGCATATCCTGTATTCTCTGTGTTTGACTCAATAGCTCTGTGTTGTATTAATCTGCCTGTTAGTGTCCTTACTCAGAGTCCCTGTAAGATTCATGACAGGGATGGTTTGCAACGTGGGGCTAACTTTGGTGTGCCAAAATAACCTTGGTGGATTCACTCTGGGTAATTTTAATGAGATGTTGGCCTGTGTGATGGGCAGGTGTGACTATGGTGACCTTGGGCGGGCTGCCCGGGCACTATGCTGTGGCCAAGGCTACCTGGGATGCTCACAGACTTTGGATGCAGTATAAATAACAAATAAATTGCCCTCCTGATCCTAAACCATGCTATGTGTATAAACTATAATCTGCTAATTGTTAATGTAGAAATTCTCCTTTGTTTCGGAAGTGGGTGTTTGGCTCTGTTTGCCACACTCTGTCTTCGTTGTTGGCAAAACCTGGCGAAAACTTTTGATACTCACATTCAAGGTGAATCCAGCGAAGCTGACTCAGCAAACAAAACTGAAGACGACTTTGAAAAGTGTTTTTCTGCAATGTCAATGCAAAAGAGGAGAACACATGACATCACTGAGAAACATTTCAGTATCAATCAAAAAACATCTAAAGGAATTTAAGATTGAGATGGACAAAATAAAGGATCTTCTTAGGTTCATCTGCCTACTTTTTAATTTTTATTGCTTCTCTACTTCTCTCTCCAACTGCAGATGGTCCAAGGCCGACCCAGAAAGAAATAATTTCTCTGCGGGCTTTCATACTTCTCTTCCTCAAGCAGCTCATCCTGAAGGTATGTTCCACCTGTCCTCGCGCCTCCCAGCCCCTCACATGACTTGATTGCTTGATGTTTGAGCTGCACCAAGAAAATATGCAGGTCTGCAGATAATTATCCTTCCACATTCTCTAACAGGCTTTCCAGGGCATGGCAAAAATGAGGGAATCTTAATCACTAGACAGAAAACATGCTTAAAAAAATACCAGAATTGTCATCGCAGGTACCTTCATTAAATACCAAATAGAAATGTTAAACACTGAATGCCAATATAATTTCTATGACCTGGAAAGCATCGGGGGGCGGGGGCGATCCATTATGTTTTTTCTGTCCTCGGCAGGCAGGCAAGATTTGGCATTAACATACCAGTTTCTGTTCAACACGGTCTCACTAACAAGCGTACAGGTTTCAGCAACAGGCAGACCTCTACTTAAAACTGGCCCTGCTCTGTAAGAGCGTACTGCCCTGCTGACATCCGTGCAGCCCAGTCTCTGAATATTTTTAAGTCCCATTTAAAGACCCACCTCTTTTCACTAGCCTTCGATTAGTGTCTCCTTTTTAACTGCCAGTGCATAGTGTTCCCTGGTTACCTTTTAAATTTTCTTTTTGCTTTACTTTACCTATTATATTATTGTATTGTATAATTCTTTGTTTATTGCACTTTTCTTGTGAAGCACTTTGGTGCGGCTCAGCCGTCTGTAAATGCGCTATAGAAATAAATTGACTTGACTTGACTTGTGTATGTGAAATCAAAAACAAAAAAAAGAAAAGAAAAAAAAAATCTCAAGCCGTTTTGCCTATTTGATTCTTTTTTATGTATGTGTGAGTCTTGCAATTTTGGGCAATATCTTCGTGGTTGAAAATGATCATAACCATTATGATCAGCTTCAAAGGTTAATCACCTGGAGATACTCTCCCATGTTAATTTCCTACTGACTTTTGTGAAAATCCGACAGTGTGTTGTTGAGTTGTTTTGTACACACACATGGTAAGGGTGAAAACAATACCCTGCTCCTGGCAAAACCGGCGCTCAGAGTAAAACACTTAGATGCTTTTTGTCAGAATGTTGTTTAAAAATGTATACCTATATGATACATTGACTTTCCCAATTAATTGCCTTGTACATCACTTTTAAAATAATGAATATGTATCCTGTTTTTGCATTATTTCAGGACCAAGGTGTGAGGGAAGATGAGCTGCAGAGCATCCTGAACTATTTGTTAACAATGCATGAGGTACATGAGTGTGTCTCTGCTCGGAGTGAACTCACTCACTGTGTTTGTGTGCCACTTTGCTGCACTACGCTAAAAGGTTGCATTTCATTTTCATAGTTTCTATTCTAGGAGATGTGTATTTTTTTCCAGCATTTAAACTAATCGCCAGGTTGAATTCATCTTCTCGACTGGCAGAGCACTTTTCATTCTACAATGGCCAGGCACTGCCCCCAGGGGCCCAGTTGTACTCTGCCATTGCAGGTGATACAATTGCAAGACACACAATTTATCTTTGCTGCATTTGCGGTTACAGAATCTGAGCAAAGAACAAAAACAGTATTCTCTTTCTCAACCTGCTTCCGTTGGTCTTTTTTTTTTATCTCTCCATCATTGCCTTTTCTGCTTATTTATCTGCAGGATGAGAATCTACATGATGTGTTGCAGTTGGTGGTGGCCCTCATGTCTGAGCATCCAGCCTCAATGATCCCTGCTTTTGACCAGAGAAATGGAATACGGTAAGCCCCTAAGGGGAAGACACAATCCCCTCGCTAAAATGAAGAGGTGATTTTACAAAACAACCATAAGCACCTTGTGCTCATGCTGCTTCTGTGTGAAGCATGAATAATTCATATGTTCAGTGAGAAATAAACTATGCATGGAAAAGTAACAATATTAACATAAAATGACACAGATGATCAAACTTGCGATGTGTGATCTTATAAAGTATGAATGCACACTGCGTAGCACTACTTGTGCATTTTAAGGAAAAGACTGCTGCTTTCATTGGGATATTAATTTATTGCTAATGTAAATTCCCTCTGAAGGAAAGTGGTTGTCAGCTTACCAGTGCAGGACCTTTTAATCATCAGGACTATATTTTATTATGACAAAATAGTGTGCCGTTGCCAGCTTTCACTGCTCGTGTCTATTTCCAGGGTAATCTACAAGCTCATGGCCTCCAAGAGTGAAAGCATTCAAGTACAATCCCTTAAAGTCCTTGGCTATTTCCTCAAGCATTTGGGCCACAAGTAAGTAAACCATTCCAATATATTGTGTAGTAGATAGTTGAAAAGAAATTCTTTTATAATAAATCTCATAATGGTTTTTAAACACCAATTCTCAAAATCTCCCACACGCACACACAACTGTATTCCAATGTACACAGGTATGTTTGGCTAATTGCAAAATTGGCCAGTATCTTGGTGACTATTGAAAACTTACATAAGCCTTTTTTAATATAAACAATTGAAGTGGCCAAATCTGCAACATCTGTGTCCTAGCTAGCTGGGAGGAGTGATAGCGATAACTTTTAATGTGCTGAGTCCTTATCTGCCTATCTTTGCGAAGGCTGGCACAATACAAAGCCCCCATTGCCTTGGCTACAGGTGTGACACAGGACTAAACCGTGGACTTGGACTGTTTTAGTTTCTCAGGCTTTCTGGTCATCAACTGGTTTGTCTTTTAGCAATGTGTGTTTGGTTATAAGAGGCCATTTGAGATGTGATGGTTTCATGGATTCCCTGCTAAGCACATGACCACATACCACTCCTGGGCTGTTTCCAATCTGTTTTGCTGCTAACAGATGCTGTGGAGATTTGGGGTCCATCCTATTTCCCCTCAATTGGCCCTAGCCCTCCATTCTCCCACTCCAGCTGAAGTCATCATCTGACCAGCCAAGTTGTAAGGGCTGTTTGAAGTGGTTTGACGGGGTCGATAACCCGTACCCCTTGATCTTCAAAAGAAGATGGGATACCTTACCCAGGAACGTGCAAAATGGAGGGGTAGGGCCAAGGGGTAGGGCCAAGTGGCAGAAATGGGTCGGACCCTTTCTGGCACTGCTAAGGTAGCCCCTGGCACTTGTTCCCTGTCGTCCATTCCATTTCCTCTCTTTCTAATAATTCTTGTTTGAGGCCACAAATGCTGGATCTTTGAACCATTCATCACTATATTAATTGCTCAATCACGCAATTCAGTTTTTCAATGTTTTTAGGAGCAGCTTCTCGTGTAATCTTTTTTTGGAAAATATTTCGGATACTTCTCTGCGTACCACTAGAGGGAGCACATATACCACCAGTGGGACATGTACCATAAAGAACTTAGTTTTGTTTTTTTAAATTGAAGTGTTTAATTTAAAGTGCCAAATATATGTCTAATGCTCTCATCTCCTGTAAGCCTATAGTTAAACATATAGATGATTCATCCGTTCCTGTCACTTGTTTGAAAAAAGAACACCTGAATTCCTGGCATTGTTCCCTAAAATCATTACTTCACTAAAGAGAAAAGTGGAAGAGGTCCAAGTTAATGTCCCGCAGGGTGAAATAAATTATAAACTACCCACTGGGATGTCAGCACATCCTCTGTATGCTGCACATTGAAAGGGAGAGAGGGAATGCCTACGGGCGGATGCCTATGATTTAAAATGCGGGATGCAGGGTTGGATGGAGAATGTATGGGGGTTGTGCTGTGCTCACAGTTGTGGGGCACCAGGTGTGGTGGTATTACTGGTGCCTGGTGTGAATGGGGGAAAAGGACAGGCCACCCCAGGCACAAGTGAAAGGCCCATATCCTCAAGGGACAGTAGTGCTTTATGAAAGCCTGCTTTCCCCCCTCACTTTATTAGCTTTTGTACATTTTATAGCACAATACTAACTTTGAGCTGCAGTGCAGCTCATAAAGAATTAAACATGTTTCTTCAATGCTTTGCTGAGGTTATTATTTTTTTTTATGTATTATCTTATCTCTTTGATATTAGATATGGGTAACTCTTGGTCACATAGTCAGTATGACTTCAGACGCGTTGTACAAATAATTATCTTTTCACCTCTTTGTGCATGAGAAGAGAGAGAGAGAGAGAGAGAGAGAGAGAGAGAGAGAGAGAGAGAGAGAGAGAGAGAGAGAGAGAGAGAGAGAGAGAGAGAGAGAGAGAGAGAGAGAGAGAGAGAGAGAGAGAGAGAGATTTTTTTTGATTTTTAAAAACACAATGTTTATTTTAAGATTTACAAGAGACCATCATGGTCCTCTACAAATGAAATGAGAAAAAAAAACCAACATACAACAACAAAATAACAGAAAACCAGAATAAATCAGGTCATAAACAGAGAATTTTGCCCAAACTCCTCACGTTCCTCATGATACTCCACCGATTAACATAAACTTCAAGATGAAAAATAAAATGAATATGATATGTGCTTCCTGCTGTATGATCACATTATGTCTAACAACAGGGTATTTAATTCATGTCTTCTCACTGAAAAGCTTGCATGCATTTTTTATTTTAACCAATCCGCCTTTATTTTAACTTAAAGAATAGGAAAAATAGAGGGACTTTACCTGGATTTACACTAAAAGCCTTCACAACAAGGCTCAACCTTCGACTGTGTGTTGTTGGTTAAGTAGACTTGTACAAGTGCTACCTCAGCTTGCTATGCCTCATTAGTCTGCACTTTTCTACCAAATGATCACATTTAAGCAGTTGAGAGAAACACTTCTCTTCTCCAAGGTATCCCATTTGCCAGCCTCTGCAAAAAAAGAAATGTGAAGTCCCAACTCATTTTCAGGCAATGGCAGCATCTTTGGCTTACCATCGTGACAGCAGTCCTTATGCTGTTTGCAGGAATAGTTTGTCACTGTGGAACCTACTCAACATGGTCATACCTCAGTTGTATTTCTGGTGACAGGCTAACTTCGTTATTCCACACACCTCACAACGAAAATTCCCCCAATTTATGACAGCAGGCAGTTCCTGACACTTGTCCCCAGAGACTGGCTCCCCGTGGGTGAGAGGAGGGAAGCAAGCTGACGGCACTCACTGATCCTTTCAGTGGCTTAGGGAGCTCTAAACAGGCCACTTTTACCATCATGCGTCTGTGTGTTTGTGTGTGTTTATCCACAGGAGGAAGGTGGAGATCATGCACACACACAGCCTCTTTACCCTTCTGGGAGAGAGGCTCATGCTGCACACCAACACTGTGACACTGACAACCTACAACACTCTCTACGAGGTAACAGCACATTCTCCTCTCAAAAGTCCCAGCACTGGTGCACCATTGGTTTTTGAGTACAGAATGTTGGACTGATGTCTTCTCACTCCTCCCTGCACCAGATTCTGACGGAGCAGGTGTGCACACAGGTTGTTCACAAACCTCATCCCGAGCCCGACTCCACTGTCAAGATTCAGAACCCAAGTAAGCCTGTTACGTGTCACATTGGTTCTATTCCACCAGAAGTATTTTGTTCTTTGGTAGAACTGACAATTTGTGTATATTTGTGTTTTGTGATGTCAGTGATTCTCAGGGTGGTAGCAACCTTATTGAAGAGCTCCGCCCCCAGCACGGAGCTGATGGAGGTTCGGCGACTCTTCCTTTCAGACATGATCAAACTGTTCAGCAACAGCCGAGAGAACAGACGGTGAGCAGAACTTAAGCTGCCTTTTACCCGCCTACTCCATCAATTATCTAGCTGATTAATGCATCAAGGAGAAGAGAAACAGAAGAACGCTGTTCCCATGTACCATGTTTAATTGGCACATATTGATGGAAAATCATCCTTAGACATTCACATCTTATCTAGCAGATGTTTCTGTGACGGTTTTTCATTCCTGCTTTCTCTTTTTTTTACTCTCACATCCAACTTCTTCTGATACACGCACACACACGCACACTTTAAGACATATTTATAATTAAATTATAGGTCTTAGGAAACCAATGACCTAAATCAACAACATAATTAGTGAAAATTAATAGGCAGAAAGTGCTTTGTCAAGTCAAACTGTTGAAGTGGGGGAAAAAAGGAAACACTAAATGGGTTTTTAATTGCTGCCCCTTTTCTGTTTTGGCTGTCACTTTGTTTTGTGAGATACTGCTGCCAGATAAACAACCAAATGAATGAATGAATATATATATATATATATATATATATATATATATATGAATGAATGGCCAAATGATCTGGTATAATGTGAATATCAAATGCTCAAAGAATTGGTTTATACAAATTAAGATATAAACAAATCATTTTAAATGTCAATTGAGAAACTTAAAGTAGATTGTCATTCAAAAAAAGTCATTTTACCACCAACATTAACAGTAACTCTTAAACTTGCTGGAGATAAGAGGATCAGCGTTTTCTTAAACTTCTCAAACTATTGTGTCTTGCATTCTGCATACTTTTATTTCTTGATCATACAGTGATGTGTGTATTGCAGGTGTCTACTTCAGTGCTCTGTGTGGCAGGACTGGATGTTTTCTCTTGGCTACATAAATCCTAAAAACTCAGACGAGCAGAAGATAACTGAGATGATGTACAACATCTTTCGTATTCTGCTCTACCATGCCATCAAGTATGAGTGGGGAGGATGGCGTGTGTGGGTGGACACACTCTCTATAGCCCACTCTAAGGTGAGCACCGTACTATACAACAAAGACCTAACACTGACCTCTGCTGTCGAGGGAGACAGTTTTTTTTTCAGTCTGTCATATCTGAACGGTTGAGCTTCTTCTGAACTGAACTTTCCAGCATCACAACTACGCAGCTATCATCCTGTATAACATTGCCCTTTTTACAGGTGACATATGAGGCACATAAAGAGTACTTGGCCAAGATGTATGAAGAGTACCAGCGCCAGGAGGAGGAGAATATTAAGAAAGGGAAGAAGGGCTTGGTCAGTACCATCTCTGGTCTATCTGCTCAGGCCTCTGGCATTACGGGGGCAATTGAGATCAGAGAAATGGAGGATAACTCCCAGACACCTGAGAGTGAGACGGACTATGAGAGTGCTGACTCGCGCAACCCACTGGCTGAAAGGAAGGGGCCTGACGAGGGCCTGAGCAGAACGGAAGGTGTGGTCCATGGGGTCAGGGTCGAAGTCCATGACCTTCTGGTGGACATCAAGGCTGAAAAGGTGGAAGCCACTGAGGTCAAATTGGATGATTTGGACTTGTCCTCTGAAACTCTGGGAGTATCTGTAAATGGATCACTGGTGGAGGTGAATTCTCTATTGGACAATGTTTATTGTGCTGCTGTGGAAAAGCTCAGCAGTAACGGCAGCAGTATCCTGTTGCGAAAGAGCAGCATGGATGACAGGAATGCAGCCCCTCTCATAACACTAGATGATGACAAGGACATTATTGCTAACTGCAACAACTTCTTGTTCGGTAATGTGGCAGGCAGCATGCAGGACAAGCTACTGCCTGATCTCAGTCCAGCTGAGACCCTGGTCCTGCCAAGCCCAGAGCCTCCGGTGCAAACCACCGCCAGTGATGAACTGAACCTTCTAGCTCACATGACAGGCAGCTCTGAGCTTGGCTCTTTACCCAGCATCCTGGAGAAGGATGAGTTTGAACTACAGGCAGCCTTGGAGGGCATCA
This sequence comes from Scophthalmus maximus, assembly GCF_022379125.1. Lineage (NCBI taxonomy): Eukaryota > Metazoa > Chordata > Actinopteri > Pleuronectiformes > Scophthalmidae > Scophthalmus > Scophthalmus maximus. The sequence goes on from NC_061525.1 coordinate 9,994,577, forward strand.
GCTCTGTGGCTGATGCCAAAAGCCCAGTGCTCGCCGAGGGAGCAGCTGCGGTGGCATCTGACGGGGGCCCCTCGGCTGGTAAGACCAGCAGTACAGCAGATGCCACAAGCAACACTTCAGACGCCGAGAGATCCGATGATGGCAAGGACAAGGAGATAAAGAAGATTCAGACAACAGCCACCACACAGGTTCGTCTGAAACAATATCAGTTTATTAATATAAATTGAGTTGTCCAGTTGACCTGGAAGCTCTTTGCCAGGGGGAAATATAACAGTGGACAATCATGAATGCTGAAACTTTCCGTCAGGGTCAAAGAGTGGAAAGCGCAGAGGGGGAGACCATTTGCCATTGTCAGGCTGTGTTAGCGAGAGTTCCATATTATTATAAGACCCAAAAGGATCATTCTATCCCCAACTCCGCTTGTAATGGGGACAGGGAGGCCTGGTGCACATCAGGCAACATCCCTCTGAGACTCGGGGAAACTGGGTTGCTGGAATAGTTGGCTGAGAGAAGAAATAGACAATGCACCAATCACCTGGGATTTGTCCTTTGCCCCCCCCCCCCGTTTTTTTTGCCTGGACCGGGTAACTGATGCAGGTCCAGTGGGAGATGGGATTTCTTCCATCGTGTTTTGCAATTTCTCCTGTTCAATTAAATGTTGGTGTTTTTTTAACAGGCTTTTTAGAAGTTGCTTTGAGTTTGTCGTATTTTTTTCATTACCTGCTGGCAGAAAGAGGTAACCCGAGCTGTCACTTTAATCGGGAAATTCATCTTTCACAGTGTTTGACAGATAAATTCTATCTCATTAAGAGTGCACTATCCATCTCCAGGAATAGGATTAGCAACTAGTCTGTGTACATTATCTCATGATGGACATAGACTGTATATGTGATTCTAAATTCATTAATTATAGTGGTCAGTTGTTCTCCCATCAGAATCTACATGGCCGCCTAGCCACTCAAATGGAGAGGGACATACGTGTGGACCTGGGATTCAGGGGGACACTGATGACAGAGGAACAGCGACGTCAGTTCAGCCCCGGCCCGCGCACCACCATGTTCCGCATCCCAGAGTTCAAGTGGTCAACCATGCACCAGAGACTGCTCACTGACCTCCTGTTTGCACTGGAGAGTGACGTCCATGTCTGGAGGAGGTGTGTGAAGGGGTTTATGTGTGTTAGAGAGAGACGGAGAGGGAGGGTGAGCAGGTGCTTGTACTGATTCTCAGATTACTTCTTCTGAATCAGAGCTAACACCGTATTTTATTGCCGTTTTAGACGTATTGAATCTGACTTTTTATGTACATCGATTTTTATATAAATGCTTTATGTTTACTCCGCAGTAAATCGCGCTATGATTTATATCATGTGGGAAATGCTTGTGCCCATAATAATCCTGTTTTTTAATTTTTTTTTATCTCACCTTTCCTTGCAGCCACTCCACCAAATCTGTCATGGACTTTGTAAATAGTAATGAAAACATAATTTTTGTCCACAACACCATCCACATCATTTCACAAATGGTTGACAACATCATTATCGCCTGTGGAGGGATTCTGCCCCTTCTCTCAGCGGCCACCTCTCCTACTGTAAGTGCTCCTTCCTGTCTTCACTGAAGGGATATACTGCCATCTAGTGGTAGTTTATCATAAGTGGTTGGTCTGTTGTTGTCTGTACTTCACAACGATACTCCTGTTGTTCCTGTTGTAACAGGACTTGATTGAGTCTATCTTTGCTCATCTTCACCTTGCTAAAATAAGACTGCGGACATTAGTTGGTGCATTTTTTAATGTTTGTAATTAACCTCCCTGTTTGTCATTCCGTTTTTTCTCAGATTCATGCTATTTTAATTTATCTCCCTTAATTTCAAATTGTATTCACAACCCATTTGTCCTTAACACTCAGTAAAGAAAAAGTCAGATTAAATATGAAAATGTGTTAGTCCTTTGAACGTGTTAGAAAACCTATCAACTCACAACACACTTTTGTTTTATATGACTTGTATCTTCTATGTTGCTTGTGAAAGACTGAATTGGACAACATCGAGGCAACACAGGGCATGTCCTCAGAGACCGCCATCACTTTCCTGTCCCGTCTCATGGTCATGGTAGACGTGTTGGTGTTCTCAAGTGCCCTCAACTTCAGTGAGATTGAGGCTGAGAAGAACATGTCCGCTGGTGGCCTGATGCGCCAGTGCCTCAGACTTGGTGAGATGGTGTTTGTATATTTGCTGTTGTGGAGGTGATTGTCAGTCGTGGCAGTCAGGGAGAACTACATGTTGAGTTTTGGGAGAGGAAATGCATCCTTTTCCAGTTACACCGGGAAATTGATGAGCTAGAAAATACCGTGACAGCATTCTTTTCACACACTGATAGTTTCTCTAATCCCTGCAAAGCCTCTGTTTGATCACAAAAGCTAATTAATTTAAGAGTCCTTTGCTAATTGTGAAATAAATTGGAAAAATGCACAGGATTTTGCAGCAGTAAAAAAAAAATACCAGGATCATAATTACAGAATTCATGACAAGCCGAGGGGATAATTTGCAGTGCGATCACGTAATCTTTGAAGATTGGTAGCCTTTTGTGTCTGTCATCGGTGTGTCTCATAGGACTTCATGAGGTCCTCTCTACTGTTGTGTGGTTCACGGCCTAATATACATAATAGAGATTAAATGACCTTACATCTCAATGCAAAGTAGATAACTGCTGAATTTACAATTACAAAATTTCATTCATTTCACACAAAAAGCAGCCAGATAAACTGTGTGTTTGTGTCTCTCTCTGTATGCATGGTTGTTTCCGTTTCTTTATGTGTGGAGTCTGTTGACTACACGTTGCAACGGGGGGGTGTAGGGAATAGCCTTCAGACTTCACGGTGTCCTCGTTCCAAACATGCAATTCCTCATCACCGACCTCAGTGCGAAATTGGTCTGACTGCTGATTTTACTGCCAGTGTCCTTCCCTGTAGCCTGAAACAAATAGTCATCATAGATAACTGATTACTTTTAAAGAGGTCATGCATGTTATCAACAGTTAATTTCCATCGGACTCCTGAATGAGAGCCTATTTGTATGCTGTGCGAATGTGTGTGTGTGTGTGTGTGTGTGTGTGTGTGTGTGTGTGTGTGTGTGTGTGTGTGTGTGCGTGCAGTGTGTTGTGTGGCTGTTAGGAACTGCCTGGTGTGCAGGCAGAGACACAGAGACAGGGGAAATAAGTCTACTATCCCCAACAACATCAAGACTCAGGAAATCCTGCTAAATGCTGTGACTTCCAGCAAGGTAGGATGTGCTTTCAAAACTTTTAGTTTATGTTCTCCCAAGTTAAAAAATCTTCATCAACACAGTGTATTTCACTGTAAGAACACTTTTCCATGCTCAGTTTTCTTACATCCATACCTATGTTACACTATAATACAAAATCAGTCCTCTAACCTACACATGCTGGCAGATTTCTTTTCATTTCTGTTCATTCCGTTTGTACGTTTTGTAATCTCTAAATCATGTTAAAAAGAGTAGAACATTTGTTTAACTGAGCTTTGACGGATCTGAGTAGCATGTCATATTGTGTTATCTTTCTTCTTCAGACAGCCATAGAGATTGTCCCAAGTAACCAGTCTCCCATCAAGGACCCCGATCGCCTTCTGCAGGACGTTGACATTAATCGACTGCGAGCTGTGGTGTTTCGTGATGTGGTGAGTGTCCGCCTGTGTGTAGGCCTGTGTATGTGCAGGGTGTTCATTTGGAGGACATGCATGTGTTTGTCACAAAGACTTGGCTGCAGGTAGAGAGGATGAAAATAGGATTTGAGTTGTTTGGCAGACGAATAGGTGTGCAATGTAACACCCTCTGATCAACATGGACGGATGTGTTTTGAAGTGTTAGAAACATGTTAGAGAAAAATGGCATTGTAGCAGTGGATTATGTGAAAAGAGATCTTGTGAATAGAGAGTGGTGTGACCATATTGTGATTCTTCTCCACAGGATGACAGCAAGCAAGCCCAGTTCCTGGCTCTAGCTGTGGTGTACTTCATCTCTGTCCTCATGGTCTCCAAGTACCGCGACATCCTGGAGCCCCAGCGTGAGACTGCCAGGATAAGCAGCCAGACAGGCCACAGCATGCGTCAGGAGATCAATTCACCAACCAGCACAGGTGTTGACAGCTGTGCTCTGCCTTTCTTACATCCATTCTTCCTGCTCAATAATCTCAGCCAGTGCTGATATAAATGAATGTTAAGTGTCCTTGGTCCTTCCTGATACAGCGCTGCCAGCTCGAGCTGAGAGCTCATTCAGTAAAATAGCAGGGATACCCTGTCTGTACTTCACTGGCTCACCTATGATTTATTCATGAGCTCTGCTCGGAATTAAATGTGGAAGCAAACTGAAGCTGGAGATGATACTTTATGGACATGCATAGGCATCGTTGTTCTCTCTGAAATGAAAGGTAGTGTGTGCCTCAAGTCATAAATCCTACATTAAGTCACATAAAAGGAAATCAGTGGCTGCCTACAAAGGTTTTACACCCACCTGCCAACTTGCTTTCATGAGATGCTTGTGCGAGCATAAATTATCAACTTCCATTCAGTCAAAATGTGAAGTGAACAAAAGAAAGTGGAGGAGAGAGGCCAAAGGAAATGAAAAGTGTAATTTAAAGAGGTAGGAACAAGAAAAGTGAAGTGAAGTGGAGATGAGATGGGGAAAGCAGCAGCATGCTAGCTAACCACTGTGGATTTTGGGGGCAGTGGAGCTAGGCTTGCTATTTCCAGCCCCATCTGTCAGTGCCCATTAGGCAAGCAATCCACCAGAGGAGAATGGGATCATAGAGGTTGCTGGGAGGAGAGAGGCACAGTGCCGCCTTCATAAATTTCAGCCCAAAATGGGGGGAATTTTCCAGACGGCATGTGGCAACCGATTGTCTGACGAACCAGGAAGCCAGACGACTCTCTGGCTGAATCAGGCCCCGCTGATCTCGTTAGCGGGCACGAGATGAATATTAATAGCCTTGGATCTAGTTAACCACTGGACTAGGATGAACCAAAGTCAAACCAGAGGGTCACCTGTGCAGGCGGATGGCAGACTCAACAAACTGTTTATTGGGTCAAGTTGATCTCTCTGTAGTCAATGTATTTTCAATGTACGAAGAGACGGGATGCTGTAGTCTAGAATCAAAGATGTAGGTTCACACTCGGAAACTTGTGTTTAAGGAAATGTAAAATGTACAGTTTGTTATGCACTAGAAGAGTTGCTATCTGACTCTACCACTGTTTCAATGCAGTTCAATAGATGTGTCCCAAGACTTTAGGCGGGAGGAAACTGAATAAACCGATTCATGTTTTATTAGCATGGAAGTAGAATAACAGAGATAAGCTCACCACAGGATCAAAGCTTCAGAGAGAGATTCATAAAGCTGTGTTGGCATGACTCTTTCTGGACATGCTAAATTTACTCTTTGGTTAGGAATGTATAGCTATGGAAAGCAGTTTTAGTCACAGCTTTAAATCTTTATTTCTATTAATTTATGTAGTCCACATATAGAAATTATCGCACATTTATCTAAATATGTTGATCAATATCTAGTGAGCAACAACAATGTTATTATTTACGATACCTTTTTAAAAAATGATTACTGAACTAATTTACCCAGGACAAGCACCAAACATTCGATGGTTCTTACTTCTGAAATGTCAGGATTTGTTTCACATCAATGTTAATTTGATAACTTTATGATTTGGGACTTGATGAAGCAAAAATTGTGGTTTGAAAACTTCACATAGGTCTTTTGAAAAATTGTAATGTGTATTCATAGAATTGTAATCAAATTTGTCTTTTTAAAGTTTTCTGTGTGTGTTCTACAGAAACACCCCTGGCATTCAACAGCAGTGAAGACCATCTTGGACCATCAGACGATCTCCACGTAGAGAACTCTCTCCCCCACACAGACTCTGGGATCGGAGAGGAGCAGGTAGCCAACCTCCTCAACGGGTCTGACCCAGACCACAGCACAGGACGGCCGAATGCCTTGAGTGAGCAGATATCAGAGGTGAAGAAGTCCCAGGAGAGTTTGTCTGAATCACCTTCGGTAGAGGTGCTGAAACTGCCCTTCTCCATCACCAGCAGCAGCCAGCCCAACAAGGGCATCAGTGTCAAGGAGATTCTGAAGAGTCTGGTGGCTGCTCCAGTTGAAGGGATGGAGACTGGGCTGGAGCCGGTGTCCTACCCTGACATCGCTGCACAGGCCCAGGCCATGCTGCCCATGCAGTTTCACTCCTTTGACAGGTGAAAGTAAAGAAATGTTTTTATTCACTATGTACATTTCATCATCATGTACATCAAAGTTAACTATTTTGTAACTCTTGCTGTTTTTGTATGTTTTTCCAAATGTTCCAAATATCTGTTGGTATCTAGTTCTTTCTTTACAATACTGAAGTTAATTAACATATTTTCTTGTCAAATCTATCTGTGAAAATTTTGTTTCCAAACAATTATCATTGTTTGGAAAAGCACGTTTAGAGCTTATCAATCTGCTACTCGATTTTAATGCATTACAGAAATGAATGGAAATCATGGCAATGACAGGAAAACTACCTTAATATTTTAATATGAAATTTTTTTTAGTTACAAGAAGAAGAAGCCCAAACTTGCCCAACATCGCGTTTAAACTAAAGTTTGGATCTTAATATGGAAAATGAACTTTGTGAAATCTAAAAACAAACAAGGATGATATAATATCAATAACTTGTGTTTGTTTATGTTTGAATCTATCATTCTCTGCGGATAGATATCGAACATTTCATACCACAAGATGTGTGTTGGGGAATACTGCAGAATACTAATGTTAATCCTTTGGGTTTATGATAGTAATGCAGTATAACACTCATGGTTTCTAAGTTGCATGCAACTCATTCTTCATTTCAGGCCACTTGCAAAGAATTCCTGTAATCGAAATGGTCTCTGAAGCACTGTGTGGCATTGCTGCAGTTTATTTACATTCATACTTACATTGGGGCGGCTGTGGCTCAGGACATAGAGCCGTTTGTCCACCATCCGAAGGTTGGCGGTTCGATCCCACCTCTCGCCAGTACACATGCCGTTGTGTCCTTGGGCACCCACACTCTGACTGCTCTTCCGACAGTGCATGAATGAGTATGAATGTGACAGAAAATAAATAGGTAAATGGTAAATAGCAGCGTTGTATGAATGTGTGTGAATGGGTGAATGTGACTTTCCTGTAAAGCGCTTTGAGTGGTCTATATGACTAGAAAAGCGCTATATAAATACAGTCCATTTACCATTTACATTCCTGGATTAGATAAAAACCACGCAGTAATCTGAATTTGGGAGTTTACAAACCATCTCCTGCAGGGACTTCCAGCTTCAGCTGCCACTGATCCCCGTCTCCTATGGTTGACAAAGTGTTGAGAAAAAAAAGTCTTCATTCTCATGAGAGTAAATTTGAGTTAATTTGACACAGGATAAAACTCCTCCTGTCCTTTGGACACCGCTGAGTCGAGTTTTCATGTGTGTATGTGTAGTCACTGCCCGGCAGGAGCAGGCAGGGGACACTGTGTGTCAGGAGGAACAATGGGACCTCCTTTCTATTTAATACATGCATGCTGCTGGGCTGAGCTGAGCCTGATGAATAGGGTAGAAGATGGAGGAGTATGTGGGGAGAGGACAGCTGAGAGGGGTGGGGGTCTCCAGGGTGTTGATGACAGATTAAACAGAAGCGGCCTCACGCCACACCAGGGCCAGCCCTGTCACCCTCACCGCTCACACCCGTAATGGGAACTGGCATCCTGAAATGAGTCGCCACGGCAAAGTGTATTATTTTTGAAGTGCTTTCACACAAACCCTCCTGACCACATTTACAACTTTGTCTCATGCTTTTCATGTCACTCCCCCACCCCAGCCTCTATTTGCTGTGTCTAATTGTTTGCCACCTGCCAGTGAAATGAGCTGCCAGCCGTGGACAGGCCTTTCATTTGTCTGTCAGCGCAGCAATAAATTGGGAGTGACAACATCAAAAAAGAAAAAGGAGGGGAAAAAATGGCTTAAAGTGGAGTGCACTGGGGCAGTTGTCGCACAGGCTCCTCTACGATAGACTTCCACAGAGGAGGGGTTTAAATTGCTCAGCATCCAGATTTCCGTTCAACCAGATGGGAATACAGTGCCGAAATACTTCAGTAATCCTTGACTTCCTCCCTTTCCCCCTCTCCTTTCCAAAAAGAATCCAAATTAGCTCTGTGAGATATTGCATATTTGATTTTGCCCATGATGGAAAGAAATGATTATTGGTTTTAATTGAATTTGCGAGAGGAATGTAAGAACATTTCCTCCATAGCCATCCTTAGAGTCCTGCATTAAAGCACTATTAGATTAGAGTCAGTCTGTTGGATTTATAAAAGAAACATTTCATGGGTTGCTTTTTTTTTTACAACGCAGTCTCCCACAGCTGCAGACCACATTAATATTCATCCCAAGATTAATCCTTGCTTTATTCTCTGCAACTCAATTAAAACAATCCTATTAATAAAATATGCGCTAGATAATCTATACATGATTCATGAGCACTCACTTTATGAATTATTCATTAAAAATGCGTTTGTGTTTTATCAACATACTGTAGATCTAGTGTAGGGCCCCAGCTATGCCAAAGAACGAGCAGAAGATGTGAGCAAGGGATGCATTCGGAATGCAAGATTAAAATCCACACCCAGTTCCTACAATCACAACCGACGGTGTTGCTCTCCTCTGTGAAGTCTCATTGACAGAGATCTGCTAAATAAATGATATTTGTCCTCAGTGTTCTTCAGAGCACAGATCTGTCTGCAGAGATATTAATATTTCAGGGAGTTTTCAAGTTGTTCTCTGACTTGCTTATGCTCCCTTGGTTGAGCTGATTGTGATATGCTAAATTAAAATATATATATATATATATATACTTTACTCAATATGCCTGTGCAGTGGTTGTTACAAGGGAGCAGTGTGACTCTAAATGTGTAATATAATCTACTTGTTGTGTATTTCATCTGTTACATGAGATATAGTGTTGATAATTTTTGAGAGAAATCTGTTGCACCGTAGAAAGGATGTAAGTTAATTCACCCGGGAGCCTGAAATATATCTAGGTTAGGTTTGTTTCCCACGGTATGCAGCATGTTTTACATCCTCTATGAACTGGACTGTGTATATGTAATAGCACCATAAAACAGTAAAAGTCTGTGTTGTTTTGTTGAGGAAGGATTTCTGGGAATTTGCTTCAGATGACAGCAGGCTTAGCTTGTGACGGAGCAAAGGCCTCGTCTGTGTCACCCAGAGTAACTGCAGGGGATTGGAGGAGACATTATCTGGCACCCTCACAAACCCAAAGGCCAACTGCAGACCTGATAAGGACAAGCTGGCCTTCTATTCCCTGTCAGGGAGCTCTTGCAGGGTCAAGTTCACTGCATCATCTTTAACCCCTCAGTCAATCAGATTGCATGTGAACGGAGGTCTGGTGGGTTAGTCGCGTGTTTGTGCTTCCCTGTGCTGTTACATGGGGTCACAAGTGTAACGTTCATCTCAAGCTTCCGCAATACTTTTTCTTTTTTACATGTTTCTTTCATGGGATTTGCCCCTTTCTCCTTTAGCCTCATGTGATGTTGTACAGTGGCCTCTATAAATAAAAAGGAGCCACTGATGTTTTATGTTCCATCTCGACTAAATGTTAGTATTGATGCGATAGTCTGACCTTTCAGCTGTCTGTAGCTCTTTTTTCTCTTTTAAAAAAAGCGATCCATCTAGGAACCTAAGATAAAAAACATTGCAGCATATAGGCTACAGTCTGCCGATATGCCTACATGCATGCATGTACTGTGTGTCTCGCAGGCAATGGGCTGTAGTTATGTTAGTTCAAACACAAACTGTAGTTATGCAAATATGTGTCAGTAACAACTGCCAAGTTCCTCCGGGAGAGCCTGTCATTTGGTTAGAGGATGTTTTCAGCTTTTCGGTGCAGAGCAGAGGGCAGCAGCGAGCCCCTGGTGACAAGAGCAGATTTAAGGGAAAGTGTAGTAGCAGGCTGGCTGCCCTCTTGCCCTCAGGTTTATTTACTTTAGCCTCTGGTCTGCATGTGCTTGCATTGCACGTGCTACGCTGAATGATGGAGTTACAGGTCAGGATGTTTTCTTTTCCCAATCTCCTGACTAACGTCTTGGCATGCTCAGGCTAGCAGGGTCTTAAGAGCAGTAAGAGACGATCAAGATCAGTACTAGTCAAATTTTTTTCTCCCTGTTAAAAAAACATGTGAATAAATGTAATTTCACCCACTATGGCCTGGGGGTACTTCAGATAAGAAGATTGGGTTACCGGTTGAAATCGAAAGTTGAGGAAATCTCTGAAAGTCTGGTTTTTATTTTGACAACTTTTGTCCTAAAGCTAATCTTCTGTATGGCTGGCTAATGTGATCAAACCCCCGGCTCAAATATAACCTGCTGACACAAACTGCACAAGTGCATTCCACCCACAAGCCCAGCCAGTCTTTTTTATAATTCTACATCAAGGCCATAAGTTAGAGTAAATGAATAATTCTATGACAGTGTCACTAGTGTACAGTTACCATCTGTAGTTGCTATAGCCGAAGCTGTTAGGGATTCAGTGTGGTGCTCAAGGGGACTGTGGCAGGGAAGACATTTGCTAAACAGAGAGTGTAAACCCACCACCTGCAGCCTCCAGCTCTTCCCTCTTTGTTTTTGCATTCATGCATTCATTTAGAATATTATTTTCTAAAGCATTATAGCCTAACAATGTAATCTCTATTGAATTTCTGATATCTAAACTGTTAATAATTGTGCGGTGTGTGTGTGTGTGTGTGTGTGTGTGTGTGTGTGTGTGTGTGTGTGTGTGTGTGTGTGTGTGTGTGTGTGTGTGTGTGTGTGTGTGTGTGTGTGTGTGTGTGTGTGTGTGTGTGTGTGTGTGTGTGTGTGTGTGTGTGTGTGTGTGTCTCCTGTAGGAGTGTGGTGGTGCCTGTGAAGAAAACATCCCCTGGCAGCCTCGCAGTTAACACGGTGGGGAGCAGCAGCAGCACCTTTGCTGGACTGACAGCTGGCAGCACTCCCAACAGCTTTGCCTCTGCCACTGTGACCCCCAAAAGCATGATCAATACCACCGGTAGGTCATGTGCATGTTTGCTGGAATGTACTTACTCAGTTAAAACTTTATATTCAGCCCTGGTAATATGGTTGATTTCTAAATAACAATACAATTTGGGATAGCTTAATTGGTGTAATTGCTCTTCATTTTCATGATACAATTGTGTTTTTTCTTTCTTTCATTACTGCCATTCCAAGAACAGAAATTCTGTTTTTTTCTGGATCATGTGATCCTGCCTGCCTGCCTGCGCAGTGGCTTGTTGTCACCACTAGATGGCCCTCTTTACCTGTCTGCAGCAGCTCAGTGCACAAGCAAATACAACCTCTGATCTTCAACCACTAAGATTTCTCCTGATTCAACCAAATGAAAAGTTCAATTTCCTCTCTGAGTTATACAATTAAGAGTGACAATGAATTTGTACACACGACTTTCACAAGTATTTATTGTTCCTTATTGATTCATTGTGCACTGCTGCACCTTCCCCCTGCCGTCACTTTGCGTCTCTTGGGGCTCTGCTGCATATTGTTCCACCTCAGGACTCCTGGTCAGGGCCTCTGAAGGGACCCACTTAGCACCAACAACCGTCAGGGACTCCAACACCTTTTTAAATGTGCCTTATTTAAAACAAAAAACTAAAAAAACACCTCTACTTTCCAAGCCTTTTCTATAGGAATGGGAGAAATGTATCCAAGTAAAATGTGTGGTTTCAGCTGAGGCCACAGACTCTCACCCAGAGCCCACAATCTCACTCATTGTCTTTTTAACCGCTCACAAGGATAATGATTTTATACTTAGACGATACTTAAGTTTTAGCTTTGATCACAAAAAATATATGTGGATGTTGTTTTGAAATGTCGGTTGATTCTTCATATTTGTCGTCTTGGTAAGAAAAATTATACCATACGCTGTATCTGGCTCCAGTTCGAACACCCAGCTTGGTGCACTTGGATATGGTCAAAGATTTGGTGCCTGATTTGACAACGGTTACCATGTTTCCATTTGTTGACTTATTTTTTGAAATATGCACTGACTGCTGAAGACTGTCTGGAGCCAGATTGTAGCTGGTTTTAAATTCTGCTTCTTGAATTGAATTAAATTAAATTAAATTAAATTTAATATTGGTCATAATATTTAATGTTTTTTTCTTTAGGATTCAGTGTTGAACTTTGACAATGTAAATGTCCAAGTATTATAACATATATTAGATTTTAACTATTGTTTTTGTTACCTTAAAGTCAACCTCACAGATTCTGGAAAATTATTGAAGATTATTAAAAACCTTCATTATTACTTCTGTCAAGGAGGTTATGTTATCACATATGTATGTAAGTTGGTTTATTTGGTAACAGGATTACCCAGCTAAACCAATTCCCATCAAACTTGGGTCCTGAGAAGAAACCATTGAATTTTGTTGCAGTTTTAGGATTTTTTAAAATTATTTTGCTGCACTAATGTTGCATTCCTCTGCTGGTCTTCCATGCAGGAGCCACTGAAGAAGCCCCTTCTACCTCCACATCATCCAGTTTTGTAAATGGAGCCACCAGTAAAAGTCTGCCTGCCGTGCAGTCGGTTGCCCCCATGCCTGAAGACACAGTAGAAAACACGAGGTAGAACAGAGCCCTCTCTATTCTCCCATAGTCATGTATTTCCTTTGTTGCTAATCATCTTAGTAAGTACCTTGAGATAATGAATGTTGTGGTTTGGCCCTATACAAATAAATCAAATTTTCAGCAACATTTTGGTAGATTTATATTTATTTCAGAACCCACCATAAGGGAGTTCATTTGATTTGATAAATTTTGACCTTTTCTTTTTCCATGCAAAGTCAAATTTTTGGACTAACTCTTTATGTACAGTTCTGTATTCCTTTGTGTACATCTACAGTATTTGTGACCTTCCTCACTCGCACTAACAGTTTGTGACAGATGTCCTTAGTCCTGCTCTTCCACAGACTGCAGAAAGCCCAGGTCTCTCTTGCTTCCTCTCTTTCCCTTCGCCTCAGCATGTTCTGCTACAGGAACAGGGATTCAGTTGCCATGGCAGCAGTTACTGACATCACTTAGCGTAACTGTGCAGTCAATGATAGTACTATCTCGCTGGAGACCCTGCGAATGCCCAACTTACATTTTAGAAAGAAAAAACCCACCATCCAAGCTGAAATGCCAGTCGGCTGAACAAATAAATTAGTTTGATCATTAAAATTTAATAATTAGTTCATTAGCCGAATCCTTAGGTGACAAATCAACATAAAGCAAGTACAGCCTGTGGTTTCCCTTTTCTCTCCATTTCAGTGCCTTTTGTGAAATGGACTATTGAGTCTTCACTATGCCAGGGACTTACACCACCTGAGCTCAAACCCTTTACCTCCCAGACAGGATTACAGGCAGCATCCAGAGGGGCAGGCTTTCTGCAGGGACATTAGTGTTAGCCACATAGAGTAGATCCCATCAGCTGTGTTCTTAAAAAGTCTGTCATCCCTCTGCTGTTTTTTTTCCCTGGATGCGAGAAGACAAGTTACACCAAAATCCAAACCTTTCCTCTGCTTGCTCTGTTTTTCTCTGTCCTGCTGCTTTCTGCCCATCTTAGCTGGTAACACACACACACACACACACACACACACACACACACACACACACACACACACACACTCCCCGCCCCTCATGTTGTCTTGTATCTGTGTGTGTACACTCAGGCGCACAGTGGAGAAGCTGTATGTTGAATCTCTAGTCATATCTCTGCCTGTATACAGTCTTGAGTTGTGTGGCGTGTGGCTGCATGACTCCAGCTCACAGATTCTCCGAGGCGCTTAGATAATGTCAGACAACAGCATGTAGTGAGTGTGTCGGAGATAAGGAACTCCCCTCTGCAAGAGCTGAACAACTGAACCCATGTGTAAATCTGGTCGCATGTCACAACGAAGAATGCAAACAACTGCTTAGAAATTCTCTTTGAAATAAAAACAAGAATGGGTTCACATTGCTTTTGACAACACAAAATCTCCTCTTATTGACGTCTCCAGTGATGGCAACCATACTGTCACGGATATCTGGTATCTGATATCTAGTTTGCATCCACTCACATGTGGTGGGACTCTGACCGCCTGGCTACACACTAACTGCTAACTGCAGAGTGCACTGGGGTTAACTGTGAGAGTCTCACTGCTCTTTTCATGCCTTACCCTTGGAGGAAGAGCGGATTACCTACACCCTATATTTTAATGTGTTCTTTTGACAGCATTACTACAAAACTGGAGAGGGCCTTGGAGAAGGTGGCGCCCCTGCTGAGAGAGATCTTTGTCGACTTTGCACCTTTTCTATCGCGCACCCTGCTGGGCAGCCATGGCCAAGAGTTGCTCATAGAAGGTATAGATGTTGTATAATTTTTGTATTTGATGTCAGACCTCTGTGTGGTGTCCTGTCCCTTCACCCAATTTTGTATGTACACTACTGGCTGCTTCATTGATGTATGCATACACAGTAGTCTTTGCTGACAGGAGAGTCACTATTTTGCACACAAGCTGGGGGTCTGTCATAGTGTGTGTGTGTGTGTGTGTGTGTGTGTGTGTGTGTGTGTGTGTGTGTGTGTGTGTGTGTGTGTGTGTGTGTGTGTGTGTGTGTGTGTGTGTGTGTGTGTGTGTGTGTGTGTGTGTGTGTGTGTGTGTGTGTGTGTGTGTGTGTGTGTGCGTGCGTGCGTGCGTGCGCGCGCGCGCGTGTGCGTGCGTGCATGTGTTGCCTTCATGAAATATTCCATATATTGAAAATTATATCTAGAAGTAGTATTTTTAAACATCAACGTTTCACAATTTGAGGCTTTTGCTGCTGATATTTTTGTGCTAATATTTCTCAAATCTAAGATCGTTTTGTTAAACTTGTCATCTTTGTCATAATTTATATCTATTTATATTGGAAGAACAATGAACCTTTATTTTTAATGCGGTAAAGAATCCAGCAACTTTACTGCACCGTCAGATCCAAATCCACTCACATTAAAAGTAAAGTGAATTATAGAAGTTTATAGAAACTTTGTGGAAAAAAAACTGGAATCATGAATGTTTTAAGCACTGACTTGATACGCTGTGTCACAATCACACAGCCTTCAGGATTAATGTCTTCACTATAATAGCCTCAGCATTTTATTTAAAAATTGAATTACATCAGTCACATTGTATATATTTAAGTTCTGGTCTGACGGGCTCGGTTGTGCTCGGTGTTTGCAGGAGTGTGTGTTCCCTCTGTTTCCCTCCCCTCCCCTCCCCTCCGGGCTCCAGCCTTATTTCCCGGTGGCTGTGTGAAGGCTGGGAGTCTTCCTCAGGCCTCAGGCCTCAGGTTGGCAGCCTCTTACAGGTCTACTTGTGCTTAACCTCAGGGACTCTGCCTGCATGTCTGGGCACTGCCACTAAGCACAAAAACACACTGCCACCACAGCCGCATTTGACCCACACCACATTTTTGATATAAACCCATCCTGTCACAATGATTGGCCAGATTATACATTTAATTTTCTACAGTTATTTATAGGCCAATTTTAAAAATATGTCCATCCCATTTCCCCCCCACATATCATGCATAGCCGTGTGTGTATACATATGTAAATAGACGAGGGTATGCCATGCACATGTGGCTGATGCTACTTGCACGAGCTCAGGGGGGAAAGGAATGAAAAATCACGAGCATAGCCTTGACAAGTGTGAATATGTCTGTTATCCATTCACTCAAAGTCTGTCAGCAGACTGGCCTAGCTGACAAACCAGAGCTGAGTTGAGAGTGTAACCCCACAAACAAGGTTGCAGATGGATGGCTTGGGCTTCAGCACTCTTCACCAGACATATTTAACCCTGTCTCGCTCTGTGAAAAGTGCATCCTGACATGGATCAAGAGCAGTTTTATCAAACAAAACAATTTCCCACATTTATCAAATGCTCTTTAAATCTTTAACTCTGTTGAGCCACTCCAATCTGTCTTTGTTGCAGTGTGTTTTTTCCAAATGCTTGAACTGATTTTGCCATTTCCTCCTCTCTTTTTCCTTTTTTTTCCCGGGGCCTCCCAGGCTCACAGTTGAAATACTGTGCTGTAGTGCAAAGGCACCCCATTTACGAGTAATTACCAGCCATCCATCACTCCTTAGATTGCCCGGGGTCGAGCCCTCTCATGCCCTGCATGCCCCTTTGCCTCACCATATTCCTTCACCCCCCCCCGCAGACATGTGGTCACTGCAGCAATTATGTTGAGTGCACCCTGAGCTTTACACTTGGAGTTGGTGGGTCAGGCTTGTGTGTGAACACTGCTGCTGTTGTGATGCCTGCCGCCTGCTTCTTGCTGTCCCCTGAGTGGCCCAGCCTGCCGACACATCGTCCCACAATGCCACATTCACCCGTGCCTTAACCCTGCCCTGTTTACAGGAAGGGACTGGCAGGCCATGTTTAAATAGAATGCATTTAGTTTGTCTACCAGCACAAGGCCAGGGTCAGTTGGCCACCTGACTCCTGTGTCACACTGGACTGACTTATGGCTGAGCATGTCACTGCTATAACAAGGGGTCAGCCCTGGCACTCTGTGTACAAGAGAAGGGCCACATCCTCTCCGAGTATTTACAATATGCTCCCTCGGACAGTCTCTGCTCATGAATAGAGTGAGATGGAGAAGTAGTGACCACAAGATCCACCCACCCAGCGCTCTGAATATTTTATGTTCTGTTTTGCAACATTCACACAAGCAGAACTATGACCACTGAATGTTGTCTGGTTGACCTATAAGACCCAATCCTTAGTAGTTTTGACAGTATAAATCTAAATTAAATGAACAACTTTACTAACAATTTAGATTTTTCAAAAATATTATTTCAAAAACACATCTATAAATGAATTATTTATAGATGTTAATTTCAAAATCTGTTGTTGTTTTCTTATCTTGGTCTGTGTATTAAAATATATTTGAACCAATTAAAAAGTCATTGCAAGTTTAATTGTAGTGTTTTTCAATTTAATAGTCGAGCTTTAATATCAATATGACACTTAGATGTAAATTAGAATTGAACTGAAAAGCCTTTAGCTTAGTTGACTGTTGTCAACAGGGTGGAGCGAGTCATTTATAACATTTCATAAATCTGTGAGTGATAACTGGAAATAATGTCTCCTATTATTTTATATTGTAGATGCTGTTTATATAGTGCATATTTCACATGCATATAGTATAATATATATTTTATTGAAATCCTTGTTCTTTCCTTTGATTGACACTGTCACACATGAGAGAATGGCAGACTTCTACTGCCGGGCGCCTTTCCTTTACTAATGAGTGCACCCGAACTGTTCTCACCGAGTGCAACAGAAGGAGCGGGAGGTGCAGAATGCGAGAGCAGTTGGAGCCATTGTTTCCGCAAATGAACTTTTCACACCTGCCCTCGTTTCATTAGAGCACTATCTGTTTCTACAGCTCAGCATCTACAGAACAGAGATGAGGGAAGAAGCTGTGAATGTCTGTGTTCACTTTGTGTGTGTGTGTGTGTGTGTGTGTGTGTGTGTGTGTGTGTGTGTGTGTGTGTGTGTGTGTGTGTGTGTGTGTGTGTGTGTGTGTGTGTGTGTGTGTGTGTGTGTGTGTGTGTGTGTGTGTGTGTGTGTGTGTGCCACATGTGCATCTGTTGTGCTCACAATTTTTCTGTGCAGATGCAAATTCCTTTTTTTGCAGTTCAACGACAGGCAAATTGGAAGCACAATTTAGGGGCCTTTTCCTCAAATATATTTAATGCCAAATACAATATACAGTAATCTTGTCCAGGTGTTATACTATATGTCTGTGCTGTAGTGCACACCATACTTATTATACTCCTACGTACGTGTCGTAATATAGATACTCAGATACTTTACTTGATGCTCATCATCCGCTCTTTCGCCGCAGGTCTAGTATGTATGAAGTCGAGCACCTCGGTGGTGGAACTTGTCATGCTGCTTTGTTCTCAGGTGAGCCTTTTTTCTTTCTCCTCTTCACAATCCTCTTTCTCAGATTATCTTTGTCTTCTTTCTCTGGGTCCCACCCTCTCTTCTCTTCTCTTTGTGGCACGTCTTTCTCCACTCTGCCTCTCTTAACAACATCTGTCCTTATATGCGGTGATTTGTTCAGAGATGCTTTCATCTTCTTTTTTCTATAAACTAACAAACTGCTCAGCCATAAATTGGAAATGATCATTGCAATAGTCCATTAAATGCAGCTATATAACTCTTTGCAATATTTTTTAGAGACACAAATGGATTCAGATTTAATCTTTAGGGTAAATCCTTGGTTGACTTCTAAAGTATTGTCTTATGACATAAAGTGAATTGCTTAAACTCTACTGGAGCTTTGATTATCAGTGTATTTGTTTAGTAAAATGTTCCAGAAGCAAATTGTCCAAACCAATGACGACATGCAGCCTCACACAGCTCTCTGAGAATCCAGTGACTGCGCCCCAGAGCTTTAATTCCCAGCCCTCCTCTGGAGAGTGAGCCCCACCTCATGCAACGCTGCTAGTGACTGATCACCTCTGAGCTGACCCTCTGAATCTCTTGTTAAGCCCTTGTTTTAGGGAAGGTCAAAGCCCCAATGTAGCAGTTAGAAGAGAAGATATTTAACATACCTTCTGTCAGCCCATCAGTCTTGCATTGGGAGCCCATAAGGAAGCCATTACTTGGTGCCTCTCTGTGGATCCAGACTGCAGTGCCAGAGCCTTGAGGAGGTAGATTGCCTCTATGTGCGCTCCGTGGTATCCGCAATCCAAAGCCCACTTCAGCAGGGAGCTCAGCCTCTGCTATATGGAGGCCATTATTTAGGGACTTTTCTCCAAAAAATGTACATAAATGCAGCAGCCAGCGCTGAGTTATTGTTGAGCTTTTGAAGGTTTTTTGACGGAGCGGCTTTTCTGTCTGTGGAGTATCTGTGGGAAGTTGCTTTTTGCAGGTCCAGGATTTATTGCAGATGAGAGCGTCAGCATGCTGTTAAGGTTCTGAGTCCACCCCCCCTTTTCACAGATAGCATTACTGCGGCTCCAGAGGTTCCTGCCATTAGGGGCTCTGGGGATGAAACCCAGGCTGAGATATCGATCAGTCAGTGAGGAGCTGAAACTGGACCATATAGCTTGGTGTCCTTCTACAACCTTTCACAAAGAGATGAGCCATTGCGTTGCATCCTAACAATGCACCATCAGTAATGACTCTAGTGATGATTTTAAAAACCACACCTTAATGATGGATAATGGATAATCAGTGTCTTCCAGATGATTTATTTTATGTGCCAAAGGTGATATATGTAGATTTGCATTATTATGAGCAAATATAAATTAAACTATACATTTATTCTGACTGATAATAACACTGCACAACACTAGTAATTCATATTTTTGGTATCACATATAGTGTCTCGTGTGCGTTCAAAAAGCGCAGCAAGTCTTCTCAGATGCAGTGTGTTCTTTGGCTGACATCACTATAAAATGCCAACTTCAACACATCCCTCACATATTTCAACTCTAATGTTTCAAGACAGCAAGGAGGGCATGCCGCTGACCTTTAGTCCCTCTCTGTTTTGTGACCTGTCACTTTTATGAATAAATTAGTGCTAATGATCTGCCTTTTCTTATTTATGCATACTAATCATAGCAATCATTGTGTGGCTGGCCTCGGCTGCATACACGGTGTGTCTCTCCTCATCTTTGGCAGCTGAATGAAAAGGTCAAGCAGCTCTGTTTCTTGTAACAGCTTAAACATACAGGGTGGGGGTCTAGAGTGGAGCCACAGAGATTTAGAGAAGTAAGGTCTCCAGATGTGGTGAGTACAACGGAGAAAAGCATAGCAGATAAAAGCAAAGGCTCCCGCGTAGTGACAGGTTGGATTGAAACACCATAAATACTTATTGCCCTGCTGAATTTCAGGAAGATGAAAGTGGGAGGAGGCAACAGTCTCCTCAAGGCCAGCAGGCCGTTCACTGGGATACGACTTAAGGGATATGAGGTCCACAAAAAGGTGGTGGGTTTTTCAGAGATAGATGGACAACCAGTACCATTTTTGCCCCAAGTGAAACTACAGCGTCATCAATCACTGTCCAACATTTCCTTGTGTTACATTTTATGTCAAATAATTCACAGCACAAATTTACCATGTTCCTCACATTGCGTTGCTCTGATTAACATGGTTTCCAGCAGCAAGCAGCTGCTAAAATAAACAACGTGTATACAAATGGTTTAGCAGGTAACGCGTTGTTAGAAAGCAGTTTGGGAAGTCATTTTTCACATGCTTTTGTGGAAACGAAGCCCAAGTTAAAAAGTGAATGACCTACATTTGCCAGGTCACCTGAAAACTTGATAAGAGAATGCTACTGGATTTTTAAGAAGACAACTGTCTGCTTACAAGTTAGTCATAACAATGACACAGTTTGTTGTGTCTGCTGCAAAACAACAAAAGCTCAAATAATGAGGCTTTAAATCCCAGCTCAACATATACAAGCTACTACACAAACTCCCAAAGGCCAGAAGTGCTTCACTTTGGTCATGGTCTGGATTTACATCAAGGATCACATCTCTTTAAGGTGGTGCATGTCAGGCATAATTCCCTTCAAATGGGCAGCAGAGGACTTTTTTTTCTCTAAATCTCTGCAATCAAAGGCAGCCTCCTCTGGGAGCTCTGTTCTCCAGTAAAAAAAAGAAAAAGAAAAAAGGAAAAAAATAGCCTCTGAAGTGCTATCTCAGCTGTCAACAAGCATACCTCAGACAAGATAGCAAATTTGACTAGTTCATGCTGTAGCTCCGCCGACCTGCTGCCATTTTCCTGGCATTGCCCGAGTGTCACATCTGCCGTAATTTCCGTATTTATATTTGTCACGTGTGCACAGTGCACGCTGAGGCTCAGAAGACTGGCTGTACATGATCCCTGTCCAAATCAAGAACAGCTTATTCCAGGCAGATACTGTAGCAGTGGGAAGGGGGTCAAGGGGAACATTTGGAGACCAGATGCTCAGCAGTTTGTCAGCACCATCTCCCTGACTTAACGCACCGTAGGGTCAGACTGTGTACTCTTGCATGAACCGGTATGTGTCAGGCAAGACAACTATGTACAAAAAACACATGCCCATACATGATAATGTCAATGTCAGTTATTCAGGTGCTATACATAAGAAAAGCTGCTCATCTTGCCCTGATGATGACAAAGAACAGACAGCGTATATCACTGTTTTGCATGTGAGACTAGAGATTATACAGTATATCCACATATATTCCTTCTGTTGGTAATAACGATGATGTTAATGAACTGCTAATCTCACATTCAAAGGTTACTTTTACACGTGGATAGCCTTGAGTTGCATATATACGTAAGCAGACCTAGGTCTGGAAATCTTTTCCTTTCATTCTCCTCTGTTTTTCCCCTCCTCTTTTGAACTGTGGCCTTCTATGTTTTGTCTTCCATTTGCACCTCGGTGAGGGTACAGGAGAGCTGGATTTCCCACAGTGAAAGGCGCGCTCTCAAACTGCTTTTTAATCATTTCCAGAGCATGTTGTGAGACAGCAAGTGCTGGCACTCTGGCCCACGGCTCGGATCCCTTCCAGGCACATACTGCAGGGCTCGGCGAGCCCGCTCAGTAATCTGTCACTGTAAGGGACAGAGGAAATGGCTGTATTTAAGTGTGAGGATATAGTTTCATCCCACAATTACGTCTCTCCTGTGTTTACAGATCTTTTCACAGAGGAAGAAAGGATGGTCACACATGCGGTGCAGGATTTCAACATTTTATAGCCATTGCTTTTTTTTCCATAAAGGATATGTGAACTAAATGCTTTCTTTTCCTACTTGGATTACACATCGTGAAATGTAATCTAAATTACAGTTGAAATATGCATTTTGGTTGGTGAAATATGATAGATCTTAAAGATCTTGTGGTGAGCTCTGCAATGCTGTCTGGGAAAAGGCTTTTTTTCACTAGTGCTATCCTTATCAGTTATAAGCATGTAATTATATTGTGTTTTCTTCAGAACTTCAGAACAAACCGTTAACAGCTCAAAATGTAATAACATGCAGAGCCTCTGAAGTAACAGATTACAAATGTCTTTATTTCAGGAGTGGCAGAACTCGATTCAGAAGAATGCTGGTCTGGCCTTCATTGAGCTAATCAACGAAGGAAGGTAATGTAACAATTCTCTGTAATGCAAGTTGTTGAATCACATAGCCAAGTAGTAGTTTATTCATCCCCTCTGTTATTTTTGTTTTCTGCCCGGCAACAATAAAAAGGTTGTTGGATTAAGTAGCAGGCTGTAGATTAGCTCTAAACCTCTTCCCCCTGTTGACCGCTCTGTTGGGTGTAGAGGTTAATAACACTTTGGTGACTAGATAAAGTAAGAATATCAACAGTAGTTTGCAATCAACCTCTCTCGTTGTCTGCGTTATTATACCTCTGTCTGTTTCACTTTACATCCCAGCATCTGTGTTTCACTTTCCGTTTCCCTCCCTTCTCCTTTCGTCTCTGGGTGTGGCCAGTCTCAGGGATTTCCGTAGAGCAGATCAGGGGCGGCTCAACCTCCTTGCCCATCTGCTGACCCATCTGCCCGTGCCTTTTCTATGCCCAGGCTCTTGTCCCAGTCCAGTCAGGGCTTCTCTGAGTCCCACGCTGGCCCTAGAACAAAGAGATTCAGACAGTATGGCCACACGGCGCTGTCCAGGGTGCTGCTGACAGATACATCATTTCCCAGTCTTATCGAAGTCTCTGCACACCTGCTCTGCTTAACTAGACAGTCTAGAGGTAGCTAGAGTCTGGTAAATCTGTTTGCCTTACAAGGCGTGGCTGACACGGACATTGTGTCTGCTGCGTGTGCAACAACACCTACATCCGGTATTTGTATGCTCAATCCTGAAGATGCTTTCAAACACACTAATCATTTTTGGATAAAAAACCCTGCTATTACTAAAAGTAAACCAATCAATTGATTATTATTATTATATTTCCTCCTCTATAGCATGGCTGTTTGTAATCATCCATGTGAGAGGATTGTCTAAGATTTTCTTATTAATGCAGCATACTGTTGCAGAGATTTGTGCAGTGTTGACCCCTGACTAGTTGTAAGGTAAAGACCAGTGCACAGTACTTTGAGGAAACTTTTGAAACTCAATCTAATAATAGACAAAAGACCAGTTTCACGAATGTGTTTGATATTATTGGAGTAGCTCAGTCAACAAATTGTTTGAGTGTCATGGATTTTCATTTACTGCACATGTACCACCAGGCATTGGACTTTCACACCAGCACAACTGGGAATGGTCACTGATTTTACATGGCAACCTAAAAACAACACATTTATATCAGGCTAAGTGTGAATACTTTCATTGATTAGCGTTTCCTTTGAACGTAATACTTAATAGTAATTGTGGCCGAGAATGTGCATAGATTTGATTTCCATTTCCAGCTATCACGTGCCAACTTGCTTTCTCATCTGTTCTTGGTTTCAAAACAAAGGTTGTCGGCTGCGGCCTCTCTCTTTAAACAGTGTTCGTCCGTCTATTAATGAGTGCTTGTCAACTGTTAAATAGGCAATAGCAGCTGATGAATGCAGGCTTGGGATTACTGCCTCTCCCTGGGACAGGAGGGAAATTACACTCTGTATCAAGCACTGGAGAGGAACAGGGGCCACTTTAATTAAAACAAAGCCAGCTTAATGGTGTGTAAAATGGCATGTAATCTACACACAATAGCCAGGGTGTTTTCAATTATTAAAGATACTGGAATTTTAAATGTGAATATGGGTGGATAGCACGGAGCCTCCAGAATCAACCATGTGAGGAGTTATCCACAGGCTGACTTGTCAGCAACACAGGCACCGGGTTGATGTTCTGGTCAGTGGGAAAGAAGTGCTCAGTCAATCAGGAACGTGCCGGACAGGCTTCGATGCTCTAATGACACTCCATTCCCTCCTTAATGCTACACAGGGATCTGTCACTGACCCGCTGCCTCGCACCATAACACAGACAAATGATTCTGTTTACCAGTGTGCTCTTTCAATGAGCACAATGTTACACGACAAGCTATATCTGCCTCAACCCCTGCTCCTTCCAGGAGTGTCATCACTGCGGATTTTCGGCCAATGAGAATTATATATTTACAAATGAATGATTAATAGTCTGCTTCATTTAACTTTGTATGCATTGTGAAAGGTTGCTCTGCCATGCCATGAAGGACCACATCGTCCGGGTGGCCAACGAGGCTGAATTCATCCTGAACAGACAGCGAGCAGAGGACGTCCACAAACATGCAGAGTTTGAGGTATACATTTTGGCAACCTTTCTTGCTCCTGAAATGAAACATTAAAGTTGGGTGATGAGTGAAAATGTTTAACAAAGGAGAGTATAATCAGCAGTTCTATTTCTCATCGCTGCTTTTCTGAATTCAAATTTTACCCTTTGCTGCGAAGAAAGAATATTTTTTCAGTGTTTTGATTATCTCTAAACAAATCATGTGTGCATGAAACAGCCACTCATCTGTACATGTTCAGTAATCATGTCCCACTGTGTCCTCATGAGGACAAACTCCTCACCCGATTCTCATTAAGGAGTTTAATTACTGGTACCAAAGGGATATGCCAGCAATATTAATTTAGGATTTTGATATGAGCTTTTGCCAACCAAGTCAGGGGATAACCTCTTGATTCTGTATTGAGCCCACCCCCATCAAACCCCCTTTGTTTCAGACATGAAAAGCTATCAAGGTTGCAGCAAAATGTGCATGTAGGAAGTATTAAGCCTTAATTTTCTTCTAATTGTTGTCTGTATATAAAGTAAAAAAAATGTGGTCCTTGTGTTTTACTGTGTAATCTAGTCAGCAAAAAAGAAGATTATAAAGATGAATAAATCTAAAAATATATATTTTTTAATATGAAATCTTACTGTTAACATCTATGGTTTTGGTTTCAGTCGAACATCAGAGGACACACTTACACACATGTAATGTTATCACCCAAACCTTCACACACACTTCCGTTGCCTCTGTTAGCAGCTTGTACATCTGAGGAGTGATGAGTTTCTTATCTGAGAAAAGCAGCCATCCTCAAACAGCTGCTTGATATACAGTTCTTGTGGATCCTTGACCTGCGAGATAAACTGGAAGAGACGGCTAGATATGCAATGTCAGGAGAAGGGGGAAGTGTACCTGGCCCCATCCATTCTGTCTGTCAACTCCAGACAGTCTACACTTTTCATCGGGGCCTGACGTTACTTTATTACCCACTCTCCAAGATAGAAGATTCACGACGCATATAAGACATTTTTACAATTAAGTTGGTGTCAGGGCGAAGCATCATATCCTTTAAAGTGATAAATAACATTTGATATTTGTCACAGCATCATGTGGTAATATGAGGTGACACGCGGAGATTGAGTTATCCACCCTATGAAGAATATGTTGAAGTATAATATCTGACAGAATTCAAATTTGAAGCAGGAAATTCGATTAACTCCCAGCTTCTGTTGGCAAATTAGATTTTGAATATTAGCAAGTGTCCCCCTGGGTGGCACAGTTAGACAATCTATAGTAAGATCGGCCCTAGATTACTTTCATCCACCTGGAACACTTAGAGAGTTGGAAATGTTTTCCACATTTGATCATTTTAACACTCAAGTATTCCACAATTTTTAATTCAACATGATTTGAACTATTTATTAGTTGGGGAGGTTTTTTTTGCAAAATAGAGAAGACAGTGTGTTCTTATGGTACATTTTGTTAAAAACAAAAAAATGTTGCATATTTACAGTATACACCATTCCAATGACATATTCCTTGCTTTAATGGCAGTTGTGTAGCTTTCTAAACCTTGGCAGTCGATATTTTTTATAGATCTAATAGAGAATTTCCCCTTCGCCTCTAATAGCCCCATCCACGTATTCGTAGCAGGGAACCTCATCTGTCCGCAGGAAGGGAATGGGCTGCCTTCATGCGCTATAGCCATGATTTACTACGCTCCTCCAAGGGAGCAGAAATATATCTCTCAGCTGTCCACTAATATCTTTATGCACTCAAGTGTGTTGAATGAAGCAATAACATTTTCAGAGTGACAAATGCTCCATTAGAGGGTATATATTGTGTCTTTATTCAAGTAAAACATCCTCAAATGCTATTAGTACAATATGAGTTATCACTTTTGTCATTAGATACTGTACCTGCCATTAATATACAATGAAGCTCACACTATACTTTTTATTTTTCCTTTCAAATTAGTCCAACTGTGCTCAATATGCTGCCGATAGAAGAGAAGAGGAGAAGATGTGTGACCACCTGATCAGCGCTGCCAAACACAGAGACCATGTGACGGCCAACCAGTTAAAGCAGAAAATCGTCAACATCCTCACCAACAAGCACGGTGCCTGGGGGACACTGGCCCAGAGGTAAGTTCTTACACTTGGACATACGAAGAGCACATTCAGACCAACAGGGGCCAAGTTAAGCCTTTCATGGTGGACCAGTGCGGTTCTTTGTTATGTCCAACCTCGGGGACAAAGTTACCTGTTCACAAAACTCTGCAGAGATGGGATAGGACCACCAGTTAATGTCATTTTCCCAGGATCCGATAGGGTCAGTGATCGGGTCAGCAAACGCAATTACAGTGTGGAGTGGCTTAATCCCCTGGGGACAGCTGATTGGCCAGTCGTCCGACATACTGGGGTGGTGTATAGGAGGGGGTTGGGGTGTTTCTGCGGTGTTGTCCAGGCATTCATTGACCCGCTCAGTAACACAGCCCAGCACCTGGTGTTAGTTGCAGACTTCCCCACGGGGCCCTGTTAAAATAACTGCCGGCTCTCCTGCTCTGCCTCCCACCTCTCACCTCCATCCACATGGTCCAACAGATACCGAGTGGGGCTGAGCTGGTTGTATTAGACAAACAGAAGTGTTACAACATACTGTTTATATTTTGTTCCGAGTGGAAAATTTGACCATTTATATTTTGTCACAGATGTAAAGGCAAACATGCAACTGTTATAAAGACAGAACTGCAAAGCTTCAATTGCTGCTCGCAGGTGAAGATGTGGTCGGGTTTATTTTGAGACATATGAAGAAAAAAGTGGCCATCGCTGGCTGCAGGTGCAGAAATGTACAGTAAAATAAAAATGTAGAAAATAAGAAAATGTTCACACAAACGTTAATCTAGATATTTTTAGTTGTGCTGTGAGCTGTATTCTGCAAGAGACTTCAGAGAACCTCTGCCTCTGTCACATAAACCACCGATGCTCATTTGCCAAAACCTTTGCTGAAACAGTAGCTTTTGTTTTGTTATCAAATTTTGAAAATACAATGCAGATGTTCAAGTATGCTCACTGAATTTAGGTTTCTTTCATCTTTTCACCCTGTTTACGACTGTCACAAATATATTCTAGCCTGTGTAATTAATTTTCACAGCTTTATGATGTCTTTGACAGTAGCATTCAAAGAGTTTCCACCCAAACCGACAGACTTTGTGAGCAGCAACATTTGTTTTCCTTTTTTTCGTGGCTTCATGGGAGATTTATGCACATTCTGTTTACTGCATAACGATGTATACACATTGGCATTATTCACTGTCCTTTTCAATTTTTTAGAGGCCACTAATTTTGTGGTGATTAATTTCTGAACAAATACAGAAAAACAGAACAAGAACAGAAATTGTATTTGGGAATCATAGAAATGTCTTGTCTGTGACTGAGAGGTTTACAGTATTCAAGTGCAGATTTTCATACAACTGACTGAATTTTAGTAGCCCATGACCAAATCTGTTGGTTTGCAGTCTGGGCTCTTGTTCAAATATTTATGGAGCCCCTTGCATTGGCACAGCATTTGCATTGAAACAAAAGGTTATTGAGCGTGGGTGCGTTGTAAATGATACCGCAAAAACTTCCAACAAATTCAAATTTAATGGTAACCTGCTGGTGAAGAAAAATGATGCAATATGCTCACAAGCTCAAGGCAGTGTTGCAGTTCAACAGCTTAGTCTTATTCAATGCTACATTAACTTTTCCATTTATGCCGCTGTTGTAAAATATAAAGCCCTCAAGCATTTTGAGGTGGCTGTCTCTCTCTCCGTGTGTGTGTGTGTGTGTGTGTGTGTGTGTGTGTGTGTGTGTGTGTGTGTGTGTGTGTGTGTGTGTGTGTGTGTGTGTGTGTGTGTGTGTGTGTGTGTGTGTGTGTGTGTGTGTGTGTGTGTGAGAAAGAGAAAGAGGTAGGCGTGTTAATGTTTGTTTTTACCCCCTTGCACAGATATTGCTTTTTTTTACTCCTAAATTCTGCCTGGAGACACGCTAAAGGATATTTATCATTGTGTAGAATATATTACCAACACAATTATTTGTAGGAGACAGAAACTAGTATAACTCTTCGGTCTTCCATTGGATGCAACCACTTTTGTCTGAAATCCAGTCAACTGCAGGTTGAGAGAGGGCCACTTGGTTATGAGCTGCTGCTCTCTTTGTGGCAAACGTTTCGAGACATTTTGAGGCAGCGCACACAACAACGGCCCGACGACGAGGAAATGATCTGTGCAAGATTCGAAAACAGCTGCTCTGCAGTCACGTGATCTGAGTGAAGAATAAGCAGATCAGGCCCTATGGTGGCCTGCTAGATCATGCTATATGCTTGCTTGATGATGAATGTCCCCCTGTATAGAGTCAGCATTGGAAAATCAATACTCCTCAAATTGAAACAGTATAGGGTTGTATTGATCCGCTGTGCTAAATCAAAACGGGGAG
Source organism: Scophthalmus maximus (assembly GCF_022379125.1). Classification (NCBI taxonomy): domain Eukaryota; kingdom Metazoa; phylum Chordata; class Actinopteri; order Pleuronectiformes; family Scophthalmidae; genus Scophthalmus; species Scophthalmus maximus. Next base: position 10,023,410 of record NC_061525.1, read on the forward strand.
GCTTTGATACTTCTCTCCAAGACAGCTCCCTGCCCAGTAATGACACACTATCAATTTTAGCTTTGCACTGATAAATCAAGTTGAAAATTGGATGTCAGACTTTTTTTTCAGGGAGAGAGTGATTTTCCCTGCCCTTTGGTCCCCTCTGCTGTTGACCTCTGAACTGTTCCAGTGGATTATAAAGTTCAGACTCATCTAAAGCGAAAGTAGATGTCAAGGCGAGGCTGATGAATTCATTGGAAGAATAATGTCCACCATTTATTTTTGCAGCAGCAGACCACACTGCCATCTCCATACTGTAAATTCTCTCTCATTGTGCAGCTCTCTTGCACAGTGGCGCTCTGCAAATGCTGGTTTCATACAACAATAATATGTAAATCTTCAGTTTAAAATAGAATTATACAGTGGTATACATGCCAACTTATTGTTTTACAGTTTTGTATTGTATTAGACAACAAAAATATGATACTGACTATTTATTTTTTATTGGAGTTTGCACTGATTCTATCTTGTGGAGATAACAAAGCAACACACAGAAACCCAGACACTCCTCCATGCTACGGTCATTTTGACGCAAGTATTCACAGTCTGAACTTCTGTGAATCTCTCTCAGCTCATTCTCTGCCATTGATTCGCCAGCTCTCCTCGGGTACTAATTGTTTCGACACCACCAACCTAACGAAAATGTAAAAGGAGCTGAAGGAGACAAACCTCCTTTTGTTCCCAGGCGGACGTCCATGTTCACATCAGCAGCAGCGGTGACAGCTGATGGAGGAGCCTCCTCTGGCCCCCAGAGCAGACCTTAACCTTACCTGACTGGTCTATTGATTGTCAACATTTCTTCTGTATAATTACTTTTTTGTAGCAGAGGAGAGAAAGGAAAATGGCGGCGTATATTGATCCGCGGCAGGGCAGTGAAACAGCCGTTTCCCTTGACTAACAGTGAATTTCACCTCTCGCACGTGATGAATGGTAACAATCTGGCGTGGATAATAACTTTGTGATGGAATGAACCTTTTTACTCACGATATGCCCGGAGTATTTGGTCTCGCCTGAAAGGGTGATCAATTCTAATAGAGCTCCACCCGCGAAAAGGGGGAGCACCTTTTAGACGGCCATAGTGCCTCAGAGGGTTCAAGGTCTGATGACCCCTCTGGGGCAGAACAGAAAGGCCAAGGTCTCTGGTTGAGCCCAACAGTATAAACAAAAATCAACCTGGTAGGATATCAGATATAATTCAAACATGTTATACTCTTTGACAACCAGAGTAATGCAATGTGTATCTTCTCAGCTTTCTGCGTAAAAGCTAACATCCTTGTAATCAGTGTATTCATGTGAATGCCTTACTTTTGTATGAAATTAGTAAGATTTTGGTAGAATTATGTAATCTTAGAAATCACCAAAAAAAAAGCTGTTGACCTCTATGTGTCTACTTGGTTTCTATTCTGCCCACTCCACCAAAGCTGAATCACCCTGAACGTGCAAACCCTCTTTCGTTATTGAGTGAACTATCTAGAGGCGTTTCAATAGCAGTCCAATCTACCTTTTTATATTCGTCACTTAGTTAGATCTTATTTAAAACATGATGTCGCTTTGTTCTTGCAAGCTGATATTCTCTGAACTGGCACTTGTTCTTGACCTACACCAAGCTCTATTCCCTTGGGGTACGCTTAACCTTGCACACTGCGCTAATTATCTCTGGAAAAAGGCCCATTCACACAATCATCAATTTCAGCGGGTGTTGAAATAGAGCTGGGCATCGCCTGACCGTGCCCCATTTTCCGATGAAAGATGGCGATCCACAAATATGGCCATCCGGGGGAGTTCACCTCCAGTACAGTGCAGCTCCTCGCCGCTCGTCCGATCGTGCATGTCTGTCTTCATTACACCAGATGACCTGGAGTTAATCTTGTTGCTGCGGTGCTACTTCCCTTTCGTCTTTGTCCAATAGCCATTCGTCAGTGTGTCTCCTCTCTGTAATTCCCAGTAACTAGAAGCATTCGGGTCTTAGCTTGCTATCCTCAAGTTTGCAACAGTGTTGAGTGCAGTGATGATAAGAAATGGTGAAATTAAAGAGATGAAAGTCTCTGGTACCGTTGGCAGCCCTCCGTGATAATCCGATCATGATGTTGGCCATACAGTCACTTAGCACTTGGCATCCGACAGATGCATGATCAAACTTGATGTATTTTTATAGGGGAAATTACTGTGTTTTAGTTTATAGGTTACTTTGACAGCAGTGGACTGATAAATACTGATCACCATATGGTTGCCAGTCACCGCTTTCTGATGCACAGTGTATTTTTGGTTGGTATTTTTTTCATCTCGCATGCAGGCTGGAGAAGAGTGTGGTGTAAAAATGTCGACCAAAAAGATTGCACTGGTTAACGGACAATGTTTTATTCTGTTTCTTCGCTTTGTATTTCAGTTTCTGTCTAATATTGCCTGATGGTTGATGTGTGTAATCAGATCCACATACCTGGTTGTCATTTTAATGATAATCACAGGACTGGTTCAATGTCGTTAACATTATTTGGTTAAATTAGAGGTTGTTTCTTGAATTTCTAGGCAGAACGTGGTGCCAGAACTAATTCAATATTTTTCTGCTTTGGCAGGTTTGTGTGTAGGTAGTTTACTAATTAACTATTTGTTAAAAAAAAAAATTTAAACTACTGTTTATTTTATTCTCTATTTATTATATTCTATTTTTTCTATTTTCTGTTTCAACTTATCTTTTATATTATATTATATATATATTTGATACTTTTAGGATGTAACAGCATTTGCATCTTAAACTAATTCCTCATGCTCTTTGTAGATCGTAGTCTGAGCCTGTAAGGAAAACTGAAATTGTAAGAAAAGACTGTTTGTCCTCAGAGTTACTCTAAACGTGACATGTGTTCAGTGTCCCACTGTGTGTGTGTGTGTGTGTGTGTGAGAGAGAGAGACAGAAACCAGTCACTATGCGTTTGAATAGAATTGTTACTGATTACTGGTATTTATTATAATTACCCCCTACTCATGTCACCAATGACAGCTTTTAAAAGGGGTATAATGGTGTTTTATTGAATCAGCATGTCCCTGTCCTTCCTCCCGACCGCCTCACAAAAATGCGCTGGGAACATAAATAGAATAAAAAGGAAATCTTTAGCCATGAGATCCTCATCTTCCTACAGTCCATCCCTGCTCATGTTGTTCTCTGTCCAGTGGCTTCAAAACATAAAGGTTAATCTTTTCCTTTGACAATAGATTGTTGTAATCATTTTTATTTTGGTGCTTATTGTAGCATTGTACTGGCTCAAGTTTCTGGTATTCTCTAATTAACCAGACAAACTATGAGGAAAACAAAATGGGCTCTAACAGTAGCACACTCCCGACTCCATTATGAGCCCTTGTCAGCTGTCAAAAATACCTCTCTTTTCTAGAATGATGTAATAGTTTCCTCTCCATTATCATTCCTTTTATTTTTAGTTTTCCTCCCCATCTTATTTTGAATTATTCCTGTCAGCGTTCCCTTTCCTTTTACAAACAAAACACATTCCCTGTAGACTGGGGTCTGATCTGGCACCTCAAAAACCTCAACACTGGCTCCTTGAGGAAAGACGTGCTTTTAATACCTATTTGAAAGAGAAGAGAATAGATGATCGTCTTCTTACACATTTATCCTACTGCACTTAGCAAGTCTGGAAGTGTCCATAAATAATGGTGCTCCTGTTTCCTGTAGGTTATCAGTGCTGGAAAATTAGCTTTTAAAATGCGGTTTGAAATCCATTTGGGTGATTGATGGGTGACGGGACTAATAAATTTTGCCACTTTCTAGGAGGCCGGCTTACAGCCATTCTTTATGGTTGTCATGAAGCCAGACACATTTGATGTGGAAAATAAGGAGGTCTCGAGCAAACGCCGCTTAATAAAGAATGCTCCTTGGTGGACAGTTTGTTGTTGTTACGTGGACACTACAGGCAACTTGCTTTCTATTAATATTCTGAAGAAGCAATTGTGTATTATCACCGTTAACTAAAAAATGTATCGACTGCAGTCTTAAAAAAATGCAGGAATCTTCATTGTTATATATATATTATGTATATTAAATTTTACGAATGTGTGCCATTAAATTGCTTACTTCCTAATTGCCCACAATACCTTTAAAGGGGCAGTAAGCGATTAAAAAGCAATACATTTTTTGTAAAAATCAGCGAATATTTCCTCACCGGTTCTGTGTGTGCGCCGAAAAACCTCCGGGTTTTCATCTCAGCCCTGGCTCTGTAAATGGAAAACTAAAGAACAAGTTGCAGACCGCACCACACAACACAGCGAGTGCAGTTTGTAAACATCACTCGTCGACACCTTACAGACGTGCTGGCGGGTAGCCTTGCAAATCCGTGGTTTTGGCCTAGTGGTTTGCAAGCTAGATCACAACAACAACAAAGAATGAGAGAAGCTCTCTCCAAAATCGCTTACTGGCCCTTTAAGACATGGATGAGCGTTTCCGTGGCTCTGTGCCACCTCACGATCCATTGTGTGAGAGCTCAGCAGTTCCAAACTGTAGATCCACATGACGAGTGTAGTCCCCTGTGCACTTTTTGGACCACCCTCAGAGAGGCAGCTCCTTCAGCACGGCACTGCGGCGTGGTCCAAATCCGGTCTAGCACTGACCACATCTACGTCTAGAATATCACAGGTCCTACTCCAACAGCAGAATACCACATTCAAACTGAAACCATCTGCACAGGACTAAACGAGGGGAAGAGACATCAAAATGTTGGCGTCCAACTCATTAATCAGTCATTGTAACTTTAGGGTTACGTTTGTTGTGCATTTGATTACTGTTAAAGACAAATGAAGACTTTTTAAAATTGTACTCAGATGAGCATCCTTTCGCAGGCCAAATGAAATGCGTTACAGCAAAATCTTCAAAGTGGCGGATCTATCCCCCACTGGCATCTGCTGTCTATTTGCACTAGGAATTAGGGGGGAAATAATCTTAAACAGTAATCGCCCAGTTGCCTACAGTGGATTTACATTATTCACACTGTGTAATCTTGTGTTTACAATATCATTTGTGTGGGTTTCTCCTTTCCACACACTGACATCTCTCTTTTCCTCCGTTAAGCTTTGAGGGAGATTGACAGTGGACAAGCTCAAGGCGTTACGCTGTGCTTTACATGCAGCAGCTCATGATACTTTGTGCATGCAAACGTGCGAACAGAAACACACACACACACACACACACACACACACACACACACACACACACACACACACACACACACACACACACACACACACTCAATTTTGATTGATACTTTACTGAAACTGAGCTCTTGTTGCTGTCAGAGCCCAGCTAAGTCTCCTGAGCCTCTTGATTTCTGACATTTGTAGATATTATATTCATGGAGTAAGGAGGCTGTATTATGTGACGTGATCCCCAGTAACACTTTAATCTGTTTAGACTGCCTCAATACTGTGGCAGGGAAGGGGGCAGAAACCATGCAAGGAAATAGACGGCTGCCTGCCAAAATCTCACTGTATCCTGCATGCACTGAAAAAATCTCCACTTGGATTTGGACGCGCGGTACCAGATCCAAGGCTTTGTTTGGACCTTTGGATGACTCTTTCAAGTAGTTTGTTTACTTATAATATGGACGTAAACACAACGGTTTAGACATGAGCATTAAGAGTACTTCTATACTACATTATGTTCTTTGTGTTTGTGTAATAAACTACAATAAAACTGTCTATACAAGTTAAACTATGTGGACATTGGAGTATTATCCTCCCATCCACTCACACTGTAGCTCTTGAATGAAACGGCGTGAAGCCATGTTTTCTTCCCATTTGCTCAAAAATGAGCTGAAAAGGAACCTCATGCCAGGCTGATCATCTCCGTCAACCGCATACCAATTATTAATTGAATCATCCTTATTTTTTAAGGCATTTTTCTTCTATGTTAAGATTAAATTAAAGCAAGACTTTCTTTTTGCTGTATTTCCCTTTAAAGGAAGCACAAAGGCTTTGAAACGGCTCCAGCTAGTACACAGTTGGAACAGGCAGCACTTAGTAACCTAATGCTAGTCCTGGTGCTTAATGGTTTGCATTAGCTGCAAGCTATAAAATTATCCCAGGTCCTCACTAATGTTGGAATAATCATTTACAAAGATGGTTACCACATGCTGGAACTGTTTTTTCTTTTTTCTTTTTTTTTACAACCCTAATTCGCTGTTATTAATAATGAATAAAACTGCAATTTTCTGTCGGATTGCTCCAGGGCTCTGAGAATCATTTCAATGAATATTTCAGCACATTATTTTAATCATGGCTCCACATATGCAGGGGGGGGGACTTATTTTATAGGCTCATGTCTCAACCAGCCCCAAGACCCCGATCATTAAACCCCACGCTGTCTGCGTTGAGGTTTCTACCTTTGATTTACAAGACTTGTTAAAAAACATTGTAAAAAAAAAAAAAGGAGGCAAGCTGTGCCATTTATACTTGTAATTTGATGCTGTATTTGTTAATGGGAGTGCCTGTGATTTATGTGTGCTGCGGCTGCTGCTGCTCCCTGCTGCTCTGATGCTATAGGCTTATAGAAGAGGTAACATTACTGGGCCCCTGCAGAACATGCCAGTAGTCAGCCTAATAAATCCACTATCTGTGGCCTGATTTTTCTCATCAAGATGTTTCCCCCTGATAAAGAATTAGCTGCTGTCATCAGACCATCACTGAGGGGCGTGTCTAAAATGCCTGTCTCCGTGTCTCTATATCATAGTCAGCTGCACGACTTCTGGCGTCTCGACTACTGGGAAGATGACCTGCGGCGGAGGCGGAGATTTGTCAGGAACCCATTTGGCTCCACCCACTTGGATATCGCATGCAAGTCACTGCAGGAGTATGGTGAGTTTATCATTTTTTGTGGATATATATATATTTTTTTTTAATCATTTGGGGCATAACCCATATTAAATGTAAAATACCAGTGTTGCCATTAAAGTATCATAAAAAACATCACTGAAAGGTCATTAAAGTTTAGCCCGGGCTTGTCCCTATAGTTTAATTTTTACAGGTAACATATTTATGAGTTTTATGAACTGAACATGACACATCCATTTCATTGCACGTTTTTTTCACATCATGACACATACCCGGGACCAAATTAGATCTCTCCCTTTATTGTTTTCTTCTCTTTGCCTGAAACTTTTGTTATTGACCCAGGCAGTCTTGTAGTGTTGCCCACCACCCTTTGTCAGTTTTGCCTTATGTCATGCAACACTGCCTTTTAAGGAAAGCACAGCAGCACTATTAATCCAGCCCCTTCTCTCCCGCTTTTGATTGAGTAACACAGAAAATGTACCAATGGCGCAGGGATAAATGTATTGATTTTGAAATGAATGGAGTACGCACCTTTTTAACTTTATAGAAAGTAGAAAACAGGGACTGCATAAGGTCATGGTTGACGCTTTTTAAAATGGCTGCAGACTTACTGTAACACATGCATAATGAGCGCAAAGTTCACTGACGTGATGTGTCTCTGGGCTGAGCTACAGAACCCGACCGTTGGCTGGGTTCAGGATGTCATTTGGCTGCTTTTGAGCTTTAGCAAGGCCATGGCTGCTGTGTGAAGATCATGGCAGCTCTGTAGATGAACACGTGCCAGCTGCTGCCTCAGCTGCGGGTGGTCCGTATATGAAACACACATGCAGTAATTGCACCTTCTGCTTTAGATTTTGTGGTGGTTCCATTATTTTTTGCTCTAAGCTAATTTTGTGGGCTCACGGTGACACAATGATTCTGTTTTGCGAGGAGCACTCAAGTCAAACAAAAGTTGCAACGTCGGCTCTCTGTTTAGAAATACTTACACCTTTTTTTTTTAATGTTTGATATTATCTGCGAAAGATATTGCATGGGATTGCATGAACATTGCCAACCTGTTAACCTGTAAAACACTGCAAAACATACCACAAGATACCATTACACCGCATAATCCACCTCATTGTTCATCCACACTTTCAGTTTGTCTTCAGCTTGCATGTGGTTGCATTTCAGTCAATGTTATGTGTTTTTGACATTTACTATACTATATTATATAGTAGTTGTTCAAGCTTTTATCTTTTAAAGAAAACTATTTCACAAATGTTCTACTTCTGGTGGACTTTCTGAAGTATGCGGAGGCCATAGTACAACATAGCTACCAGAGCTACCCTCATAGAAACCATTAGTTTTTGACACTCAAAGGAGCCGGGGCTTTCCTGTGTGGAGTTTGCTTGTTCTCCTTGTGTGGGTTTCCTCCGGGTAATTTGGCTTCCTCCCACAATCCAAAGAAATGCGGGTTAAGTTAATTAGCAACTCTAAATTGCCCAAAGGTGTGAATTACAGCATGAATGGTCTTCTTTTTTTTTTTTTTTCTGTGTGTCTGGCAACATGTCCAGGGTGTACCTCTCACCCAGTGTCAGCTGGTACTGGCTCTAGGAGGCCCGCCGCCCTAAAACACTCCAAAAATTACATTTTGATAAATTTACTTTAATGCTTGAATAAAAACAGAGGAGAAGATTTTAGTGTTGAAAGATAAAACAGCAATTTCATCCATGCCCATTGCTCCATTTGCTAACTGTGTCAGTGAGCATTGCCCGGAGGCCTTTTTACCCATTGAGCAATGGCTCAAATTGTTACTGTATGTGTGTATTGTCTCCATTAGTGAGTTATGTGACAGATATCCCCAAGATAATGCCACGGATGCATGTCATGTTATTTAGTCCATCAAATCACCGGAATCTCTTTTTGAGTGATCAGTTTTGCTCATGTTGTTTGACATTAGAGCATCAGTGCAGTTGATTGAAGACTTGTTGAAATCCTGCTGGCATGCGGCGGTTTTAATGAGCAGAATAATGTATAAATGTGTCAAGTGAAAGGGATCGCCTGCGGTCGGATGGCCATCTTGCTCTCCTCGAGAGGTGAGCTGCACTCTCAGGCTTTTTTTTCCCCCTGCAGGCTTTGATGTGGTTGCACAGCGGAGGCCAGGTTTTGTTATGAGTTAAAATGAGAAAGAGCTTTTGTTCTTGTTTAGAACTTCAGTACTTTCGTTGGCAGTGACAGTTGACAGTTTTTTTTGTTTAAAATGTTCTATGACAGTTGGTGTGCTTTTGAATTATTATGAATATTCGCTTTTAATTAGCATGGTATTAAACATAGGTCCTGTCTTTAGCAGATAACCCTGGTGCAGAGGCTCAAAGGTTGGAAATCCATTAATCATAACATCCAGACTTTGTTTCTGCGATTTGACAGGGACTCTATAGAACGTTTTAGTTGGTTCCTGGCTGCATAGGCACCAGAGTAGAAAAACAAAGAGGGTTGTTTGAGTTGGCCCTTGAGAGTCATTATTAAAGCTTTAAAATCTGTGACTGTTGGAGAACCAGTAGGTTGTCCAAATTGAATACACAGTTTCTGGTTTGACAGCAGGATATGACAGTATACACTATGCCACCATCTTGAGTTTGAAGGGGGCAGACTTGTGGCACTGTTGTGTTCACAGTAAATGTCAGTCTTTTGCGCTCACTGGGGGGAAATGAAAGTGAGAGGGATTTTTTTTTCTTCCTCATGGAACATTTAAGTGAGTGAGTGGCCTGTATCATTTTGACAGCATCTAAGAGTCTCCCAATCCTCAATGTTTTCTTTTTAATATTAAAAATACTACTTCATTTATTTATTTTTTTATGTGGATTTCCAAAAAAAGGTTGTTTGAAAAATAATTTCCACAAACCATGGCACTTTTGAAATTTTGTGTCGATATTTTTAGTCTGTTGCCAGTGGCAATATTTTCTAAACCCTTGCACCAAATATTTGACCTATTTTATGACACAAAATTCTGTAAAAAAAAAAAAAGGTGCTTTCCCAAGAATTATCATGTACCAAGTTAAAACCGAATACAGATCACCCTCTCAAAACAATTTCAATTCACTTTTTTTCCCAAGTGCAAATGTCAAAATAAAACTGTTAAAAGTTTAAATGGTGGCAAATCATCCTGTAACCTCTGTAGCCACTTTTCTGAAATGTGTGCGTCTGTGTGTGACTGTGTAAAGAGTGTGCGGACTTTCTCTGAGATTTGTGATGGGAGGTTAAACTCTGCCTTAAACTCTGCCTCGTTGTCTATTAGCAGCATTGACAGCTTAGCCAGCACATTCTGTCTGTGCCCTCTGCCTGTAATAACATGCCCTGTTACAGCCAGCCACAGCCCAGTATCAGACTATATTGTTAGGTGATTGGAACTGGGCAAGCATGAAATGGAAGTCACGTTAATATTGATCCAAGTGTTTAACGGGGTGTTTTACCTCCGGGTGTCCTTGCTGTCTCATTTCAGGTGAGCGGCTTCTCTCAGAGCTGATTGCCCTGGGCACCGATCTTTATAGCTCCTCACTGCTGCAGAGGCAGCAGATTCGTGAAGCGATATTAACCTTCTCCATCTTCATAATCATACCTATTAAACTGTAACAAATGCATGCAGATGTGGACATTTGAGCGCAGTCCTTCAGCGCATGCATGATATGCTCAGAAACGGTTATGTGGAGCACCTCGCGCTCAGGTCCAGATGGGGATTATTAGACTCTGCTGTTAATGTTTTGGTGGAGACGAGATGAGGTTGTTTGGAACCTCTGGCAGCCCAGTAGACATGCACTGCACATCCCAGGATATTGAATGAAGATCACCCGAAGAGGAAACGTCTGCACTGTATAAACTTCCCTACATCAAAGTTACAATGTTTACTTCCACGGTCTCAAAACATGTACTCCGCAATCGGGATGGCTTGCATCACAGGAAGTATGGAGCTGTCATTTTTCCCCCTCATTTCATCTTTCACTGCAGAGTAAAATAAAAGCGAAGAGACAGAGGGCAGAATTGCATCGCCTTAGCGGTAATGCAACACCAGGGACTGGACTTTTTCTCTCCATGTGGAATGCGGAGCCCATGGAGAGGGTGTGTAGGAAGACAGGATTTGAAACAGATACAGTCTGAGAAACGGAAGAGATATATTTAAAACATTCTGTCGAGCTCACGATACATGGCTTTGTGAATTGCTGCACAAAACACTAATGTACATTATAAGATAGTGTAGTAAATAAGCTGTGGAACTGAGGCTTACACTAGTGCTTGTTATCTACATAGATCTGACAGAATGAGACATAACACAGAATAACTCCTGGGGTTCGCGATCGGTTTTTAAGTCTTTGTTTAGAAAGAGGTCAAGATAGCTTCGCGTCTTTAGCTTCGCTGCCTTTCGTATCAATTGACAAACATTCTGTGACTCCTACGAGAGCTCTGGCTGCCTTTTCCCTGCATATTATCCACATCATTCCTTTCTCGTGAAGCGTCTTCATGAAAACCTGAAGTATCTTGTGTTTTATTTATAGTCGTGTATATTGAATTACCCAGGGTATTTGTGAGATCAGCAGCCCCCCCCCCCCTCCCGAGCTGAAGTGCTCGTACAAGTTAGATGAACCTTAAGTAAAACACGATGTTGTGGATTTCGTTTAAGGAGAGGCAGCGAGGAGGTTGAGGCAGGGTGTATAATACATAGGAGACTTAGAAAAACACATGCTTGCCGGCTCTACTGAGGCTATAAAAATGAAAGTTCAGTGCCACAAAGGTCTCCAGCATAGCAGTATATGAAACATGGACTCTTGGCAGCAGTATTATAGTTGATTCAACAGTCTTTTAAAGACCTCTCAGCTCGTATGTATTCCATACTGAACAGTAAAACTACTGAACACACTGAAATATTCCCAGAGTCGGGGGCCTTTATGTAAATTCATTTGATTCACAAACAAAAACATCTACTTGATTTCATCGTTATTTCAATCATCCTTATTTCTTTGTCTTATGTGAAACCCCAAAAAAATGTTTCATCATAACGTTTGGGACACAATGAAATGTACGCTTTCACTATCTAGGAAACTGTCACCATTACCAGTAACTAGTTTTGAGTAATCCCTTCCCCTAAACATTGTTTCTCCAGAGCTGATATTCCACTGGTTTACACTTTTGAAACAGAAAACAGAAGTTAAGAAGCCTTTCATTTCATTGCGTCTTTAAGAAGAATAGCAATACAATATAAAACATACCTGTATAGATTAAGTGTAAAAATTCAAAGATTTAATCAAATATGTCAGTTAAGGGCGTTAAATGGACAGGACAAAAACAAAAAAACTCAAAAAAGAAGTCACAAAGTTAAATGTCTTCAGTGTGTTTTCATGGAAAACTGCACCACAGTGGGCCATTGGTAGATGTTCCAGGGAACTCAGGACCATGGATCCTAGTTGAACCCCGGTGATGAGTGCTCAGGGGCGGCCTCCCTTGTTTGCAGCTGGCACGTCTTCGTCAGCCTCCAATGGGGTCACGAAAGCTCTGCAAAGCACTTCACTGAGTGTAATTAGTGCACTGTGAGGCAGTTTCAACTCAGTGATTGAACAATAGGACCCGCGAGACTGGTGATCGGTGGCTTCTCCTGGCACTGTTCCTGAAGAGCTAGGGAGCAGACATGAAATGAGACTGCTGTGATTTTCTTTCCTTTTTTTTCCAGATGTTCAGAGGTCAGTGCTTGTGTCTTCTGATGGACTGCTCACTTTGTAAAGTTAATTAATTTGATACGAGGAGGAAAAGCATCATTATACAGTGACACGGCATCTTTATATATGAATTTTATCCAGTCCAATTCACATCTTGTAGGGTTAAAGAGAGGAATATTTGGTAGTTTGAGGCTTCTTGAAACTAAAAGACACATCTGCCATTGAATTGTATGGTTATTTTGTGGTGCATGATGGCACTCAACCAGCATAATAGTATTCTGGACTTAAAATATGAATGTAGAGTAAGAACTTCAGCTTCAACACCATGAAATCGCCTGAACAAAGAGTGTGTACTGCGTGTCCGTCACTACGTGGTGATTAGATATGCACACAGCATCGCCTCAGCCTGCACTTGTCTCTTGTTCTTTTTAATTTTAGGTCACTGATAAGAGTTAGATCAAATATTCTCTTTCCTCCCTTTTTTTTTTACCATACAGAGGTCGCATGAAAAGCTTTTTGATACAGCAATGCCTCCGAGTCAACATTCTGGATAAGATCACTTTTCATGTCATGTGGCATATTTTCCCCTTCATGTCATAGCTCGTCATTTCTCATTATCTACCGCCGTATTACTTCTACTGCGAGAGCTAAATTGCATCGTGGGTGAAGCTGGTACTCCACCCTGCACCGTTGCCCCCCTACAACAGTTGAGATTGGCCATTTGCATAGAAATCAGCACAGTTTATTTGGTTTACTCGACCCTGCACAGACTTGCCAATCAGAACATCAGCCTGTCTGCTCAGCTTTCCCTCATTTACTTGGAGCATAATGATGGTTTACAGAATTCGAGATTTAAGTTTCACCCGTTCTGCTTTGATCTCTGACTGCCGGTTGGCTTTTTCCTTTAACATTACGCAGAATTCATTTCCGAAACTCACAGACATTTTCCCTGCGTCTGATGAAAGCACCCCAGATATGAGACAGAGCAGGAAGCAGATTTTTTTCTTTCTCGGTAGCAGTGTTGACAACAGTCAAATGTGACCTCTCCGAGACAAGGTACATGTTCCTGAGGGGAGGGAGCGGCGAATTAAGAACTGTGCTGAAAGGAAACATGTCAGACGGGTGTCAGCCACCTCCCTTTTCTTGATATGTTCTTCCTTTTCATACACGCACGTTTCTCCTCCGGTTATTTCCCACACTGGACTTCAGAAAGACACATTCACATAAACCTTTTGAGCGGCCGTGTGGCAGGCACATGTTGGACATGTTGGCTGATTTAAGCTGATAAATATGTTTTGAGACATCTTTGTTTTTCTCCACGTATGAACACATCTTTTACAATAAATGTGCTCCACTGTAGCTATATGATGAAGTCTTGGCGAAAGCAGCCTCCTAATTGTGCTGTCTGTTCAGTCTCAGTGTTGTCAAAGCTCTAAAAGCGGCAAATGATATTTCTAATCGACTCCGAGCTCGAGTTGTATCCCCGACACAGCTGTTGGTCTTTCAAGATACAGAAAGTGTTTCAATGTTGACCTTGTCTAAAAATAAAAGCTGAAACACCTCTGATGTTCAACCATGCAAAATGTATTCATTGAACAAAGGTGTACCGTGACATTCTTTCATATGTTGTGGCAAGTACATTAGTGAGCATCTCATTTCAGGTTCATCCCACATATCATTGTGTATTTCATGCAGAGATGGTCTATGGTTTATTTCCTTTTTCATATTTTATGAGATGTTACGCATGTAAGAGCCCATAAAGGCTGATTATTTTGGTTTGAACTCGTGTAAATACCCAAACCTGGTTAGAATAAACCACGGCTCATGTGATAATAATGACACGCTGTGTGTGTGTGTGTGTGTGTGTGTGTGTGTGTGTGTGTGTGTGTGTGTGTGTGTGTGTGTGTGTGTGTGTGTGTGTGTGTGTGTGTGTGTGTGTGTGTGTGTGTGTGTGTGTGTGTGTGTGTGTGTGTGTGTGTGTGTGTGTGTGTGTGTCATTATAAACACAGTGACTGATATCAATTCTTTTTCAGGCTCGGTGGAGGAAGAGGTGGTCCGGTCTAAAAAGTCCGTCCGCATCCAAAATGTGTCAAGCCAGAATCCTGAGACAGAGCTGATGCTCGAGGGAGACGATGACGCTGTCAGCCTGCTGCAGGAGAAGGAGATGGACAATGTGGGTGGTAAGTCAGCACACCAGCACCCACATTAATCCGCCAACATGGACTCTGCCGGAGTGCACAAAGTACTGTCCTCCTACTGTATACATGAGCATTTTCATTGGAGTGTTTGGATCAATTAATTATCTGATATAGATATAAGTTTTATTTACTGTTCAGAAGTCAGAGGTGCGATTTGACTGGTGGGGATCTGCAGTTCACTGTCCTGATAACTTTGCTTAATTTTGGCGGCTACATGTTTTGTCTTGGTCTGATAAGTGTCCCTCTCTGTTTTGTTTTCTTTTGGATTGCATCAGCGCGGTTCCTTCCTCGCTTTTTTATATCCAGGGGCAAGTCTTCTAAAATTAAACTAGCACCGGAAAGATGATCAGTCCAGATATGTCACAATTCATATTTAGGATTTCAGTGAATAAAGTCACATGCTAATTCGTAACTTTACAGTGGCCTCATTTGATACATTTGCCTAGAAATGCCCCCTCAGTGGTGGGATGACACAATTCAAAATCTATTTTTGTAATTTGACTTGTTCAGATCATGTTGTTAACCTAATTTTATACTTAATGCTACAGTGTTATTGTGTATGGAAATGTCATTGCCCTATGGCTGGTAAAAGTAATGACTAGTATCATTAAATTTTAATAAGGCCATAGTAAAGTGTCACTGAATGTAATCAAAGTGATCTGAGCTACGACATTTGATAAAAAATCTTATTACTAATCTCTTGATGATATGGATTAAACATTTACTAGACGCAACATTTCATTCCTCTGGATCAGAACTCTGCATACACACGTAGGAATAATCAATCACATATCGCCAATGAACATATTCTTTGATAGTTAAAATAAAACTGTATAAATAATTTTTTCCAGTACATACAATCCCTTCCATGATCTTAAACCACAGCCCTTAACTTTCCTCATCTATAAAATAATAAGATGTGTCACACTTTTACTACCCAAGAAAATTGCATTTAATGTGTATTTTCCTCGTGAATGTGAGCACTTTGGGTGTTAAGGGACAACAAACAATGACTTAATTTTGCTGCTGTTAAACTAACCCTCCTTCTCGCAGCAATGAACAATAATTAAGAGAATAATTGACCATGAACAGCTGACGAGAGACAAATACAATATTGTGGTTGTTGTCATTTTCCTATCCAGTTTCTTAAATCAGCTTTAATACTTTGTCTGACACAATTTGCTCAATATTGCAACTCACTGCCAAGAGCTTTGTTTCCCGAACCTTCTGTAATTTAACCAGCATCGCACTCTGTGTATGATCCAAACTATCAAGCCAAACTTGAGCTGCTTTTAAAAGGTAAGTTATCCAGAGTTCAGTTGTGTGTTAAAGGGAAATCAAGTTTACTTCTCGCAGCACCTCAAGCAAACACTTGGTGGTTTAAATGAGCCGAAATTCTTTTACTGGTTTGATGCCTGAATGATAATTTTTGTAGAATACAATGTAATACTTCTGCACAGCAGAGACTTCTTATATTTCAGTGCCAGATGTAATTAATCAGTAAATAAATCTGCATCATCTGGACCATTGTTATCAACTGTTGTTGTCACAAAATAATGTATAATGTTGTATGAATTGTGTTATTTTCTACATTGTTTTATCTATATTATTATCTCTATTGGTGTAATACACCACACACACACACACACACACACACACACACACACACACACACACACACACACACACACACATTAATGTAAAATCGCTTGCTGTTTCATTGATGTCTAATATTGTATATTTTCCCATTTCCAGAGAATCCACTTACACAACCTGGTCTAAAACAACAAAACAGAACTGCTAAATTAAAAGGTTCTCCTTCTCGTTTTGGTAATGAAATGGCAAAAGTTATTGAGTCAAATAATTTTATCTTAGTGAATCTGTTACTAGTTAAATTATTCAGTCTAGAAGGAAACGTGATTCTTTTTTCGGCAGCGTTGATATTACCTAATGTCTTTACTGATTCTGTAGGATCGGGGTTGCCGCTGAATTGCTTGCTAACAGTATGAATGCATGTGTGTAATAGATTTATTCCAGGTGCAAATTATATGAAAAAGTGGCCTGAAACACCCGATTCCCCAGACACTTGAATAATATTCTCTGTTTCATAGCCCTGTGTATATTACTGCTTGGTAAATGAGGCTCAGGCTGGACAAGGAAACTGCTGAGCAGAGAAATCCCCTTCCAAGATCCCACAGATGAATGTCGTCGGAGGATGCTCGCCCCTCCTCTTTGTCGCAGGGCCAGCAGGCAGCCAATCACTGTCTGTCAGATGAACCCGGGACTGCCCGATCTAAAGACCATGACATGGGCTAAAACACAAGCAGTCTATTCTCCTGAGAGAACCAATAATGACCTTGTACAAAACAGAAATGTTGAGGTGAAATATTAGTCATGTATTTACGATGTGCACAAATTACGAACCAAACATTGACGATTTTTTTTTTTTTTAATTTTTTTATTGAGTTGAAGTCATGTTTTTACCAATAGGGGAGCTCCCTCACACTGTTACCTTTGGGGAATGTTCTTAGCAGGACGCCCCTGTCTGTTGTTGACCAGTGTCCAATCGCAGACATGAGCAGCCTTAATGAGAGATCTGGGACTAGATCCCTGTCAACAACAGTCGTCCTCCTGCCAGCCGCTGTGTCAGCGCCTGCCGCTACCGCCAAAGGGGCGGTGTCTGCTCTCAAGGGCCCAAGCAGTTGTGGTTACTGAACCTATGATTAGTTTTGCTCCCCCAGAAACATTAGAAATGCTGTCCGTGCTTGCATTAAATAAGCCCTTTATTATAATCAAACTTGGATCAAATGGAAGCGGAAGATGAGCATGTGAGAGGCTCACACTCATTTGTCAAAGAGGATATGGTACATTTGACTGTTCTGCCTGCATACCGTGAATATAGCCCGTGTGGTTTAGGAGCCACCGCCATTTTGTTCTCGCTTAATTTAGCCTGTCTCTGTCCATTTTAGTCCCCTTTCACAATACTGACATGTTTGTAAAAGAGTAAAACCAACGTTTCTCAGTGTCTAATCTCAGGGAGGAAAGTGAGAGAAAGACGAAGACAGTTATTCTGCATTTTGCATTACCAAGTTAACAGTTTCTTTGTGGGGGTTCTTTTATTCAAATGTCTACAAGTCCTTAATATAAACAAAATATGGATGAGATATAAATGATCAACTAGCGTAGATTTGAGGACTTACATATTTTTTCTGTGCGCAATATTTAATTTCTCTGGAATTCTACGTGTCCGTGTTCTGAGTTACATGATGAAAGTTTCATGTACCCTTTGAAAACAGTGGGAATAAAGCAAGTAATGTTTCAGTGACTCGGATGACGGTTTTAAAGTAGGTTGTAATGGCTGCCGTGTGCGTGTGTGTGTGTGCGTGTGTGTGTGCGTGTGTGCGCGTGCGCGTGTGTGTGTGTGTGTGTGTGTCAGTCATTTTAAGTAACTTCCACTCGTGTTCATCTCATAATAATAAAATATAGGAGCACTGGGCTTAATCAAACATTACGGTCCAGCAGAGGGATTGTGGGAAATAATACACTCATCTTCTCAGCAATTCTCCTGAACTCCGACCGCACCAAAAGGAGACTTCATTAAATCGGCCTGTCATTTGACAAATATTTGCATTTTCATTTCTAAAAAGGGAGCTCACTGAGCATCCCGAGCTTCAGCCTATATCCACCACTCAACTTGTGTAACTGGCCCTTAATTTCATTATTCTCATGTAAACATTTTAATGCCATACAGCCTAATTATGGACAGATCCCTGAGGGGATTACTGTCTAATCCTCTTCCTCCCCATGAGCAATGGATGCTGCATGTGGCTTAATGCTTCGGGCCAGCGTCTCTCTCTGTGTGTTGCCCTGCAGGGCCGCAACACAGTGCGTCAGTGCAGGATGTGTTGGAGGGGAATGGGTTTGTAACTTAGGGGCCGGGACATAAAGACGGCCTCATTTTATTGTAGCTGAAACACAGTAAAGGTCAATTGGCAGAAATAATAATCATAATAACTTCTTAGTGGCATGCACTTGAATGTTTTGTTTGCTGTATCTTCTTTTACAAATAGACCAAACGTGGTCTGAAATGCGGTAAAAGCAGGATGAGGTCACTATAGTAGTATTTACTCTACATGTGGAGCTTGTAAGCAACGTGTAGCGCCTGGGCCGATAGCATCAGCAGATAGCATCACTGTTAATGGACTCGAGCAGCGCTGAGGGGAAGAGAACCATCCGAGGAGGGCGGTTTGACCGAGCAGCCTGCAAGAGCGATGAAGGGGCGCTCTGGGAGTTGGGGCCGAAATCCACTTGTGTTCCTGTAACACCATCGGCCATAATTGGCCGAGGAGCGCAGATTAAGATTGATGAGACATTAAAGTGGCTCTCTGGAGTTTAAGGGATCGATAAATATCCCCGATTTCGAGAGCGTTCGCTTGCACACAAATCACCAACGGTGCTCCACAGCGACACTGATCTGGGAACATGGAGGGAGGATAAAGATGTGATCTCTATCAGCTGACCGGGCTTACAAACAAACAACGTAAATATCACGGCACAATTACTCGTAAACGGGCTTGTAGTATTATGTGTGTGTGTGTGTGTGTGTGTATTCATATGAATAAATATTAATACATTTACTTTTTTTTTTTACATCTTCGTCACCCATTTTTCAATTCATCCCTGACTATCAAAATCGAAAGTTGTAAACTGATTATGGGGACAGTGTTTGGACTGTGTATTAATACTGTTTTAATCCCACCAGGTCACAGAACCGTTTGGCGCATCACTCGTTTACAAATGTTTAGAAGTCACCTCCATTTCTAGGCCCTATATCGTCGAGCGCATCGAAGTGTCTGTCGTAATAATGCATAATATCTGACTGAATTACAATTATACATTGTATCATTCTCTAATGTTTGTCCTTATCGGTGTGGTCTGACTCAAATAGACCGCCGGCATGATGCTGCCCCCTGTGAACTCCCGCCACGCTGTATTTAACGCAGAGCCTCGATACATAGACATTTATGATTTTCTTTTCTTTTTGCATGCCACTGATTCTGCATGTGTCCGCCCCCTCGCCCCTCTGCAGGCCCCGTGGTTCTGAGCAGCCCGGCCCAGCTCGTCGCGCCTGTGCTGGCGGCCCGGGGGACTCTGTCCATCACCACCACGGAGATCTACTTCGAGGTGGACGAGGATGACCCTGCCTTCAAGAGGGTCGACCCCAAGGTGAGTAACGCGCAAAGCAAGTGTGCAGCCCCCAGGTCTGAAGCCGACACTTCGGTTTCCCACATGTTTCACTGCGGGTTCTTCTGGGGGGGGGGGGGGGGGTGGGGGGGTATTGTAACTGACCGACAGGCACCAAACAGTCACTTCATATAAAATACGCTGTTGTCGTGAAAGTGCGCGCGGGTTTGCGCAGATGGACGCGCAGGCTGCGCCGTCTGTCATCTCGGTGCCGCCTTGTCGTATTATTGAATTGTGTTCTGTGGTTGTAAATCTCGACTGATTTCAATTTTTTTCATGTGTTTCAATTTGCTTTATCATTTTTGCATTTGTAGAAATGACATCGTGACCTCTGAGGCCTATTCTCGTCGTGCAGGGGCAGTCATCAAACAGCCATGACTGATTATGAGATATGCCAAGAATACTAGTTAAGCGCATAATATTATAAAACGATAAAAATAAATGCAAATTTCTTTAAAAAAAATCCAGACTTGTTACAAATCTGTGAAAGATACTGCGAATGTAAAGTAGCTTATTCTTTTCCCCTATTTCCCCTAAACAATGTGCCACACTCGTCTGAACAGCTACAGGAGCCAAAGACCGCAAAGTTCAAAATGCCATCACATTAACACTGCATCTTGTCAGGCCTCCCTCACACTGTCAACATCACATTTAATAAAACCATAATGGGACACAAATATAAAACAGCTCGTTTTATTAGCTCTTTAAATTAGATCAGACAGAAATTTTTAAAAAATCAGATCACAGATGTTATAATCCAGTGTATTTCAAGTGCATTTTTTCCTCAATTAAACTGTAATATATATATATACTATATATGTTATCATTTTCTTTCTTTTTTATCACGTAGGCCTAAAAGCATGGTAGAAAAAAAAACAACCCCCAAGAATTCGAATGCTTTAAATAAAAATTCAAGTAAACCGGTGGAATGTTCTCATTGAAACAAACGCCGTGTAGGCCTTCCATCAAAATGTAAACTTTCAAAAACGGAGAAAAAGTCCATTGAAACAGATGAACCCGACTACCACTGATGCAAGTATAAATTAATAACGTTTCTACCGGATAAAGAAATGCGGTTCAGAAGTAGATTTAAACAGGTGGGTCCTAATTCACGTGTCACAGAACAACATTCACAATTATTTTCGGACCACTTGAATCACAATGTATGAATGTATTTACAGTATAAAATGTACAGATGTGTGTGTGTGTGTGTGTGTGTGTGTTTTCTTAATATTCTCCGGCTTTTTTTGTCACGGGGCTTTATTTTAAAGCAAATGCAGGAGGACCGTGTGGCCTGGAGAGGAGAGAAGCCACCGGGGTCTTCTCCTGGGCAAGTGGTGCGCGGCCAATCATTTCAATTTGCTCCTAAATACCGACACCGCCGAAAAGGTGCACGGGGACAATGCAAACCGAAGTGTTATAGAAAAAATCACCTCGAAACCGACTGGGCCAGAAACACACGGAACAACCGACGACAGCCACACATTACACGACTTTGCAAATTGGTTGGCATTTAGTTCTCTCTCTCTCTCTCTCTCTCTCTCTCTCTCTCTCTCTCTCTCTCTCTGTCTGTCCGGTCCATGGCCACACATTTAAAGACGAGGTCAACTATCTCCCCTTTCTTTCTCTCTTTCTTTCCTTTACCTCAGAGTTTCTCCAAGCTTTTGGGGTTGGTCAGTATTTCTCTCGCCAGGCGCCAAGTCTGTTTGGCCGCGTTCTCCAGCGCCGAGTGCGGCTTCCCTTGGAACAGGTCTAAGTTGGGGAGGAAGTAGTGCGGACACCTCCGGCACTGCAAACACGAGATGAGCTGCAATAGAATCCCGTTGAGGCGGTCGCCGAGGCAGTTCTCGTCCCAGTCCGACTCCCGGGGGTGCTTCTCGCACTCGTAGGAAACCAAGCTCTTCATGTGGTAGTTGTTGAGCGGCGTCCCGGGCAGCTCCAGGTGGCGGTCGCGCAGCGTCTTGAGCAGCGACAGGCACTTCTTCCTGCAGCCGCCCAGCAGCAGCCGGTTCTCGGCCTCGGCGAACTGCAGCACCCAGGCGTCGCTCTCCGCCGAGCTCTGCTTGCCGTTCAGCGAGTAGCACTCTTTGGACAAGAGGTTGAATCCCTCCGCCTTGACCTCGGCCACTCGGTTGGGCCCCGGCCAGGGGATGTGCGGCAGGGGCCAGTGCGCCGCGCTGCGGGGCCAGATGCCGGTGCACTTGAACGCCGGCGTGATCTGCACCACGTATCGGTCTCGAATGCGCAGCTTCACCTCGCTCGTGTCGGCGACCATTTTGACGACGTCTCTGTAGCTGCACTTGTCCACTGCCTGCGCCACCAGCGTCTGGAACCGGGAGCGGATCTTGCGCGCCGAGAGGTAGCCGGAGGCGGTGATGAATTCCACCCACAGGGACATGCTCCTCTTGCGGCCGTCGCTGAGCTTGAGCACGGCGCAGCCCGGGAGGGAGCCGTCGTCCACGAAGTTGAACACTCCCATCTGGTTCAGGTAGAGCACCACCTCGAACTCGGTGGGCGAGATGACCTCCAGCCCCTCGAAGCGGTTATCCATCTCGCTGAGGGAGCTGATGAAGCGGGGCTCCTGCACCTCCACCTCCTTCAGGACGTCCGACACCACCTTGCACACCTCCCGGATGGTCTTGGAGATGGCTGCCTTCCGAGACTGGCATTTCTCGTTGTAGTATTTGTTGAGGTGATACACCAACTTCGCCTGCGCAGCGATCATATTGGGGCAGAGATCCGGGTTGTACACCGGAGTCTCGCAGTACGCCGAGGGATCCAACGCGGCGGTTTGTACGGGAGCCAATTTTAGAGAAGAAAGAAAGCTATTTAAAAAGAAAAAGAAAAAAAAAAGAAGTCTTCTTTGTAAGACGCCGATGCGAAGCTGTGCTCAGAGCACGTGTGTAATAATCATATCATAACAGTCACAGTTGTTCTACCCTGGACTGCAGTGAAGCGCTCGAAGCAAGTCCTCTGGATGATGTGGCCAGGCCGATCAAAAGTCCATTTCCACCTTGTGAGCTTCAGGAGCCGCAAAAAAAGAAGCCGTTTCTTCTCCTCTCATCACTGTGCCAGTTAAGGAGTCCGCGTAATTGCGCAGAGTGGAGTGTGTCCTCCTGACGCAGCCGCCCGGTGTTGCTGTGTTTTACAACAGGGACACACACACACGCGCGCGCGCGCGCGCACACACACACACACACACACACACACGTTATTATAAGGGAGGAGTTGAAGCCAAGGATGTCCAATCGCCGTGTGATGCGTCACCACTTTCGCAGTTTACCGAAAACAAATCCCTCCATGGGTGTTATACACAAGTGAAAAAGTACAGGTAGTAGTAGTGTATCGAGGAGGGGAAGTACACCTACGCATTTTGGAGAGAAGGGGAAAAAAACAGCATTTTCACTGCGCTACTTTGATTTTCCTTGGACTCTATCTGCTGCTTTTTTAGTCCGCTGTATAGAATGATATATAAAACAGGTCGGTTTAAGTATTTATGTATTCGGGTAGTTAACAAAAAGCAATGCTGTTAAATCTTTACTTTTGCTGCAATGCACCGAATCAAATTGCTTCCACAGAAGTCAGATAAAGTGAAAACGGAACGGAGTCATTTAGGGAGTCTGGGTCCCGCAAAATATTTACATTTCGTATATTGGGCTCGAAGCCTCGGTAAGATTATCATCATTTAGTTTATTTATTGGAACCGTTATGGTTACATTTATAGAATGGCATGGTAAGATGCAGGTTTATTTCTGTAAAATATGAAAAGGTTATGGCGCTATTAATATTTAGCATTGTGATTAGACACATTCATTATCGTGGCCGTAATGCACGAGAGGGTTTATATCCGAGGCTCGTGTGTTAGAAGACGGAGGCTTTTTGTTTTTTATCTCACTGTGCGGAAACAGTCTCAACTGTGACGCGCAATATTTCCATGCGCCAGTATTTTTGTTAGTTAAATTACTGTATCCGATAATGAAAGGAAAAAGATACCTTTAACATGCATTACTGTCTTACATTTCTTAAAGATGGAAACTATATTAACATCTCCCCTAAATTATATCTTCAATGTGGTTATTCTGTTAATCTGACGACGGGGAGGATAGTGTGTGTATATGTCCGTCTGTGTTTTATAATTACATTTAAAAATACATTTTAAAGCGCAATTATTATTTTCAACAAAAGACAATAATCCAAATCAATTATTAAAATGAAGATAATAATAACCATTGGCAGTTTACATAATTTTATCTGTGATGATAATTATATTTATTTGTTTCGACAAAAAGATAAATATAGCAACAGCAAAACAAATAATATAAATTAAACACAATTACGTGTTTGAAAAAAAATTAGAATATGAGATTATTTAATTGGTGATAATTAAAACAAAATCATATTGACATTGTTGACCATTTTATACAAAGTCCCATGATATAGTGTGTTTTGCGTTGAGGGTACGTCGGTGTTGGTCTGATACAGTGATTCACAATAAACAGATCTTGCCTCCACACTAAACCTTCTCCGGCTCTAATCATTGCACTGGCACTCCGTCTCTCAAGGTACAGTGTCGGCTTGAAGAGCACTTCAAAAAGATAATGCTGCACAGATCAGATGAGGAGCACAAAGACATTTACACTCATCTCGGCTGCAGTCAGAACTGCATCCGACCAGACATTATGAGGGCAAACGGCCGCTCGTCAGCGCTGACTCTCACTGCATGCATGCGTCTGAGCGGGAGGCGGAGTGTACGGGGAGGACCGTGAGAGATAGGTGACTCCTGTTATCATCACAGCCTGCCACGGACCCACTGCCAGTAGCCTGTTGGCAGGCCCCAGTCATTGTTTCACACTGTTACTAGGCAGAAACTACAGATGTGCAGTAGCATCATTTGTTTTTTTAACATTTTCTAATTTTGGAACACACTAGTTTCTCATAAATGTGCATCATGAAATCGCATGAAATATTAGGGTCTGTATTCCTACTGATATATTCCTAGAGGATATGGAGTGCGGCGGCGAAGATTTCATGTGGTGCGAGGTGTCAAAGTCTCTTCCCTTCTGAGGCTTTGATAGTGTTTTCTCTCACACTCTCCCTCTCTCTGCGGCCCAGCAGGTACTCGCCTGTTATTGAAACCAGACTCTAGCCTCACTCTCCTGGAGATCTCGTTCCATACCTCCGAATCCAGTTGCACCTCTTAAATTCGTGCGATAGCCTTTTGTCATCCGTGTGTGCGTGTGTGCGTGTTCATTGAGATCATCACCTCTTAATCTAAAGCATGTGGCTGCACAGATCTCACAGTAACTCAACCTGCTCTGTTGTCCCAAGACTCCAGCCGTTGTCAGGTCTGTCTGGCGGAGAAGACGATCCACTCTTCTTAGCCGCATCCATACCATCACAACATTGCAGGCTTTGTTGCTCCATTTGCCATTCCACACGGCTATCGGGGGCCCTCAAGTGTGATATATAAGGGTGTGATTCCAGCACAGGCCTATTTTTTGTCCCAGCAAAATGCATGCAAGAACGTGTAAATCAATACAATGACTTCTACTTCCCCTAATTTTGCGCGAGCATGTGACCCTGTTTTGAAGGCTTCTTTGTTCAGAGCATGCCTCTACACTTATTCATTTTTTTTCTCCTCCATTTTCTTTTTCCTTTCCTATGCAAGACTATCGTCCCGCTAACATGAACAGGCGTCGAGTCAATGGCACTTTTCTGATGCCTGAAACTGCCCATTGATGACCTCGCTCGCGTTTGAGTGATTTGAGATGATGTTCCACTGATTGTAGCAGATCTCATAAATGTTTATTATCTTATTCCATCCACATACCTAAGTTTTATATATATATATATATATATATATATATATATATATATATATATATATAAACACACTCATTTAACCAACTTAATATGTTTTCATATACAAATAAGAATAGTCTGTGTAAACACATGAATATTTTATCGTATGTACAAAACAATATGTAGCCTCAAGCGTTTAATAAAAGATAATGTTTTAGGAAAAGTGAGTCACAAGGGGAAAAACTGAAAAACCCATGCTCTACAAATATTATTCATGGGCTCATTTGACCAACAAAACCCTCTGCGGATTTAGCTTTATTTTATGATCAAAAGGTTTTACAGTCACATTTATGCAGGCTGCCTTTCTTTTTTTCTGTCTGTGACATATAAGTACAGCATTTAGCCGAGTTAAAGCTGGATCAAGACCTTTATAACAGCAATCTTCTATCACGCAACATAATTATGGATGACGTTGTATTATTGTAATAATCCTATTACGCAAGAACAAATATGGCCTTTTTTTTCCGGGCATTTTCATTAAATTTCTGGGGTCATTTATATTGTTAGAAAACTTAATCTCGAGCCACATCCTTTACAAAGGGAGTTTACGAGCTAGCTCCCAAGCTAATGTGCAGATTAGTCAAAGTGGATTTGATAGGATGACATATTTCTATATAAATCAGATTAAAAGCAGTGACACTTCAGATGTGACATCAATACTGGCTCTCAAACTGGGTGAAATAATATGCTTTAATCTCATGGGATAGCCATGACTTCACTCATTTTCTGTAATTTTATTTGTCATGAAATTAAATTGTCATTGGGATTTTTAATAGCAAAACATTATTAGTCTAAGCAATATGGTGTCTCTGTAGGAGGCCAGTTAATTTTTTTGGCCCAGAGCCTCATTGAGGACCCCCTTTGGATTTTGTTCAGTCATTTGTTTTATTCGGTGCCGTGAATTAGCAACCTCCTTTGGAGATGTCAGGAAGCTGGGCCACATAGCCAGAGGCTCTCAGAGACCCACTGGTGATTAACTCAACAGACTCTATTCACTGTGAACCATATCAATATCATGTGCGCGCACAAAAACACCGAACTTATCAACCTGATTGAGGCGACAGAGAGCCGGAGAAAAGAGTAAATTATGAAACTTAATTGATTGTCTCGGCTTCATTTGGCCCCTCACCCCTCCCCGCTGCAATATGGTACGCTTGTCAGCCTTCGTGATAAATTACATTAATGTATTTGCATGAATTTGGCATTAATACTTTTGTTTGCCAAAACAGCGATCCAGAAAATGTTGAGTTTCCTGCACAAACGGAAAATATAAGTTTATAGTGGTCAGTGCACAGGTCATACAGTTAGCAGTTAGGTGCAGTGAAAGGGCTGGTGCAGTGCTCTCCTCTCGCTTTGAGAGCATACCATCATGTGCATGTGTATTTTCATTGTTTTTGTGTTTTCTGCATTTTAGAATGCTCTCAAAGAAATGACTTGTTCATTTCCAAGCATTCAATTCTTTGTCATTTCCTTTCATTCCTCATAGAAGACTGTCTCTGACTACTATCCTGTCAGTGGTGAAAGTCAGCACCAGCAGCAGTGTGATTAATCTTAATGTCTGTGAGATGTCTACCATCTAAAGGTGGGCGCTTTAATCATCTGCCCACTGACCCCATGATGCTCATCTACAAGCCTCTTTGCAGTCCTTGTGTCTCATAAGTTTCAAACCTCAGAAGAACCAAGCACATTTCTCTACCACGTGTCATGTGATGTAAGAGCAGGAGTACATCGAAGCACAGGACAAAGACAATGGACGAACTGGTGGCATATTGTAGGTTTAAGGCCACTTGTAATCAAATGCTGCTGGTGAGGCCTGTGATGAAATTAGGCGATGTTGCCTAAATAAGGGATGAAGGGTTCATAATTGCCAGTCCTGGAGATCTGAGGTGCCGGGTGCCAACTGTCAGAGCAGGGCTAATGATGACAAATGTCCCTCTATGCAGATTGCCGCAGCAGCAGCAGCATCGGTGTGCAGCTGAGAAAGAACAAGAAAAGAAAAATGTATAGGGCCTAATAAGAGAAAACTCGGGTGCAGATATTTAATGACCTACATAGAAACAAACCTCCATAACTGATGGGCCGACTTTGAAAGTACTCCAGCTTGATGCCGTCCAGAGCTACGATAAATATGGTACAGTCCTCTACAATACTCGACTGGTTTTAAAAGTCATCAGCCTCTGGGCTCATTACTATGCTGCTTAAACTGACACAGTGACAAAAATGTAGAAACTACGATTAACTCAAATTTGCTTGCGAGATGATTTAACACTAACAAATATCACGTCGGCAATGTTGGTTCTATATTTAGCCAAACGATCCATCAACTCTGGAAGAAAGGACACGTAGGCACAGATCAGCATTGTCCTCGTGTGGAGTTTTCCTCATTAGCTTTTTCTTGTGTACATGCTTTGCTCATCATTGTGCAAGATGGCAAAGTGTAGTATAATGTGAAGGGGCTCGTTGCTCCGTGGCTCATGTAGAAAATAACAGGCTGTTCCTGGTTAGCATAGTTAAACTATTGTTGGTTAACATGGCTTTAAAAAGTTGTTTATTTTTTCTTCTTGTCTTATAAGTGTCCTTGATTTTAACCACCTCTGCGCCGGGGAGCCATAAATCTGATTTCACTTACTGTGACGTAGGGCTCATGCTAATAAAAGAGCAAACCCGGCGTGTTGCATGGCCAGATTTCCCCAATTTGTTGCATGAATGGCTTTTGAAAGGGGTCCCTCTTTGTACAAAGGGAGCCTCGTCTTTGTTTGGTTTCGCCCCATCTGTGTCATCTGGTGGTCTGTGCAAGAGGGTGGTGTCTTGGGGTGCTCCCCAGTGGCGTTGCCAGTTGTTTTATGGACTCTGTGGAGTGGTGCTGGGAGTTCATAAGTTGGCTGGCCCATTGTGTGCCGAGCCCAGCTGACACGTGTGAATTGACTCCAGCATATTGACAGATCATTTCCATTAATGAATCGGAGGAGTCCGCCTTGTTTCACTCTGTGATTTATGCCCTTGCTTGATCATCCTCAGAGCTCCGGGTTAACTAACTACCGCCTCCATGACTCAACCACAAATTGCTGGATGAAGGGAGTTTGCTTTGTTCAGCAGTTTTATGCATGTTTGCGTGTACTTTGTGCAATTTAAGTGTTCTATATCTTATAAAGCCCAAAATCGATTTATGTATATGTGGATGTATTTATATAGATCACAATCATCGTTTGTCTCCAGGATTAAATCATTTGCACAACATATGACAAATCCTATCTTAACGCTCTTCAAATCAACTGAGAGATTATTGTATTCAAGTCTAATATAAAAGCAGAAATCATCGTTGACTCGAAACAATCTAAAAATGAATTCTGCTCATTAAAACTGCTTAAAACTACATTGGCGATGTGCAGTTGGTTATTAATAAACCACACAAGACAATTAAGTTTATATTTAACAAAGAACTGGCTGTTTTCTGTTGGGGACGGGTGGACGGTTTCTTGATTTGATATTGAGCCGCTTTTGTCTGTTGCCACTGGCGTCTCTTCACCTCGGCCTTGATCCTCCGTGGCGACCATCCAGCTTGTTCAAAGCAACAGCCACACACTGCTGATAGCACTGGCCTCAGCCCGGCCTGTCACCCCCCACCACTGCTGCCACATGGAAGGCACATTTGCTCGCCACCATTTTATGCCCCTGTCACCCTCCCTTCAAGAGTGAGGGGAAAGAGGGGAGGTGAAAAGCAAAGGAGGGAAAGAGGGAGGCTCACCCTGAGCGGATGCGAGACAAAGATGGCAGCAGAGACATTTTGTCTACTTTCATTAGTTCTGGTGGTGGTGAGCTGTGCAGAATATTAGCCTGTTACTGGCAAAGCCACACATCATGGAGCACAGACGGAGAGCATGTCACAATCAAATCTACCCCTCCTCATTTCCATCTCCCTCACTTAAAAAGTGGGACATATGGGGACAGGATGCCAATTGCTTATTTTATACGGTAATTAGCCTCCCTCAAACCATGTTATATGGTAGGTGTGTCTTAACCGTGACAAAGTTTATCTCACACATTTACATGTATATTCCCAAATAAGGTAAAATATTTTAAGGTCCTCACAGACTACACATGTTTGTGTGTTATGTGTTGTTAAGAAATGAAGGATATTAACTTCACCCGTGTGTAGAAGTTTTGCTGTGACGGTGTCATGTTTAGTTAAACTCAGAACCATTTAAATCAGTCCTGTCGTTTCCTTGAGTATCTGCTATCTGGTATCTGTCAGCTTAAATTGGGACCCTGCCGAAGCCCATCCGCACACTGTATGGATCTGTGTCTTTGTGCTGAAACGTGTGAATGAAGGACAGTTGGGTGTTTTTCATTCTTGTATTGAACTTGATTATTGGATTGGTTATTTGTGATCAGAGCGACATTCACCGGCAGCAAACCGCCTTTTTGGAGTTCTGCCAAAACACATCCAGTTTCTTATTTTGCATCCGATTCTTTTGTTTGTCTAAATAATTATCCACATCCACACTGCAGGTCCCTGATTGGTGCCCTGGTATGTGGAGTTGTATCTGAATGTTGTTTTGCCCTGGTGGGCTTTCATCTGTTGGACTCATTATAGTAGTCATCTCACTGGGCTCCATTAGAGGAGCTCAGGAGACAGGGTCCCCATGAAAGAGTCATGATGGACCAAGAAGTGCTGATGTGCAGCCTCCTGCCTCCAGGCTTTCACCTGCTCAGGAACCGCCCCAAGGCGAAAAGAGCGAGGCCGCTCAGACCGGCCAATGAAAGATTGAACAGCTCGAGTCAGACTTTCTCTGCATTGCTTACAGTGAACTTAGGGGCCTGGAATTGATGGTAAAACATAAAGAAAATGTGACCTAATCGGCGAGTAAATTTTCTGAATCTCCTTCCAATGAATAAAAACAAACCAACCAAAGAGGTGGTGGAAAACACCAAAAAAAACAAAAAACAGTTGGATGAAGTTCTGCCGTTCTAGCCTGTTAAATCTCAAACGATTTTATTAGGGTGCCAGCTCTGTGGTCGTGGCAGGGCTTGGGAGGTGTCTGAGCGGTGGAGGGGTGAGAGCATGTCAGCTGTTGACACCATCTAACGAAGGGGGGATTAGGAGTTTACAGAGGCAATAATATGATAGGTCAAAAAGAGGAGGCACTCCTCTACAGCACTTGGCTCTGTAATGAATGATTGACTGGAAAAGGAGAAGCTGCCACTCGCTGGCTGAGTGCTCATCTTGACGCCTGCCGCACCGCTCCACAGCTCCCCTTGATCACGTTTCACTGCTCCCCTCTCATCTGAGGCACCAGTCTGCAGGGAAAAGCTGCTTTCCCCTCTCATTTTTCCTCCCTAATTTACACATTTAAGTCATTTTTGTTTGCTTATTTGCAATTCCCTTTTTTTTGTCAGTGAGCCTCTCTCTATCAGTCCTACTCCCAGCCCCAACACACACACGCACACACAGACACACACCCTCACTTACAACCTTCCCCTTTCTCTTCTGTTTGCCCCGAGGCAGTGAACTAATTTCAGGTTCCATAATTGCAGTGTGTTGTACACCTGTCTGCTATTAATTCTCCCCCGCCTCTCATTCAGTCTCTTAATGAGATATTATTGTAATTATTGCCATTATGCTATTTTTCTGTAATGAACTTGATTGATGTTGTTGTTAAGGCACTATTTATTCTCTGTAATCAGTGTAAATGTGTTGGGAACGTCTACAGACGCTGATGGTCTGAGACTGTGTTTATCAGTGAACCTATAGTCCCTCGTTCACTCATCGGCTGACCCCCAGAGTTCGTGTTGGATACGGAGAAGAGAGCTGAGCAGCCTGGTCACCACTGAATGGGGCCCCGCTTGTAGCCATTTTAAGACCATTACAACGGTGAAAGGCTACACAATGGCCAGTGCTGGGCTTTGTTTCAGCCTGTCACTTGCGCCCTGTGAAAATCAAATAGTGCTTTGCCTTAGAAGAAAAGGTGAAAAAGTTTTTTTTTTTTACCTATACTCCCATTTTTGGGGAAAAGTCTGGTTGTGTTTTGAAAAGGGGGGAAAAAAACGTTTTCAGCGACTTGATTTTGAATGTTATTGTTGAAGAGGCAAACTACTGGAAGGAATGCTAAAGAAAACCTCAGCTGAATGAACAATGTTGAATATTTTTTTCTCTCAGCGGCTCTCAATCCAATTAGGAGTTTAATAAGGGTCATACATAGGGACTTCACGCTGCAGGTTGATTTCTTTTGGTTTCTTTTTAGGGAGTGGGATGAGGCTAAAGTGGGGATAGAGCTGGAGAACTGAAGGCTGGTCTCTTTAATGTGTAGCGAGGGGTCTAGTGCCCTGGTGAGTCATTGAAACTGTCGAGCGCAGATGATCTTTTCTGTTATGACGATGAGGTCGGGAGATAATCTGACACTGTGGGTAGAGTGGTTTCTTAGGTGTTAACAATTAAGTGATCCATCACATGCCTCTGCTTCCTCATCTCACATGCTCCACTTGTGTTGTCCCATTTGCCTTGAAATGTTATTTTCATATGTAATAGCACATCTTCACAGGTCAAACACTTTCTTCTGGTCAAATTCTTGCAGTTAGATAGATGGATGGACTTTATTGATCCCAAACTGGGACATTTCGGGGAAAAGTGATGCATTCCTCCTTTTCTAGTCTTACCTGGAAATCTGCAACACCTCTTGAAAATTGGAATGAGAGTCAAAGGGAAAAGTTTACTGTTTTTTTTTAAAGGGGGCCTTAGTTGATTTTAATCTCTGCCTGTGAGAGGCAAAGGGAATAGAAGGGCCATAGAAGTGAACACGTCGAGCCTTTGTGGGTTTGTTCTCATGCTGGGGAGCTTTGAGTGTCTGACAGCCGTTTAACTCCACACGACCTGGTTCTCAAGTGCCATCGTTTGGGCGCTCTTGAATCCTGTTAGGACCCATAATTACAATTCATGCACTCCCTGCGCTTCTTTGAAGGAGCATAGGGAGAGCTAAGAGGGGTGTGGAGGGAGCTTGAGAGAACCCAAGCAATGCTGGCCCTTCGTCAGAGTGGAAACACTGTCAGACATTGTCTTGCTACACAACATATAGATCCACACAAAAACAAATGATTGCGTTATAGAGCAGCAAATTGTGCAAAATGTGTATTCAAGTTAATATTTTCTATTTACAAATATGCGAGAACCGGTATCTTGTAGGGCAAGTGGAAATAAACTATTTTTTACATAACACATTTCATAAAATTGCCATTCTGTCAAGAGGACAAACAACTTGTGAATTCAAGTGCGAGTGAAGTGAAACACATTCAACGACTTTCAAAGGGATGGAGAAGAAAGGGTGAGCATAATGCCTAATAGGTGCTTTAGTAATTTCTGAGTTTTCATAGCTTAATCCGTTCTGAAAAGCTCAGGAGAAGAAAGGCTGCAAATGGCCCTCAGTATTAATTTGATGTGACTTCTGTACAATAAGGGCTGTGGATCCCAGAGGCCCATTTTCAAGCTTACCTTCTTTCATCATCCTCAGCCCTTGGAACTTTTGCCTAAATGTTTCATGAAACCAAGGCTGTAAGCCTCTTTGGTATTCTGTCTTTATAACGCCTGGTTTAAGACTATTATTACACCGTGTTCAAGGCAGAGGAGCACATACAAACAGTGGCGCTGCCTCTCCATTGTGTGAAACTTAAATTGATTTGGTACAATTGGGAAAGCACTTGTGTTAAAACACACATATTCTATGGCTCATTTCCCCCCTTTCATTTTTTGAGTTTTACAAATGCAAATGAGGGGCTGGTTTCCCAAATAGCTATTCTTTCTGGTTTTCTAAGTATATCTACTCATTTTTTAAAGCAGATGAAATAATGTGCCTGTAATCATTTATATTTTAAATGGATTTCGACACATTGTTTCCTCCGAAAAACATTTTTACGGACTAACCACACACAAAACAGGATCTCGTTACTCAGAATTCATCCTGGTGTTTTGCTTCGATAAAAGTAAAATTAAATGAAATATTGCACTGTTGCTGTCAGCGTGTAGAGACCTTCCTCAGTGTCCCTACCCCCCCTACCCTGTGTAAAAAAAACAGTGGTACCTCTGTTAGATTCATTAGTTCTTGTTTTGTTTTTCCATTCCTGCAGACGGATAAAGATATATATATATAAAAAAAGTGATGCCTCAGGAAAGTGCAGGCAGCATCTCTCAGCCTTCTCTACTGTGGATGCTTTGTTACACATTTTCTCCCATTACAGCAATAATGTCAGGGATATAGATGCATGTGCATGTTTTTTTAATGTCAAGAAACAAAGAGTCTGCTTTCTTTCTTTCTCTCTTTCTTGTGGGTCTTTTGTCTTTTCTTTACACTGCAGAGGGGGAAACTAGCAAGGGGCACTCTGGGTGGGTCAGTGACCCTGGAGAAAACAGCTTGCATTAATATGGTCTAATCCAGTGTAATTAGTCAAATTACAGCACGCCAAGCAGCTTGTCAGGGGCTGTCGGCTTTGGCAGGCACACAACATGGCCTGGAGTCCCACCGGACACCAGAGAGCCCTCAAAAGCAGCGTAAAACCACCCTACTGCTCTTACTTTTACTCCTTTTCAGTTCATTTTCCTATACGCCCCTCCGTTTTTCTTCCTTGACCAAAATGATGAGGGCTCTTTTAGCTGCACCACCATGTTTTCACCTTTTCTTAGTTGTCTCTCTTCCCCCCCGGCTGCGGGCTTGGCTCCCTGCCTGCCTGCTAAGGTGAATCAAAATGATATGAGGAATGGCCACAGAGAGTCAGAGTAATCATATCAGCGCTGCACTCCTCTTATGTGATATTATAAGAGAGAGTCAGATGCACACTAACCAAGGCCTGAAAGAAACATATAGACACGGTTAAGATACTTCCTCGTGTCGTAGGATTAGCATTGGTAAAAAGATTTAAACTGTATAATTACATGAGGATAAAGTACAAATTATCAAGTGCACTCAACAGCCAGATTATCATCCCCTGCAAACCCGTTCAGCCCCAAGGGGTGAGACTGGATCACAAAGGCCCTGATTAGCATAAATTTACAAGTCCTCTCGTTTAGAGAAGCCGATAAGAACCTGTTCCACCTTTGCTTTGGCCCTGAATGGTTTGTTGTGCTTTGGCAATGACAGATAAGTCAGGCTAATTCCTCTATGCCGAAAAAATGATGCTTCAGATTCTGGCTGCATCCCGAAGGTGTCACCCACGATAATCCTCAAAGAGCGTCCGGCAGAAAGGGGGCTGTGTGTTTTCCACATGATATACTGTGAATGACAGAAAGAATTATATGAAGGAGGACAAATCTGTAACATATTATTAAGCAATTCCCAGTGAATAACAGGGATAAAAGGATAATGGATGAGGGTGTCCTTATTACCTTGGTGCTGAGGGAAGCGCCAAAGCAAAGGTGGAGAGACAAGATTAATTGAGGACGAGCGAGGCTCTCATTGCTCATCAGACCCTCTCGTCTAAACACTTGCTCTCTCTGTCTCTCTCCTCCTCTGTCTTTGCACCTCTCCATCCTTGTCTCGTTCTTTCTCTTCTTCTCTTGTCTTGCGCTGAGCCACATCCCTCCCACACACCACCAAAAAAAAAAGCGGGATTTAAAGCGATCAGCTTGGCACTCTCAGCGGCAGCCAGAGGAAGCTGGTACCCAGGCCAGGGAGATTTCAGTCATCTTAAGGCTGACAAGTCCTTGAAAAAGTCCCATTAGGAAAAGCTTGCTGAAAAGACCCCTTACCAAATGACTGCACTCCTTCTCTCAAGCTCCTTAGTGAAGGCATCCTCAAGCTGTTTATCTGGATGATGTGCTCACTAAGTGTGTGTGCACGTGCGTGCGTGCGTGTGTGAGTGTGATATGTGGCAGTGAGCGAGCAAGCACTTGAGCTTGTTCATACTCATTTTTAAATGTTTGTTGTGTCCCTTTCCTTGTTTACTTGCTGTATATAGTTTATTTTGAAGACATACTCTAATTAAGTTTCCACTTAATTAATTATAACATGTAATGGAAAAACACCTGCATACTGACTTAAGTCACATTTGTTTGAATCGTATTTCTCACCATTTGTGAGCTTTAAAGCTCCAGTGTGGAGGATATTCATAATTATGTTTCATTAGTGTATAATCCCCTTAAACTAAGAATTGTTGTGCTTTCATTACTTTGGAATAAGTTCTGTATACCCACAAAGGAGCGGGTTCTCTTCCACAGAATCCGCCATGTTGCACTGCCATTTTTCTACCCGGGGAGAAGACCCAAACTCTAGCTCTAAAGAGGGCCTCATGTTTTCATGTTTTCATGTTTTCTTTACCTGAAGCCCAATATAGGTTTTATTTTTTATGCACTTCTATACACACACCGTATAAAATTTGCTGTTTCTAAAAAAAAAGGTTACTGCCTATTATGCGCTATTCTATAGCTGTGAAGGGTGAAGGCATAAATAAAAAGAAAGATGTTTGTGTGTGTATTCAAGACTCCGTTTCAAATATGAGAAAATGAATAAAATATGTAATTACATTAATATCCTTGGAAAATATTATCAAATGTATATAGCCACTGTGTTTGTATATACTACACAGCAGTAGGGAATAAACTTAAAGGGAATAATCTTTCATCTGGATTGTTTCATCTAACTTCTCAGACGCCTTCTGCAGGCGTCCTGTGGCTTTTGTCAAACTTTGTGTATCACAGGGCTCAGTACTTTTTCTTTTTTTCAAAGGTTTAATATTTAAACATTGATAGTGTTTGAAGTGCCTTGACTATTTAAGAAGAAAGTGCATGAAAATCGTCTCCTCCCACCTATCCTCCCATGGCAGAGCTGAAGACAGCGCTGCAGAGCCTGCTAATGTGCATGAAATACTCTCCCTGACATAAATGTTATTGACAAACTTAGCTGGACATTTGGGGCAGTGAACTGCCAGCATATTTAATGCATATTCATCTCCTTTATCCCAGTGGTCTTGCCAGAGCACCCGAGCTGTATCATCTTGCCACACTCCAGCTACCACCCAAATGTATAGTGACACTGATTATGCAAATCTGTATCTTGTTTTCCCCCCCAATACCTGCATTAGGAGCTTGCTACTTTATTGAAGTTGAGATATGGGAACCAAGTGGAATGCAGATTTTTTTTTCATAATCTGGCAGAATCTTTCAGAGTTTATATTTTTACAATTTGTCACATTAAGGGGGGGATAAGATGAGACACATACTTTCAAACTACATACGTTCTAAATCTTCGCAGGATGTAAAAGGGATTAAAGCTAAAATAAAGTGTGGATTTGAGCATGTCATGGTCATGCAACTAAGATTTCTGTGTGTGTGACAATTAAATATGCCAGCATTAGTTTAATTTCCCAGTGTGTGGAACACCTGAGTCACTTGTAGAAAGAAGAATAAATGTATTTATTCCCTCTTAAAGAGTCCGTTCAACCAAATTACAGAAAGTTATTTTCTCCCTTAGTCCTAGTGGTGTTTATCGATGCAGGCAGATACTTTTGGTTGAAATTGTCATCGAAAATTTCTGTTAAAATGTCAACGGGAACATTTCTCTCTGGAAACAATTGTCCCTGTTACTCTGGATAATCTTCACACCTCATTGTAAACAACACTTTTCATTTTCTGCTCATCACATAGTCTTTTTGGTTACTGATAACTGTGTGTTATATGGACTATCTTGAATAACAGGGACATTTTCTGAAAATGGAAACTATATTTTGATGTCCTTTTTGATTTTTTTTACAGCATAATCACATTAAGATAAACAAAATGACATTAACCTCATTTGTATTCGGGTGGAGACATCTTGGTATCTGTGCAAATACAATATGGAGTATGACTAAATATCAAATGGGTTAAGTAAGATCATTTGGGTGGACAGACCCTTTGAGTTATTTGCTTTTAATGAATTAAACATCCTTGCTCTGATTTTATTTATTTCATTAAATGTTCAACTTTCTAATATGTTTAGATGTTAATATGTTTGGGAGCCAGCCATGTTGTCTGTGGCTGACGATGCCCTCTCTTAGCTGAGAGTCGCTCTCTGCTCTCAATGTTACAGACCTTAATGCTTTCTCTTTGCTTCCTCGGACTGTTCAACCTCTTCACAGATCTGGACTCATATTGCCTGGGGTCAGCCATTGAATACAGTATCCGAAAAGTGTGTGCTGATCCTCCAAATTGCCATGTGTGAAATTTATCCCACTGGCTCCTGGGGGAGTAGTCATATCACTCAAAATGAAACTGCCTCTTGTGTCCTCCCCTCATTCTCCCTCCTCACTGTTCTCCATCGCCGCCTGGGACCATGCAGTTGTGAGGCTTTATCGTGGAAGCCTATTAGACAAATCTGAGGTGAATGCGGCGGAGGTGCTGTGATACCAGGTTGTCAGACTGCTCCATAGTCTCATATAAATAAATCAGTCATGCTGGCTTGGAGGTCTCACTTAATTATATTACTTCTATACCTATTTTGGTATAGATGCAGTGGAGGAGGTTTGTATTGTCCCATATTGGAGAAAATTGCATCGGATTTTAAAGATTTTTTTTGCTATATTTGTTAATTTATCTGTCATACTGTCTCAGTCAATATAGGGTTAAAGCTATTTGGAAGTCAGAAATGATTAGAATCTGTTTCCATGCATGAAGTGGCTTCCTATGTCTTTCATGTGTGATGTGCTCCATTTGAGCATCTTCACATTATTACATATGAGCTTCAGCCTAAACACTGGTGTCACCTGTGCCCCGCCTCATCTCATCTGTCACAATATTTTTTTTTCCATCTTCTACCTGTGATGTTCTACAGGCAGAATGCAGCCTGCCCTCTGTCAAATCAGGGAAAGGAGAGAAGGCAAATAAAGGAAAGAAGAGGACAGAGACATTAAATTGCATTATGGCTATTATGCCGGAGAGGTATATCTCCCTGCAGCTGGCTGAGCAGCGCATGCGCTTGTGGCTCCTAATGAGCCCGCATGGAGGGACCTGTGTGGAAACAAAAGGCTGCGCTTGTCGGCCATAGCAGACCCCTCCACCCGCCCCCTCGCTGCTCCCCCCAGCCCTGAGCGTGACAGACCAAGAGCAGAGCGCCGGTCCCTTCCTGGTGGCGTGATTAGATTGGGGCCGAAGTCTCCAGCTGGCAGGCCTGTCTGTGACTGGAGGCGGCCGTCCCCAGCGCTTGTCACTGGCTGACACCTCTGACAGGCAGGGGACAGCTTCAGCAGACAGGTTCATTAAATGGCATTTTTTACAGCTGGGCCTCCAAAAATGAGGGCTGGGCTTTGTCAAATCTCCAAGTCTACAGGGGCCCCTGCGTGTTGGTTTAGACCAAAGCTTTGTTGTTATGACAAATTTTTTGATCTAGGCTGTTTGAAATCAGCTCTTTTTTTCTCCTCTTTAGCCCCTCTTTTGTTGACAGCTAACCCCTTGGCCTGTACTTTGTCATGGCAGCAAAATGTTCTCTTTGGCTGCGTAGCAAGAAACAGCCAGTGCTAAAATATTATTATAATGACAATTGATTCCGAGATTGCATGCTATTGCTGTTTTCACACATTTTTCACTTATCTGCGATGCAGTGTTTGCTTGACAACCGTTACTGTGTAAACTGAATTTTTTTCAAATGGTAGATTCAGGGGGACAAATTCATTGCACTTTAAAATTAAAAAAACAAATTAATAAAATAAAAGGAGACTGTGCTGAAAATGAAAAACCATACTCTACTCATCCAAGTAACAAAATTCAAATAACAGCCCACCAGTGCTTTGATGGAGTACGCTGTTGTTTTTCCCTGATGCATATCTGCACAACTTGCCTTTCAGCATTGCGCTCAGACTACTTCAAGAACATCTGGCTGCAGAGTAGGAGGGAGATAAAAGCTACCCGGCCTCCCAGTGAGCTGCTGCTGGCCCTCAACAGTGCTCCTGCAGCTCCATAGCCATCCCTCCATCTCCACTCCCGTCCTTTGTATCCCCACTCCAGTCAGCACACTGCCTCCTCTGGGCCATGCTGTCTCTATGACAACTGTTTGAGTTGGGGGTTGCAGAGGTGTCAAGCAGGGGCATTACTGGGAGGAGAGCACCACACCAGAGATGCTGCGCTGCACATCCAGCATCTCCACCTAATCCAATTTTAATTGAGCTCCAGAGATTTTGGATGTGGCACGGAGGTCGGGCATGAGCTATTCCAGAGAGAAATTAAGGCAGGCCGGCTCGCGCTGCACTCTTCCAGCCTGTCACTATTTTAAATGAGCATTAGCATCAGACCTAACCCAGCTGAACATCTCACTCTGCTTCGCTCCCTCCCGGCCTCCTCCTATGTGTGATTATAACCTGGGGAGTTGATGAGGCTGCTCCCTGGTTCGTGCTGTTGGACAAAATTGTTCCAGCAAGAGGGAAGTGAGATGGAGGGAGAGGGGTGGGGGGTAGGTAGGTGTGTGACCATTGTCACCTGTCAAAACTACTGTCTTAGTTTTCTGGGTGTTGACCTGCAGTCCCAGTGGTGCTGCATACACTAATGATCCTTTGTCTGCTCTTTCGTCTCCTTGGCATCATGGTTTTTATCGACTGTGACCCAGGGGTGATTTCTTTGCGACCACTCGCCTTTGCTCTCCTGTTAACGGACTGAGAATGTGTGAAACACTCAAACATATTATGACGAATGCCTCATAGTGCGAAGAAAAGTGCGATAATGCCTCAGTGAAACTTTGTCGGAAGTGACGATAAGGAGTGATTCAACTGGTATCGGGGCAATTTTGATATTCCCTTTTAAAAAATAATCCACATAACTGATGAGAGCTGATTCTTGTACCTGAAATTGATTTCTCTTTTTCAGAATTTTTACAGCAATACTTGAGGTGAAATCATTAATTTGTATTGTATTAAGTATTTTAAATCATTCTAGAACTCATTTCACTTGTGAAAAGTGTCTTGAAATACCAGCGGCATTGAACACAAAATGCATCTTACACAGGAATCTGAAAGCCTGTTACGACACTTGACTTGAGCAGAGGTCTGCTATACATCACTCTCACCTGACACGATCCATGGTTTTATACAGCTGTAACATCCCACAGACATTTTTCTCTGTTCTGTCCGTCTTTCTAGGTCCTTGCATACACTGAGGGCTTACATGGGAAGTGGATGTTCAGTGAGATCCGGGCCGTCTTCTCCAGACGCTACCTCCTTCAGAACACAGCAATGGAGGTCTTCATGGCCAATAGAAGTAAGCTCAGTACCAATTATAGATTTTGAAATCGGGTAGGGGTTTTTTTTTCTTCTTTTTTTCCATCTTTAAGTGATGTCTCTCACTGTTCACAGCATCAGTCATGTTCAACTTTCCTGACCAGGCCACAGTAAAGAAAGTGGTCTACAGTCTTCCTCGAGTGGGAGTGGGCACCAGCTATGGACTCCCACAAGCCAGGTGGGTCACA
The DNA here is from genome assembly GCF_022379125.1 of Scophthalmus maximus. Classification (NCBI taxonomy): domain Eukaryota; kingdom Metazoa; phylum Chordata; class Actinopteri; order Pleuronectiformes; family Scophthalmidae; genus Scophthalmus; species Scophthalmus maximus. The sequence continues at coordinate 10,064,675 of NC_061525.1, forward strand.
TATGCCAAAGGGAAATCAGCAGAACGCTGCTAAATGTTTCTACTATTGTATTGGCCGTTGTTACTTCCTCTGTGTTGTGTGTTGGAGCGTCTGTGCAGCCCGGCCTGCAGCAGAGTCAATTGAAGTCCCAATGCTCCAGTGTTGAAGTGGATGTGCAATGACCCTGAGTGAACTGACCTAATTCTCTGACAGGAGACTCTGTTCAGCAGGGCTGCTGCCAGGCCACTGACCACAGAGAAAAACCCCAGATTCCCTTCAGACTCTACTGGTGCTAACAGGCCTATTTACAAACTGTTACAAAACAAGCATGTTTCTTTGGCTGAATTTAAAGCAAACCTGTCTGAATTAATACTTAAGCTGCTTTCATACTTGCGCTGAAGTCTGGACTTTTTCCAGAAAGTTTCCGGAGGGGCTGAATGTGAGAACACAGTGTTGCTTTTCCGGAACTTTTCCTGCCATCTCTCTAGTACAGTTACCAAAAAATGAGCCCATCTAAGAATACAGCAGGAAAATATCTTGATACATCCTGCATACATACATTCACACCGCGCAAGTGGATGTGTTGATGACTGTAATGCATCGGAACTATAGTCATAGTGTTCCTGCTGTTGTCTGACCTGGACAATATCTTGCTGTTTTCATTATATGTAAAAGGCAAATATCTGAAAACAGCTTGAATAAATTACCTGTATAAGTGAAAGACTCTCCACCTTGCCTTTATTTAATCCAATAAATTTCCTAGATCTAAGTAAGTTGATAATAAAACTGCATTGCAAGCTGTTGTTGTCTACTAAACATTGTCATTCATCCACCAGTTTACTGTGTCCTTGCCAATCCTTTGAATTTAAGCATAGCTTCATGTACAGTTTATGCTTGTTTGCTTTAGATTTTGAAGACTAAGTTGAAAATGTCCAAAACTAACACCAATCTTCTGTTTTCTGATATCTTGTCTAAATGTTTTTTCCAGGCGCGTCTCCCTGGCCACCCCTCGACAGCTTTTCAAATCCTCCAACATGACCCAGCGCTGGCAGAGGAGAGAGATCTCCAACTTTGAGTACCTTACATTTCTCAACACTATCGCAGGTAAAGACTCCTAATGCTGTTCGATACTGTGATTCCCAGGTGAAACTCAATAGTTGTATGTTACAGTAGCTGAAGGAATGGAAATAATTTATTTTGTTTTTCGTAGCCATCAGTTAAACAGATAGATTCTGATTTGTTTTCGTTCCCACCAAGAAAAAAATCACAACCAGTGAAAGTTTTGAGTTTGAATCTATTATCTATGTGAATGTCTTCACCATTAGGGCCTCATGACTTAAAGTGTAGCTATCATGATCAATAATCCTGACGTGTCAGTAGCACTAGAAACAAACTATAAGTGGCCTCAGGTATGTCATATTTGTTTAAGAATCCCTGCCGTCCTTACCTGGGGCCTGGACGTAGTAAACCTCACTGTTCATGGGAGTGTGCTGTTTGAAGCAAAGAGCAGCCACCGCCGATTTTTACCAGATGATTAGTGGCTGCGTTTGTGAAATCGCGTGCGTGCGTGCGTGCGTGCGTGCGTGCGTGCGTGCGTGCGTGCGTGCGTGCGTGCGTGCGTGTGTGTGTGTGTGCAGAGCTGAGAACTTCTGTTGTCAACTCTCTGATCTGAACTGCAACTAACAGGGGAAGCGAGAGCGACTGCACGCTGCTCTGCTCTTGGAGGTGTCATCCACTCTCTCTCGCTGCATATTCATGCATATTTATATTTAGCTCGTGCCTGAGTTCGATACATTATTGTCAGCTAATTAGATGTAAGGCAGACAGAAAAACATGCTCAAAATTCATTAAAAATCTCTCGTAATGACCTAGGCTGACAGGGATGTCAGAATAGTGTGGGGCAGCAGACAGGCAGGGGATGAAGCGCCGGGAAGAGGTGTGAATGGGAAGGGGTCTTCTAATTAAACACTATTCCACTGTTATTAACATCCTGCCACCCCAGCTCAGGCCTCAGCACCAGTAGGTCTAACAAACATTCCCTAGTCAACCTCTCCATACTCGGTCCGCTGCTTCCTTTTCACTTTGTGGCATTAACCTGGATAATTATGCTCCCGAGCTTCCCCCGGACCCTGACTGCTCTGCAGAAGAGCCTCCCATTGACTAGGCTGTCAGACCTTATCACCTGCTCAGCCAGATTTAGACTCTTTAATGTCAAAGTGCTGCACTACAGGATTGGTTCACGCTTATAAAATTTTGTTAGTAATCATGCAGATTTAGGACGGTTATTTCATTGTATTTCATTATTTTCTTTGCCAATGCATAAGATTAAGTTTAGATGAAATAAAACAGCTTTTATTTTTCTGACATTTTTGTTGCCACCTCTTGATATTACTTGATTGCGAAATTTTGGGCGATCATTTTTTCTTAAGGCCGACGTGAGCATGCATTTGATGAGTTAAGATATTCTCTGTATCTCTGACAGCTTCATAAATACGACGTAACCATGAAATGGTAACATTATTATTTTAAAAGTGTGCATTTCCTGCACTAGTCCCTATATATTCATGTCCACTGACCTCCAGTAATTATTACAGTATGTCGTAGGGACACAAATGTGGTAACTTTTTTTTTACTGTATTAACAAAGTTTGTCATTAGAATGTGGTCATGTTAAAATAAGTATTGCTCTCTTTTATTGTTTCATTTTTCTTTGTGAATGAAATAACATTACTTTAAGTGTGCTTTAAGCTCAGGTTTTTATTTTGATTTATCACCGGCACCAAAAATTCCAACAAAACCATCTATGATCACCCTGTCCGAGTCCCGGATTACAACTGGCCACCACTTGACCTCACAGCTGTATCAGTGTCATCTTCAAAAAGAAAGTCCAGCATTAATGACAACATGGTACATGATCTTGGCTTTTACCGTGGACTTCCTATGACACGTTTTGCCATCTGAAAGCCATATTCCCACTGCCAGAGCTTTGAGGAGATTCACATCTGGCCAATCAGTATATCTGACTTGCAGTGACATTTAAGGCGTTCAGAGCCATGGCCTCAAAAAAAGAAGAAAAAAAGAATTGTTTTTTTCTCTGTAATTAAATCCACTCCTCACTACTTGGAGATACGTGTTTTCCTCACAAACTTAAAGACACCAGCTCAGCCTTCTTGCTACTCCAGTCTATCAATTAAATGCACTCAGCAAGGAAAGGTATGGGGAGCACTGAAAATATATTCTCACATAGCTTGCTATATAGAGAACTTGCTATTTAAGCGTACGTGTTTCCCTGGCAGACTCCGTATGAGACAGGAAGTGCGTCTGATTGAGGTCCCTACAATTGGGGGCTTGTTGGAATGTTGCATGCTGATCGCATAGAGTAACTGAAGCCTCAAGTGGACCCTGCCCCGCTTTCAACCCCTCGGTTTCCTTCCAAGCCTTCATCACTCACAGATTTCTGTCTGCTCTGTGTGTCTAGGGAGGACGTACAATGACCTGAACCAGTACCCTGTCTTTCCATGGGTCCTCGCAAACTACGACTCCGAGGAGCTGGACCTGACCTTGCCAGGGAACTTCAGAGATCTCTCCAAGGTACCGAGGCCTCTTGGCCCTGCACCTCTGTATGACAGAGAGAAGGGAGGGGGGCAAGTTGGGGCAACTGGCTCTGATGGCAGGGGATTTCCTTATTAAGAGCCAGACTGTAAAATTATATAATATTTAATGGCAAAGGAATGTGAGTCTGAACTCACGAGGTGGAATGCAGAAAGTGGAAAACATTGAAATGCTCTCAAATACCTCATATAAGTTTACAAAGCATCACTTTGGTACTGTGTTGTCTCAGCACATAGTTGACATAATTTAAATGGAATAATTTAGACAACACCAATTTTTTGACCAATACACATAAGATAAAAAATCTAAGATCATAACACCATGATCTGCGTAAAGGTGATAAACCATGATAACTTAATTTGGCTCAAATTAATAGATTTTTTTTTCACGGTTTTTGAACTGATGGGAGCAGTTCATGAGCACAGTGTCAGCGGTGAAAGTTGTTCTAAATGTGGCGGGTCAAAAACACTTGTGCAGGAGAGAGTCCTGCTAACGCTGCCAAATCACCAGAGCCCGGACACAATGACATTAATGCCCCACAACCCTGGGAGATAGAGTTCACAGTTATGATTGCTCTGTCTTTGTCAGGAGGGGAAAAGGCACAAACTAATACAAACTGTGACCTGGTTTACCAACCCCCTTCTCTTTCTCTCTCTGTCTCTCTTTCTTGCACATGCACACTGCAGCTCACTGACCTGAAAACAGTTGCATTCCTGTCTGAGCTCTCTCTCTCTTGCTCACTTTATCACTCCCTCATTCCTCTTTGTTCCCTCAAAGCACAGACAGTCTTACTAAGAGCCTCACTTTGCCATCGCAGTTCTCAACAGTTTGAATCAATTTTCAGGTTCTCCAGGCATGTGGAGGCTGTGTTCTGTTGCGTGTGCTGTGTGTTTTGTTGTGGGGGAGCTATGAAACCCTCAGACAATCATAGATGAGTCACAGAAAGTGGTGTGAACTCAAAAATGAGTTCCCGCTGTTTAGAAGCACTTCTTTACATTTTTTGAAAAAAACAGCTCTGTTGTGTGTCGCCACCATTATTTCAGTCTGCTTTGGCAGCTCTGGCCTGCAGAGTATCCAGGTGGGCTGAGAGAGCCATGGAAGGTGTGTGTGTGTGTGTGTGTGTGTGTGTGTGTGTGTGTGTGTGTGTGTGTGTGTGTGTGTGTGTGTGTGTGTGTGTGTGTGTGTGTGTGTGTGTGTGTGTGTGTGTGTGTGTGTGTGTGTGTGTGTGTGGGAGAGTAGGAGGGGGGCGATCAGGGCTGAGCCATGTGCAGCCCTTCTGCCCTGGGGAGACAGTTATGTATTGTAATGTATTCCAGTGACATCCTCCCATGCTGTTTACAGGGCTGAGCTGCCTTCATTAGCATGAGTTCACAGCCCGTGTCTCCTGACAGTTGTCCTTGGAACCCCAGGGCTCTTACCTCCAAAAGTTCACAGCTAGTATAGCAGGTAGGGACAGAGACCCCCCCCCACACTTCTCCTCTTTGCTTGGTCTGCCCTTTTGTTCAATTATGGATTGGAGGTAGAGGCACAGTCCCCGGAGACTCGCTCATCGTGTATTACGGCTGTGTTTGTCTCTCCGAGGTGTATGGCCAGCCTGTGTGGTTGTGCACCACACAGGCTGTGTGTGTGTGTGGGAGGGACTTTAGCTGGGTATCATCTCAATTTATATATTTATTCAAACTTCTCAAATATGATGTGCTGTTAGACACAGTTTTACAGGAACTTTGCCTGAATGAAGAAAAAGAAAATAACATTTAAACAATTGTTCAAAACTACGCCTTGGTTTTTTACTCCTTTTTTCCCCCTTTGGTTGAACAACATCACATCACCTCTTGTAAAATGATCTGTCACTCCAGAGCTCAATGAGCTGCAGCATCAATAGTCAAATTATCTTTACTCTTAGTAAACTGGGTAAAGCTTTATTGTAATTGCTGGATTATAAATTATAAAGCTGAAGCGTCACTAATACTAAATCACTACTACTTCTAATTGTTTTCAAACGATCCCACACTGGCATTGCACAATTTTCCAGGCTTTCTTTCCCACGGATCAGAGTCGTGTCTGAGACCTGTTTGGCAGTTACAGGTGACGGCCATCTGATGGACAGCATTGCTCAAAAAGCCGGAGCTCTGTACTGATCTGCCAAATAATATCCTCCCAAGCCTACTGCACTTACCTAGAATTACCTGCTGGTTGGGCGTTCAGTCAGCTGTGAACGGTGCTACTGAACACGGCATTCCTTCGCCTCGGGGCCGGCGCTCTGCATATTTGGATGTCAGATACATTCATGCAGCAAAGTGTTTCATTAGATTCTAACGATTATTTCCTGATTGAGTGACAAGCGGATGATAGATAGTGGGAAGCTAATCTTCCTCATAGCTGTTAAATTATGTGACGGAAATTCACTTTATTTCAAAAGAAAGTGATAGAAGCAGACGCAGTTGAACACTATGCTTCCTCGTCCACTGACTGAAATCGATCAGATGTATCCTACGTTAAATGTAATGTCAAGAGACGAGCAACACCAAAAAGCGACATGTATATTAGTCAACCCATGTAATTGTTACATATAGTTTTACCTTACTTAAAATTCATAAAACAACGCTGATAATATTGATTGACCTTTGCAAGCATATTCTGAACGAGCTGTGCTGAGGTGGAGAAAACTATTTTGATAAGTCTCCTTTTCAAATCTTCTGCTGTGGCCTTCTCTGAAAGCTGTGCACGTCCAAGACGAATTCTGAGTATCGGTGACAGGACTTGGCTGCTGTAAAGATCCACTCTGCACTTTTCTGTCCGTAATGGATCCCTGTTCACCCTCACTTCCACTCCACTCAGGCTGCTTGGGAGCACTTCTGCTCTATCTTGAGTTGGAGCAACCTGATTGCATTAGACTGGAGCTATATACAGCCCTGCCTCTGACGAGGCAAGCAAAAACGACGGCGACTTCTCCTGACAGAGCGCCATAGCAACATACTGTAATGTAATTTCTTTTGAAATATGAAATGCAATATGCATCTCCTTGGGAGGCAGCTTAGATGTGACCAAAATAAAAATAAAAAAACAGCCGCACTCACTGTACACTCACTCAACATCGGCCACATTCATTTCCTGCATCTTTGGAGTGGAACACCAGAAGTGATCCTGATTGAATCTGAAGCCAAATCTGAGTTTGATCATACTTTGTTGAGTTGTGTTGATGTGTTTCACTGGGTCAGGTGTTATACGAGCAATGATCTCAGATGGGAGCAAGTGTGGAACTGTCTGAACCAGTTGTGCTCATTGTCTTTCATCTGTGATCAGTGTGATATGCTACGCTGGGAGAAGGGACGAGGTGAATATTCTTTGTTGAATAGAGGTAAACAAAGCCTGATGTTGGCTTATCAACGGATAGCGCTCATGACAGGATTTAAAAGCATTTAAGGGCCAATTAAATGCTCATGCTTTCTCACCATATTTGATTTCTTATCAAAGAGCTAAGCAATCAAACATTCACCTCATATTCTTGGCTGGTCTATATGTTTTTCTCTGACCAGGAGAGCACATTATTGCCACATCCACACTGCTACGTTTTCATTTTAAAATGCATCACTGCTGCTACGTCTGCCGTCCACACTACTCCGGAGTTTTCGAGCGCCTGAAACGGAGAATTTTTGTAGCGATGCTGGCCCTGTTCTAGTTTGAAAAACCAGATGGCCGCGTTGTAGGATGGATGTTTGTAAACTATGATTTACGTCTAGATGATATGCATTTTCCAAGTTTTTTGTAGAAAAAGAAAAAAAAGGGAAAGCACTAAACTAAACGTCTCTTAGAAAATGTCTTATTGTATTCATGCTTACACAGCAGAATGACTCGACAAACGAGGACAATGACAAACAACATTTTGCCTCACATATGTAGAACCAAATAAAAGAATGAACAGGAAACAACTTGTCAGTAAATATGACGTTGGACCGCTTCCCTTAGCTCAGTGATTCATTCAAGACGTGTTTGTGGTTCGTTTAGTCTTACGAAAAAGGCAGAGACGGTTGCAGCGGGCAGAAGTCTTGATGTACTGCTGAATTTAAATCTTTAAAATGTAAAGTGGCTTGTAATATCGCCTTAATGGGCAAGAAAAATGCTTCTCATACACTTGTAAATCAAATCTTACCAATTAGCCGCTTTGTAAGATTTGGTTGTAATAACTCTTCTGTGAATTGTTTACTTCTCCCTCTCTTGCGCTCATTAGTATTACCTGCTGCTTTCTTTTCCGTAGTCTTCTCCCTTCACATTACCTGTAGTTTTCATAGCGCTCGAACCTGCGTTAGTCATACCAGCAACGGTTTTTACGGTGTGTGAGACATCTTGTGGCTTGCAGCCCGATCCGGCTGGGCCAAGACGTCACATGCAAGGCTATTATCACTCCATAAATCTACACAGGCCTCAATAAACTTCTCTTTCAGTCTATTCAATTGTGCTAACACTGATGTGGGCTGCCATTAAATTTTAAGGAAGAACCAAAAACTGGCCCCATTAAATTTTGAGTTAGAGCTTCAGGCCTGTGCACTGTGCCACACGTGGATATGACCTTAATCTTCGACATGTCCAAGGGAGCCTGCCTGTCGCACTGAGGCTGCACACAAACTGTACCACAGTCAAAAGAAAAACATTGCAGCTTTGATATTGTTAGAATAAGGGGCTTTATTTTTAGGCATCAGTCTCAGGCCACTTTTGAATTGAGGGCTTTTATTTTATTTCTTCTGATGTCTGTGCTGCAGCTTTCAGGTAGAAAAGCTGCCACTGATTACATTATCAGTCTCCCTTCCCCCTCTGAAACCGATTCAGTCGCACTGAGTACATTGATATTGACTGCCAATATGCCTCCGGGGCTGTTATATTGGACGGGGTGATTGAAAAGGCAGAGAAAGCAATTTATTCACCGCTAAACGTATGCTTAATGGGAGTAATTTTGTTGCCTTAAGAACACATGAAAATGAAATGGCCGCCAAAGGGCAAAAACCCAGTGATGGTGTCAGAGCAACACTGGAATTATTACTGAGTCTGCGGCTGAGTAATGAACCGCGCTCTCCAAGGTTTGGCCCTGACTGAGAAATAATTGGATGGATGTCAAATAAATATAGAGGTGACGCTATTTTCTTTCTATTTTATATCCCCACAATAATTAGGCAGTTCTTCAGATGCAGAACAAGATTTTGTTTGATTTCTGATATTTTCAGTGTTGACACTGCACCCATCGCTCAGTTGGCACTTTGGGGATTTTCAGACTCTATTTGCAAGTGAAAGTTTTTTTTTCTCTTTAAACCTTATTTTAACAATAGGGACATTTTCAGGTAGCAAATGTTAATATGTAAATGTGTATATGTATATAAATAACATGTTTATTTTGTGGGGAGCTTCTAAGATAACATACACATGTAGATTCAGTTCTACTTATTGATCAGACTGTGTCTAGTAGAGTTGCTCTATGACTGTAGATTGCACTATATTCTGTAGGTCCTAGAAACTCCCATAAAGTAGTATCGAGTAACACAGAAGGGCTCTGAGCACAGATGGGAGTAGCAGCGCTAAGTAAAGTTTGGCTTGGTGGGTGTGTTGGGTGTAAATCGGGTCAGCCGGGGTTAATCCACATGGATTACCGACAACATTTAGCAGGAGACGTTAAGGTCTCCTCCTTCCATCCCCGGTGCTCCTTCTCACCCCTGCCACCATGTCCCTGTACATTTCAGACAGAAGACAGCGCAACAGGAACTTTTTAGGGTTGGGGAGAATAATGGGGTCTGACAGACAAATCCCAGACTAAAGCTGCTGGTCTGCCCTGGACTCTCCCCCAGCCACTCTGCCGACCTCAGCACATGCAGCCTGATGGGAAACAACTAAGAATAAGAAGTTTATCTCTGTTAATTAGGTTCAGCTTCCTTGTCCTTTACGTTCATAAATGAATGTCATTGCCCCGTGAGTTTGGACCTTCACATCACCTGCTTCATGATGGAGAGTTAACGGTCTGCGTCACGAGGTAAAAACTTGGTCAGGTCAGCACGTTGTTGCTTCTGCTTCTTGCACAGGCATATACTCACAGACGGAGATCTTTAGATGAGGTGTCCTTTGGCCAAAAATATCTCAAAAAAACCCAGCCTTGTCGTCCTATATCTATATCTATATCTATATTATGGTTGCCGTCTGCTTAAAATGCCAACAGCTTTCACTTTCAGTATTTCAACAAGCCAATCATCGGAGCGACTACACTAAAAGTGTATTTTTACTGACCTGATGACACAGTATCTTTTTTGGATCCAAACTCAGAACCAAAAAAAGGGCCTATCAGTCACTTGAACATCGCTTTGAGCCTCGCTTTTACTTTAGATTGTTAGTTATTACTTTTTTACCATCATCATTTTTATGCTTTTGCTTGACCTTTTCTTTTATCTATTTTTACCTGTGGTTGTGGGCATTGCTTTTTATTCAGGTAGGAACTAAAATACCTGTTTGTTTCAAGACACTACAGAGGTCCTGCACTGTGTCTGTGTGGCTTGTTGTAATATATTGAGCATGATAGTTATCAATAAAGATTAGTTGCCATTAGCTGTCTGCTTTCTTGTGTTATTACTTGATGTATTTTATTTTCCTTATTAAGAGTTTCACCAGTGAGAATGCTATCTCTTCATTGGATAGTCAGCCAGAAGGGCTAATGTTAGAAATACAATAAATGGTGATAAATCATAAAGCATCCCTGTTTACTGTAAAAAATCATCAAACACAGTTCTGGGTACAGTATGCAGCATTGTAGTTTGTCAAGCTTATGACAAAATACAAACAAGTTCATATTGATATAAATATCAAAATGGTACAACCATATGTGTATATCAGTTTTGTTTGCCTTTACAAGAAATATGACTTACAAAAGCATACAAGAGGAAACGTGTATAATTTCTTTCGCGGTTACTTTCAGGGGGAAACGTGTGCTTTACTTACACAGGCGAATAATAACAAATTACTTCACTTCAGGAACTGAATCTTTTGTTTCTTTATTTTCTTTCCAGCCTGTTGGCGCTCTGAACCCGAAGCGCGCGGCGTTCTACGCTGAGCGCTATGAGACGTGGGAAGACGACCAGACACCACCCTGTCATTACAACTCCCACTACTCCACCGCTGCCACCACCCTGCACTGGCTTGTCAGAATAGTGAGTAAAACATCTCCTTCAGCCGACATCACACCCATTATTCTGCTGTGTTCAAAATCCCAGAGTTAGTCAAGCATCTGAATAGAAATGAAGTCAAACCCACATCCTCTGACGGATTTTTCATTTTTGACTCGGCATTAGTTGATTGTCACTTGTCAGACTTGATGATGCTGTTACTTTGAGGGCTGTCGTCTTCTGCACAGGAAACGGCTCGCCGTCTCAATTTGATTGGACCTGAGTTAGACCAATGGTGCTCAGAAAACACATTTCACAGGCCAGTAAGCCGGCATATGTGAACTAAATAAAGAGTGGCTGGGTAATGATTTACAGAGGCCGCTGTGACAGGTTTATGTGTTTCAGGCAACCCAGTGAGCGCTGGAGACATGTCCATCAAGGTTACTGAGCACTGTCCTCATTTACTCTGGAAGAGAGAGAGAGGAGGCACACGCACTCCCAATCCATTCTCCACAAAATAAGCCCTTATAACCTCAACGGCATCTTTGAGTTGGTATTCATTTGATTTTGACGTCAGCTTATTAATTTGAAAGAACTTTACTGGGAGTTACTGTATTTCTCCTCCTCCCCCGTCATTAGTAGAGGGGCTGATGAACTGAGGGACCTCCCTTGACAGCAGTTAGATTGCCCTCTGTGGGTTGGTTCGCACAATCCCTTTCTTCCTCTGGTGAGTGATCCATCCGCTCTGACCGGCAACGGTCGCCATCTCAGGCTGAGAAAACCGAATTTGAGCCAATTATCATTATGGTTTACTGTACTCAGGAAGAACACTAATTAATTCTCCCCCAGGCTTGGAAACAGTGAATGACTGATATCTGCAGAGATCCCTTAGTCCACAGCAGAAAAGAATAACAATAAAATAAATGCAGATTATTCAGACTTTTCAAATATATTTCTAATGGTGTACTCCTGTCGGGTCAAAACAATACTCAGTTTCATTATGTTGATTATGATTACATCAATCAGAAGGGTGGAGGAGACAGTCATGATGATACATTTGGATGGAGATCATTGATCTTTGTGATTCTCTTATTCTCTTTCTCTGTGTAGGAGCCCTTCACCACATTTTTCCTGAGTGCCAATAACAACAAATTTGACCACCCTGACCGCACCTTTTCAGCCGTCGCCCGCTCCTGGAGAAACTGTCAGAGGGACACCTCCGATGTAAAGGTGAGAGTCACGACAGAACCAAGTATTACAATACATAATCACTGTGGATACACAAGTCTAGATCGGAAGACCTGAAAAACTGTGCTGGGTTTTATCTTTTACAAGTTGTGCTGTGTTATGTTGTGTTTCCTTGCCAGTTCCTGTCCTCAGGTGTTTCATGGACTTGTGTGTGTTGGATGATGAATGATCAGAAATGTCAAATATGTGCTGCATATTGCACAATATCTGTCAGAACAATTGAGACTATACACCATATATAATTGGCAGTGTAACCATACCAAGCCTCTCACTTGCTGTGCTCCCCTCCTCAGCCAATGTAACTCAGCAGGACTGCAAAAATATATACCATTAATTATAAATGCCTCTGCCAAACAGCAAATCACAAAGACCCATGGTGCACAGGAATACCCCAAGCACTTAGAAATGCACATTTCATTCGTCTCATGCAGAAAACAAACTATTTCAGAGGTAGTCTGATTTGCATCTGTGCATGGAAGCACTCATGAGTCTGAACAAAGGCTGCGTCTGAGGGAAAGACAAAGCCTTCCCTCTGCAGATCCGCAGAGCAGTCACCGAAAACGCTGAACCCTGCTGATGCGCCTCCATTTTGCCCACTGCATAACACGCAGCAGGAATACACACTGACCTCAAAGTGTCATATATTTCCAACACACCCTGCACTGGGTAGTATTGCCCCAGGCAATTAATAAAGCATTAATGACAAAAGCTATTTAAAATGTAGTCTTTCATGTAGGGACAGGGCTTTTACTTGCCAGGATCTGGGGGAGAGCATCCAACAATCTGTGAGGCAGAGGCAGAAAGCTGCAAGCCAGCGACGAGCTGAATAGTCAAACATCACCCTGTTAACAAATACAGCCTACTTTCAACTACTTGTATGTCTGCATGCATTTGTTTTTACACACAAAGGATGGCTACCGATCTATTAGGAGAAGCACGGTTCTGTGGAGGACAGTGGTGGATTACTTGCAGTATTTCATAATGTATTAGAAGCAGGGAAATATTACACAAGAACTTGTTTGGTTAAGTCATGGTGGAAATGGGAAAAAATGATCCAGTGCCGTTATGATAACAGATTTCATTATCAACATTTACTAAGATTCCTTTTAATTTTAATGTTAATTTCTGCTATTTCTCCTTTTTTTTATTACTCTTGTAATTTTGAAATAAAAAAGATGTAAAAAGGACATATATATATACATATATATACATATGTATATATGTGTGTGTGTGTGTGTGTATATATATATATATATATATATATATGTATATATATATATATATATGCTTAATATATTTAGAAAAAAATAAGGCACCCAAAAATATACACATACACACCATGCACAGACACCATGTCGCCGCTTAGCCTGAGCGGAGAGTCAGGGGTTACGGTCAGCTTCGGCCCAGTACACCGAGCGGGCCATCGGTACTCTGATTAAAAGGCAGCTTGTTTTTACCAGGGTCTCTCCTTCATTAACCCTGGACTCCTCCAGCAGTAATGACGACAAGAACGAGAGGGGCTTAACCCTTAATGGCGATGACCTCCTAAAAGAGCAAGTCAAATGGAAACGACCCGGCGCTGAACAAGCCTCACCCCCCTCGACCACCACATTATTAATGTGCATCCATACCTCTCATTTATTTCGTGGTGCACACACAGCTATGTTAAGCTGGCACAGCCCACCGTGGGCAAAGAGAAGCAGACTTTCTGTTTTGGTATTGGGCACACACACACACGTACTTTCTCATACACACACACAAACTGCTACCGCGCTGTCTGAGGGAGTCCAGCAGCACTCCACCGCTGACAGATTTTGACGAACATGTCATTAAGGTGACACAGTGTAAAGCAACGGAGGCTTGTGTGATTGACTTGTTAGCCCATTACGATGCTGTTGCAGAATTAATGGCTGCCATGGGAGGGTGGCTTGAAAACGGAGCTGGCAGTTTTATCGGCTCGAAGGTGAGTTACGGCAGGAAGTTTACAAACGAAAAGAGGAGGGAAAGTGTGGTTTTATGTATGTGTGTGTGAGTGTGTGTATGTGAGAGACAGACGGAAACGGAGAGGGAATGTCTGCTGTACTCCCTCCCCTGTCGTGTGCGAAGGGTGAAATGTGACCGACAGCAGAGCGGCAGTGTTATTGGCCTGTACCATGTCATGCTTACTCGCTCTCTCAAAACCCGACGATTTATGGGGGCCTAAAAGCTCTGCACCTTATGTATCCCATAGGCAATATAAAACTCCATTCTGCCATTGAATCTGACAAACAGTGCATTCATAAAACAGGCTTTATACAAGGAGTGGATATACTGCCTTCCTTGCTCCCTCCTTCACAATTCCAGTCTGACATACAGACAACAACATTTAACTTGTCTTGTGTGTACGTTTTCTAATGAGTGAGGGACCTACATTCCTGGTGTGCACATGCATCATTGTGCAGAGGCTTCACTCACTCATCCCCACTTAGCTGGAAGATGAAGAGGACAGTAGGTACGAGTGGAGATCACAGGATATATACATATTTTTTTATAGCAAATACCTTTTCTTAAAGAATTAGTAAAATTACAAAATCGGTACTTTTGCATTTTGATCCCTTTGCCTATTCAAAGTGTGCTATACTTTATGGATTCATTGATCTAGAAGGTCGCCATTTAATTTCAGGACAAAGTTCATCAGTCAAAGATCACCTAAGCAAGTGTTTTATTCGCACCTTCACACGTATATATTGGAAATTAATGGGAGACGAAGGTTCGCCACCGCTACATGCGCATATGTGTGACCATGCCCTTTAGATATTTTTTGAGATAGGTCATGATTAAATATCATGTTCTTTGTTAGTATCCCTGGTATCTTGTTTGCAAGGATGGTATGACAAGTTCATTTTAGAGTTACCTGTTGAAGAACACAAGCTGTATTCTTTGGAAAAACAAACGCAGACGACAAAAAAATGATGAAACGTGAATATTTTAATACAGCAACTTCAGTCATCAAAATGTTCACTGCAGTGAATTAAAAACGTCTCAAAGTTGATCGTAATGTACAAATGATTGCCTGGAAAATGAGAAATGTCCTTTTAAAAAACATATGCTGTAACATGCTTTGTAAAATGAACCAGCTGTAAGTATACATGCTGTGAAAGTAAAGGGTTAGACAAAATGTCCCAAAAATGAAATACCAGTACGGTCAGTGATCACAGGAGAAAATCCTGTAGGAATAGTCGTGTCTCGAAACTCGGGTAAATATTTGCTCTCTTCCTCAGTGTATGGAATCACACCAGGGTTTATGCAGGGGGCTGACTTCCCCTCCACTGTGAGGTCCTGACCCCATCACAAGAGCCTAGAGACCAGGGAGAAGAACCCCACTCAGTCCCAGTTTCATTTAACACACCTAACACCTCCGCCTGGAATAACTGGACTAGCACCTCTCACTGCCTTCTCATGGCCTGCGGTTTAGTTTGTTTGTGTTACCTTCCCCCTTGAATTCTCACTTCATCTCAGCGGGATACAGAACATTTATTTTTCTCCCTTTTTGCGACTCCGTCCTCTTATGAGCTGGTTATTACACTTGGCTGGATTGTTAGGTGATTATATGGTGAAAACTGTGGTATTGAGCATTGTGGTCGTGTCAGCTAGGTGTAAAACACGAACGTCTCTCCTCCTTTTAAAACGCAGGAGCTGATCCCGGAGTTCTACTACCTCCCGGAGATGTTTGTCAACAGCAATGGCTACCATCTGGGAATGAGGGAGGACAGGGCCATGGTGTGTGACGTGGACTTGCCAGCCTGGGCCAAGAAGCCCGAAGACCTTGTTAGGATAAACAGGATGGTAAGGGTTAGTTAGGCATGTGTCAAATTTCAAATCCCGTTGTGTGATTATTCCCTTAATATATGATTTTACCTCAACTATTACCTCAACAGAAAAACACAAACAATACCTTTAAGTAGAGATAAGTTAAGATGAGTTAATCTTGTCTTATTAATTACCAGACATTAAATCTAATGTTTGATAATTTTCTTCTATTGTGTCCTCCACCTTGTTTCCGTTGTCAAAACTAGAAACTAAAACAATACTAACATTTATCATTTATCAGGATAAATAACCATATCAATTATTGTCCAATCAGGTCTCATTCTCACACTGTATGACACATTATTGTGTTACATACTATGTAATGTATAACACATACAGTATATAATAATAACCTGCATATGCACTGTGGGGGTGGTGATTTATATGTACTTTTTATATGAATTCTTTCCTTTTAACTTTTCCACTTCCTTCTCAAAGTAGTGAATCTGTTTCCACTCTTCCCTCTAACCTTCCCATGTCTCCTTGTGGTATTCATGAACCATCTAATAAAGTGCAACGCTCAATACAAACGCTGTACCTCTGACCCGAGTGATGTCACTAAAGGACAAGACTGAGGGCAAGTTTGCTCTGCGGTGTTAGCCCCTGTGATGTCGGGCCTCATCACGTCGGCCGTGTGCGGCGCTCTTTTTGTCTGTGTATTACTGACAGCCGATCAACATGTAGCCCACAAATCCCAACAGCCCTCAGGAGTCGCACAGGCACAGAAATGGAGATCTGTTGCATGCAGTTAAACTCTGTTCCCTCTTTAATCCGGATCCCTCTTTATAGAAACAGCAATCCTCCCACTAAACCTGATAAATCAGAATGAAAAAAAATATTTTACATAAAGATGTGTTAATGACTCAGAAATCTTACAATGCCAGTATACTGTACTCAACATGCTCATGTTTCCAGGCCTGCTGTCATTAAAGCACAGAAAACAGTTTTGGATTTGTTTATGCAGGCCGGTACAGACGTTCATTTGAGGAACATTTACCGTTTCAGTTGTAATGTAAGCTTTGTGAGCAGGTTCCTCCCGAACAGCAAAGACCATCTTCAGTAATGATGCTGGGAAGACTCAAGGTTTAATGCATGTTGTATATCCTGAGGTTAGGGACCACAGTGTTCCGGACCACGTATAAAGGAGGCTGTGGGAACACACTTGACCTTTTCAGCCAGAGTGACAGAGCTGGGCTGGTCTCAGCGAGGTGACCTTTCCCTGTGCTGTACCCGCGCTGCCTGGTCCAGCTCTATCGGCCTCGCATACAGGCAGAGTGGGGGGGGGGGGGGGGGGGGGGGGGGGGGGGGGAAGGAGATGCTGGGAGTTGTTAGGGGCATGACTGCATCTCCAAAACAAGGAAAGAGGATGAGCGAATACAGTGGATATTTTCTCACTGTTGAAAGATTCATGTGTGATGTTGCCTTGCATTGTGACTCTCACAGACCAGTGTGTTCACATGCCCAGAAAATCATAGTCTTCTGCCCCCATCCATTTTTTGTTGTCTTTCTTTTGTTCTGTTCCATGGCTAGCACATACTCTTGCTTCCGCTATTATTTCATTTCTGTCACTGAATCTCTCTGCCCCCCCTCCTCTCCCTCTCTCTCTCTCTGTCCTTCGCTCCCTCTCTCTTCCTCCCACTTCCCATCTTTGCATGTGCCACTTTCAATTGTAGTGATATGCCCTGTGGCAAACTCTGCCTCTGTGTGCTCGAGCAGGCTTTGTTGGTAATGGCTGTTATTCCTGACGCGAGGGGAGGAGTGTAAATTCCTCCAGCAAAGCCCTCCACTTTGATGCAAGGGAATTATATTGTACTGTATTGTGGAACAATACATCAAACCCCCCCACTGCACAGCTTCCATAGGTATATTTATAATAATCATCAGCCTTAAATCGTATCACATATCCTTACACTCACACTCCCACAAGAAATCTAGTCTCTCTTTTCGCTCTCACAAGTCATTTATCAATGTTGCTCCTGCAGATGGTTTTATAGTCAATTGGATCCCTGTTAGTATTGAACCGATTCCTTTGTCTCCACGCAAAGAAAGCCGGTTGGCTTTTTAAATGGACAAAGAAATGTGATATGGGAGACTAAAATGAGTTAGCTGATTACATTAAGGGGAGGAAATGCAGCTTCTGTTCACTTGTTTCTTCGGAATCTTTATGTGCAGTAAAAAATATTGAATACTTGTCTGACTGAATGCAGGCTATTTTATTTATTTCTTATAGCCTTTCTGTAATTAGCTTTGTGATGTCTGATGCTGATGTAATGTCCTCCTAGGTCATGTGTGTACACTAAAGCAAGGCTTTGTGTTGTGGTCACTGTTGTGTGGAAGTACAATTTGTGTTGTGTCTTTTGGCTTATGTGCCGTGCACTGCTGGTATGCCTCTCACCTCTAATTGCCCTGTACTCCTCTGACAGGCCCTGGAAAGCGAGTTTGTGTCATGTCAGCTGCATCAGTGGATTGACCTTATTTTCGGCTACAAGCAGCGAGGCCCCGAGGCGGTGCGCGCCCTCAACGTCTTCCACCATCTGACTTACGAGGGCTCCGTCAACCTGGACAGTATCACTGACCCCTCGCTCCGAGAGGTAAAGAGCGCACACATTCATACACGCATCACCATGGTGACTAACCCTCCCCTCCCTTGTTCACCAAGGGCACAACTTCCTGTCTCTATTTGTCCTGGCATGCGCTGCTCCGGGAACATTCATATCGTGCATCTGTCAATCAATTATTGTGTCATGCAAATGTAACTCGTGAGAAGAACAGGCAGACCTGCTGACTCATCGGGTTTGCGCTCAGATTAGCGTCTTTTTGTGATGACCTGAGACGCAACTCTCCTTTCACTCAGACAACCGGAAATCTTTTAATATCTGTCCACGTTATTCAAAGATCTTCTTTTACATCAGAATTCTATGCTCCTCTTGGTGTTGAATATTCTTTATGTACTGTATACTGCAATAAACTGTAATCAGATCAATGAATCTGACGGAGCTCTTGGATCAATCACCGGAGGTCAGCCAGTCAATAGATGAGGGAGTGAATCCTCTTGTTCTTAACTAATTAATTGAATATCTATTAGCTCGAGCGTACTACTTGTGAATAGCTTAATTGCGTGCGGGGGTAAGGGGAGCAGAGACTGCAGCAGCTGGCGTGCATTGTGGTGAGCTCGTCTCTCCCTGTGATATCCACCATCTGCTGTCTGCAAAACAAGTCATTTATATACTGTCACTTCCAGGGGCGCCTTTATTTATCAAGTGACCACTATGCAAATCACCTGCAGAAGATCTAATTGCCAAACCATATTGTGAAAGGCTTGGTTTTCATCACTTTGAACGTTCGTAGATTATGCCTCTCTTTTTTTTTTGCACCGGGGTTGAGAGACTTTCTGCTGTCTTCCTTCCTATGTTACCCTGAGAAATGACAGTGCTGTTAGTCAATGGCACATTAGGAAGCCTGCTACTCAGACTCCCTAATTGTGCCCAGTTGACGAAGGCACTATTGTGACATGTGAATGTATTTGTGCGGGAGAAAAAAAAATGGGCTCAGCTAATTGCAACTGATGTAATGTTGATATGATGAGCACTAATTAAGACGAGCCTTCACATCCTCCGTCATGTTTCTCATTCCAGGTGGACTCTCTTTCTCCCTGTAACATGAAATATAACCTTGTGTATCTGAACCTCATACTAAAACCTGGCAGTACCCTGAAAGTATCAAGTATTATAACTTCTCCAAGTACTACTACTCTGTAGTGACATTATGATTATTTGGTAGATGATTTCCTGCAGAACTTATTGTACCATTATTCCCATCACTGTTTGCCACTGCTCTGATCCCACACAGGCCGGCGTGCGATGTGCCTGGCTGAGTCAGAGAGGTGAAGCATTGGAAAATGGCCAAATGAATGTGACAATTGACTCCAGGGTATTGATTCATTCTGGGCCTGACAGGTGAAACTGCAGATCTGATATTAGTCACCACAATTAAGGCGTTGGAAATGTAGAGAAATTAGAGGTCATGAGAGATAATTTCCGTCCGTGTGTCAGAGGGAAACGATGACACTCCTCTGACATGCCACTGGGCCTCTGGGTGAGGGTACGGTGACCGCTCCGCTGGGCACACTGCCGGAACAGCAGTCCTTCGCTGTGATTCTTCTCCTGACAGCCTTCTCTGATGGAAAAACATGACAGCAAACCCTTGATTCGGGCCCTGCTGTGCCACTCAGAAGTAAACAGACAAATTATTCATCAGTGGGACTCTCTCCTCCTTCCTCCTCAGCTGCCACTGTCCATCCAGCCCGCTCTGGATGAACAGAGACAACAAAGTGCACCGTGGCTTGCCAATGAAGAGCTTGGAAGCAGCTGACCCACTTTAAATTGATTTCACCTTGATATTCCGCATGGTGATGGGACGTAAGTGTTTACATGTTTGACCCTAATGATAACAAACTCCCTTCTTATGTATCGCATAGCATAAAGGGTTAAGCGAGCGTCGTCAGTGATGATAGCTGCATTAGAGACAATCACTTACCGGTGTACACATTGTTTGAGACACTTCCACTCCTACGTACAGTTGTATGTGCTCATGTGAACTCTTGAGCTGTCAGTCAAGAAAACACCCTCAGGGCAATTCTTTGTTTGTACTTAAGCAATGAAATAAATACAGGCAATCCGACCTTAAACACATTTTCCACTGGTATGTAAAGAATGGGCAGTTTGGTCACATGAGGAAAATTAAAAACAATTACAGTAATGCTTAAATGGTTTGAATGCACAGTATTTGAATGTGCCTGTTTGGTTTCTGTGCTTTTTTGATCTGTTACTTAGCAGGACTTATAAAGCCAGAAGTACGTAATGAAAGCAATTTGCGGTCCGTAGACCAGGGCATCTGTCAAAAGGTGGAAGGTGGAGCAGCTTCATATTTGTAATAACCACCACTGATCTCAGGTGGCGTGACACGAGACACGCTCCCACGCTGCTTAGCGGGTCAGCGCGAGGCCGTGTCTGCATTCTGTCTGACAGAGCTGTTTTGTTGCTGCATTGCATGAGTGCACTGGAGGAGGCTGCCGGGGGACCGTCCGCAGAGTCTCTGTCACCAGTGGGGAAACAGAGACAACAGACATGGAGGGTGAGAGAGCTGCAGCCACTCACCTCTGAAGCCTTTTTTTCATGCCAAGATTGGATGAGAACAAAGTCAGACAGACAGGCCAACACGGTGTGTTATGATGGATGTTTGGTGTTCACCCTGGCAAGGCGGTTGTTGCTGGGAGGAGAGGTCGTCCAGATGGCTTTGGCAATAAGTGTCACTTATCAGCCAAAACGCAGGGCCTGAAGTGACTTTAACTAATGAACTGCCTGTTCAAGTGCTCTCCATCGCACACTGAGATAGAGATAAGTGTCTGACACACCTCAGAGGGGATTAGTGTTGAGGCACCGGAGAGATATTGACATGTTCTGATCACTTTGTGGAAGAACATGTTCTTGAGTTAACCTTCAACAAGTCAGACCCTCAAGCTCTCACCAGAATCCCTTACTGCCCCTTTATGGTTGTCTAAAACTACCAAAACGGGACACGCAGACGCGCAGTTTCCTTGGTGATAGAATCATCACAAGAGTTATGGTGATGTTTTCCACATGGCCTCCACAGCCTTCATGATCTCTGTATCAAATTTCTTTACTTGAACAGACATTTTGACCCTCACCCCAGACCTAACCTTAAATAGCCATAATGTCAGTTGCTTATTACTTGACGGACTGTGTAGTAAAGAAATACTGACTAACACTTAATGGTTGCCAAATGTGCTCGGCAACTCGCTCACAAACTTTCACTGCTGCACGACAGCGCTCAGCTGTGGCGACAGCGCCTTTTTTGGTGCTGCGGAAGATCGGAAGTGACCAGGGGGTATCGGGGGCAACTGTTTGTCTCGCAGGTGGCCTGTCCTAATTCAGCATCACCTCCAAACTTCCCGTGCCACATCTCTCACTGTGGCATGTGCTACCCAATGGGTCCTTTTGATAGTGAGTGGTGTGTACAGGCGGAGGAAAATGAGGGCTAGTCACCCAGGCAGTCAGAAGGGCTGGGCGAAAGGCTGAGCGATGTATGTTCCATTGTGCACAGTGGCATTGACGGACGTCTACAAGCTCCCCTCTGATGGTGGAAGTGGCTCCAGTCACATCAATCACTCCCACCGTGGAATGCCCCACTTTCAGTCAAGCTCAGCCGCTCGTACTACTTGTTTTTGTTTTTTTTCCTCTCTATATCTCTCTCTGAAAGAAAAGGAAACCTTTTGTCTATTTAGGTGGAAGTATATATTCTAATACTAGCAAATGCATTATTCTGCTTTTATTGTGTTGTGTTGTTCCCCTCTTCTCAGGGTGAGATTTATGCCGTTTCTTTTTTTTTCCCAGTTACAATCATCCAGTCTCATAGTTTATAACCCGTAAATCACCCTCCATCAAGGTACCCTTACCCTAGTAACCCTAGTCTGCATGTGTTTTTGTGTACCTGTTTCATACTGTGTGTGTGTGTGTGTGTGTGTGTGTGTGTGTGTGTGTGTGTGTGTGTGTGTGTGTGTGTGTGTGTGTGTGTGTGTGTGTGTGTGTGTGTGTGTGTGTGTGTGTGTGTGTGTGTGTGTGTGTGTGTGCGTGTGTGTGTGCGTGCGTGTGTGCGTGCGTGTATGTGTGCGTGCGTGCGTGTGTGCGCATACACACATGCTATTTGCCTTTGTTTCAAGCACAATAACATCTAAAAGCTAGCCGGCCTGCTGCAGTCCTAGCTGGATGTCACTCCAGGTTAACGTTTGTGCAGTGGGGGCCCCTGCGCCTGGAAATGGGAATGGTTAACTGAAGCATGTTAATAGGAAAAGGCTTGTCTCTTCCATACTAACACTTGGATGACTCTGCAGGCTGAGGGGGGAGGGGGGAGAACCAAGGCGGATTTGGAGTGCACCCTTTTCCCTTTGCCCCCCCCCCCCCCCCCAGTGGCACGGCTGAGTTAGGATTTGCTTGCATTGTCAAGTAACGCATTGACCCATCACTTTGATGCATATTGATTGTGACAGCCGCTCTCTCTCTCTCTCTCTCTCTCTCTCTCCCGCAGGCCACAGAGGCACAGATCCAGAGCTTTGGACAGACGCCATCTCAGTTGCTTATTGAGCCACATCCTCCACGCAGCTCCGCCATTCACCTGGTGAGAGCATTGAGCATACTGGGAAAATTCCATGCACCTCTGGTAGCGGTGTGTGTGTGTGTGTGTGTGTGTGTGTGTGTGTGTGTGAGAAGCGGGATGTGTGGACCTATGTAAGCCTGGATGTATTGTCAGTGGGACTGTGTTTGTAGCACAGACACAAGGTCGTGACGATGTCCTTAATTTCTCACATCTATTTCTTTCAAATCCACTCTCTTATGACTAAAGACAAATATTTCATGAGTCCTACCTCATGTAGGTCAGACCCGCAATATAACAACAACATTTCTGAGCCATTTGTCTGCACTGCTTAATAGCTGCTACTGCCTACTAGCAGTGCGGTGTAAAGGGAAGAGTGCTCCCTACTGGCCTAGCAGCTCCCTCTCTCTGCTCTAAGCTGC
The DNA here is from genome assembly GCF_022379125.1 of Scophthalmus maximus. Taxonomy (NCBI): domain Eukaryota; kingdom Metazoa; phylum Chordata; class Actinopteri; order Pleuronectiformes; family Scophthalmidae; genus Scophthalmus; species Scophthalmus maximus. The sequence goes on from NC_061525.1 coordinate 10,088,087, forward strand.
TCTTCTCTGTCTAATCCATGTAAGAGGCAGCCCAGCCCTCATTATCCCCTTCATCTCTCTCTCTCTGTTTCTCTATCTCTGCAAGAAAGTTTGTAAGGCGCATTCCCTCTGGGACCTCATAGTCCAATTTTCGACTTTTGCAACAGATGTGAATGTTTTCATCCACGTCTGTCAAAAGGCTTCACTATTAAGGATGAGAGTTGAAACTAGTTCAGATCTCCTCCGCTGCTTTGACACCCGCTACGGGTGTAGTTTAGGCTTGAGTTTAAAATCACATAGGGGAATGAGCAAAACATTGTTAACGCTTCATTGTGAACAAACTGAATCTTTCTGATACATGTGTATGATGTATGCACCATTTCATATGAACAACCTATTCCATTCCAGTCTTCATGTCTTACCTCTGTCTGATCAATCCCTTGTTTGACTGCACTGTCCGGAGGGTACAGTGCCTGAAGCCCTCCTCTGTGTCTGATCCTCGTTTTTCCTCCAACCTCCACACTAATTGCCTCTTTCCATTCTTTTTCTCCCATCTTCTCATACCTTTTCTTTTCATCCTCTCCATCCCCATGCCCTCCTGCTCCCACCATCGCACCCCTGCATCTTCCTCCACCCCCCCCCCCCCCCCCCCCCCCCCCCCCTTCCCCCCCGCCTCTCTTCTACTCAATAGTGTTTCCTTCCACAGAGTCCTCTCATGTTCAAGGACCAGATGCAGCAGGATGTCATCATGGTGCTGAAGTTTCCATCCAATTCGCCGGTAACCCATGTGGCCGCCAACACCCTGCCCCATCTCATCATACCTGCTGTGGTCACCGTCACCTGCAGCCGCCTTTTTGCTGTCAACCGATGGCACAACACAGTTGGTGAGTGGAGCTCAATGGGACAAGTGATATGTTCAAACAAACACATATCCCATGGTAACAAAAGTGTTTCCACATTACATATGATACCACAGCAGTGGCCAAACGCACAAACCTGCTCACTGCTCCTAAAAGAGCTGCAGCCAGCCAGCTTTGTGAGAGTCTAGCACCTCCCAGGTAAGCGGACCACGAGTGTTTCCACATGTTCCTTTTCAGACATGTGTGAACAACATAGCCCACAGAGCCCCTCCCCGAGAATCAGCCTCACCTCTGGGTCACGGGGCCAAAGCAATGGTTACTTGGAAATTAGGCCGCAACTGCACCACATTCTCCTCACACGTCTCCATCTGTCACTATAGAAACACACTGAGCTCAGGACCAAAGAGTCCGCAGTGTGTGGCTGCTCTGGCTGCTCCCGCACTAATGAACACAGCTGCAGAACCATCGCCATCCTGTCGGAGAGGAGGGAAATGTGGTTTTGGCTTTTCACAATAATGAAGATAATAAGGCCTCCATATTTTCAGACATGTTGCTCTTTCGAAACTGGCTCCAGACGCATGAATAAATGCCTCCATTCAGTTTGACACTCAAAAAAAAGGCTTGTAAGACAGATGGAAATTCTTCTGATGGACCTCCAAGACTTCCATCTCCTGGAAGAGATTATGAATGAACTTGGCTCTGAAAAAGGGAACAGGTGTGTGCGAACATGCTCATGTGATCGCCTCAATGATTCATTTCCATACATATCTCTGTCTGAATCAGGTCTCCGAGGAGCACCAGGCTATTCTCTGGAGCAGGCCCATCACTTACCCATAGAGATGGATTCTCTGGTTGGTGAGTAAGCTTCATCCCTCACAAACTAACAAACAAAAACATACACCACTGATTTTTCTGCCGTAGCTGGAAGGATCTTAATGAATTAAAAACGTTCAAATTGCTCAGGTATTGAGACGTATTCAGTTTCCACCTGTTTTTTTCCGCAGCCAACAATACTGGAAGCAACAAGCGTCAGATCACAGACCTAGTGGACCAGAGCATCCAAATCACCACACACTGTTTTGTGGTGACAGCTGACAACCGCTACATCCTGGTGTGTGGCTTCTGGGACAAGAGCTTTCGTGTGTACTCCTCCGAGACAGGTAGGTTACAGTGTAAACTCTATTTTCTAATAGAGGTACGCACTGATGTGTGGAGGACTGAGGGCTATGGTGGGAATAATACAGTATTGTCACTGCTGACAAGCCTCGGAAAAAAAGGATGACTATACTATCGTACAGTTGAACTTACTTGGGCTCGAGGATTGTCACAGAGGGCACCCGAGAGAATCTGAGGGGTCACAAGGATGAGAAAAAAAGGTGGGCTTTTTTTTATTTCCTTCAGTCTTTGATTTTTCTCTTGTCGATCATTTGACCCCTTCCAGGCCTTTTTAAAATAATTCAAATTAAACAAATTGAGAGAGAAAAATCTCACTCTAAACTAAGACCTTAATCTTTGATGAGGGGTCACGTGGACAGAGTTAGGGTTAGAACAAATTCAACTTTTCAGTTTAACTTGAAAATATGTATTCACCAAATGATATAACAATTCCTTTACTACAGTCAGTTTTGAAAACATTACCTGCAGTTGTTTGTTTGTTTGTTTTTGCACTACATCTTATTACCAGCATTTTTTAGCAACACTGAAACGTGTATGTACTTTGATGTCCTCTTTAGGCAAACTGACCCAGATAGTTTTCGGCCACTGGGATGTTGTGACATGTCTGGCCAGGTCAGAGTCTTACATCGGAGGAGACTGCTACATCGTGTCCGGGTCCAGGGATGCGACCCTGCTCCTGTGGTACTGGAGTGGGCGGCACCATATTATAGGTGACAACCCCAATAGCAGTAAGTAAGCACACACACACACACACACACACATATATACAGCAGCACCTGAGGTACTACCCTCTACCAAGTTACAGGAATTTTAATACACTTTTTGGGAAATATTCCCTTTTGTTTGTGAAGTAAACCCCTATATAAGTGCATTAGTCTATTGTTAGTCAGGTTATACAATACTAGAATAAAGACATTCTACCATAAAGATCAAATAATGAGGAGAAAAGGGAAAAGATAGTCCATCTGCACTTTGGCTGTGATATATTACTATGATGTTTAATTCATTGCATTGAGCTGTGCTGCTTTCAAATCTAGGACTCGGGGCGTCTCGGCGTTCAAAATTTTTGACCCCAGTGTGTGATTTCTGCTGCTTTGTTCATTTAGTCGCTCATTCTCGCTGATTGTCTGTGCTCAAAACAATCCATCAGGGTCAGGGAGGCAGACGTTGCAGCGCTGCACAAGCGAGGAGCGCCATATATGGTGTGAAACGGAAAATCTGAAGATGAGGGAGAGAGTGTGTTTTTAATTTATTTCTGGAAGATGAGAGAATGTCAGTGTGTGCGAGAGAGATCTTGTGTTTCCAATAGTCACAGATTTTAGGAGCTGCTGATTAGTTGCGAGTGTTCTCTAATTAACTTCACTGAGGCTCTGACAGTTAATTAAGAATTTCGGCTTGGTTGCCTCCAATTAGCAAGGGGCAATAGCACTTGTGTTACTGCAGCAGAAAAACAGTATTCCCCTGATATTCACGCTGCTCAGTCTTACAGTGCATCTTCAATGGACAAAAGGGAAGGAGCACACCTCATCTCTGGGAACAAAAGACAGGACGTGTCTGCACTCGAATAATTTCCAATTTCTTATCAATATCTCATCACTGTGTCATGATGATCATGATTAGTTAAAGTCTGCCCGGCACCAGGTGTGTGGGAGTTTGTGAAGGAGCAGGAGCAGGGCAGGGGAGAATGACACACTGTACGCTTAACACGGCTTTATTCAAATCTCTGCAGGCAGCCAATATTAGTCATGTTCAAATATAGATGGCAGGTATTTGCAAGGACCCTCAGGGATAAACTACTCCCTCCATTTTCTATCTCCACACTTCTCACATTAATGTCACAAAGAATGCAGAGCACCAGAGTCCTCTTTACCCTTGTACTTACTGGCTTATTAATTGAACAATCTTTTCCACGAGTCTCATTCTGGCGATTTCGTGCCTATTATATTTTCTATCACGCTGTTTGAAGGTAGTGTGAATAGGTAGCAGCAGCAGCCTGCTGGATCACCGCTCCCTCTTCCTGCAGACGTATTGTGGCCAAGAAATTGATTTCACCCATGCCCCATGAGGCTGGAATGTTTTTTAAATGTATAATAATTAAAATAACTTCCAGCCCAATCATGGGCCTGCCTCTCAGCCTCAGCCCATCACAGTGGTGCAAGGGATATTTGCAGCAGGTAATTGTGGTGGCTGAATCCTGCTCGTCCCAAGGGCTCAGAGAAGGTTGGGGGGTGTAACAGGGTGATTGAATCTTTTGTCGGGTAGGTGAGCTGCACTAGGTCCCTTTTTCTCCCAGGAGGCTTTTTCTGACACTTGTCCTATTCAGCCCGCCTCAACAGCGGGTGCCGGGACTGACAGCACTGCTCAGGTCCTGGTCTCTGAGGGACCCACGCTGCATCGATCACAGTCCGGCTCACTGACTGGACCGCTGCAGCTGCTGAGGCGATGTGCCGGGCTGGAGGAGGAGATGATGGGAGCGAGGGGAGAGGAAACAAGTCGGACACATGGTCACATCATATATTACGACATTACAGTCATCTAGGTGGACGGAGAAACTCTCACTAATTTGGAACGAACTTTGAGTCGCTTGTGGACGCCAACAGCCACATAATGTCTATCCAGTTCTTCAGATTCCATTCAGTTTGACTTGAGTTTTCCATGACTTTCGGGTGGGAAGGTGACCATTATGCTAACGATCCCAGTAGAATTGTTTTATAATGCATGTAAAATAAGAATTGTGAACCCTAAAGCATTATTTTTCAGTTGAGCCAGAATTTCAGCATTTAAGTTTGTGGTCAAATTCAATTAACTGGTTAAAATTCAGAAACTCTCTTCTGTCAAAATGATTGATTGAGTAATGAGAAGGGAAATAACATTCCCCCCCAGCAGTGTTTAGGAAGAAGGTTTACTTGTGGTGACCAGAGCACCAGCAGCATTTCAGAAAGCCTGCTGCTTTCATACTCGAGGCACCCACTCTGGCAGCACTGGAGGTCGGCTCCAGGTGCCGTGAAACTCCCCTCACTAACCTCTACCCAAGCCATCATCAATCATGTGACACGCGGGACGAAATCAAATGGCTCGGCTGCCATGACAGGGCATCCCCGCATTTACATGACAATTCAAAGGGACCTCCCTACCAGCAGATGTGTGACACAGTCACTGTGCTTGTGTTCATATGGTTTTATTGCCTAATGAAGGTTCGGTGGTTGACAATTGCGCTGAAATCCCCATTCAGAAACGCAGCATACGGACTGTTAGGTTTGTTACTCAGATTGTTTAGTTTAGGAGATGTTACATGTAATCACTTAAACCAAGTCATGTGTTTAAGGTTATTTTGCATCTGTCATCTCTCAGGTGACTACCCGGCCCCACGAGCAGTGCTGACGGGTCATGACCAAGAAGTTGTGTGTGTGTCAGTCTGTGCAGAGCTGGGCCTGGTCATCAGCGGAGCCAAAGGTCAGTGAACGTCTGTGTTTGATAACAGCAACGTGGAGGGCAAAGAGACACTCAGTCTAGTTATACGTGGCCAGCTAAACAACAGAAACAAACAGAAAATGGTTGGGACATGTCTTCAAGTAAGTCCCGTGTGTGTTTGGCAGAGGGTCCGTGTCTGGTCCACACCATCACAGGGGACCTGTTGCGAGCTCTGGAGGGGCCGAATCACTACCAGTGCCCGCGGCTCATCTCAGTGTCCAGCGAGGGCCACTGCATCATCTACTACGAGAGGGGTCGCTTTTGCAACTTCAGCATTAATGGAAAACTGCTGGCACAGATGGAGGTCAATGATTCCACCAGGGTGAGCTGACGTCTTGACATCATTGTGCGAGATGTGGATATATCTTTGTTCGTCGGGGTCTGAAATAGGTCAGAGATTGAAATTGTCAGCAGTGTTGATTGATTCCGATACTGACACATTTTACTAAAACTCTGTATACATAGTGATTTGTTGGGGTTTAGAATGAGAAGTAAAAAATAAATAAAAATAAAGCTTATTGTCAAAAAGTTATTATACACGCCGCAACAAGGCAGTCAACAAAAGTTAATTTGAATGTGTCCCTCCCACAGGCTATTCTCCTGAGCAGCGATGGCCACAACCTGGTGACGGGCGGGGACAACGGTGTGGTGGAGGTGTGGCAGGCCTGTGACTTCAAAAAGCTCTACATGTACCCAGGCTGCGATGCCGGCGTCCGAGCCATGGATCTATCACATGATCAAAGGTCAGAGCTGGCAGGTGTATGGTAGTAATGGTGTGTGTGGCCACAAAAAGTGAGAGAGCGTTCATATCCCCCATCTTATACTGTTACATTTACTGTTTTAATAAGGTCACTACTGTAAATTAGGTCAATTCAGGTGTTTGACCTCTTTGGACACAAAGGTTAAGATGAAGAAAAGCAAACAAAGATTTAAGAAATTAATTGTGTTATATCTAAATGGTTTGTACATTTCAGTCTATGGTAAGAACAAACAGTGCATGAGGTTGTGCTCTACAGAATATCCTCGTATTTACAAACTAGTATTGACTGCGTACTTGCATATGTGAATCCGTGTGCAGGCACATGTCTTAGTATTGCTGTGTGTGAGTGGAAAAAAAAAGCCCAGTGGTTGTCAGTGTGCATTTTAGTAAGTGGAATATCCAGAATCCCTTTTCTTTCAGTAAAGACTACGGTTGCCATAGAGACCAATGATTTCAGGGGGCATCTTCTGAGAATGCACTCATATCGATAAATAGACAACAGCGAGCACACATGCATATACGCGAGCCTGTCGGCAGGTCAGCAGCAGTTCTTTTACCCTCAGTTTTTTTGCTATCTGAAAGACACGTCGGTGGTCATAGTGGGTGTCTGGGCGGCAGTGCAGAGGGAGCAGTGTTCGCTCTGGGGCTATAAGCCTGATGTCATCATGTGACCCTGGCAGCCGAGAGAGGTTAGAAAGTCTGAACATTCAGGATCCGCATTGTTCTTTAATAGATAAACTAAACTAGACTCTGCAGCGTGATTAACGGCACAACCTGCTCAGGTTAGCAGAGGGCGGTCGGACTTCCATTTAGTTTTAGTGTAAACTGAGCGTCAGACTGAAATATAAAATCAAGTTGTACAGGCAATTTTTTTTTTAAACATTTCTTCCTAAGTTGCTTAACAAATCACTTAAGTGGAATATTTTAAGAAAACCCTTGATTCAGTTATAGACTCTTTTCCTCAATAGGTTGACATCTGTAACACCATTTACAGAGGGGCACTCTGCTGCGGCTCTGTTCATTGTGCTTTGCACATTTAAGCCCTCGGGGTGTAGCAGTATACGACGACCCTGTGAAATCAGCTGCTTTTCCTACATACCAGTCATGGACACAAGGGCAGAGGGGTTGCAGAGAAATCACCGGGGCTCAATGGTCCACTTCCGTTTGTCACAGAAACCTGGTAATTTACTGCCACAGGCCCAACTCTGCTTGTTTCATTCCCCCACAGTGGACATTTCAACATGATGTTCACTTGCATGAGAATAATCTCACTTCTATGTTTCACAAAGTTTATAATATGTTTCCTGACACTGACATTTCATGTCACTTTTTTTATGTTTTTTTTGTTGCTCTTCAGGACTTTGGTCACGGGCATGGCCTCTGGCAGTATCGTGGCATTTAATATCGATTTCAACCGGTGGCACTATGAGCATCACAACAGGTACTGAGGGGACAAGTGTGCCGGCCGGGGCGAGAGGAACATCTGCCAACCAGTGACCAGACAGCATCCGCGTGGTGACGCTAATATTCTGGCTTATTGTTCAGGTGAACTTGTTGCCATTTATCTGTTTCGTAACAATATAAACAGATTTTCTGTTGGTTTTTCATGTCTTACCTGAGCATCAGCTGAAGCATTTAACCAACTTAGGTGCCAAACACGTCTGCTGTTCTGCGCAAAGAGAGACTGAGATCAACAAAAGTAAAAAAAAAATATAATAATACACAGTTAAGTTAAAAGCAGACTCAATTTCAAACTGTGAAAATGCAAAAAAACTGAATCTTTGTATGACAGAAACATATCTCACTTGGAACACTTTTTCAAAGAAAAAAAAAGAAACTGTAAATATGGACAGTGTAAAGTGTTTCTTCCCTGTCAAGGTGGAGATAAAGATCTAAATGCAGTTTGTCTAGACTCCATGTTCTAAACATTTCAGTCATGTGAACCATGTATAACTGTTTAAAATGGCGTCATTGTACTTCAGATATTAGTTGGTTAGTGATACATGTATATGGCTATTGTTTGCTCATTGTTATTAACAGTGGTCAAATGTGTGTACGTGAAACGACAGTGTTCATTGTTAGTTTGTTGTTTGAATGTCTATATGGAAGAAAAGTCTAATTCAGTGTGAACCTAAGTCCATTGTGTAGTTTTTGATTATGATGTTAACAAAAACAATAAATTGTTATATTTGAGGATTATTTTGTTCAATATGGCAAAGTATTGAAAATGACTCACTAAGTCTTAAAACGTTTCAAGCAAGCCATCATTGTTTGTTGTTTTTTATGTCAGTTTCTTTAAAACAAACTTATGCAGAAGATTAAAAACTAGATTTGTTGGATAGTTTCTCACGACTGATAACGTGGTTGTGGTAAAGCTGTAAGTCATTTTGTAAAAAGGAAGTGTCATTTTTCAGACATTCTACAATCGTAGCATCTCACAGTTTTTCAGTTTGCAAAAGATGCTCATGGTAATTAATTTTAAATCTGTGGAAACATGAAGTCCTTACTGTAACTCCTTGTATTGGGAAGCAATACAATGTCTACGGAAGGTTTTCAGCTGTGTGACTATAAATGATCTAATGACGAATGTTCCAAAAGTGTCTACGACGATCTATTTTTGGTGATATTAAAGCGATTGTGTCTGTATTTAATTGCTGAAATGAGACGTCGGCCGCTGTTAGCTGACAATTTAAAATGAACAAAAATATGCAAATGATTTTGAGTTGCCATTATTATTTTCTAGTGGTGGTACGAGACACCACCTTTACCCAAACCTGAGATTGTGCATGCTACCACCTACTGAAGGCAGCAAACAAATGTAAATTGTGATTTACATTTGTTTGACAAAAACAATATCATTCTTAATATGTTGGCAATACGCTGTGCATTTAGATTTTTATGTAATAATTTAAGTTACGATATGATTTGTACTGCAAATTGTTTTTGCTTGTTTGAAGCTTATATCGAAATTGATTATTGAATTAAACTGCTATAATTTTTTGTTTTTAATACAACTGAATAAATACACAAGTCTCAGGAGTATTTCTTCTTGATATTTTTACTTGTGTGTAGTGAGTGTAAACTGCCTCAACGATTCATGCATGTATTAAATTAATTTCGTTATTAAAGAATGTAAAACTAAATAAGTAAAAATCACCTAATAAATAAATACAATATAAATACTATAAATGGGGGAGCTGTACTGAAGAGTGGCTCATTGTTTGATTATACTGCCATCTGCTGTATGGATCTGTTGCTGCAGCAGGCGGCTCCACTGACAAAGATTAGCTTCTGACTCAGATTAATAAATTTATTTCCAGGTTTAGTTTCTTTGCAGAGTACATAGTCGTAAGTTTTTGTTTTTTTAACCTAACATTTCTTTCCCTTATTAACTGAAAAGAAGGGTATTATTATTGTCTTGCCTCATTTAGGTTTAATAACATTCATACATTAATGGAATATGGAGGGATATAATACAGCATTCACATTCTCCATCTGTTAACATTGACATTCCTGTTTGTCTCTGAGAACCATATTATCAAACTGTGTTTTTCAGATGAAGAAAAACTGATTCCATCTTTGAAGCAAACACACTCCCAAAGACTCGCGATCACAACTCAGTTTCACTGTGCTTTTTGGTTCAACCCCTTCACATCAAAAACTTAAAAGCCCTTTAACAACGAAGTCAGTGGTGTGGTATTACATTTCTGTTAAAATACATATTCTTAAGTATAACTCAGCGGTGGAGTGACTATAGTATGCCTTAACTGAACTGCATTCACCAAGACAGCATGTGCAATGACAACAGAGGTGGTTTCACACCTGACAGACGTATATCGAATAGTAAAAGACCAGAACAACTTATTTAGGATGCATATTAGCAGACATGCAGGTAACAGTCTCTGATGAAAGGAGGAGGACATTCACATCTATGAATATTTGATGGACCAATGTATGAAGTGGTCAGAGGACGTACAGTACATAAAGTCCTGTGAGTCAGACTTAGTCATGTTTAATATAATTATTTAAAAAAATAAAAGTACTGGCTGAATGAAACAATATTAAAATCAATTTTTACTGGAAGCACTGCTGTTTCACCTGTTTCTCATCTCTATGTGAAAAAAAAATATAGTCAATGTTGCACAATTGACTAATGCCCCCCCTCTGATAATGAGCCAAGTTAGTTTGCCACCATTAAAACCAGCAACAGATCCATTCTCACTTATTCCAGCGTTGTGGAGGAGAACTTTGATGCTGTGAACCCCATTGCACTGACACACACTTGTGCCAAGGCAAAGTTTTATACATGCACTTATTACCAACAGAGATTCATCTGCAACACCACCTGCACTCTCACAGACGTGTAACTAGACTACTGCTTAAATAATTGTCCTCAAGCACACGGACGAGCTCCGACCGCCAACTCTCAAACATTAGAGCCCTGGATTCTCTGAGAGGCGAGCTCCTGAGTGGCAGAGCCATATTTCTCCTACACAAAAAAAAAAAATAAAATAAATAGCAGCATTTCTTTTCAGGTTCTTAAATTATCTTAAATCGTGTCTAAGGTTTATGCACCAGAACCTTAAATACCACAGCAAACTAATGTTTAGTGGATGTTAGACAAATGACTGTTAATTTTGTAATGAGGGGGTTATTATTAATCAAGTATCTGTGTTTAAGTCAAACATATCAAATTTAAGATTTAGAGGCTATGGTTTCAATTTGTGTTTAAACCTATAAAAGGGGCTTGATGAAGCTGGCGGTCCTTCCTGCAGTACACTACATACACCAGTAGAGGGCTCTACATTACTACAATGAACCAGGGCTTGCTGTGTAGAAATAAGGCTTAAACTGTTTGTTGGGTTTTTCAAAAGAAAATGTAAATATATGACAAATTGTCGCATGCTCTTAAAAGGTGTATCCTTCAAACCAGAGACCAGTGTATTTTGCAATTAAAATAAAAGTACTATGACAAGGAATAATAAAATGGTACAGATAAATATGGAGTCTGTGAACGTCCAAATCAGCAGACTGAACCCAATGTTTTTCCGGTTTGCACTCCACCCTCTCTCACTTCTCCGTGGAGGAGTGGACAGTGCTGTGGCCTTGGGAAGGCTGTTAGAACGGAGAGATGGGAGAACGGACTGTGTCAGCTGAACCAGGGGAGAAGTCTTCAGACTCAGAGGTGAAGTCAGCGGGGGAGAGGCTGCGGGTGGCGGTGTGGGAGGCACCAGTGCTATGTGGGAAGTGGGGAGAGGACTTCACATCCTGGTGGCGTCTTCGTCGGAAAACTTGCTTCTCCTTATCAAGTGGCGTGGTCTGAGAGAGGGTGACACAGCACTAACCGTTAGGTTTGCCACAAGACCACAGGAGAAGAGGATTGGCATCCACTCAACCACCATACAAGCACTTGGTTAAATTCAAATGAACCATTGTTTGCATGCAGTGGTAGCTAGAAACACCTCACAACTCCTTCCTCTCTTGCCAAAGTTTTACTTCGCCTTTTGACACCACAACCAAATGCAGCGCTCAACAAAACCAGGGAAATCAACGAGAGGCAATAAGATCTGCCAGTGTCAGAAGACTGACATCTGTGCCTGTGACAGCATTTCTTAAAAAGCAACAAAAATGTTTTCAGCTCGTGAAGCAAAATCCAGTTGCTCAGAGCCTCACACGAACCATCAAACACACGTAGCATCAGGATGCATAACTTTTCTATGCAGATTAAGTAAATAGCAAAGTCAAATGCACGACCAGGCGAGAGGAAACAGCCACAGCACTAGTGGGATGAAGATGATGAATCCGATGAGGTAAATTAGGGTGACATTAAAAGGGGGCGGCTCCACTGAGGGACAATGAGTGAAACCCTTTGGCGGGGGTTGGGGTTGGGAAATGGAGACTGCCAGCACTTTGCCATGGAAGCACAGCATTTTGACACTATGCTGTGTCATACCTTATCCAGTACAATCCTGGATGCTGGTAATGGTCCAAAGACCCTGACCGCTGGATGGAAAAGTCCTGGTCCAGCTGAGCAGAGAGAGATGAGTGCAACTCAAAGAGTCACTGACCTGATTCACATTAAGACACACAAATTTACACTTCTCTTCTAACTGCTGGCATGAGGTAAAAAAAAAAAAAATCAGGTCACTGTCAACTTATATTCTGCAATGTCAGAATTATTTGACAACTGAGTGCTGAGCTTACCTGCAAAGTAAGTCAAAATGCTTAACATGAGAAATGTAGAGGAACTCCACTGTTCCCCCAACCTCCACCCCAGCAATGGTGAGCAGTGTCTGATTCCCCAAAATGTATTATTTATCTTTCTACCAATTGTACCAAACCAGCTCAGCAATGAAACTACTCAAGAAATCACATCTACCAAAACCTAGTCATTGCTGCAGGCCTATATTTTATAAATAAAATCTATATAAGGTCTCCTTACAACAGCGCTGACAGTCCATCTAAAATTGGATGAGAGGCCAGAGCACAAACAGGAAGACAAGGCGGCAAGAAGCAGATGGATGAAATGATGTGAACACAGGAAAAAAAGCAGGGAAGATACCAGTTTCTAATTACAAAAAAAGGATTGGTAGTGGATTAATTTGCTGCTTTGCAAAGGCAGGCGATGCTGACTTCCACTTAAAACAAATTAATTGAAATGGGAAAACCAAAGCATAAACGATAGAACGCTTTAGTCGTGTTTCAAAATTCTATATTACAGATATTTTAAGTTTTGAGTGACGTCCAAAGTATCTTCGCTAACGCAGATTCCCCCGAAAAAAACATGTTTAATTTGCTGATGCAGAGCTGCATGCAGTGTCAGTGTGTGGAGGGAAGCAGGTCAGTGCTTACTGTAATGACTGACACTCCTGCTGCGGTGCTGTTGAGCTTTGGTCTGGTGTTGAAGTGCTTCTTGATCTTCCCAGCCACAGGCAGCTGATGCTCATTCTCTGACACACCATCATCCTGCACAACACAAAGGACATACCTTCAGCAGCTCTACCTGCTGTATCACACTGCGTTTTCCAGAAAGGACCGACTTCATTATGCTGAACTTACATTGACCCAGGGGTGATCGAGCATCTGTACAGCAGTGTATCTCTGATCCACCTCCACCTGCAGCATCCCAGTGATCAGAGCCTAAAGGAAGACATGTTAGCTGAGTCATGAGCACCAGGTGTCGTAACACGAGACACCAAAGCAACAGATCACTGACAGATTCTGATGTTTCACACAAGTAGAGCACTTCTACACACAAACCTTGGCAGTGTCGGATACATTGTCCCAGTATGCTGAAGGGAAATCCAGCTGGCCCCTCAGAATCTGTTCAAAGAGAGCCTCCTGATCTTTGCCACTGCTGTAGAAATTCCAAAAACATATATATTTATTCATGAAGCTCAAACTAATGGTTTACCATGGGTATTTTGATTGATGTGATTTATACAAATTAAAAAGACTGGTGTGGTTTAAACATCCTACTTGTCAAAGTAAGCCTGCTGATGCAGGAGCACACACACACACACACGCACACACACACACACATACCCACGGAACGGAGGAAATCCACACAGCAGGATGTAAGTGATGACACCAGCTGCCCAAATGTCAACCTTGAGGCCATATCTGTTATTGAGGGGGAAGATATCAGATGTCAGAGACGAAACAAATCTGCAAGGAGTAACAGTCCAAAACATGTTACAGTAGCAGTTTTTGATTGGGATTCTATCACAACAAAGGCTGTGATAATCATGTCTCAGATGATATAACTCTTCTGACTCACCCCGTCTCAGCGACGATTTCTGGTGCTACATAGGTGGGTGTGCCACACATAGTATAGAGAGGCCCGTTGACGACGGTAGCCAAACCGAAGTCGCCTAGTTTCAGTGATTTACTACCGTCATGGTGCTCGAAGACCTGTGTAACACACATCACAAGGAAGAGCAAGAAACAGCAGTCAAAAAGGTCACCAGAAAAATTAGCTATTAATGATGTGACAACAAATGAAATAAAACTGAGTGGGAAAAACAAACGGCATTCAAATCCATCTTTGGAGTAAAATCTGATTCTGACAAAGATACAAAAATAAAAATGCATTTGTGAGTTCACTTTGAGGCGAATATCTAAGTTTGTTCTCAGTTTCTCTTCTGCTGTCATTAAAGAGTGACCTGTGGTCATCAAATTTAGACTTATTTAGTCTTTTGTTGTAGTCTGGTTCAAAAACAAAATTATTAGTTAATAGATCAGAAACAATTTCAGATTCAGGGCAGACTTCACAGGTGGGATGTGTTAGAAATATGTGCGCAAAATGACCACGGTGACATAATGTTAAAGTAAATAGTTGTGAATAGTGATTTATTTTCATAATTTTGTTTATTTAGATGCAAACCTGTACAAATGAACTCTGGTGAATAGTCACAAGGGGCAACATGGACATGTGAGGAGTGATACTCCACTAACTGCGAGAACAGAAACTTTGTAGAGTCGTACTTACCAACAGGTTTTCCGGTTTTATGTCTCTGTGGACAATATTGAGACCATGCAGGTACTTGATGGCACTGGCCAGATTGAACAGCATACAGCTGGCATCTCTTTCTGTGTATTTGTTAGAGGAGGTGATTGCATCAAAGAGATCACCTCCCTGCAGAAAGAGAGACATGTCGGAGGTTAAGAGGACCAGTTGCAAGTTTTCAGCTTGAGTTCTCAGAACAAAACATATTATAAGAATCAAATCAACCAATGTGTAGTACCTTAACCAACTCCATTACAAGATAGAGCTCACTGTGGGTGTCCATCTCTTCAATCAAAAGTACGATATTGGGATGTTTCACACGCCGAAGGATCGACACTTCACTCTGGATCATGTGCTCCTGGGTAATTAGGGAAATGCAATTAATGAAAAATCTTGAAACACACAAAAGAAATTAGACACATAATTATCAGTGGAATTTGAAAGTCAGGAGCTTTTCAGTCATTTCAGAGAAAATATGACAGAAAACACATTTACAGGAACATTTTGAAATCATAGATGAAATCATTTTGATGCTTGTTCACACTAGTCACAGAGGCGATAGCACCATCTACTGATTAATGAAGAAAATAAAGAAACTGAATGACAGAGAACTCAATTAATATCGTATGAAGGGAAAATAACTTATGTTTTGAGCCAAACTTGGTTGTGTGATAACTGGAGTCGACTCACCTTTCCCCTGCATTTGTCTTTGCTGATGACCTTAAGAGCGTACTCTCTTCCAGTGGATTTCTCCACACACTCCCGGACCACAGCAAAGTTTCCGTCTCCTAAAGTTCTGCCCACTTTGTACCTCTCTGTCATGGAGGCAGGGACTGAAGAGAAGTCATCAATTGGCTCAGCTGTGGAGCAAAACAAAACAAAAAGATCTATAGGTCACAGTAAATACTAAAATCGTTTCCCAGTATATTCATGTGTCATGCAATGTCTTGCCTTCACTGCCAGGCCCATCTCCATCATCCATTGAGCTGCAAACCTTGGTAGAAGCTAAAGAGAGTGAAGAGCCACTGTGTTGAGATCCCTGGAAGGAGAGACAGCCATTGAGTGAGAATGATGTAACACAAATGTTAGAGAAGGCAAAGCTTGTGAAAATGTGATTACACAAACCCTATTTGTTCTACTCTGCAAGCCTTGAGCATGCAGTTTGAGACTAGATGGTTAAAGTGTGGTGAACACGGTGAAACATTACACTGAGCTTTTCACAAGCATAAAGACTGGCATGTGGTCGGGAAAGGGACAGAGAGAAAATAATATCCTCCACCACAGCCACAAGGCCAACCCCTGCTAGCCTGATGATTAATTGATGATGGTAGCACTGATCATTGGATTTGGCTCCATGGTTGACTGTGTGATGGAGTCTCAAATCTCTCTTGTCCTTCACAGATCTTTGATAATTGCAGCAAAAATGTACCGTTGATACTTCAAAAAATATGCACAAACACAGCTTGTATTTGTATTTGGCAGATTCCCAAATTGATATTTACATCTGTACATTTACACCTTTTTAAGTTCTCTCAGCAATAATAAAAAAAAAGAAATCACTAGCAGTATTTCCATTCACATTACTGTAACACAAGGCCAATAGTGTATAGCAGTTTCCCCTGTGGATCAATAAACTATTTCTGATTCTGATACTGGAGGCTCATATATTTTGTAAGGCAGTATTCTGATGGTTATAGTATTTATTTGCATCAATAATCTACATTTCTGTCTACAGAAATTCCATTACTATAATACTTTAATATATTATTCATTAACATATTCATATTTCATATAACATATCTTTAACATATTTATAGGAACATCAATTTCCCTTACCCGTCGTCTCCGGAGGCTGGCTGGACTAGTTGGAGAGGGGCTTGGAGACTTTCCAGATCGAGGTGTGGACAGCTGACTGCCTGCAGTACCGTTAGCTTTCAGTACAAAGGAAATGACAATCAGCATCATGATGATATACACCAGATTATAATGTACCCTTATACATCGTGTTTATTTACACAAAGAACTATACTGAAACTTTACAGAACAATAGCCTTTGAGTCTTTGGGTCAAGCATTCTTTGGGTCAAGCATCATACATTTGTACTTCATAAGTCTTTCTTTGTGAGGACACTCACAGACATAATGCATTCCCTCTAAGCCAAACCTCAACCTCAAGTAAATGCCTGACCAACCCCAACCCAAGTGTTAACCATCAAACAGACCTTCTGACATTTACAGCATGTCAGACAGTGAGAATCGACCAATAGTTCCCCACTTTCCAAAAATGTTCCAACTCCCAGGGTCTACAACTACAACTTAAACTGGTACACACACACACACACACACACACACACACACACACACACACACACACACACACACACACACACACACACACACACACACACACACACACACACACACACACACACACACACACACACACACACACACACACACACACACACACACACACACACACACACACACACACACACACACACCTGAACCGGTGGATGAAGGAGACTTGCTCCTGCGGGACAACCCTCCACTTCTTGGGGAAGAGCGACCCTGGATGGAGGGGAGTCGGCCATATGATGCAGACTTTGCCACCCTGCATTCTGTAAAGAAAGAAATGTAAAATACATAAGAATGTTTGCAACTGATGCAACTGAAGCAAAAATTTTCATAGATAATACTAGACTACATTATTATCCTCACCAAGGAGGCTATGTTTGAACCGGTCTGTGGATGTACAGAACCAATTTGCACTGTACTAGGTGGAAGAACTAGGGAAGAAACCATTACATTTTGGTGTGGATTCAGTTAGAGGGGCAGGCCCAAATTCAAAAATCCTCTCAGGAAATTCTATATAAATCTTGATGTAAAAAAGGTATGCACTCTAAGACCATTCTTGTTCTACCTTTAACATCTGCTTTGAGTGTATGACAGTTTAAAGCTCCATGTTAGTTTCACAATAAACACGCACGCACGCACACGCACAGAACTGTAAAACGAGGTCAGCTGGGACCTACAGTAATGCAAGCACAAATATTGCACTTAAGTTGTAACACCACTCCACTAAGGATGCCACCTTTTCACACAGATGTGGCCTTTGTAAATGAAAAAGTTGGTGAAATCTACTTGACTCATGAGGAGTATCAGTAGAATAAATAAAAGGTGTTTGAGAACATATGTCAGCACAATAATAATAGCATGAAAGATCCACACGTTTGGCATATTCAGTGTTTACAGGGGCCACACAGGAGGATGGTTTAGAAAACAGTCAATGTATGTGCAGGCACAGTATGCAACAACACAAACAACAAACCCTGGGAGTGTTTGTACCATGTACCATGGTATAAATGAAAGTACACTTACCACTTTCATCCAGGTTGAAATCATCTTGATAGCGGAACTTCTCGGGGCCACAAGCAAAGAATATATCGTCTTCCCCGAAAAAGTCCTGAAGGCAGGCAACCTGGTAAAGATTGAGATGAGACTGTCAGTTACCTTTTTAATGTTTTAAATGCAACGTTTTACAATTACAAAAGGTGATGGGGGGAAAAAATTATTATTGAAAAATTTCAAAGTGAATAACAAAAAATTTTAGTAAAACATTATCTTCTACCAAATATATATCGAGTCTTGAGTCGCCTTTTTTAATGAAAATAAAAAACAAATGAAAACGCTTGTAGCAGTCTGGATTTACAAAGTTGAATACATCCATCTATCTATATATCTATATATATAGATATCTATATATATATTGAACACCAAAGAGAACCCAATAAGGAAAAATTGAATAAGTAAACTTCAGAGGTCACATGCATCCAAACAAAGACCCCCAAAAAACATCACAATGACTTTTGAAGAAACTTTATCAATAAATGACTTAAATGTACTCCTACTATAATTTTTCCAATTTGTGAAATCTCAAATCTAAATTATACAAACATATATAGCTGTGCAGACCTAATTTATTGATTAAAAAGCATCATTCTCAGTGTAACAGAGAGAACTGAGGGTAAACCATGAAAGAAATACCCCTGGATTAAAAATATAGAGTTGCAGACACACTGAAATTACATATTCATAATTGCCAAAGTACAAAAGGAAATTAATTCTACAGCATATGAATAATGGAATTAACATCTCTTTCTACTGGTGTATCAGCCTGGCTGCAAATGAAAGTGTCTCTGGGGTAACAACTAAGAAAAGACAAGCTCCTATTAAACCTGGATTATATTCAGTACCGTCACAGTGACAATGTGTCTGCAGGTCATTAAAATGTTTTTTTATCCCTAGTGAGGGATTACGTTAATTGCCCTCTACTTTCCAGGATCATTCCATAAGAAATCTGTTAAAACGTGTCATCACACATTGATGACACATGAGCATGTTGTTTCAGAGAAGGAAGCATTTCCACAATTACTAGATCCTCAAGCCCAAATCTGATGTGTGATGATATTAGAGTACTAAAAGTATCAGTAGTAACGGTTTCATATTACAAGGTTAAAAGTTATGAAAGGGGGGATTTGATGGTCCCCACATATGACTTTCTCAATAAGAGAGAAAAGTAAATGATTATTTTCACTTTTCTACAAAGAGAAACTGGATGACTGAGTTGATTCTTCTGCTGCTCATTAATGCAGAAGCCCATCTCAGTGGATGTCATAAATAAATGAAGATGCTGATGGAGTCCTGACCTTCCTCTCAAAAGCTTTATTGATATGCCTGACTACTGCAGTGTGCCAGAGAATGCCGAGCTCGTGTTTTCATTTCCTCTACAGAGGCTTCAACTCAGCTAAACCTCGGTCTTCCAAAATGTGATTCCATACTGATACTGGCTATTAAGTGGACATTTGTTTCATCTTGGATAGGCTATTAAGCTAGATGTGACTGATTATGAATTATATTGTAGGTCATGTTTAAACAATAGCCATTTTGAAGTGCTCAATGTTGCTATTAAGTAAAACACCCAACACCTCATGGTTTTATTTTCACAGTATATTCAAGGTTAATATAGTTCAGAAAACTGAGAAAAAGACAAGGCCATTAGCAAACAGTTTGAATATAAATTATGAATTGTCTCATTAAGAATCATGCAGAGTTCAGCATGAGTTTAATAAGATGACTTAAGTGTTGAGATGTAGAGCAAAGGCCAGACGAGAAAACCAACACAGTCAATCAACCACACTAATGGTACTATATATGTGCAAATACTCTGGTCTCTGTTGTACAAATCTCATTACTTTGGAAGAAATATATCCTTTAAAGCTGTAATAGAATACATTCTATATGTTTGCAATATTGTTCACATAAAATATTGAAATGCTGGATTCAGACTGCAGCAGAAACACTTCTAAACAGTTGAATGTGATTCAGCTGTGAAATGTTAAAATAAACATTAAGCATAGAGGGGGGTTCAACATGGTCGACCCCTGCCCCCAATCCCTCCTACGAAATGCGTGTGAGATCCCAAAGGGAGGAGACCTGCACAACCGTTGCCAAGGAGACCAGACATAAGCAGAGCTGAGTTTGAGACGATGAGAGGGACAGGGCTAGTTTAAGATCCACTCTCAGATCCTATCTGGAGCAATGAGCAGTACAAGCTGCAGACATTGGAACAATGTCACCATCGGTCAAGGCAAGATGGAATAACAGAGCAACTTGTCACTATGACATTGTGGGTTCAAATACGAAAGAAGTGACATTATTTCACAATGGAACCATGAAAACAGACTGACGGGGAGCTGGTTACTACTAAAAATGGATCTAATAGATGGTGCACATCATTTTAACAACAACAGTGTCCAGGTACAGAGAGCCGAAAATACTGGTGGCTTCATATAAGATCTTAAGTCAAATGTGGGTCGGTGATTTAATTATACTTTCAATATTTGCTCCACTAGTAAATAGGAAACTTAAAACCTATGGGGAAACAGCATTACTCGGGAAAATTACGTGTGATGCTTATATTTGATTACTTATGACTGCTGGCTCAGTGACAGAGCAGTTCCATCAGGCCTACCATCCCCCTAAACCCCCCTGACCACCCCTCACCCACCCACCTCCTCCTTATGGTCCTGGAGCATCCTGTGCAAATATTGATTGTCAGGTTTTCAATCTGTGATTTCTGCAAGCATGAGCATTGCTCCTGAAATTCAGTCCAAAGAAGACAACAGGAGGCGTGCATGCTACAGAAAGCTAATCAATCTCCGCCATGGTAAAGACAACAGATCACAGAAAAGACACAAACTGAGGTGGAGCAGGTGGAGCTCTCCAGGGTGCTGCATCTCTCCTTAAGTGGAAGACTCAACATAGCAGCCAGTCACTCAACATGCCAGGAGGAAACATGACTCATCTCCACATGACAATTTCAACTGGCTCTTGTTCCATTTTACATGGGTTGCCCTTGACATCAATCTTTACTTTTTTTTTTTTTTTTTTTTTAAACATAGTAATAATTGATTTTAGGGGATCACGGGTGAATTAGTTGCTGTAATTTATTTTATGTGTGCATACTCAGGAAAAGTCCAGTGGGAAGAAGAGAGGATATAAAAGACTGATATTATAAAGATCTGTGACATTAATTGCAGTTGTAAAGACGAATGAGTAACAGACGACTTAATAAGTGCGAGCCAGCACCATTCATAAGAACATGTCCACAACCCAAGCACACATTAAAATGTGTCATTACGCAAGCCCACACATTTCAAATAATATTAGTATTGAGTTACTGTATTTATCCGTTTTAACTTTCACACCCAGAAAAAAAACACCAATTCAAGTACTTTTTCAAAAAGGATCAACAATGTCATGAAAGAAGACTGTTCAACAAGTAATGCTGTGAGTCAACATTACAGTATCATAAACTAAATGCAGACCACATATAGTGTATCGTATTAACATTTTTCTCAGCTAGTCCTTTGTCATGCAGCAAAGATTCTGCAGTATGTTAGTTCAAGTATAAAACCAACTTTAGCTCAATCATTTTTTTTGTAGGCACTGAATAAGTCACTGCTCTGTGTTCAATAGCCAAGTCACAGCAGTTGGTGAGAGGAGAGCCAGACAGCCTCCCGTTTTCTCCTTTAGTTAAAGTGAGAAGGTTTAAAAATGGCAGAGTGAGAGGATGATTTTCTAACACCAAAAATGACAATCATTTTAGTAACAGTACATTTTAAATCAAACAGCAGTTGAAAAATAAGAATATTCCACTGTTACAGTCTTACTAAAAGACCATCAATTTTCTTTCAACATCTTTGTTAGATATAAACAAAATGTCACCAAATTGCAGGAAAAGATAATTTGATCTTAATTTAAAATCAGTTTGTGAAACAATAGATATGAGAAGGGACAGAGCATTGACAGACATGAGATCAGTAATATGAGCAGAGACCAACAGAGATTCATTGTAAGCACATGCAGGACAAACCAAGAAATGGCACAGTCAAGGTCAACATTGAATAAGTGACTTGGAAAACATTCATTAGGTTCTGCTCTCTCTGGCACATACAGCACCATAAATCTCAACCACCCCCACTCTGGATCTCATTTCAAAAGCACAAATGGGCTGTTTATCACATTTACTGATACATCTCCTGTTTTCCTGCATTGATGTCAAGCCAGGATCCGTCCTCAGGAGGCTGTTGACATCTATTTCAACGAGAACCGTTGACTCCGCTGATACAGAGATGTTAGTGGTGTGCATAATACAATTACAGTACAGAGCCACATCCATTACAGTGGGGATTTAAATGCCATGGGCTCCTAAGACATACTCAATCATGCAAATAGTCGCTGCTACATCCCATACATAGAAGCCAGGATAACACCAGGCCTTGGCATGTTTTCAAAGGGCCTCGACCGCCAGGTGTCTCATTGCTTTCCCTCTACCTTATGGCTGTGCCACTTTCAGGGTGGGTAATGTTAATTGCTCATCTGACCTTCATAAAGCCCATGGTTACTAACTCGATTTTGTCCTTATGGCCAAGATGAACCTAACTCTCATGGCAGATCACTTTGACAGAGAGACTCAGCCCTGTGGTGGGTTCACAGACATCAAGCAGAACCACACGTTAAAGGGATTCACTAACAGAATCATGAGTCCAAAATGAATGTGAATCAACAAGCAATCCTAAAATCATTTGTCCATTACTATTGCAGAGGAAGAATCAAGGGGGATGTGACTGAATGAGAATAGCATCCATCTTAATATGTCAATGTTAAAACTACAGTAAATTATAGGCTAGTGAGGAAAGTTGGAAATTTTACTGACTGAACCTGTGTGCATGAAAAAACAAACTCGCTTCCAAATGCCCAGTCAGCCACATTAAAACCACTAAACTGTAGAAAACATTGAAAATTGTTTCACTAACACAGTATACAGGTTGCATATCGAGCTTTGATCTAATGCAATGTCATGTCTGTTTTATGCTTCCTAAAAGCTCATTTAGAGAATGACTGTTTTATGCTTCCTAAAAGCTCATTTAGAGAATGAGTGAAGGCAGATTTGTTTGTTAGTGAAAAAAACTGTTCCCTCTATAGTCATTCCCAAAATTGGTCACATCCTGTGATTATAGCTCGGCCATGTGCTCCATCTTGCTGCTCTCAATGAGGCGGACAGACCACGCTCTGAATCCCTCTCACACTACACCTACAGTACATTCCTGACATCACTCCTGCACTGCTCTGCCGCAGAGGCTGTTCCTTAGCAACGAGCTCGGGAAAACATGTCACCATAGAAACCATGAGAGAGAGAGAAAAAAACTCATTTTCTCATGAGGATACTAAAAATTTAGTGCAGGGGATAAGAGTTTATGAACAGGTTCAGACCTGAAGTTTAGATCTGATTATTTATGTAGATTATTTTTTTGTTAGTGCCAGGTGCCACTTAAGAATTACCATCCTCATCAGTCAAGGACAATGTGGTGTGAAATAAGCCACTTGCAACAGAATTATTATTTTCACCACAGTATAATGTAAATATTGAGGACTGTCGATTAGTTTATTTCAATGCATATTGGTCTGGTACAAACTCAGTAAGTGAATATCCATTTAACAGTGCTCCACTGTTGGTAGACATATGAGATGTAGTCCTAGAAACCCATTTCTTGAAATACATTTAGCCAGTACTCCCAGTTGACTTTAAACCTACTGGGCTGTCTCTCTCTCTCTCTTACTTGATAAGGAAGCAATTCTTAGAGAATGAAGAACTGAACAGACCACCTCCATTTCTTCTGAACTCCGAAAATTCAGTCACGGTGCTAGAAAAACTCATCCTGCTTTGACTGCAAACGTGAGCCAAGTCTCCTCATGTACAAGAGGCTGAGAGGTCATGTGCTTTGTGTGACCACACGCCTTTCGCATTTGTTGTTGGTTTTTCTTCTCATGTGTTTGTTTTCCTTCTTTAGTTTTAGTTGTTGGATTGACAGTGTTTTGTATGAAGTGCTATTTGAATAAATTTGAGTTGAGCTAAACTTCTTGTGTGAGACACGACCACAAAATGGGAAAATGGAACTTTTTGCCCAAAATAGTATATACCTGGCATCACAGCCAAATGCATCATAGCTAAGCACAATCATGCATTAGTCCAAATATTAAAATCACAAAATGGCCAAGTGCAATATCTTAAGGGAAATATGTCACAACATACCATTAAAAATAAAGCACTGTGATACTACAGATGTGCCCCAGCCAGCTCTCATATTCTCCAGACATAAAACATAAAAAAGCTATTGAAAACTACATACTTTTTCAAAAATGCAGATTAATTTTGGTTGTAAATGTGCGAATGTGCACATGTCGTGTGCATGTCTCTGCCTCCTCTCTGAGTACACGGACCACTGAGACGGACGCACAGAGGATGGACTGATGTCAATGTGACTTCACAATATTAAGTAAATAATATTCCATGATTAAAATGGTAAACTAAATGGTTATCTAATATCATAGATGTTTTATGTATAAACACCTTATGTTGTAGCTATACAACTTAGTATGGGGTGTGTTCTCTTGTATTATGCACAATTATAAATCCTTAGAATACATCCTCTTACATTAGTTGGTTTTTGGTTTTAAACTTTGACTCCCAAATCCAATGGCTATTTTGAACAATCTCCAATTTGTAACCCAATTGGAAACATGTTTGTATTAATATTTGAAGTCTCAAAAATGAGTTTATGATGATATGCGCATCACAGAGTCAACCCTAGGAATGATAAATTAACACTTACCATCTTGCCGTCAACAGTAAATAGCCTTTTGACGGCTCCAGAGTCCAGTTTAATGGCGTCTGTGATGTCAGTCATGACTTGCTCAAACGAGTGTGCAGTCTTCTTGTTTAGCAGGACCCGAACAGCTTTGCGAGGCTTCACTCCACTGCGGACAATGGTTACCAGTTTAGGCCTGATGAAGTCTTTGCCCTCTCTATTTTCTTGGAATCCAGCCTTGGCACTACCCAGGGAGGAAGGGTCACGGACGGCCACAGCAGTCCTAGGACCAACTGACCAGTTGGGATTTACATTCTTTGTGTATTCAAGCTTCTTGTAGGGCTCTATGGAAGCACAAACGTAGCTTTCTCCTGCAGAAAATCAACACACATTCAGACATTTTCTATTTGCTGACAAACAAAAACTAAAACACAAATGAAAACGTGAAGCAGCAGTCAGAGGACACTGATTACTTCTGCCGTACAACACTGCTGAAGTAATGCATTTTGTTCTCACCAGCATCAGCTGTTCATTTTGGTAGAGTTTGTGACTCGTCTGATCTCACATAAACTAAACTGCTCACCTTCCACCAGCTGGTCCATGCTGGTGATCTTCGTCATCCCATCAATGGTATATATGGTCCGCACCCCTAGGGGCAGGTTGACATTATCTGACAGAGATCTTGTGAGGTCAGCCAGGAGTGCTTCTAGGGACCGAAATCTCTCCTGAGAAATGGCATAAACAATCCCATTGAAGTAGCGGTCCCCATTGCGGTAGAAACGGACCTTCTTGGCCTTCTTCTCTGAGCTCAGTGCTGCCAGTGTCTTGGTCCTGTACAGGCTGCAGTGAGCACTGTGAGTGGGACTGGGGAGCCCATTCCCTCTCGAGCCCCTCCGGGTGTACCGCAGAGCCTTGTCCCGCTCATCAAAGTGCTCCAGCTCCATGACTGTGCAGTGCTATTACAACCTAAATAACACAAAGAGAAGGCTCACAATGTGAATTAGCTCTTTAACTTGAACCTACGTAACACATTATTAACATACATAATACATTACACATCTTGTCATTTGCTTACACTCCTGATACAATGCTGCTAATGCTGCTGGTGCACACGTTAGGAGGTAACATGTCACACCCTTTTCATGCTGGTGTGTCTCAATTCAACCTTTATGGCAATGAAATTCACATGCATCTGCAGAGTGGATAACACAACATCGACAGTATAAACCTGTTTTAAGGAGCATGGCTAAAAGCATATCGCAATAGGTAAACAATAAATTAAAAAAACATTATATAGCAGAAAAACGGTATAGAACATATGGGTTTTCTTGTTGTGGTGCAATCTCTCTTACCTTTGAGGTGAGGACAGATGAAATCAAACGTACGTGTGTGTGCAAATTGAACTTGTCTCAATGAATCATTTATTCATTTGATGCCTCGGATGAACCGTGCGTCCCTTTGTTGCCCCTGTGGTGGTGATGGTGCTCCGCCTGCCTGCCTGTCTGTCGTGTGTCTGCGCTGCTGCGTGCTCACATGCAGTGAGGAGGCAGGGCTGGAGCCGGTGTCCACCCTCCCCTACTCTGCTGCCATTGCAGTGATTTACACCGGAGCGTTTGGGTGTCAGCGCCGCTCGTGCACGTCGCAGTCAGGGCGCGCGCTCGCGGTGAAACCCTCTGTGCGTTCACTCTGAGGTTGACTCGCGCGCTTTGGGGGTATTTATGAATTAATTACACATGAAAGGCAATTATCGTTATTTACCAATAACCTCACAACCACACACAGGGGCTCAATTGGCTCAGAGCTACCACTTCCCCTCTCGCTCGCTCGGGTGCTGTCTGATTGTCTGGCAGGTGTTTTCATCAAGTCGCACCATAGCAACGGAAGTTAGCATTAGCATCAGTCTGACCAGTTAGCTAGCATACTCACTGAAACTACCAAACATTTGACGAAAAATGGAAGATGCATCTCGTCTCTGAACACTGGACATTAGACTCCGCGGCTCAGTGGAAGGCAGAAATAACCTCTTAGGGTTATTTAAGATCAGGTTAAACGTGTTAGGAGACGTTGGGTTAAAGATAATGTTAGGTGTGAGGTCGACGGGGAAACGACCTTTGACACAGCACTTTCTAGTAGTTCACTTGTATGTGGTCAACTTACCATTTTCATTCATGATGCTGCAAGTTGTCAGCTCATAGCCGAGTAAGTTGTACAGAACATTCAGCCGGGACGTACGTATTAAAATCCCGGGTGTCCGAGGATACACGCAGGTGTGAGAGCTGTGCAGCTGCACGCACAGGTGTCGATGATGTGTGTTAATCCCTTCTTCTTCTTTTTTTTTATTAACCTTTATTCAAAATCGTTTCACTTACAAACATGTGACAGTATGCAAAAAAAATACAAAACGTTTAGGCGTCATAAAAACTATAATCTTTAGACAGGTTCAATTTGATTTAATGCCCAACACTTTTTGTAATTGTTTGCCCAATGACGGTATCGTTCTTAAAGTTTCCGACCTTTGAGAACGAATTTATAGGTATAATTAACCTATACATGATGAATGAAACAAAGAAAATACGCTAGTCATAACGTGCATCTGTTGTTGTTTATAATTCAACCACACTCAAAGAAGCCTACAGATATAAAATACAAATTTCACAGGATTCCAAGACCTTGAAAACATGAATGATGATGATGAATGAAAAATCCCCATTAGACTGAACTTTCAGATTTTTATTTTCATAATAAGCTTAGTGTTATATTTTTTTCTCAATTCTTTTCCAGAAAAATGTTTAGTTGTTTCGTCTACAGTCTTACAGAATTCTCATCTGTTGTCAATATCTTGATATGAATTATTTGGTGGATGATATATGAAATAATATGGATAATAGAGAAAACATATGAAAACAAAAAACACTTAATAGGTAATTTGCTTCTGTATCAAATTATCCACAGTGGGGTGTTGCACTTCTATATGCATGCACCTTGCATGAACTATTGATCTGGGAGAAAGTCTAGGACACGTTCCAAATTTTATGGCTGTCAGCAATCAGATTCTGTTTTTTCAACCTGATGCTATTACTCTATTATAGGGCATTTGTCCAGCTGGCCTGTTGGAGGTTTAATTTACTTATCATCAAAGTTTGAAAGGTTTTTTTCAAGGAGTCAGTTTTCTAATCAGAATGTCCAACTAAAAGGTCACAGAACAAACTCATGACCTGTTGAAAATACTTTTTCCCTATTTCCCCCACTTTTGCTTGTAGAACATTATCTGTTTGCATTGATAGACACCAAAGAAACTGTCCTAGACATAGTGATTGCCATTTTTAATTAATTTAATTCAATATTTTTTAATCATCTGGCCAAATTGCTAATGTTTTTATTATTATTTTTTCTCTACAAGAGAAGAGTCAGGCTAACGAGGAAAACCTCCCAAAGAGCTACGCCTGCTGCTAAGACACCAACTGAGGGTATGATTATTTATTTACTTAATTTATTAATGTGACCATTGTTGCAGTTGTACAGACTATGCCCTGCAATCTCAGTCACAAGTAAATGAAAGACATTGAGAATATTTGCTGCAGTTTCATTTCAGATCATGGCTCAAGACGATGCACTCAGCAGTGGAACAGTAAACAAGAAAATCAGCCATTCATCACAATAACTAATTGGCTGACAATGGATCAAATGCTTCCTATAGCTGAGGGCCTGACCACAGTGGATGCCCGCCAATAGTGTTGGACAAATCAGTTGTTCTCTGGGGACAAATGCTGCCAGTGTGCCAGGATCAATGACTCTCTGCCTCATTTCAGTCAGTGGAAAATTACTGGATGAACCCAACCTCTGCATTTATGAACTCCACTTCATGTGTTTTCACATCAGCAATGATCAGCTGCTCTTTGCCACAGACAGTACTGGACCCATCTTCGAGCCATGTGTTGTGTAATGTCCCTCCTGGCGTTTTGGACAATGTTGCTCTTTCATTAGTGAGTTTTGGCAAAGCGTACTGACCACATGAAATGACTGCTGCAACAAATTTCTTCTTGCCCCCAGGAGATCAAACTCTAAACTCATCTGGTCGGCCTAACTGACAGTGTTTCAGTGGGAGATTTTACAAACCAACCACATATCCCATTGTATCTGTAGGCTTCTTTGCAGAAAGAAGCCTACAGATATAAAATATAATTTTATAGGATTCCAAGACCTTGAAAACATGAATGATGATGATGAATGAAAAATCCCCATTAGACTGAACTTTCAGATTTTTATTTTCATAATAAGCTTAGTGTTATATTTTTTGCTTCCAATTTAATTGAATTATTGGTTTGTGTACTGAAATAATCCTCAATATTCTTTTCCAGAAAAGTGTTTAGTTGTTGCTCTTTCATTAGTGAGTTTTGGCAAAGCGTACTGACCACATGAAATGACTGCTGCAACAAATTTCTTCAACTCTAAACTCATCTGGTTGGCCTAACTGACAATGTTTCAGTGGGAGATTTTACAAATCAACCACATATCCCATTGTTTGTGTTTCAAAGTCGAACTTTGAGTTCTGATGACCCAATATCTGAGAATGGGAATCAGCCAGCGTCAGACACATAATAGTGTAATTCGAGACTCCTGTAGGAGAGTGACATCCAGTCGCCCATTTGATAGTCAGTCCACAGGATATTTTCAGTTTTGAGACCAAAAATTAGAAAGATTATACGATAATGTAAATTCTGATAGGTTACAATACAATTTCATTTTTGAGATAAAGCTACAGTGATATTGTCATTTGTTTGGAGGGGGCTTGACATGGAACAAGTCTAAATAATGTAGGTGCAGTACAGTCCTTTGTTTGGAAGGACAGTGTAATATCTCCAACGCGAGCGAATTCAGGTCATAGTGGTCACAGTATGTTAGAGGTCTGTGTGCTGACCTCAAAAAATGCATTTTCTTGTCACATTCTCCCCTATATTTCCTTGGCAAAAAATTAAAGATGGCATTTCCAACTGTATTGATTTTTTATTGTTAAGCAGAACATTTGTTTTGTTATGCTGTGCATTTCGATGTACAATGAATAGAACAAACCAGTTACATTTAGGGTTTTGGAGTGATTTTTAGCCACCTGCAACTTATGGAGGACTGTTGTTTTTCTCTCCCTGCAGTTGAATCAAAGGTTTTCTTGAATATCTTAATTTCCAGAAACTTTCACTCATTCCAAATATTTAACAATCTGGATTTACTTGACAGTTGTAGAGTGGTTACTCCCAACCCTAACATAAAAAAATATATGAAATAATTTGTATAGTAAATTTTTTCTACCGATGTCCTTCGTTCAAGAAAAAGGGAATATACAGAATAAACTTTCAGTTTAATATAATATTCTGATACTTAACATTTTGTAAAACAAACAGCCAATAGGTGGCAGCCTTTGGCCACAATTTAAGAGTTGCTATAGCAAAAAAATGTAAATGGTATTTTTCTCCTGACCTTTATTCATAAATTACTCCCAAATCTTGAATAAATTAGGAAAAAAAACAAAAACGTTTTTTCCCCCAGATATTTTTCAGATTATTTCAGGTGGTAACAAAAAGTCAATGTAAAAACTACTTGGAAGCCATCGGAATGTTACAATATCCTGCTCAAGGATTTAAAGCTGGCGTTTGAAAAAAGACAAATCAGATCACTTCACTCAACAAAAATATCTTTCTGGTTTAGAATAAGTTAGCATCACACTTGAAAATTCACATTTGGTTAAATATTTTGTCCATACATTAAAACCAAAATGAATCTTTATACTACAAACATTATTAATTAGAAAATATGTGGATATAAGTGAACTGAAATGTACAAGAAAGCACTGGAGACTGTAGCAGAACACGACCGTTTAGCAGCTTTAGAGAGCAAAAGCTCTCCTGCTACTATTCAAAATCAAACAAAAATATGTAATAGACAACTTTGTTTACACAAAATATACATTTTTGCAGATCGTTAGGTATTCGCAGGCATAGTCAGCAGCATGGATTACTTCTCATCTTGAACACCCCAGGGAAAAACAACATTCTGTCTGAGTGTCAAAACCTTATATAATCACATATAGACAACAAGTTCCATCATTCATTCAAAATATATAAATTGCACGTACCCTACCAGGGAAAGACTCAAACGCACCTTAAACATTATGAAAGATTACAGTGGCTATTCAAAAACCATTCAGCACATTCTTGATACAAACAGCAGAGTAAAGCGATTCTCTTCCACGTTAAGTGATAATACCTGAATGTTATATTGTGTATAAATAAACTGTATAGATTGTTGTTTTTTATTTGGGTTATATAATCTTCTGTCTCTTTATTTAACATGAAAATTAAAGTGCTTAAGAGCTGTATCAAACTAGGATATGAATATAACACTATTAGTAGTACACACGGAACATGTTTTATCAATCATTTATATTAAATATAGATTTATTTGATAGAAATTATTTTTAAGGCGTTACTGAGTGAACGAGACAGGGCACTGTTGGCTACTTGTCCAGTTTCTCCACCTGCTTCCCATTCTCTGGTTTTTCCTGAAGCTTGTAGTCGTCCAGAATTGCCTTTGCCGTTTGCTTTCCAGTCTTTTTCACCACCGCTTTGATCCCCAGGTTGTCGATGTTGAAGGCAGTGAGACCGACATTAATGGCAGAATTGACAGCGCTGTCTGTGGCCTGTCCTGCTGCGGCTCCGTATCTTCATCGGAGGTCAGATTGGGCAAGAAGTCAGAGCAAGAGGCGGGAGACAGAGGATTGGGGAGAATTAATTATTATGCAGGAGGATTGCAAAGATGGCAGCATGCTGAGTGTGAATTATCCCATGCACAATTTTAAATTAATATTATCCTGACTGCCAGAATTGGAATTTTGATCATTTTCCACAGTGGTTCTGATATCCAAGGGTGGGCAATATAGATATATCATCTTTCATGGCATATTTATATATATAATTATAACCTTTTCCCAAAATATCAATATATATATATATTGAAATTGAATTAATAAACAATGTAAAGAGGAAAAGCCAGATGGGAATGTTTTTTAATAGCTAATCCAGTAAATTGACTGAAAATTCAAGAGGAAAAAACTCTTGACACTTGACAAATTTATATTTTCTCAAGATATATTACATATTATTGCCCAACCCTAGGTGAAATCAATAATCAAACTATATTGCCTATATTGTTCATCACTGTATGAAGCAGCAATTCATTAAAATATGGGAAAATGTTATGAATCAGGCAGGACAGAAATGTTGCCAATTGTGATATTTCCATGAGAGAAACTTGAATGAAATCAGTGAAAGCAGCAGCATTGTGTGAATTGCTACATGGGGAAGGGTCGTGGATTGGTCCAGCAAAGGTGACTTTAAGGTGCAAAAGCCAAATGCAATTCAAAACCAACTCATGCCATTCGTGTGATTAATAGTGTCGAAAGATAAATAGAAGAGCATAATTAGGAAAAATTACACTTCTTCTCATTTGGTGGGTCAAGGATGTTTTGTAGACCCCTAAATCTGCAAAGCAAATTGAAGAAGGAAAAGGAGTGAGTGCATGTTTGGTTTTGCTTGCATAATGCAAGCAGACATTTGCAAGACACACAACAATAACCTGTCTAACAAGCAGTGTTGAGCAAAATGATCCAATTGTCGTTTATTCAAGCAAGTGACGGCGGTCAGACGAGTACAAAGGAAAACAGAAGGAAGGACCTACTTGTGTTTCACAGTGGTGACCGTCTCGGATGCTACATTTGAAGTAATGTTCTTTGCTGCCACTTCCAAACCAGTCCACATGGTTGCAAATCCTGGGCAAATACACAAAAAGGCAAGGTTCATTAGTAAATTTCACTATATCTTTTATAAGCAACTTACTCTTAGCCAATATTAAGTGTAGATAAATTCTACCTTGCACTCCACTGGCAGCCACCACCATCGCTCCATCTATGTTGGAACGCCCATCCTTGTCTTTCTTCATAGACTCTGGGATCAGCTTCCCTCCGTGTTTTTTCACGTGTGGAGCCAACTCCCGACCCACACAGCCAGCGACAGCACACACCCCGTCCACTGCAGTAACACAGCATTAGTCTATTAGAGGTGCACCGCCAAATAACAACACACGGTCAGTGAAAGCTGCTGACTGAAGATGACTTAGTCACCTAGAAACTGGCTGACTTTGACAGCTCCCCCCGTCGCTTGCTTGGCCACATGGAGGCCTTTGGTGACCGTGGGGCTGACATGGGTGGGTTTGTCCTCTGGAGTAATGTGCTCTCTGAGTTTAGATGCCCCTTTGTGAATGGCCTTGCCTGTGAACTCTGCCCCTTTCACCAGACCCCAGCTTAACCAGGACGCACCTGAAAACATCAGGATCACACAGGGGGTTGACCATACTGGAACCTCAGACATGAGCAATGTGTCTTTCTAAACTAATTGCGAACAAACTAAAGCAAAAGAAAATTCAAGTTTGAAGACAACGCGACCTCACCTGTCAGGATCCCATTTGCCACCTTTTCACTCCACTCGGGCAGAGCGTTATCCTCCTCGGTCGGTTCTGGTGCAGTCTCCTCGGGTGTGGCGATGGACACTTTCTGACTGAGATTGATGGTGTCTGCTGCTTCATCTGGAGCCTGATAATATAGACACATTGGTTGGCTACTGCAAGATGAAGCTCAACAATGTGGGCTAAAAGAACTATCTGACAGTCAAAACCTTTGGACAACATGTTTGCTACTTTGTGCAAGCTGTATACTTCTCCGATCAGATGCTCGTGTCGCCAATTCACACAATGGCTCCTCTCATTATCCTTCCCCTTCTCGTTACAATGCACAATTTCTTTGCCACAAACACAATGTCAAAGTGTCTCTTTGCCATTAGAAAACTTCAATTGTTCTCCTTGACCCAAAAATGAAAACAATGCAGAGGTTCCTACTTGCTGATAGGGAATCACATCCATAAGTGAAGATAACTAGCCTGACTGCATACATCAGAAATGTCCTAGTTTGGCATCGATCTGAGTCAGCAGCTCTGTCTCATGGCTGAACTGGCACTCGTCTATTAGGTGAAGTGCCGAGGTTGTTCTAGCTGCTGCAGATAAGAGCATTATAACTGATTAATTCTGCTCACATGCCTGTCTAAAATCCCGACAGTGCTGAGGCAGGGGTAACTTTGGGAAGTGTGCCAGCTCAGAAGTACGTACATAGGAGCGAGAGAGTCATGACAGGCCAAAACAATGAAAAGGTTTGGAGTTTGCAGCCTCAAAGAATTGCTTAAGCATCAGCTACAATCGATTTAACGGGAGGAAAATATTTAATATTTGCAGTGTGTCCTGTGCTTGCCGAAGTTGTTTTTGATGACTTTTTGGAAAAGGGTGGAGGTTGGCTGGGGACCACAAGACAGCAGTGAAATTACAAGCTAAAAACATTTTGCACTTTCAACTGCATTTCACAAAACTCAAAATATCTTAATGTGTGAGGACACACAAATTTTTTGCAATGGGAATTTTTAAGTCAACATTAGCGACTGACACTCAGGTATTCAAGTGATACATAAATATTATGTAACAATCAGATTTATGGAGTGGGATCTCAGCTTTTAAAGAATAAAAAAATTGAAGATGCAACTACCTTCATATGTCTGCAACTACCAACAGCTGCAGTCCAACTTTTTCATCTCATTTGCTTAAAATAGCTCTCTGTGCACTCCCACTGGCACAAGAGGATTTGTCAAAAGGCGTTGTGTAACAAGTTACCCATTTGCAGTACTTCCTCAAAGAACGTCAAAGCATGCGTTGTGTTGTTGCAGATTTGACAACACAGAAGCACTGACCTGAACCCTGAGATCTGTCATCTGGGACAGTAGGTCCTGGAACAGTTCTCTGTTCGCAGCAGGCAGCTCAGAGGACAACACAACCCCAACATAATAGCCTGGAGCTGGTGCCATCATGTCCGGAAACATAAACACACCAGTGTTACACAGCAGCACTGGAGAGGCCATGGCCATGAGTGGGTACAGCCAGTCGCAAACCTGTCAAGAAGCATGAGAATGTTAAAAGAAATAAAGAATGGAGGAAAATCTAATAACAAATAAGAATACAGTATTATGTCATGATGATGTAGCCTGGTGTAGCCTGGCGTAGCCAGACTAATACTCAAATGCGTAATAGTCTGGGACCTCTTGGTTAATTTTCGATTTCCAAGTGGCGTTACCAAGGAACGCAGACCAAAATGCCTTCGGACGCAATAGGATGGATCTACAAGCAGTGAGAGCAACGAACCATGTGACGTCTGTGATGATGATTCCACAATGTCTGTGAAGGAGTGTTGTCGTTTTTGTGGAAAAAATCTGAAAATATTGAGTACTTTTAGTCAAATGCATGTTCATCAGCGGCAGCCTTGGTTGTTTACAAAAGTCGCTTATCTCCACGTCGTGGTATAAACCCCGCCCATTGTCAGATAATCAGTTGTCATCGGACCGGCACATTTTCTGCTGGAGGGAAATCACTTTCCAATGGAGGGGATCCAGACCGTATTCTAGCAGCGCAAATGAAATGAGCTCCCAGAATTCATCAGGGTTCCAGATAAAGGAAAACGTATGATGTCATGATGATGTGCATCAGCACAAATTTTCCTATTTTGCCCTAAAATACATGAAAAGTACAATGCTGTGTGAATTTACATGGAGGTAAAATTTAAGAGAGGGGAAAGGTCTGCAAGTACATTTTTGCTAATTAACAGGTTTTCAAATGTAACATCAAAATGAGGAGCCTGACGTTTCTAATGGAGATTCTGAAGGAGAAAAACAAACCAGAGAACACCGCCTCCGTCTGACTGCTGCACGTCTAACAGTATTAGAGGGCCTGACAGTGAAAATGGGATTTAGATAATTACTGGCACTCATGCGAATCACTGATGTCACGCACTGGGAATAGCGGCTGGGAAATTCCCAGCTAAAGAGTCAAATTTCAGTCTTATGACCCACTTGTGTCAGTGCAAAAAGGAAAAAAGGTGAAAACAACAGAAAAATGCTCAAAGCAGGATGAGTTGGATGACAAAGTATTGATTTTGTTTCTGAACAGGGACCTAACATTCAACCATTCCTCTGAATACCTCAATAACGCTCATTTACACAAAAGATAATAAACCTCATTAACACAGGATTTATTGGCGTGCTGCTGCCGTACCAGACAGTGGAAACTGACAGAGAAACTTTGTCCAATTTTGAGTCATTAAAGCTACTGATCGGGGATTACCCAGGAGGGTGACATCATGTGCATAAAATCAACAGGATTAGGGCAGTGAGTCACTAACGCTCACATGATCACGTCCA
Source organism: Scophthalmus maximus (assembly GCF_022379125.1). Lineage (NCBI taxonomy): Eukaryota > Metazoa > Chordata > Actinopteri > Pleuronectiformes > Scophthalmidae > Scophthalmus > Scophthalmus maximus. The sequence goes on from NC_061525.1 coordinate 10,124,391, forward strand.
TAGGGCAAGTGATAGAGATCATTAACAAGCCTATATCAGGCCGCTGATGACTCACAGTCAAAGGGGTCCTGATGAGCCGAGCAAACAATCTCACAAAATGAGGTTAAAGGGCACAAGAAGCTTAAGGCAACTGGTGACAAGGCAGTGATGACATTTCAATTGTGGACAGTGTGTTGAAACATACAGGGCCAAATATTTATTTTCTCTTACCTGCAGAAATGCTGGTGGTCGGTTGGGCATACTGTCAGGGGTCTCGCTCGTAAACTTCACCAGCCGCAGGAAACCGGGGTATGACGGAGCGCTCACTTGACCCTCAGGTGTGACAAAGAATATCTGCACACCATGGGGGATGTAGAGCAGCTCCTCTCCTTCCTCGCCCATACTCTGGGGAGATGGCGAGTTAGACGTGCGACTGTAGAACTCGTCCCCAACCAGCGACATCTCTCCTGAATCTGTCCCATATGAAATAGAGAGATGGCCATCAGCCGCCTGGGGAGAGTACGCTGGGGGCTGTTCGGCTGGAGCCACAGGCTGCCTGGTGGGTGAAAGAGGCAGGCCGTCACCACTGCAGGCAGGCACGCCTCCTGCAGCTCCTGCTGCCCGGCCATTAGCAGAGAGCTGGTTCGGTGAAGCTGGCCTCCCTGGCTTTTCTTTGATGGGGAGTTTTGGGTAGATACATCCTGCAGACATGCCGGTGGCAGTGGGCTCGGACACACTGGCAGTGCTCAGCAGGGGCGCGGATCCAGGGTCACAGCTGGTCTCCAGGATGGCCAGGCGAGTGGTGATGTTGTTCAGCGTCTCCTGCATCTTCTGCTGCATCTGCCTGGCGGATTCCCAGGAGCTGCCCACACACTCCTCCCCCTGCGACGGCACACTGATGGCCCGGAGGAGGTGCTGTCGCCCTCGCTTGTAGAGCTCCAGGGCCTGCGCCTTGTCGCCAGCCTCGTCTACTGTCAGCCCCTTGTTGATGCACTCGAAGGCCCTCTCGTAGCCATCTTTGATCACCTGAAGTCGGGCACTGTCGAAGGCATCTTGTTTAGCTTTCTCCATCCCCTCTGGAAACAAGACTTGGAATTAGCTTTGTTCGGACGGGTGGACTCGAACACATCACAGTCAGTCTACACGTCGCCTCCGCTTCAAAAGACAACATATTACGTCACAACAATCTATTCTTATCAACTTAGTGCTATATGGAAAGCCATAAGTGCTAACACGTCGAGTCATGTCACTCAGAGCAGAGTGTCTCTAACTTAGTCATGTGCGTGTGTTCGTCCGGTGTAAGAGAGGTCGCTGAGTTCGGTTGAAACAAGCCAATGTTGATGAGAAAAGCTGCAGCTGACGTCCCTGTTGACACGAGGACAACTGTTGCACAAACAGCGACATAAACAGAACGGACACGTTTGTTGATATGAAATGACGAGGAGTGGCTAGTTAGCATTAGCGCCTCCTAGGTTAGCTGACAAGTGTCAACGCTTACCGGAAGTGAGCGGAAAAACCTCCAAAAAGAGAAGCTATTAGCTTGTTAGCTGTATGGCAGCTAACGGTGCGTGCTCTCGTTAGGAGCGTGTCCTTCTTGCGTTCAACTTCAACAGGCGAACGTTCCCCTGAGGAAAGTTGAGGTGTGTCGATGGACGAGCGGAGTAGTCACGTTACCCTTAACCCTTCGTCACAGTTTTGACTTTTCAAAGCAAGAGCACAGTGACGGGGTGTGCCGACCGCCTCGCTTCAAAACTACAGATGACATCTACGCCAGTGCCGTCTATTTATTTTATTTTGAAAGTATTAATCGGAAATGTTCGTATACTAGCATGACGACATCAATGGTGCAACTCGGGTCGAGATCCTTTCAAATACGTGCTTATTAATAAAGCGAGAGAAGCAAAGTGTGTACTTAAGAGGTATAAAAGGAATATTGAATCTTAATGCTCTTTCTGTATAAGCTCAGATGAAAATGTTTCCCATTTGTTTTGGAAATGTTCCTATACAGAGAAATTCTGGTCAAATGCCATTGAGTAAATCCAATCTCCTTTTATTACAGATTTCTCTTTTTGTTTTGAGGATGTTTTCTTTGGTGCAGTTGAGCCTAAGACAGAGAGGGAAGGACAGTATTTTATAATTAATCTTTTATTTCCGTTTGCTAAATATCACATCCACAGATGTAAGTTCAGGGTCTCTAAACCATTATTTCCTGTGTTTTAGTGTGAAATCAAGGAATATTTGGATTCCATAAAATATTCAAAGAACTGTAAAGCTATGAAGACTGTGCAAATATATTCAACACTTGTGACCTCCCATGACGGATATTGGAACTCTTCTAACTGTAGTTGATATGAATTGGACTGCATATTGATTTCCCTTGCTGGACTTCTTTGGAATATAAATTGTTCATTATTTATTTATTTATTGTGTTGTTGTTATTTTTAAGTGTATTTGTGCTATATGTATGTGCAAACTGTCCTTTAAAAAGTTATTGATTAAAAATAGATAAATAAATAAAGTGGCATCGAGTGATGGTTGGTTGCAACTCGTCTATCTGGCCACTGGGGGGAGTACACACTCATTCAAATACCCTTTTTTTTATAAAGCAATATAGATTTAAACATTACAAGTCTACAGGGGAAGCAATGCAAATGTTCAACATTCCCACCCTTTAGTTTCAAAAAATAGACAAGAGTAAATGTATATATCTTCAGAAATTGAGCCAAACTTGGCAAGTAAACTTAGGTGGAGATCTAAAAACTTAGGTCAAATCTAAACCTGACACAAATATCTGTGCATACAAAACTTTATTGCACATTCACAAAATGAAATTTGTAAAAATACAAAATTCACATTTGTTTACATACACACTAAATGTCATATACAACAGCAGGCTGTGAAATTATTTGTGAAACCCTATTCACATGCTCATCATGACCCATGTGTCACTCTGTACCTGGCTCACTGCATTTTATATTCCTTGTATTGTATTTCATACAACTTCAACTGCTTTTTCATTCAAATTTAAGCCAGCAATTTAGTTTTGCTTCAGCCTGTGCAGGAACCAGCAATCCCATCTTCAGAAATTGCAAATTTTCTGGTTTGAGATTGCTGTTCCGTTAAAAATGTTAGTTTACATTTTTAATAAATAAATGGCAAAAGTATATTTTGATCATAGGTGTATGATGAAACAATTGCACAGCTTTCTTGCTATCATCAGCTTCTTTCCCTATTGATATCTTTATCCATTTACCTCAACCTGAACCTGTCCCCAACCCCAACCAGTCATGGTGCTTCTTCTGACTCCTGACCCTGACTAACCCCAACTAGTCATCCTGACCCACTCTCAAGCCTCAGATTCAGATATTTACCATTAAACTGTATATACACCCAAGAAGGAGGGCCTACTGTACCTGGGGGGTGGATCACAGTAGAACATTCTCTGCCAGCAGATGTCAGTGTTTAGCTTATTTCCCACTTTGCTCATGCAAAGACACTGCACAGACTAATGAAATCAGTCTGCAGAGGATGCAGTTTGATTGAGCATGTAGTTTCTGTCTTGTTTGAGTAATTGAGACACTTGAAGCCATGATCACATTGATGGAAAGCTGTGTTTTGCGTGTCCCAGCACAGAGTAAGTAAACTAAATACTTATAATATACGCAACCATTTAAACCGCAAATTACACAAAACCCCTTAAAAATAGCTTTAGAATGACAAAAATGTATATACACTGTATTATATTATCTTATATAATGTATGTAAATTGTTCAAATGGACCATGAATAAATATATATATATATATATATATATATATATATATATATATATATATATATATATATATATATATATATATATATATATATATAAATATATGATTTTTATGTAACCTGATGTATTCAAACCCAATATGTATATATAAAAAAATATAGACACGTTCCTATTATTATTTATTATTCTGAATTTGTCATTAGAATATTATCCTTTGGATCACAAGTAGTATGTTATGTATACTGATATTGTCATTATTGGACAGTACCGGCATTTAGAACCTGATGTCTTGTCCAACATTTTTACTGGTTCCTTGAAGTATTGAGGCCATTGTGTGTCCTGACAAAGTAATTCAGTTTGCAGTTTCATTGTTACACCAATGACAAGGTGGAGCAACAAGAAAAAGCCTTTCTGGCATTGTCTTAGCGGGTGTTGTTGTCAAAGATTTACAGCTTAATGAGAGCAGTGTAAGGCATCGGATGACAAGCCCCACTGCTATCCATCACCTGGTCTGCCCACAACCTTCCCTATACCTCAGCTCTATTCAGCAGCAATTATTCAGAGTCCATATACATGACAGAGAGACAAATGCAGCCATTTAGGCTTCAGAGCGACTAACAACTGGGAGAAAAAGTCATTTTCAATTCTAACGGATGAAGATAAAAGCATTGTGTTTACTGTATTTTATGCAGGAAGACAGTGTGAGAGTTTTTTCCTCAGGACTAAGTTTGTGCTTTCATAATAATCTCACAGTAAATAATTCCTAATCGTCTCACAGAACAGGGCTGCATCTATTGTCTTCAGTCTTTTTACTGTAAATTTGTGCCTTTAAGCATCGGAGTTGCAATAAAAAAAACTTCCAGTGTGTTCAGACTCATTACATCTAAAACTTTACTACTTACAGGCCACCAATCTGTAATTTTGAGAGTAAAGAACTAAAGGACAAATTGACTCATTGCATATATGCGGCACCATATCACAAGGTCATGTCATCACGCCTTGTCCCTTGGAAGTTGAGGGTTATAGACCCGAGGGAAGGTTTGTCCTATACACAAGTTTGTTTTGAAGGACAGTTCTGTTCATTTTAAAATTCCAGAGTCTCATTAAGAATTCAGTATCTTTTATATAAAGGTTAATTAATTAAATCAACAGATTTAGTATTTTCTATCCCTACCAGTGTTGTTAAAATTGTAACAGAACAGTTCAGTAAGTGACAATATTTGGAGAAATTGTGGCTAAATTAAAATGTCTTTCGGGGGTGCTTGCATGTGCTCGGTGAATTATATTACAATTATATTATATTCCTGAAATATTGCATACAGTCATGCCTATATATGGAACTCAGATATGGGGAATATGATCATGATTTGACCAAAGAAAGAGGAAATTACAAAGCTTTGTCATAATAAATTATATTCTAAAGTTAGAAAAGCTGATTAAAAACATGGTATCATCACATGTTGGCTGGTACGGAGGTGTCGCTCGATATACTCAGGCCTATATAGGATTCAATGTCTCTCCAGCAGATTGTTATTCCTAAAAGTGAGAAGAAGGCTTTGACACAACATTTAGAACCTCGTGTTTTGTAATGAAATTTTCAGGGGCAGAAAAAACTGCTGATGAAATAGATCCATGAAACATTCAAATTATTGAATGCATTTGAGGACTTGACCTTCAAGGCTTCTAAAATCCTGGCTGCAGTTGAGCAGGACATGTTGTGAAAAACTAGTTTACCAATGGGCAGAGCCTTCCCGTTTCCCAAAAGTCCCAGGTTGGCTCTATCTCGCTCTGGTCTATATAATTTGATTTAAAATATGTGTTTCGAAAGTTGCACCACAACAATAGCGACTACCAGTCAATGCTGTACCAATCTAACTATCTAAATTCAGAATTGCGTTTAGTGAAGAGAAACTTTCTCTGAGCAAATGAGTACAAAACAGTCTTCCACGATCAAACATCAAAGTGATATAACAAATTAGCAAAATTAGGTTTTGATTGTAGGGGACTTGAATTATCACCTGTGTGGCCGGTTTGTTTCTGTTGCTCTTTATTGCTTCTATAGAGACTCATTAAAAAGACCTCATCAGTGCCCTGCCCCTGTCCTCTTCTCCGAATCCGTTCACAAGCCTCTGAGAGCAGAGCGTGGACTTCCCCCCCCCCCCCCTGCTGTGTGCGGCGGGTTTAGCTGCAGGCCAGCCGAGTCAGTCAGTCAGTCAGTCAGTCAGGTCCCTGCGACGGCTGGATCTGGACTGGATGTGGGCAGTCCCCCAGAGGAGGTCTGGCAAGAAGGGTGAACATTAACCCAGGTCCCATTCTGGGCATCCTACCAGTCCTCATAAATCACTGACCCGTCCAGCATCAAGCCCGTGACAGCATCAGCATGACAACATCAATCTGTCAAGATCCCTCCCAACCAGGGGCTCTTACAGTTTCTCAGCCTCAGATGCAAATACAGTGAATTTGGACTCATTCTGGTGAAAGTAGACTTGCATTTTGCCCTGCTGAGAATCATCTGAAACACCTCACATGGCCCAGATATTTTGTTTAATGCTTTCTCTTACTGTGTTATTTGTTAAAGGTTTAATCCACAAATGAACCTCATTTTTAAAGTATGTTTCTTTCTCAATGTTTTCTGAAAAATGTTAAACAAGATCATTTATATGACAAGTACTGTACTCCAGTACAATTTTGAAGTAGTTGAGTATTATGTTTCTTATTCAACTATTATTATTTAATTATTTGGCAGCATTCATTTTCAAATTAAGATTCAACATGCGCATTTTATGAAACTCCAAAAACATGGTGTGGTATTTTACTATTGAAGTAACCAGTGCATTAGGTATGTAATGTACCCGTGTATGAAGTATGTAAAACTGTCTGCACAAAGTGTAACATAATTCATCCTTTGATGTAAAACTGATGCTCGGCCTGTTTTATACTTGTGCACAAATTATTTGTGCCTAAAACTTTAGTACTATCAAACTTTTATTTGTAATGGAATATTTCTAGACATTTATAATTAGATGTTTACCTGAGCAAAGGTTCTGAATATTTGTTGTCTTTATTCTGAGACTAAATTAAAGCCACAATATGCAAATTAAACAAAAGTGATAACCAAAGATAAGGTGCACAGTTGAGAAATTGTATTATCATTTTATTATTTTATTTTAAATTGTTTGTAGGATTGTTGGCGTTCTGGATTTTGCGGATATGCGTTTGTGTGGGAATACTGGGCATAGTTACATGACACATTAATATAGATCTCATTCATTCATTCATATTCTTAATGCTTGAGATTTATACACAGGAATACCAATTTTATGTTTTAATTTCTTTATATTCATTTACACATTTACACTTAATTTAATTTACAATTTTATTAAACCTCTGTCAAGTTTAAATTACTGTAAATTACTATGCAACTGCCTTGTGTATGAATTGTGAGATATTAACTGTAAATACATTTTTGTTTGCATTGCAGAATACTAGAAATAAAACTGTAAAAGTAACAGTCTTGAATGTTAAATAGAGGGATATTATATCTGGCCATTAAATGAATAAACTCAAAAAACAGGTTAATGTAAACTGGAATGGATGTATCATATTAAAACAGTTAAACAGTAAATGCTAATGAGTTGAGCTGAGCTGAAAATAAAAACTTGGTATCAAAAGCCACCTATCTTTTCATGGGTCCAGCCTAGCTGTCACTGTAGGTGGTACTGGAGTCGATGTACGGTGAAGGGCACTGATTGTTACTGCGGAGGCCTGACTGATCTCCATCACTGTGCAGGAGCTCAACAGAGGCCTCCTTGATCAGGCCTTTTGATGGAAGACTCCTGTCAGAGCAGCTCCATACATGTGTATGTATTTCTCCATAGAAAGGTCGGCGTAAACTCTGGTCGCAGTGACCATTTAGCCCTGGCAGAGAGTGGCCTCCTGACCTTTGACCCCTGCTGGGTAGTCTTATCCATTAACCCCTCGGGCCTCAGCTGGAGTTGATGTAGTGCCCTTTCTTTAGGCTCTGCTAAACACACGGCCACATTCACCCTGCAGCTTCCATTTTCTGTCTCTTTGTCCCACTCCTCTTTTTCCCCTGTGTGCCGGCTCGCTTCTCCTGTTGACCCCTTGAGTCCTCGGCCAAAGTGAATCGGTTGACTTCCATCACAACAGCGGACAAATAGTTACACCCTGTAACAGAGCATCCTCTGCTGTCGCTCTCGTTGAAGCCCCTGCAGTTCATCCAATTCATCTGTCACATTACACATAACATTTCATCACTTCCTTCTTTTAATACTCTCGTTTTATTGATGAACTGTGTTAACTTGAACTCAAAGACAACAGAAAGAGTCTATGAATGTGGTATTTAATTGGTTGTGTGATGTAACCGCAACATAACACAAACGAATAGATTAGAGATGTGATGCAGAGCATCAAGCTGAAATCAATCAGATGCATCTTTAACTGAACTATGTGAAAAGGTTACCTGCCGTGGAACTATCAATTTAAACCTTGACTGTCCTGTTTATGCTTATGGTGATTGTTTTTTGTGTATTGTGTTATTCACAACTGTAACCTGGATTTCCTAAATGAGTTATGGTGCCCCCTGTTGAAACACATCCAGCACATTAGCCTTTTCTAAATGGTAATTTTTCATACTGAAAACATTTGCCCATTTTCCTTCCTCATTAAAAAAACAGCATGGGGCAACTTGTTATAACTTTACACTTTAATTTCGTTAACATGTAATGTACACAAAATGTGTACATTACATTGGATATGTCATATATGTAAACACCACACCGAGTAAAAAAATAAATGTTTCTGTCGGACATTTAGGTTGAATAGGTTTTAAGTGTAATCAAAATATCAGGAGTAAGTTGAGAAAATAAAACAGTGGTTGCATTTCATTGGAATGTATCTGAAATCTTAACATTCTGAAGAAAATATGTTAATCGACATCATCCAAAACTGTTCCTGATTAAACGAAGCTCAACTAACAAGATCTCCATTGAAGAACTTGGTTGGATAAAGGCTAACCAGCACAAGCTTACACTCTTATAGTATTTTCTCTAATTGGTCAGCAAATATAAACTGTGCTTGCAGAGAGAACACAACACATTTCTGACTTTTAATTATAACGGCTAATGAATTTAGTTTGTATTCAAACCTTAATTCACATCTTAATTAAATGTGATGTTTAGAGAGCTTGTGTTGTATTTCAATCTCTAACAGATGCTAATGAGTTTGCCAGTATTTCAGTTTCTTTTTGAGAGAGGAGTAAAAGAGAAATGTCAGATCTTTAGAGGCTTCCTGCGTCTGAAAATCAAAGGCCTCATTGTAAACCAAATAGAGCAACATCAGTGGATTACAAGGCTTTGCCCAGCAGGGCTCCGCCGTGGAGGCTGCAGGTCAACACAGGGATCGGAAAGTAGAGTCAGTCGACCGCACCAGTATCTTATATAGAACATTTAATCAAGAAGGCTGAGGCCTTACCGCAGCGGCCCAGGATCTTCAATCCCTTTCCTGTCACTCTCCTCTGTCCCTGTGAAAAAATAAGAATAAAAGTCATATTAAAATGAAGGCCAAGTTGCCAAAAATATCTTTAAAAGAAAGAAAAGCAGAGTCAGGACATGTAAATCAAAATCCCGTTCATTGCGTAACTGAAATAATCTGGGCTTCTTTCAGCACATCTATCTAAACTTTGCATTTTTTGAGTTGGTTGTTTTGTTTTCATGAAAGAAAGTAAAACATTTCAGCGCGTAAATTATATTTTCTATATTAACAAGGGATCATATAGCTACTTACGTACAAGCCCTAGTTCCAATCAGGTCCGTGGAGCTTTATATTCTTTTAGCTCATCGGTTTGTTTGTATAGCTGCGACTTCACTGCTTCGGTTTTCTCTCTCCACTTTCATCAGCATCATTTTAGGGCCACCGTTTTCAGTGAACAAGCCCCAAAAGCTTTGCACGATACCTGCTCAGCACAGCAGACAGGAGGCAGCAGACAGTGAACAACATGGAACATTTTACAGATAAAAAGCCAAATATTTCCTCTGACAGTTGGTGGAGAACAAATCAAAATTGAAAGGAGGTGAATAGAGAGCTTACATTCATCGGGTGGTCAGAGAAAAAGTCTCCAAATGAATGATACTGTTGCCCAATGTGGAAACAAGCAACTGATTGCAAACAAGTTCAACTCAGAGAGGTGATATGTCAGTATTGTGTTTAAATGTGTTTCTGATGCCCCAAAGTGGCAAAGAGATGTTTGTGTTGTAAATTGCGACCACTCAAATACCTTACAAACTTTTAATTTTACATTGTGTACTTTTTGTGTATTAATTAAAATCTGAATTGATAATTCAGATGACCTATTGTCAAATTAAATTTCCCATACTTTTGAAGAAAACCACATATTCACAACTTAAAAATGTATAAGTTACTGACTTCACTTAAACACCTCTAGTTTAGCCACTGTTTGTCTCTCATTTGTGACGACTATAATTTTATCAGGACCAGATAAAGGTAAAAATAAATCATGCTAATAACTGGTAAAGTTCAGTGAACTGGTTGCATGTGCACTTTAGATCCGCGAACTTCAAAGAGGCTGTTTTCTTATCACGCTGCAACACCACAACATCTCTGTGCAGGCTGTAAACAGACTGTGTACACTCAACAGCTTTTGACACAGTTCTTTCACAGTTGTGGAAAATAAGTCATGTTCTATACTAATGAACACATTTCAGATCATTATGATACTATATATTTTGACTTTACTTCTGCTACATTTCAGAGGGAAATATTGATTTTTTTGCCCTATACTGTATATTTATTAGATATTATTATGTATATTACATATTGTAGAGCTATTAGAGACATGTTCATTTGCATACTATGATTTGATATCAGTTACAAACGCATTGTATTTACAGTATATAAAATGTGATATGAAACATGATGCGAAAATATGATATAAATACATCATTAAATGCTCCAACTGCACAGAAAAATTGTTCAAAAGAACCTCACTACAATATAAGTGCGGTTTACATCAGTAGCACCAGTAATGTATATACACTGTGTAAATAAAACATATTGTATGTATTAAATGGGATTCATAATATTGATTGTGTTTAGATGAGTAATTTTGATTATGATTTTCGATACTTTTTTTTTTTAAAGTATCTTTACATTTCAATTTTGCTGCTTGTATGTGCATATTCTTCCACCACAGTTTTTTTTAAGTCTATACTGAAAGGTCACCATACAAAATAACCACAACCAAGTATTCATTTTGGAAAAAAAAACTTTTACTTGAAATATCAATATTTTCTCAGAAAGTATAAATAATGATTTTATGATTGATTTCAATTTTATACAAAAATAATACATTAGGAGGAATAAAATCATGTCCTGCCACACAAGTATGAGTGCCCTCTAATCAGATGGCAATAGATGTGCCTACAACAGTCACACAACCAACATAATAATAACAATGGAATGACCTAATATTGAATAGGAGACTGGATCTGCCACACTTGTGATATGCAGGGTTTTTCAAAGGTCAACATGTCGTTTGTTTTCATAAAAACGTAGTGAAAATAAATCATATTCTTGATGACAAAACTGGTCTCTACTTTAAACGTTCCCACCAGAATCTCTCACTGTCTTCTGACAGAACTCAAAGCCAACTATTGACATGGACTGACACAATTGGACATGAATTGTGTAGTCGTATAAAAAAAACATGATCCTTAATCCAATTTCACCTGCTCAGTTAAAGTAAAGGTGAGCCAATTTCCCAATCCAGCAACTCGGTTTGGGGCCACTTCATGCAAACAATGCAACGATTGAATTTGCAAGAAAAGACACAAGGCAAAAGTTTGCTCCGCGCTCTGATTGAACACACCTTAATACTGTGAACATGGACGTTTGTACCCACAGCAGCTGCTCCACTGCCCAACATTTCCCAGTCTTTGTGGATTCCTGTAAGATTAGAGCAGCTGCTGTCACAACATGATCCTCCTTCATGTCTGCTTCACAAAATACCAGACTATAGTGACTGTTTGGTTTCTGAATGCTTGTCAATATTTTCGCTCCGCCGTGGGGGGTCGGTACTGTTGCAAGATTTAAGACGAGGAGTTATTAACAATATTTGCCCTGTTTCTTCATATTCTGGCAGGAAGTGAGAGAAGGAGGAGGAGGAGGAGGAGGGGGGAGAGTCCCATTCCTGAAATTCACCTGAACCTGTGTGCAAACAAAAGCTTGAGGTTTCCATGGAGGGGAAGGGACACATTTAAAGTGTGTGAGTCAGTCCTCCCCCACCGGGTAAAACCAGGTTTATAGATATGGCAGGCTAACTTTTGAGACACGGTGACAAATAGAATTTGCACCTACACTCTGCATATTTGTCACGCATGCTTACATCTGCTTTTGTGTTATTTTACAGGCAGCTTTATCAACAGCAACTCCAATATAATTGTCGGTGACTTCACTGATAGTGCATATTCATTTCAAGTGTGTGGAGCTGTGTGCAGAATCCAGCTATACAAAGCACTGCATACGCCTATAGACACATTGCATAGTCCTTTCAAGATTGTCAAAGTCTTTTTTTTTTTCAATCACAGTATACACACTGAACAACTTGAAATGATGAATCCCTCCAGCGACACGTGGCATCCATCACCTGCACTAATGCTAGTACAGTACACTGAGTGTGAAAGAATAACATGGAAGACTCCTTTAAACCCAGTAAGAATATCACATGCACGCACAGGATCAGTACTTGTTGTTGTGATTGTCACACAGTTCTGCTCACGTGCAAAGGCATCCAGGCACTTGTGAATCGCCTTCACTGGGTCCATATACCGTCTATAAGGGCCGATCACTGTCTCAGTGGATCTTCATATTTCCACCTTAAATCACAGTGTTAGTATAAGTTGTCCCAGAGCCGTTGTTTAGGTCCACACAGTTCACAAGCAGTTTTTGGCACTTTGTTTTGTTCCTTTGTAATGTCGCACGACATGATGTCTGTACATTTAAAACAAAAAAGGGGAGGGGCATGAAAAATTGAATACTGTATTCAAAGATTGTGTTAAAATCATACATCCTTGTTGATCGTGTGTGCGAAAGAGGAGGAGTCCTGTTTCTCTACATCAGGTGTGGGTTTTTTTGGGGGGGTGGGGGGTTGTTTTCCCTCTCTGTCCCCATTTCTCATTTTCACCGCCTGGCCCACTGTTGTCACTCCTCTTGTTTGTTGACTGACTCATCATCCACCGCGCCGTTGCCGGTTATTAAGAGTTGTCATGGTTACCGCAGTGAGAGGGTGGAAAAATGTGCTCCGGTTGCTGGGCACCGAGGAAGTCAAGGATGCTCTCACCAAGCTTGAAGAGGACACTGAAAAAGGAGGAGAGGGAGAGAGATGTCAGACAAAGAAGGTCTGTGTTTCATAAAACAAAAAATATAATCTGTCCAGTAACACAGGAATACTGTATCTCCGTCAGAAATGGATTTCAGAGGGAAATATTGTAAACTGCACTTTTAACTCATTATAGTTATTATAGAACTAATTGAAAAAGCAAGACCCTGTTGTGAGTTTGTTATAGCTTTTAATAATAATATAACTATTAAATGTAATAGGTAGAATGACCTCTTCATTGACCAGCTACTTAAACTAAAACTAACTAGAACTATCTGTGTGGCCATAGCCAAAATTGTGTGCTCCATTGTTGTCCAAAAACTATTAAAGACTCCAAAATGAACCACACCATGTGACCATGTGCCTTCATCACAATAGACATGGGAACTGTAGTTTATGTTGAGTCAATCCCACATACACTGTCCTGTAGCTGTCATTATAGCACCTCATGTGTATTAATCCACATCTGATAATAGGCTCCAAAAAATTCACAATTCTCTCCTGTTTGACTCATGTTTGCTAAGAAAAAGAAAAGAAATAGAAAAACCCTACCCTGCTGAAATATTTAAAAAAACACATTCAGTATATTTAAAACACAATAATATGTATCTGTATATTAAAAAATAATTTCATCGGTAGAAACCAATGTGCTTGGGGCAGAACAGCACAGACAGATCAGCAAAGTCTTTAAGTACTGAGCAATGTACAAACAATAAGAAAAATATAAAGAATCCACAATTTTGGGGTAAAATTATGAATGCAGGAATTTAACTTGTCATGGAGTATTTTTATCGTGTAGTAAATGAGTCGAAAACTTTTGCCCCTGGTAAATACATCACCCCTGCACCTTCATGTGCCACACCTGACCAAATACATTCCTCATCCCTCTTGTCCAGACTCTGAAAAGCCTTGTTTCCATTGAAATGCTCTCTTTTTTTTTAGATTGTTTGTGGAATTTACTTTTTCCCCTGCGTCTCCATGGGTGGAGGCAGGTGAACCTGGTGTGACCCTGCGGCCAGCAAACACCTTCACCTGATAAAGCTGACCCGCAGGTAAGACCTGAGTCATTAGACACCGGGCTCTGAGAGGAGGGGAGTTGTAAACAGACTCCGGTACAACGGAGGGTTCTCGGTAAACAATGAGTGTTATAAAGCCAGTGCATGCTGGTCCTGTCATGAGAAGAGGACTGACCCTTCCAAATAAGGTCCTGATAAGAAAATACCTGTGAGAGCCTGTTGGCTAATTGCTCTCTAAATAAATGGGTTTGTGAAATGCCACAGGGTGATGATGTGACCAATGCAGTAAAGTAACCGAGTACATTAACTAAAGTACTGTACTTAATTAACAATTTACTCCACCACATTTATTGATTGATACAGTGTGCAGTTACTTTGCAGATTATGTTTTTATCATAGGGTAACAAATACACAAATAGAGCTGAAATGCTTAGTGGAAAGTCAGATGGTCAATCAACAGATAGTTAATCTGCAACTATTTGGATAATTGATTATTCGTCAGAAGTTATTTAATTTTATTTCCAGCTTCTTAAATATGAGCGTTAACTGCTTTCCTGGGGTCTACAGGAAAGTACTTAGTATGTTTTTCTAATAATTTATACAACAATTAATCCATTAATTAAAAAGTAATTGGCAGATTAATGGATACCAAAAATAATTAAATATTAATAATCAAAGCAAATTTTTTTATTTAAATATTTTAGTTTGAAGTTTGTCTTGTCCTGTGTGAGATGTTAGCTATTTCCCATTTTAGATTATCTAATTTATTTCATTGTTTTAGTTTTGAAGATTTTTTTTATCACTATTTTGCTTGGTAGTATATTCTACATAGTAATCAAGAAAGATCTTTTTTTTTACATAAAAGCTAATAAAAAATAAAGCGTGTTCAATCAAAATAAAGAATAGATAGTTAGATAAAGGCAATTTTGAAGTGTGAATTTAATTGATAGAATACATAATAATGGTTTAACTCAATCTCCTCTCATTCAGAAAGACTCTCTTGCGGAAATCTGTATTTTTTACATTTTTCTAAACATATATAGCTTCAATGTTATCCAAAAACAAATCAACAGCTGATTGGCACAGCAGACTGCATTACTCCCCAGCCAAAATGTATATGTTTCACAGCCTCTGGGAGATTTGTGTTACAACTACTTGTGCTACGCAGAAGATACACCGTGCCCTGAGCTATCATCCCAGCAGCCCATCAGTCTGTCAGTAAAAGCTCAGCGGGTACGAGCGCTCTCCCTCAGCGTGGGAAATTGAGCGTGTGAAAGCACTGTGGTCAACATTTCAGGCTAGAGTGATCACCGAGAGCAGGGAGAAGTAGGAAAGAGGAAGAGGTGTAATTACCAAAAAAGAAAAAAAGAAGAAGAAGAAAGGAAAGAAAGAAGAGAAAACCCACCCACCCCCACCCAGCCCATCCCATCTCCAGCCTCACTGTAGCATAGAGGAAAGTAGCGGCACACAATTAGAGAACTTTGATTAACAGCAAGGCTCATTTCCTGATCACAGAGATAACTCTCACCAGAGGAAAGTGAAAGGAGGGAGCGTTAATCAAGAGGCGTTCAGGCTGAGCGAACAGCTGATTGATTAGTCGTCCGTGTGAGAGGAAATGGGAATAATCTTTCCATGTTTCTCTCGTCTTTGAGGTCAAATAAAAAGCATGTGAAGATCAGCAGCAGCCTCAAACAAAACTTGAAAAGAAACACTTGTGCACGCCTACATAAAACATTTGATTTGTGTGGCATTTTGGTGAATTTATTCATTTTTGAACTGCATGATGGCTGAACTAATTAAATATTATTTACCCAGGAGAGACCCCCGAGTTGCACCATCTTGTTTACAGCAGCATCCTAATGTGACAGGGATTAAACAAGTCAGCACACAATCATGGAACACACACCCCTCCGCCCCTGTCGTGGTCTAGTTCCTGCAGTTTGTGTGTGTGTGTGTGTGTGTGTGTGTGTGTGTTTGTTCGTGTCTTTTCTTAATGTGACATTGATTTTTGTGTATCAGTATGAAATGAGTGAGCAGGTTTAAGTGTCACCTTTCAAACTACACAGTCCAACCTGTTGCGATATGTACGAATAAATTAGCAGCACCATTATGACAAAAACTGCAAGGACATCACACATTTAATACTGATTTGCATGCAAGTGCCCCAATAAGTGACAGGCAGACAGAGGTGAGAAGGTGCACCTAACTGTGGCCTGTATGATGTGATGTGATGGTGGTTAAAGAACTCACCGTCTTGCTCGAGGACATGGAGCTGAGGGTGGTGAGGCCGTTGCCGTCTGTGACGACCATGGCCGAGGGGAAACGTGACGAGTGGGAATATTGTGGAGGCTCCTGCTTGTGAGGATACACTGCAAATGAAAAAAACAAAATGTCACTTAAATAAAATACATTTTATCTCCAGCAAAATGTTCACAACACCTTCCGCTAAAGATACCAAAGAAATAAAAAGGGTTAAAAAAATTTTTTTTAAATAATAGTGGCTGCAGCTTTCATTTTTTGTTTTTGATATTAGGAGACAGTTTGTGAACTCTGGCTCTGGTTCGACTCCTCTCTTCACGAGGGCAGAGACGTGTCCATGCAAGACACCGACTTTGAAATTTCGAAAGAAAGACAAACCTAATAGATCATAACAGCATTGGGTGGGGTGGTCTTTTTAGTCTTTAGTTTTTCCGGCCACAAGTAATTATTCAAGCGGAACAATTCCTCAACTGCAGACCCTGACTGCATTGACATTAAAACTGTGACAATGTTGACAATTAGACATTTAGCGCTGTGGCAATGTGTCAATACACAAATAGCATTTTCCGCAATTTACTGTCTTTTTACATACAAAAAGATGGACCAGGGAGGGTGAAAATATTCGATCATTGCAGCCCTATGGATGTTGCTTTGTTTCAAGGCAACACAAGACGAAAAACAGTTGATAAGCCGCTGATATAACTAATTAACAAAGCATAGCAGAGGTTTGTGAGTGAAGCAGAAGACAGTAGAAATGTGTTACTGACTGTGTGAGTGTGTGACAGTAGCCATGAACGGCTGCTGGCTCATGTGGCTGGGTGACTGCTGCATCAGGCTCTGCTGGTGGGGGCTGTGGAGCTGCTGGGAGAACTGCACCGGCTGCAGCGCTGCGAGGCTGCCCGTCACGCTGTTGATCACTGGCACCGTCTGAGACTGCGACGTGTTTAAACCTGGTGGGGCGCGGCACAACTTCGGTAAGGGGAAAGGCATCGTGGAATATATTCAGTGACCTTTGCTCTATGCCTGTGCGTGGTCGCATGGAGGGATGGAGGACTTACTCTGTGCTATGGCCATGACTCCAGATAGAGGCATGATGAGGTTCTGTGTCTGCTGGTGGCTGTGATGGGAACTGTGGATGTTCGTCAGTGTGCTGACCGGAGGAAGGCCTCCGCCTGAACCGGAAATCTGGAGGAAGAAGAAGGACATGAATAAAAATCACGGCACTGTTTCATTGCTGCTCTCTTCGTTATAACAGACAACAACGCACACGACATGGATTCATTTTCAAAGTGAAACAGATGTTGTCTGCTTCAAAAAAAGAGACATAAATATTGACTTAGTTCGGTCTTTTGTATGACACTACACCTGAGTAACTCCACACACACTCACAGCACATAGGCAAACACCGAAAAGGAACCAAAGGTAAAGGAAGTAAAATCATACTAAAAATGTCACCAGAGAAGACTGTGACGGTGTGGCCCACTGACTGTTTTAGTGCCTGTTGGTTTATCCATACAAATGCCTGCATTCTTATTTACAAAAAGAACACATTTATATCCAAAGCAGCATTTACAGTTATGCCGACCTGGATGAAGATCCTCCCGTTTGGTGGGGCTGCGTCTATTTGACTATTTCCATCTGATAAGAAACTGTCAGCTCTGACCTGCACACTACTCTGTTGTGGTCATTTCACATGAAGCTGCTTAAAAAGGCAGAAGTGATATGAACTGCCGGGGGAAGTATAAGTTCACAGTATTCAACAGCCGATTTGCATTATTTATATTTCTTGTGACCCTGAGCAAGATAAATGGTTTCAACGGAAGGATTTTGTAGTGCAGGGCAATTTAAAAGAATCTTGTATTTTTGACACAACTGACATCATATTTCAAAAGTAGTGTTGCACCACAACTCAAACGCTATGGGTGCACAGGTTTCCTTGTCACTGATCAAATATTGGACTAGGGCAGAGGGGAGAAACTCTGGAGTAGAGAAAAAAAAAAGCATCGGGCATAATCAAATGTTGGCGTCATTTCTCTGGCAGAACAAGCAACGCTCCACATGCGGCTCCACTCTGCGAGGCATTTAATCAATAAGAACAGAATGTTTCTTTGTCAGGTTTATTGCCTGAGTGGTGCACATGCCTGTTGCACTGTGGTGAAGGCTGTGAGTAGTCCAGCCATGGCCTGCCACCCCAGCTCCACCTTCCAAACAGAGCAGCACAATGTGCTAATTGTTGCCTCTTGCCAGTTGGTCCATGGGAGAGGAGGTGCAGCAACAACCTGCTTTGTGCGTTTATGCTAAGTGCAGGCCTGCTCTTATCTAATCTGAGGCCATGGAGGCCCAGGTGTGTTCGCTCACCATCTTGGCGTCAGGTGACATCAGACTGTGGCTGTGGTCCAATCCTCCCGGAGACACCTGTTGGAGCACCGACTGGCTGGTCGCCATGGCGTTGCTACTGTGGTGACTGATGGTCGTGGAGGAGGTGACCTCGCCGGGGCCTTGGCTGTAACGCACTGAGAAAGAGACACAGAGGGAAAGAGAAGGTTGGTTTCACTTGTCTCGGGCTTCTTTGTGCCTCAAGTACAATCAGTTGGGTATGGCAGAGCGAAAGCATCACTGGCCTCGTTCTGACGACCTGTGCCGAGCAGAGCCTCTGTCACTGCAACCAACTACACTCACCTGCTCTTTGACTCAGACAGGGGAGGACAGAGCAAACAAACACACTGACCTGTCCACCGCCGCTATCTACGCAGCTCAGCCAAGGCCATACACTGTGCACACGCACTCCCAACAGCAGGGCTCCCATCAGACTCTGATCAGCACACAAACGCTACGGACAATATTCAGGACTGCGCCATTGTGATGTTTTGCCAGTGGTGGAAGAAGTATTCACAACCTTAATTTCATTAAGAGTACCAAAAAACTATACGTAGTCCTGCATCCAAATGTGTACTTACAGTATGAAAATAAAAGTACTCTGCAGACTGACATATCAGTATGAATTTTGTCTCAAAATTATAAATCTGATGCATCATTGTCTAAGCAGCATTTTGCTACTACAGCTGATTGAAGTGGAGCTACGTTTAACTACGTCATATACAGTTTAGACCAGTGGTTCACAGTCTAGAGGTCAGGCCCCACAACCAAGAGGGTCCCCAGATAAATCTGAGGGCATTTGTATTATTCGTTGGACATTTCTCCAATCCTTAGATAATTGCACTTTTATCTGCCTAGTTAAAACCATCCAAGTGTGTAAGTTTTAAAAGTTTAATTTAAAAGGAAGTAGAAAATACTAGATGCTCAAGGTGTGGCAAAAATGTATCAAGTAAAACTACTTGCACCTCGAGTGGTAGGAAATGGATTTCAAAGGTATAATATGATGTACAAGTAAGACGTTGTGGTGAAATTCAGTGAAATCTTCTTTTAGTGCCATCACTCAACCCCATGTCTAGACTTCTTGTTGTTCTTTGGAGGCCCCAGAGAAGTGGCTCACCCTCCCAAACAACCAACAATCAAATTACTGTTTGCCCATGCAGGCCCCTTCTGATACCAACAGAGTAAACATTACACAATTACAAGCGATGTCAAACACATTCTTATCCTGTGGTCTCAGCCCCACACGGACACGGGGAGCCCCCCTCCCTCAGTGACAGTGTAGAGACAGACTCTGTTTGTACTCAGATCCCACATCTTCTGCGGGTCCTCCGTCCCTGACCCATGAGTGACAGCCTGAACTCGCTGCTGAAGTCAGACACGACAAGAGCCCCTGATATATAACTGTCCCTCACATAGCAAGGGGGGGATTGATTTCTTGTCACTGCTGGAAACTGGAACAGGATGTGTTTGCAGATATTTACTTCAGGTGTCAGGGAAAGCAAATAGATTTGATAGCAAAAATCCTAGGAGTGGTTGGATGCTGTACATGTAAAGCAATACATTGACATTTTGGGAAATTTCTTTCTTGGTTAGTGGATTGATGGGAATTAGAATATGTCCAAAAGTGACGAATTCACCTAGCAACATTTGGTTGGAAATTGTAGTTAGTTAACAAGCTAGCTTCTTCTTATCCTCGATTCACCTGATGACTGTTTTATCTGATCAATCAATTAATCATCATCAAATGTCAATAGTTAGGAAAAATGTCCATCCCAGTTGTTCTCAGTCCAAGGTCAAGCCTTCAAATGTCTTGTCATGTGTCAAAGACGCAAAGATTTCAAAGCTGCACCAGAAAATATTCACGTTGGAGAAACTAAAACCAGAAAAAAAGATTAACCAATTATCAAATAGTTGGTGAATAATACTAAATATACTCATTTACTAATCGACTAGTCATTGCAGCTATAAACAAGAGATAATATGTTACTAAATAACAACAAATGAGCACGGAGAAGCATATTTCCTATAATGCTGAAATTCGATTTGACTACTGCCACCTAGAACAGATACCACGACGACTGCAGCAGAACAACAGCGCCATATTTCATCCTCTAAACTACCTGTCCTCCATTTTGTACAGCCCACAGACTTCATATTGTCTCCTGCGACATACTCGCAACCCCACAACACTCCACCATGCCTTGTAAACACAGCCGCAGAACAATAAAGCACTCCACTGGACTCATGACCCCCATTGCCACACAATAGAGGAGGACTCATAAAAAGGCAGTTATCTCGGGGCTGGGCCATCTCTTAAAGTGTCAGAAGGAGAAAAAGATGCTATTCAGGCCAGTTTTGTTTCTTTGGGTCCGGCAGTAATCCGAACTACGGGGAACCTGGGAGTAAGAAAGGAGGACTTCCACGGTATAAACTCAAACTCTCTTGGTTTCCCAAAAGGCTACTGGGAAGAGAAGGTTTTCCAAATTCAAATTGCAGATTGTGTGAAAATGCAACTCTGCTCCGGCAGGATGGCAGAAATACCGGAAGAAGTTGAGATTTCTCTTCGAGAGCAGGAGGAGGGCGAGAACTTCAGAGGGGGGAGTGGTAGCAAGGCTCTTCAGCAGGTTTAAAAGGCTCTCTCTCTGTGTGTGACCCATGTAATATCAAAGCCTGCCTCCCCAACCCCAGGCAGTGGTCATTGTAGTGCTGCTGCATATGACAGACCTCCTGGGTCTCCGCAGGACGTATCCAGTCTCTTCTTTGTGGCTCTCTAGGAGACACAGAGCATAGGAAAGTGCAGAGCTCGGCCATCCTTTCTCTTCGTGTGTGTGTGTGTGTGTGTGTGTGTGTGTGTGAGCCTGAGGTGACGTAAGGAAACGCAACCCACGGATAATCCCCCCTACTACTGCATCTGATCTGGAACTTCTGAGTCTGCTAGTTTTGTAACGTGCAGAACGACGCAGATTACAAAGCTTTGATTTTAATTTTGCTGATTGTAATGTCAGCTGGTGGAACAAGTAGTCAGAATATTTACTTACTTAAAAGTAAAAAATACTCAATTACATGAAAGAGTCCTGCATCGAAAATCCTACGAAAGGAAAGGTACATTTGTTTTAGAAAATTTTACTTTAAGTATCAAAGGACTTGTCAAACAGAAAAAAATGCTCCTGTGGCTGATATACTGTATTACAATAGGAGTGCGGCTGTTGTGTAAGCAGCATGTTTCTGTTGTAGCTTCTCAAAGTGGAGCCAGTTTTTACTACTTTATTATGTACAGTTTAGTAGCTTTAACTACTTGATATGTTTGGGAGGTTTGTCCCGTGCTTTCAAACCTAGAGGCCGGGCTAACTTTAAAGGGTCGCTTGATAAATCTGAGAGGTTGTGAGATGGTTAATGGTTTGATTAATAAGAAGAAATAAGGTTCTGCTCTTCTATTTGTATTTGAAAAATATTTTGTGTTAATCTCAGCTGTTGAAATATTCGATGATTTAACCTTCCCGGACTCGAACAGTTATTGGAATGAAACCATGTGGGTTTTTAGATCTTTCGATTTTTGGTAGAACTGCTAAGAACTGCAGGAGATTAAAATTTAAATTTAGTATGGTGTTACAAGCCCAAGAGGTTGAAAAACACTTGTTTAATCATTAGCAGCTTTTTTGTATTTGTCTGATTACCATGTATATTTATGTAGAAGCCATATCGTCAAACAAAACTAAAAGTAGAAAAAGTACAAGTTTAGATCAGATTTTTCTCGCGTCTTTGCGTCTTAATTTTGGTGAAGATTCTTCCTCCTAATTAAAAACCTTACAAGTATATTTCATAAGCTTATAATATCATTTTTTATGTAAAATCTTAAAAAAAAAAAAAAAAAAAGTAACTAGAATCTGCCAGTAAAAAAAGCTACCAGGTAAATGTATTAAAAGTAAAATGTAAAATATTTGTGCCTTAAATGTATAAACTAGCATAAAATGGAAATACTCCTTATGGTTAAGTACAAGTACCATAGTTATGTACTTTACACAATGCACAACTTGTGCTTAGTTACTTTACTCCGTGACAAATTACATTTTCTTTAAACGATTTATGCATTAGAAAATACACAGTTGTCAGTTGTGATGGTTTTGTGACGTTAACTAACCTGTTAGTGTAGATTAATGCCTCAAAATTAAACGCTTTGAATTCCTGAGCTCAGTCAACATCGTTATTGGATGAACAGTATAGGTAAATATTGCATTGGAAAACACAGGTGCATGCTCACATGAGCCAAACCAAGAAACTATTTAATCTCCCTCTGATCAGTTTCCTTTCTGAAAGTAAAAAAAAAGGTCACCACCAAAACTGCACGTCACACTGTTTGGTTGTCCATCCACTTGTGACCAACAGACCAATGAACTGAAACAAAATCAATAAAAACTCCCCAAGTAAGAGGAGTTTCTTTGATCTGACCCAGTAGTGACCTCTCTTGTATGACTGAAGGTGCAGCGACGGTTTACGGAGGGCGGGGGGGTTACTAGCTTTCTCTATAGGCGAAGAAGGGGTCATCAGTCCTGTCTGGCCAGAAAAGAACCAATACCCCAGTGGACAGCTCCTGCTGCTCCAAGTCTGCCCAGCCTCAGCAACTATACTAATTCCCATAAGGTGAGGGGGGAGGCTTTAAAATCAGTCCTCCTTCAGGCCTAGCAGAGATAAATGAACCTTGGTTACAGTCAGTGCAGTCTTCTAATACACCACGGACAATGGGCCCCCCTGCCGAGGGAGAGTATAGAGAGTAGCAGTCAGAGGAGCTCCTTATCAAAGGCCTGGGAGATGTAGTAGCAAAGGGTTTTAATTGTCCATTAAGCATGCATAATACAGGCCGTGCCCTAGCAACGCAATGAGAAGCCCTGCTGGGATATTATTGTCAGGCCAGGGGCTGACACTGAAAAACAGCTGATGCTGTCGGCAGGATGCCAGCAGGACACCTTGTAAGCAGCCAGCTGAGGAGTTTTTCGGGGGGAGATGAAGTGATTTTCCGCCACTGCACCGACCCCTCTCTTCTGCAGCCTTATCGCTGACCTCCCTGGCTATGCAACCTGAGGTCAGTGTCTGGTCAGGTGTTCTGAGCGACAACAAAGAAGAAAAAAAACCTCGAGCAAACAGACAATCCACAAGTGGGAGCAATTTATCCAAAAGGTAAAAGAGCAAGCCAAGGCAAACAGTTTGTTTTCCCCTTCAAAGCTCGCCTCGTGTTCGAACACGAGAGGACAACAATGGGCTCCGAGTGACTCTCTCAAATCACAGTTTTATGGAGGGTGAGTGATGGCCGGGAGGATAATGCTCTGTGAAGCCTAACTGCTTTGTTTTTACGTCGTATACACCAGGTAGACTCTGTCAATACTAATTACTGCAAATGCAAACATCAGGTTGAGGTGAAATGGTCAGGGCGACAACACGCAGTATTTTCTTGTTTTGGCAACTCTCTGAGCAGAGTCATTAGCAACCTGCATGGGAGGAGGAAATGTGGAAATGACGGCGTTATGTGGAGGTGATGTGGATGTGTCTGTTCCCCCCTCCCTGACCCTGGCCTGACCCTGGCCTGTCACTGGATTGCTGCCCTTTGTGTCATGCTTCTCCATGCTGACTTTGGAGTGGAGATTACAGGTACAATGTGGATTGTTCTCAGTGTGTTTTCAAAGATCAGAATAACAATGGCATTTGCTCAGCTCACTCACTCACGCTCATTGATCACTTGCCCCCTCTTTCTCTGCCTCTCTGATCACATCAACCTTTTCTGACTGTAGTGTCACACTGAGAAAAACAACGTCGGGTCACGTTTTGCATTTTTGTCCAAAAAGTAGGATTGAACGATTTCAATTTTCTCTAAAAGCTGTGGCTGTTCTAGCGATGCTGAATTGCCAAAGTGCATCTGCCCTCTGTGATGCTGCACGTAAAGAAACGCCACCTGATGTCTTACTGGGAGGTGAAGCGCTGGTCTGGGGATGATGGGGCGAGCTGTGTGACAGCAGAGGGTTCATGCTGTGCGTCGGTACAGTGATGGCGTCCATGGCCAGCTTCTGCCTGAAGGCCTCCTCCTTACGCCGGTTGGCAAACCAGTTGTAGACTCGCACCTCCGTGACCAGATTGGAGCCGAGGCCCTGCGCTTTGGAGGGCGACACACCTCTCTGAAGACACTCAGCTCTGCGGGAAACAGATGTTCAAGGTGGCAAAGGTGAGTCCGACATTCGGGAAACATTTTTCTAGGAAGGTGCAGGAGGGCGTCGTATCTGCCTACCTGTTGCACTCTTCTACCAACGCCTCCCTCTCCTCCTTGCTGGGGTTCTTCTGCCGTTCATAGGCCTGGTACAGAATTTGCTGGGACGCGGGCCCCCACTTGAAACGGTTACGTCTCATTTTCTTGCACGAGGGTTCACTGCCGACCTCTTCGCCGGGCGGACCCATGCTCTGACCAGAAGGGTTGAATTCTGGGAAGAAAAACACCGGATCCTGATTGCCTTTGTCTGTCATAATGCTGTCAGAACCTTGCACTGCCTGGTTGAACTCTGAAAAATAAGAAAAGGTACATTCAATAAATCTAATCGCACAATGCTTTATTTTTGAGCAAAGAAAGAGAGGTGCAATAGTTACTAAGACACATAATGGCTGTGTTTTCTCATAAATAATGTTTGTTTCCATTTTGATGCACTAGCACAAGCAGATATGTCAACCAGCGAGATGAGGAAAACGTCCAATTCCAACCTCATATCCCTACAGGTTTGCAACACAAACAAAGCGCCGCGGAGCTGCCAGCGTCACATTTCAGGCCGAGGGCCACGCTGTGAGAAACTCAAATATTAACTTACGTCGGAGAATTTCCCGCTGTTTCCTGACATACCAGGTGTAGAGGGCCGCTCGCTTCTGTGTTTTCATGGGCGTGCCTTTGTTGAGGTGCTGGGAGAGGTGAGACTGGTTCAGCCCCGTGATGTCCACCACCTCCCGTTGGGGGATGTTGTGCTGCTGCATGTAACCTTTGATCATGCGGGCGGCGCGCCATGGGTCCTCTCTGGGTGGAGGAGCAGAAAACACAAGTCATTTCACCACTGAGCTATACGTGCAGCTCTCAGAGGGAAACAGTAAAGAGTGAAACTCTTGTTGTCCAGCTTCTTGCGTCTGTGTCACACAATCAAATGAATATAAATACATAAAGTGATGGGCATGAGTATTAATATGGTTTTAGTTTTGTTCACAGTGAAATTTGTTATTCACACCGATAGAAATCTAGAATTATTCTTATCAAACATGCAGCCGCTCATGAACTTGTTCCTTCCTTTAAGTCCCCCCCCCCCCCCCCCCCCCCCAAGGCCTCAAGTTTAAAATGGGCTGTGAGGATAGTAAGTCCCTCACAGACAAGCCGTTTATCATTGCAGCCCTTTCAATAGGCTGTAAATATTCTCAAAGGTTAGTTAAAGTGGATGCAGGCCAGTTGAGAAACTTGGACTTAGTATTCAGTTCAGATTTCAGCCTGGAAAGAGTTCGATTACAGGTCTGTGCAAATTCAAAGCAAGAACGTACAATGAACACGTTGCTGCAAAGCACCCATGAAACAGGTCGACGCAAAAAAAAAAAGGATGTGATTAGTATAAAAGATATTTGTCAGATTTTCTTGATATTAGTCCACAAAAGCTCAAACGTGTCATAAAATGTTTTTTCTTAATTCAACAAAAAATTGGTCATAGTAAAACCACGTGTTCTGTAATTGATCATGAGAGGATCATTTGAGGTTCATAATTATATATCTGTCTCTAAAATCAGAGACATTAATCTCAAAAGTTAAATCCAGTTAAAAAGGATTCCGTTTCTTCGCCTTCTCTGTATCAAAACGACACACTGTCGACTCCACGTGTGAAGCCCGTCCATTGCTCACGACGCGCCCGCTCCTACCTGCGGATCCATCCCCTCGCACCGCGCGTCATGGCGGCGACCTGCGACAACAGGCGGCCCGAAGCAAAATGGAGGCCGAGCCGCTCGAGCGCGGAGCCGCGGGCCCGGACGCACCGACCTCGGTCACTACGGCAAATCTCCGCGCGTCTGTTTGCTTTGGAGAACGTGGAGGCCTACGTGTACGTCTGCGGGTGAAGTGGGAGATGTTAGTTTATAACTTTTGACAATGAATAACCAGATCTCCATTCACCCTAATCACACGCCACTGTGTATCTTTCAGTTGATGATTTATAGAATAAAATTAATAATAACTTAGCTGCACGTGGGTTAGTTTTGATATTCTCGCGCGACACAAATATTAGTTTTACAGGGACACGAGTGGTCTGAGGGGAGAGAGTTACCGAAGTAAATGGCTGAGGTGTGAGATGTGGAAGAGTTCATGATGGATTTACTGACGCATGAGAGAATGGTACAAATGAAATGAATTATTATTATTATTGTCATAAATTCTGACATAATTATTAGTATAATAATTATTATTATTATGATTATTATGATTATTATTATCATCATTATTATCATCATTATTATAATTATTATCATCCTGTATTCCCAGGCTGACGGTGCTTCGGCCCCTTCCGTCGGATTTATGTCGTGCAGAGGTGGAGTGTGTAGTTAATAATAAATAGATTCTTAAGTTCAGCTGCTATTTTGCAAAGGTAAAGAAATAATAATCCATGTGGA
This sequence comes from Scophthalmus maximus, assembly GCF_022379125.1. Taxonomy (NCBI): domain Eukaryota; kingdom Metazoa; phylum Chordata; class Actinopteri; order Pleuronectiformes; family Scophthalmidae; genus Scophthalmus; species Scophthalmus maximus. The sequence continues at coordinate 10,151,871 of NC_061525.1, forward strand.
TAATTAGTAACCAGAATGTAAAAAAAAAAACACCCGAGGCGTGGCGGGCTATTTTAAAAGTGTAAACAGAGGAGGAAAAGTCCTTCAGGTTCAATAAAGTGCCTGTTGTTGTTTTTTTTTAAATCCGTGCGTTATTATAAGACGGAAACAGCAGCAGACAGAATGATCCTGTGAGCGCTTATTTTTACTTCGTCGTTTCACTTCCACACTGCCGCGACTTTGCACAAGTGGAATCCCTCTTTGAAATACTTGTTTTAGTACTTGAATGGGTCGAAGTAGCGGGGTCACTCACGCCAACATGCGCTCCACCTCCGCCCGCTGCTCGGCGGCCTCCTCCGTGTTGAGCGACTGGAGCTCCTTCAGGATCGGCGGCGTGTCGAAGTCGTCCCCGTCCTCGGAGCCCTCGTCGCCGGACAGCTTGCCCTTCGAGTGGCCGTTGGTGAGCGTGTGGAACACGGGCTTCGAGTCCACGTCCGCGCCGCCGATCTTGCCGCCCGGCGGCGCCGCGGGCGACATGGACAGGCTCTCCAGTTTTACTCCAAAGCCCGGCGCGCTGGGGTCCATGTCGTCCAGGGCCTGGATCAGAACATCTCGGGTGACTCCGGAGTCCAGCAGCGCGCTGAGGAGCTCCTGCTGCAGGGACGTCAGCTTGGATACCATTTTAGAGAACATCAAAAACTCAACATAAGCCTGCTGCCGTGCGCGCACTGGGGCGGAGGGAGCTCGTTCCTTCCTCTGCGGCTGACACCTGCTCCGAGAAGCTGCTTCAGTTCCCTGTCGGAGGGGAGGATGGAGCTACTTTGCCATGATGCTTTCCGAGCACTGGGGAATATAAAACATGGTAATGAGTGGGCCGGCTGATGGGAGCCTTATGTAAATGCTCAGAATAAGGCCCTCTCTGGGCCGAGGTGGACATGTGTTGACACTGCTGCACCGCTGCTTTTATTGGCTCCTGCTATCAGCAAAACTTTGTCGGACTTCGGACCCTGTTGTATATATATGCCTTAAAGACATTTAGAGAGAGGCGATCTGCACATGTTCACATCGGCGGTTCAAGTGATTTGACTCCACGTAGGAGTTGGTTGATTTACGCCAGCATCAGAGGTTTGTAGGAGTAGATGTGTCAGATGTAGAGCAATAGAGTGTGCTTCTTGTTTGCGGTTATTCTAAGGCCTTCATTTAGCGTGTCGCGTTGGCATTTCAGTGTTCGTGATCACTTACTAATGAGATCATCACATAGGTGTCGGCGTTAATGAGGCGCTCACGAACGAGGCCTAACAGTCGCATTCGTTTAGGACAAATCTCTCACATTATGGGACCGTATGACGTGTTGACATGTCAATACAGTGTGAAGAAAGGGTTTGAATTAAACTTGGAATAGTCCACCCTTTTTTTGGAGGCAGCCGTTAATCAGCAGCAATACCAAAACAATAAAATCATTTTAACTGAGATAAAAGATGTCGCCCAACAGAGTGAAGCTTGAGAATGCGGGACAAACGTTCAAACGTCTGACATTGGGTCTCTTATCTGCGCACACTGACACCACACAATAAAACTATTGAGGTATACAGGTTATCCTCTAATTGCTGAATGAAACAATGCGCTTTTATCTCATTTTGGAAATTTGGGGCGAAAGAAGAGCCATAAACCGTCGGTTCACGCAGGAGTTAAACAAACCGAACTTAATCATTAATGTGCGAGCAGAATGAGATTTATTGGGGATCAGGGCCTGATGTGTCCACTAACCCTTTTCACCTTTGCCAGGTTGGAAACATTCTGTAAATAAAACAACAATAAAGTTGAACTGATCAGTGTCCATCCCGCAGACAGACAGACAGAGGGATGCTCTCTCTCAGGCAGACAAGAAGGCTCAACCAAAATCATTCAAAAATCTTTTTATCAACTTTATTAAAAGTAGCTTTGTTGCAGACATTCGATAATGCAAATAAAATGAGACTTGGAGCCTGTAATTTCCTCGAAGGAGAAATGTACCTGCAGCTGCAGTGTAAGAATTCTCATTATTGTGCGTTATTGAGTTTTTCATTATTATGAAAATTAAACCCACTGGCTGCATGGATTCATTGTCAGATGTGGCTGCTCTGGTGTGGTGTCATTTTTTTGTTTTAGATAAAAACATGCAGAGTTTATCTCATGTTAGATCATTTTTTAAATATTAATCAGACAGCTGTGATGTTAGAAGAATGATAAGCATTAAAAAAAATAGATGAAGATAAAGTGAAGTGAATAAACAATCAGCTGTGACTGTATTACACCTATCAAACAGAAGCCTCCATCAGTGCAGGTCATAATGTTCAGTTTGTGTTGAAACTGTTGATTAAACCTCATATTATTTGATCGCGTTACATTGTATTGCAATATACTCACATACATTTCTATTGTTTACGCCCATGAGTGTGAGCTATAGCCTGTTACACTTCTGTGTTCTAATGAAATGCAGGTCAGTGCAGCACTAAATGCAGTCTCTAAATAATGAGCCTCAGTAAAAACATAACCTGCATATATGTTGGCTTTATTACAAGACCGTTGTGTTAGACTGCATTAACTTTAGGAAGCCTAACTGTTCCTACAGTAATAAACTGGCAACTGAGTGTATTATGTATATATTATTCCGAATAAAATGCAGGTTTGGACTAATAAACTAAATGTGTCTCTTTGTTGACATGTTGCACCTTTATACCTGAGTTAATCAGAAGTGACAAAAATTCAACAACATTTAAATGCACGTAGGTAATTTGAGGTTCAATGTAATTTCATAGGCCAATCTAGAGACGGACGCTGGAAACATACAGCTTCAGCTATACATGCTGAGGTAGGCCACATCCGTTCATACTTGTCCCTTTGCAGATTAAAATTAAATAAACACAATATTGTAAATTTTAAATGCTGCTTGAACACAGTGAGTTCAGCTTGACCTTCTTCCACGATTTGTGTCGCATCTGAAGCGAGTTTTGGGTGAAAATATTTTAATAAAAAATTACACTTTTCCCATGCAACCAGGAGCCAAAACATCTGTATTAGCATTAGTTTGAGTATAATTTGTTATGAATTGTATCCATTATTGTACATGATTGTACTCTCGCCTAACTGAGTGACTTCTTATAACAGGTTGGGCTTTTCTGAATTCAGGTTTCTTTTTTGTTTCACGTTCAGCAATAAACTTTCTTTTGATTGTCTGATGTTTCTTACTTTGTCTCTCTCTGAGGATGAGAGTAAGAAACTATACATTTAACTTGAATAAAACTCTTTTTCTCCAATTGATGGTTGGTGGTAGCAGTATTTATATTAACTGCCAATACCTTAAAATACGTTATCTTATCGTACAAGTTCTAATACACAAGTAAAAAAGTCACTGAAAATGTTACTTAAGTTAAACTTTTATTGTCAAAAATATACTTGAAGTATCAAACCTACTCAATGTATATAAACAAATCACATAGTTTTAAAAAAACTTCTCATGCATAAATGTGTTAGTAGAGTTTCACTGTTGTATTTGGTTGAGGTGCAGCTATTTTAGTTACACTTTATTTCAGATGTCCCACTGCTTCCTGTAGAAAGCAAATTCATCTTAAGTTTCCTGAAAATAAATTTTGTTTTAGTTTTAATCATAAGAAAATCAATGGGCTGTTCACATCATTCATTCAAATTTTAAGTCATGGAAGTTTCTCTGCAAACCAATGACAGACCCCAACACAAAAACTCAATTAGACTAATGACCTGCAAAATAAAGTGGCAGAACTGATTTGAACTACCTTGTATGTCGTTGTTTTCATCTACAGACCACATGATGTCGATAAATGTTTGGTGCAGAAGCCCATAACTCAAGGTTACTGTAAGTTCTCCGTTATAGATCACTGCTGCGAATGAAACCGATCCAACTCAGATCAAATCATCTCTCTGCAAACACGACTTCCTGAAGCAGCTGACCTCCACTGTGAACATGTATGACGCTTTGCAACAAGATATTTGGCCAATTATTGGTCGGGTGTGTAATCTTTTAGTGTAGTATCAATGTGGTTGATCATTAGTAATACACAGGATTGCCTTAAACTGATTAGTGCTGGAGCCTTAAACATATTTGTGCTGAAGCAACTTCATTAAACCCAACAAGTTTCATTAGTACAAGTTTAGACTAGCTGAAGATGATTATGAAAACCCTAATGTAACTTTTAGGAGAGTATAAATATATGAATATTACAACTCAAATGCCCCGGTGAAAGAACAGGAGGAGATAAAATCCTTAATAAGTCACTGTTGTGTCCAGGAAACACTTTATGTGTTTCATTTATGCATATTAATATTGTTCCAACATCACCAAAGACCTGATAGTTGTTCCTCTTATCTAAAAGTCTGCTGCGGCAGATTTGGGTCTAATTATTACACTGCTCTCTAATCTCCGCACCACTGTGGTGAAAAGCCCGAAGAAACCCACGGATTTTCTCAATAACAGAATAAATTGGGTCATTTGTTGTCGTACACCAAAGATTTTTGACACAATCGTACAGAATTCAGAGTCAGACGCCGGTTTGAAACTGAAGATAGATTGTCAAAGGTAAATAACATCTAAAATACATGTGAGGCGGAATTTTATTTAAAAAATATTCATATTCATTGGAGTGTTGCTAAATTATGCCAATTCCAAAAATTTCTGCAAGTCCAGTGTTGATTTGTGAAATCCATTTTTTGACCAAATTACACTGGTATCAACAGACATGCACACACAAACTCTTATGTACGTCTTGTCACTTTGCCATACAATTTTCTAGCACTTTCACACGTCTCGATTTAAAATCTGTCAACCATTAACGACAAATAATAACAAGCAGCAAAGAAAGTTTATCCGGGACACAGGCCGTCACGCCTGTTGTGAAACCGTCCTGTGCACTGGAGTGTGGAGAGGAACACGCACAGCCCATTACGCTCTCACACAGATCAGTGACACATAGGTTGAGCAACCAGGGACAGGGACCATCCCTGATTGGTCACCCGTGGGGTGAGACTGCCCATGGACGGTCTCACCTGTGCCTGTACCCATCTGTCCACCTGCAGTCGGACCAGGCACAGGACCAGCAATGCAATGACTTTGAGTTGTACTGAATTAAAGAATAAGGCTGGTGATATTGTACTAACAAGCATTATCTGTATTTCATTGTGGCATAGGGCTCACTTATTGTCCACAGACCTTTACAAACACGTGAATTAGAAACACATGAATTGGATGGCACCTTCCTGTATCTCAGACATATACTGGACACTGTCCTGCTGCTGTGAAGACTCACTGGGCCTCATGCAAGAACAAGCCGCGCAGACTGATTTGTTCCTTTAGCGGCACATGTGAGTGATTTCAGAGAAATCTTCTCTCATTTTCATACAAAATTCACACATCAGGCCAGAACCTGATGTTGAGTAATGAAAAGATGTATTCTTTTTCTTTACAGTGTCTTATCCTGAGCTAATATGATACCTGAAATCAAATTGATTGAACATTCAATTGATTCATATTCTGTCCGCCAAATAACTATCAACGTTGCTTAAGAAGTTTTTTAAGATTTATGACTTAAAAAAAAAATTATGTCATGATGCTGTGAAAGCCACTAATACATTTCGGTAGTCTCTTCATGGGTGTAAAGGCAGACCATTGTATCGTCTGTTGCATCAAACACTGTCACATCTGTAATACTCTTAAGTCATGATCAATTCTCACAATCATGATGAATTCGTAGACAATATGAAAAATATAAAACAACACCTGCATGATCCTTTGATGGAGAGGTCTCTAAAATACACACACATCATATGTTATTATAGTCCGCCACAATGCTGGCCCAAGGCTTGAGTCAGAGCTGGGGTTGGGGCCATATAAGGGGTCGCAAGGGGTTCCTGCACAAAAAAAAGAAGTTAATTTGACTTTGTCACAAAAAAACTCTTAACGTGGTTTCTTTTATACAGGATAGTTTAACCTCTCCAGACCTGTGAATAACATCACAATTGTTCACATCTCATGATCAGGGGTTATGTGTTGTTTGGTCTTAAAGACGTTTCTTGTTTCATTGCCCTTGGATAACATCATCATCAAGTTATTTTAATACTTTTGAGACACGTTTCAGGGACACATTGTGAGTATTGATGTTGCTTCAAGGCTTGGCTGCCTCCGGTGTCTTCACTGACCTGTTGTGACCTCTCTGTCCTCACCCCACAGACCGGAACATTTGAAAAGTGACTGGAAAAAAAGGACAAGGGGCCACATGGCGTGTGCGTGAGTTTCAGGATCCAGCGGCCATGTACCGTTCCACAGACTGAGCTGGACCTTAAACCTGACCTCAATTCTCCTGCCGCTCATCTCCTCCGCTCAGGGACCGGAGACGGCTGTTTGTCGTCATCTGAGTCTGAATGAAGGCGAAGTGGACATGTAAGAAATATGCTTTTTCAAATTTCTGACCAGTAATTAGATGAGAAATGTTCATCCCACTCTTGTGCAGTTACTTCCTGGAGTCTCCACTGGTTGCCTGTTGCCTGTTAACTGTCCTGGATTATGCAATCAATGTCTCCCCCATCCAACTTTGTGTTACCAGAACGGACTTACGAAAAAAAGGAATTTAGCTAATTGCTGCTTAGCAAGATATAGGCTGCAGAGTTTTTTATTAAGCCTCAATAGTCATGAAGAAAGTGAGAATAGAATAGAATAGAAATAGTCAGGCACAATATCAATTTTGAGAGTTATCTCTGTGTGATTTTCAAACTCTCCACAAGAAAGAAAAAAGCATATTTCTCAAATGCCAAACCATTTCTCCTCAAGGAGAGAGTGGGCAGTGTTGACAGTGGATAAATAAGAGATACAATAAGATAATAAACTTGTAAACCAATGCTCAGATAGCAACAATAGACTAATTCAGTATGCTTTGTTAGTTTTCCATGATAGTGATCTCTGCAGGGGAAAAAATGTCTCAGTTGACTCAACAAGAGGGCGTCAGCATGTTAACAAAAAAACTAAATTATAGAAAATACGAGGCAATCTAGTCCTCAAACAAAACCTCATTAATCATGCAAATCCTCTGGCTATTTTATGGTAATCGATGGTCATAAATCCATCAGTGGTCAGACTTTCCCACTGGTGCTTTGATTGTGTCACAGTTTCTCTTCATCATATGAAGCAGCAGCTTTGATCTCTATCAGCTCAATAAGATTTCATCACCACACCCATGAATCACAGGAGGAAGGCTGTAGCACACACACACAAACACACATACACGCACACACACACACATAGCGTTTTCATTTGCAGTGGACTCATTCAAACGAGGGTAAGGAAGAGGAAAGTGATACAAGGCCCTTGTAATATGACCTGTGGGTGATTCTGCACTTGGGAGAGCCAGAGAGGCCTGTGGCCGTGTGTGTGTGTGTGTGTGTGTGTGTGTGTGTTACATGCTGCGACTGTGTTGGCTCTGTCAACATACAATTGCAGCAGGGTGTGTGTGTGTGTGTGTGTGTGTGTGTGTGTGGCACAGAGAGTTTCTGTGGGTTTGAATCAGACCCAAGACTTGAAAGTCTCTCGGTTGTGTTTACTCTTCAAGCCCAAGGTGTGTGTGAAGTCACGGACTGAGCTGTTCCTCCTCTACTCTTTTGTTAAGTCATGTCAGATCAGAGCGGCTCAGGGGGTTTGGCAGTTAGTCACATTACTGCAAACTGGTCGCAGTGTTGTTTGATTACACCTTGACGTCTCTCTTATATGCAGTTTCTTTTCTTTTTTTGACAAAGCAGCTGATAAGAAACGCCAAACAGACACAATGGATTTGGGATTTTCCATCCAGCCAAGTTTGAGTTTTGATTAAGACTCAGACATAAGAGAAAATACTATGATGCAGCATTTTGTTCGTCGGAGCAGCACGACCGCTCGCATCTCACACGCCCACTGCTCCCCAGTCAACTCAACAGCTCTCGGACACTCCCACACTTTAACTGTAATGGAGCCAAAATATTCTTCTTTTCGCATTCATTCATTATTGTCGGAAAAAAAGTACTTTCTGTCTCTTATCCCTTGTGGCTCCCAACATCTGAAGGAGCAGAGAGAAGATAGTTAAGGGCAAAGGTCATGACCCTCTGTCGTTCAGCTATAGAACCAGTATGGCCATCATCAGCACATACAGGAAACTGAACTGTCATCTCTTGGTTCATCTCTTGGCAGAAAAGATAGCTGTTAAAGAACCCCTCGACCCTACTTTTTCTTAGTTTGTATTTTTTTCATTTCGTTGGAATATTTTCTTATCATGCAAATGCATTACAAATATGTTGAATAGATAAACTGCACTGAGATTAATGAAATCTAAAATTGTCAATATCAACATCATGATGACAGTGTACTTTTGGTCCTTTAGTTTTTAGTTTTTTTGATGGTTTCAGAAGTGTGTGTGTGTGTGTGTGTGTGTGAGTGTGTGTGTGAGTGTGTGTGTGTGTGTGTGTGTGTGTGTGTGTGTGTGTGTGTGTGTGTGTGTGCAGCTGATGATGATCTGGTGTCTCTCGTCCTCCCATCTGCTGCTGCTGCTGCGGCTGCTTCTCTCTCTCTCTCTGGCTGCTGGTCAATATTGACTCAGGGAATTGAAGCAACAGACACTTTGTCTTGTACACAAGAGGGCACACCACCTATCTCTATGGCATTGGGTAAAACACAGAACGACTTGTCATCATATGCATGTCAGAAATTTTTAAAATCCTAAAATAACCCTGCACAAGATTTTAAAATGATGCGTAACGATAGCAATGTTTTTGGCTTAAAAACTGCAAAACGTAATATCTTATTGAAGATCGAAAAGTATAAAGTAACAAGGTCAAAAGGTCTCTTTTATTACCTATTGAGTGCTGCAGATGTGATGCACAACATCTATATCAGAAAAATTAACAAGGAAACAAATAGTAAAGGCACTTGTGCACAACCTGAATAAAATGCCATGTATTTAAGCTTCCTCTGTAGGTGTTACATCTACTATTTTAAAAGCTGAGATTGACATAGTACATTTTTGAATATAATATATGTAGCATGCTGTACCTATGTCAATACATAAAAGTAAGGTACTACTATTTGTATAGTACTATATCAAGTGGTCATATGTCATTGGATTTGAAACTTCCTAAAACATTAAAAAAAACATCACGCGGTCACAGTGAGGCATGAAAAGTAAAACCTGCAGCACCAGCGCCGTTGTTTCTGAGGTTAATCTAGACGTGGTTACACCACGGACAGCTAGAGGATTGGAACGAAAGATAGAAACACGTTCACTGTACAGAAGCGAACTCCCACTCAAAATGTGTGGAGCAAAGCTGCTTTGGTTTGCACTTAGCGGGACTCAGCGGAGAGAAGGCTTCTGTTGTCCATCTCACTTCTCTGAAATAAAGCTTTGTTTTTGTCTGTTTGGGGATTTAATCATTTCAGCAGGTACATTCTGCACATCGTAATTTCCCTGAAGGCACAGTGTTTGCCAAGTATGAAAATCTACCTGTACAGAGAGACCACATGTATCCCCTTGTGTTCGTAACTGTTAAACCGCTCATCTCTGGTGCGATTTGCATGACTCGCTGGTTACCAGTTCCATACCAGTGGTTCATCTTGCATTGGTCTTGGGTGAAGGCATCGAAGCATATAAGACTCTTGTTCTGGGGAAACGGCCTAGAGGTCATGCTGCAGGATGAGAACCTCCTGTTGAACTCACTGCTGTCACCTAGTGAAGGACTGGGCAAACTGCTTTGAGCACATCCTGCAGGCGAGTGTGCAGAGCACGGTGCAGTCACACTCTTGCATGCACCAGCAGAACTGCAGTTCTGATGATGTTTCTTTTGGGGGTTTTCTGTCAGTCTAACAAAAGTAATTATGTTTTTCTCCTTGTTTGAGAGTTTTATTGCACCTGGTAACACTGAGCGTGAGCCCACGGCATACAGTGATAACGTTAAAACACACACACACACACACACACACACACGCACACACATCCATGTTCAGTATCACCCGTGACCTTTCTTTGATCAGACAGACTATGACTTGTTCATGTGAAGGAGTGTCTCTGTGGCAATAAATCTCCCGAGAACAGAACATGAGTTAAGCAGCGAGGTGCCACACTCAGCGCAAAGTCAAACACACGCCTACAAGGAAGAGCTTGTGACGAATTATGGCCCGATAAGAAGTTTCTTTATTTAGCAGTGCATTTGGAAATGGAGAATGGAATGTAGCTATCACATATTTGCTTTGTCCCTGTAAACATCAATATTCTGTGTGAACCCTTTGTTGTGCTCTGCAGGAAAAGTCATTGCAATTTGTAGTTTTGGCTTCATGGAGCTTTAAAGTGAGTTGTTTGGCCACAAATTCACTGTTGAGGCTCAGTCTCACTGCTCTCAGAGCATCGCTTTCACTGCTGTTTTCTGTCAGCAGTTCAAAAACTCTGTTATATTGTTGTTAGTTAGAGAACAATCTACATGTCATAATTAAATCTGGCATGTAAACTCTTTAACTGCAAAGCAACTAAAGCTGTCAGATAACTGTTGTGGAGTGGAAGTGTAGAGTATTGAATTTGAATTTGATGTAAACTGAGAAGACTTTAAATTCCAAAAACAATCACAATATACGTAACAGAAGATTGTTGTAATAATGTAGACTAAATAAACAAATACTGACGGTTAGATTAGTTTAATCAGATATTTCTCACTGACCCTTTAAAGATTTCTAAGTGAACACAAATATAAAGTCATATAGAGGTTTACAAATGATTTATAGTTGAGTTTAATATACTAATTTTTTTTTCAAAGACTAAGTTACAGCTATTGATGCTACTGTCACTTCTTGTTTACAAAGCTCACAGCTTTCTGCTGTACAGATGTTTTAATGTGAAACCTCTTTTAGTAAGACACTAGAATGAAGAAAGAATTGAGAAAATGAGATTACACACATACTTCGTGAGGGATTTACGTGTAGCCGGTGACACCCGATCCAGATGTTCCAAACTAGATCAGTGGGACACACGGGGACAGAGGTGCATCCAGGAGCCGGGAGCCGGCCGCATGAGATTTTGATCTCCATCCATGGCTCCCTCCCTGCCCGGTGTTTTTCTTTCTCCTTGTCTGTGCAATTAGAGATTCAGAAGTAATTACTTGCTCGGCTTCCTCTGCGATTAAACGGCGGGTTCACAGCACCCTGATTAATGCACAGGCATGCACGCCTGCCATTAGCAGCCGGGAGAGGTGGAACGTTCGGACTGAAACCCTGCAGAACAAACACACTGCACAGAGCGACACAGAATTACACAACAAAATGCATGGACGCAAAAGTGAAAGAATGCTCACAAAGGCACATGCACCCACTGGTCTATAAACATGCATACAGCACTTTTAGGCTGCTCTTTCAAAAGATTTCAGTGATAGAAAGTAACATTTACTCAAATGTTTTACGACAAACTTTTAAAAGTACCTCAAATTCTGTAATAATTGACTTTACTAGAGTGCATATCAGAGGATTAGCTCCTCCCCAACCACCTACAAGATACTTCTATTAAACTGCAAAATCTTTTACGTACATACTTAAAATGAACATTTGTCTAAAAGTTGTAACAAATGGCTTCATATTTTTTGACATAATGACTACATTATTTTTGATATATAAATTATGATAGGCTGCAAGAGTGACAATTTGCTAGACTATAAAAAAGTTATTTGACAGTTGTTTATCTTTTGTATGGAGACATTTCACACCATAACTATTTTTATATTTTATACAGTATAGTTTCTTACTTTGCTACCTGTAGTTCAGTTAAAGATGAGGGTACTTATGTTCATATAACAACTGAACTGCCAATACTCAAATCTAAAAATGCATGTGTTTTGAAATTAATTTCCTCCTCTTCAACAATATATTTTTAAAGACATAATATGAAATAAAGTGAAATCTCCTCTCCCTCTCTCTCGCTCTCCTGCTACTACCCGACACCAATAGGTTTTTATTTCGGCCATAAAGGCACCAACAACACGAAAATGTGACAGTAGCTACAATGACCTTTAGTGTCAAGATGATTTTTTCTGTCAGCAATTCATTTGCCTGGTCTGACGGCTGCAGTAGCAGGTTATCTGTCCAAGTCTATAAGCTCCTTTTATTTCTTTTTTTTGGCTAACCGTTAATGTATAACTGAGCTGCGCGAGGAATCAGCACATTTCCTTTTTACCTCACACACACAGATCGATGTTGGTGTGGCTCCGCTGCGAGGGAGCTAAATGGGATCATTGTCAATGTGAGAGGCACAGTGACACATCTCATCCTGCCCGGAATTTAGATACGAGAGAGAAAGACGACGCGGTCGAACAGTGCCCGGGATACTTCAAGAGCAGACTGAGGAGAAATAAAATGACAAAATAAACTATTCTTTGAGAAAAAGATGAAAATCACAAAGACCTGTCACTGCTGTCAGCTCGTCGTGATAAGATCCAGTCTCACAATGAGTATATAAACTGTTTTTACTGTAAACATGAACTTTGATAGGAAAGGTCCCACAGGGGCTTCCTCTAAATATTCTCTGCTTATTTAAGTTAGCTCTTGAACAATTAGGATTTGGCCCTGTGCCACCTAATGTAGAAACCAAGTTATCTATTATTTCATGAGTGAAGAGAAAAGCTTCACACTCAGTCAACCGTGGCGTCTGTCTTGTCCCCCTGTGACTGCTCAAAGCACCTTCGGTTCCAACCTCCTCTGTGTAGTCATCAGAATAAGACCTAGTTAACAGAAACCCCTCGAAAAGCTGCTCTACATCCTGTTTATGTTATTTTGGTCCATTTTAACCAAATAATATTGCAAACCACTGACTCTCTCTTCGGGCCTTGAAAAATCCTTCAAATAAAAAAAACAACCACTAAGAGTTTACAGTCACACCACCAGATCTGTGAGGATGCAGTTACGCCACCGTCACTGCATACTATTTCAACCGTGACTACAAGCAGCTGAGCAAGAAGAAAAATGTTCATGACAGCCTCCAACTCATAATTCAAGGTCAGAGTTAATAGGGATTTCTGACCCTGCTGACATTTTTTATCTCATTTGGTGAAAAGACGAACTGCAGACATGACTATACAATGGCTGTGAATGTACCATCGCTGCCAGTTACGTCAAAATAAAATTCAGCATTCACACTATTAAATAATATATTTTGTCACGTGATAATAAAACTGCTACAAATACACAACAACATTTGCTGATTTAAGCCGTTTATCTGGCGTGACTAGGAGCTCGGCATCAACTCAGCGAATGACCAAAATCCGCAAGAAACATACACGTCTGTACAAAATTTTATGTTGAAATATTTCAGTCTGGACAGAAGTGGTGGACTGACAGACGCTGTCCATGGATACACGTTGCTAAGACAAATGAAAATAGAGTCAAAAAATTACTTCAATTGTTTAATAATGTATTTTACTTTTTAAAGGCCAAATCAGGTCTAGAACTGCCAGACTCAAGTCTTGCGGAGGTGGTTCGTTTTGAAAACCTATAATTGATTTTTGAATAATCTCATCTGGCATATCACACAATTTCTCCATAATGCAATGATTTCATTTTCAGTCAAAATGAGTACGCCACAGTTATATTCTAAATCGATGCATGTGCCTGTCACCTCCAAGTTTTTTACTGTCCAGAAAACTCAGTTGTCCAGGAAAAAAAAAATGGCAACACTCTCTAACTTTTGTGACATTTGACATGGTGTTGATCACCACGAGGTTCAGAGTTCAGGCTGATTAAACTGACAGTGTAGTGAAGGCTGGAGATGGTACCAACAGCACTCTGAAACCCATTCTTCCAGAGAACCACCCCCCCCCCCCCCCCCCCCGGTCCCCCGTCCCACACCACCAGTGGACCCTGGCCCTCTCTCCACGCTCCTCTGCTCATCCCTAAAATTAATTCATCCGCACATCTCTGTCCTTCCAACACCACATTAACCCCGACCGCAGGAGGCATCCTGTTGGAAAGAAAATGTCCCTCTGTGGCTTCACGGTGAAACATCAGTTTGACCTTTTCCACCTCAGACCCTCTCTCAGCTCTTTTCCCACCCTCACACTCAGCTCCTCGCTGGTTCACTCGTTGCTCCGTCTACATTGCAGCACAGGCCACATGCTCGTACAGCTCCGTGATCTCGGGGACGGAGCAGGAACCAGCCACGTGTTGGGCAGAAACGATTTAAAGCAAGTGTCGAGTGTGTGAAAAACATTTTGACTCTCCATCAGAAATATGAAAATGAATTACAAAGGCCCCCATGCGTCTCTAAACAAATCTCAGTCGTTGCGATGCAACTGTGGGGAAGACTCATTTCAGAGGGTCACGCCACACTGGCTGCTTTCTGGAGGACAGAGAAACTGTAATTGGGGGCCATTAGCTGTTGCCCAAGACCAGTCATGCAGGGTCGTTTTGTAGATTGAGACATGGTGACTGCACAGTCCCACCGCCTGTATCAGTGTCCCCTACCTGTGACTTCCTCACCCCCCTTCAACCTCCTCCAAACCCCCTACATGACCCCCTCTGTCACAACACCCCCACCCGCTGTCACACACACACACACACACACACACACACTCTACCACCAGTACACACCACATACCTCTCCATGTCCTTTTGTGTTGTCGTCAAACAGACCTTGAATGGAGTCAGGGACAGCAAGACCCAACAGCGATCAAACAAAAAGTCACTTTTATAACTGCTTTAAAATTCTGTCAAGGCAATCGTAACCGCATCAGTTACCTGTCTGACAGCCCCTCCGGCGACACTGGGAGCAGGATTAGCTCTATTTTACCTCCCGTTTTATCTGTGGTGAGGCCGAGGCTGTGGAACAGTTTTAATATATGAAGGGCTGGAATATGCGGAATATTAACATACTTCAGTGCAAAACTGATTCAAGGTCTTTGTGTAGAAAATGACCATCATCTTTTAAAAAACAAGCATTATTTGGGGGCAAGGTCACCAAACTTTTGAAGTGTTTTTTATCCAATGTTATTAATGATTGATTTCTTGGTGACATTTAAAAGTGAAGTTATGACTCTACTCCATCATCATTAATTCCATCTAAATGAATGGGAAGAGAGAAGGGTCTTGTTAGCCTGAACTAGCAGCCCGCAGGCCTTGCCAAGATGGCTGCAAAGACATTGACTGACACGCATGATGTGAGCAAGACAACATAACAACTACAAAAAATATTCATAAATATAAATGTAAATATGACAAATATAACATTCTACACATATATAAATACTTTTAACACAACAAAACGACAGCAGAAAATAACTATTCAAAATAAAACTGTCATCATTATTTCAAGAAGCACTGACACAAATAGAAAACATTTGATTATTGAAGTATTGTGTGTCTTTGTCAGTTATTCAGAACATCCTATGAAAGTATTTGATTCAATGTAGAGTTGGTACTTTCTTAAAATAAGTTGGAAAACCTGCTCATGGAGTGAGTTATTTAATATTAATTTAATGTTTTTGAAAAGCAAATTGATTTTTCCTCATTTTCTTTCTTCCTCATTCCGTCTTGCCTCGAGACAAAGGCATTTCCTCCAATAAAATAACTAAGATGTGGGAAAGGGGAAAATAGAGCTCTAGTGGCAGAATGTCACAACTGCTTTAAAATAGATTTTTTTTTGCAGAAAACCCCTCAAAATCTTTTTGTGGGGAGCCAGTGCAGGAGCCCCCCATGGTTCACAGAGCCAGGCAGTGAAGCTGGAGTTTCACAGTCCCGCTCATAAAGAGTTGCCCTGCTTTATGGCCCTGTTGCTCAACATCACATGCCTCCAGAGCTGGGATATGATCTGAGATAAGGCAAGAAAGTACCGAAACAAGTCTCACTCTCCTCCTTCGTTGCGCTGTTCTTTCAGGTAAACGACCTGACTGGGGAACGAGCTGGAGTTTGGTTTTATACCTGTTGACTAACACAGCTCTTGAAAGAAAAAAGGTCTGCACAAGCTTGTGTCATACTAATTCTCCATTTGAAGTGTTGTAACTGGTTTCGATGAGAGGAAACAAGATGACTTCTTTAGAAGATATCAAAGAACGTCTGAATCTGAGATGCCCTCATTGCATACAAGTTTTATAAATCAAGTCTTTACGATAAGCTGATTACCTTATCCTTGACAGCAGCGCACAGCGAGGGCCGTAAAGGTGCAGGATTATGAGGTGATGGCCCATAAAGGGTTTGGCTCAGATAAGGTGGTTTGTGGGAGTAAGAGACAGAAATGGTGACTTTAGGACAATGGAAACGGGTTTTCTTCACGACAATCGGGTCATCTGGGCCACATCTTACTGCAGCACACCTGAGTATTCGTTCACCTCCTTCTATTCAGAAGTCAAGCATAGTATTCAGTACTAGCAGGAGGGAACCTGTGCTTCCGTAAGTGTCTGAGCAGACAAGGTCATAAAAATATAGCGGTCCCATGAAAGGCAGCCATTTCAACCTTTAGCCTGCTCCTCATTTACTCATGCAGGATGTTTGCTAAGATGTGGGGTGATGTTAAAACTGAGCGTTGTGTACTTCTTGTGCATAAATTTGTAGTTTTTATAATTATTAAAGTGTATTAAAGTGCAGCATCTGTACCGGTGATGATTCCTCTGCGGCTCAGAGTCAAACGAAAACATCATGTGTACATGGTTATGCCAACAGTGATAATAAAATTCCTCACCGCTGAGGTCTACATTTCCAATCTTCAGAATGGCCCTATTAATGAGACTAATGGTATATGGCCGATACCACACCTGACTGAAACTGCACAGGGTGACTGCTCCAGCAACTTCCTGCTGCATCGCATTGCAAACCTCGATGGCCGCGGTCCATTCGGGGGAAACCATTAGAACAAACTGCTCTCAGGTGCAGCAAAGCAGACCGGGCATGACCGTTTATGAACCAAATCACCTCTGGATGTCCTGCGCAAGGACAAAGCGCAAACTGTCTTCATGCAAACGCTCACATCCGTCTCACCTACAGGGCAGCACTCTGTGGGGGAAGACAGGGATATACAAAAATGATTTTTTTTTTTTGTCTCATGTCCAGTCTAATCAGTAACCATTAACAGGGTGTAGTAGGAGAACTTTCCCTTTACTCATGGAAAATTACACTTTTCTTTCCTGTTGCACGCATAATAAGTGAATTATTCTCTAATAAAATAATCTAGGATTGTACAAAGACAGTAGATGTCATATACTGCTACAGTGACATGAGTTGTGCCAACAATTGAGCTTGGTACAGCATTAATATTTAGTGGTCATTAATTTCATTCTTCCATATTTCTCACTTGTCTGATCAGCTCATTCGAATGTACTCCATATGTATCTCCACAACATGTCAAGTTGGTTATGACATTGTCACACAGAAGATGCTACTGTCAGAACATAAAACATATACCTGTAATGATAATGCCGTGAATATTAAGAGCTAGATTAAATCTAACCTAAATGTTGATTTAATGTTTGATGGATCAAACTTGCAGAGCACATAGTTATGTTTTTTTCCAAGATATATTTTGATTATTGTCATTAGGAAAATTTGACCTGCTGGTAATAAATATAATTTCAAGCCTGACCCCTAACCCGAACCCTTTTACAAATAAGGGTCAAAACCAACATAGATGAAATCTGGCTCCCAATGTTTACATCAGAAACAAAATAAGAGACAACGACAGAAAGTGATTTGTCATAAGGACAAAGGTTTCCCTCATGTGGTTGGGTGTGGAAGTGCATGATAACACATAAAACACATGCAATAAGACTCAGTGAGCATTTCTGATTGGCCAGTCCTAATATTCAAGACTAGTCAGCTTCATAATATGTACAAGACAAAATTATTTTGATCATGATAAATGAAATAAATTTCAGTATTTACACATACAAATACCCCTCCCCCCACCCAGCCAGATCGAGTTAGGATATGTTAGTTTTCCCATCTGTGTGGTTTCCCATGTGTACTGTTGTATTCTTCAACCACTAAACATGCAGCACACAAAGAGCACATTTCATTCTCAAGGATTTTTCCATGCATTGATGCATTCAAAGTCCCCGCCCCCCAGGACATGGACACCAAGTAATTCAACCTACTCGCCGTGCGTCCATTTGCTGCTATTAACATATAAATGTGCATCTTTTTTTCCCTTTTTAATTTTTTTTGTTGTTGACATCCCCGATGTTTGAGTCTGACTCATATGCCTCCTTGTTATGCCAGTGTTAAGTCCGCCCACTGGTCAGCTCATAGTCTATGAGGCATCAGCAGAGCGCAAACATTCATGACATCAACGCATCGGAACAAAAACAGAAGGGTGTCCTCAGCCTGAGCCAAAACAGCAGTCCTTTTGGTGCAATTCAGGTTACTAAAATGCTTTTCAAAAGCTGGGGGGAGCTGAATAGAGCCTTTTGAGAGCATATGGCTAAAATTATGCCACAATGAAATGATTATTTTTCCGAACCATTCCAAGATGTGCGTGTCAGTGCTTCATGTTTAATTCTGACGGGAATTGAAGATGTGAGATGGTTTTCGGTACAGTTTTTTTTTTACCATTTAAATGTTAAGACTAATGTCATAGAATCATACAAATATAGCTCTTTTTCGAGCTGCATGGTTTGTTTCTTCATCCAGTCAATTACCCATGAAGCGTACATGTGAATGTTCTCTGCCCATGAACTACATGTTTGTGTGGGAAGATGCGAGAAGGCAGCCAGAGGCAGCCAGAGAGAGAGAGAGCAGAAAGGTATGTAGGGGCAGGAGATGCCGGTGGGAAAAACAAGAGGGTAAATATATCAGAGGAGGTTTGGTGAAAAAGCAGACGAACCTCTGACACATTCCTGTTTAAACTGTGAATACACAAGCGGGAGCATAATGATCAACTTGAGGAGCTGCAAGTGCGTCATCATCAGTCGTCGTCATCAAAGGATTACAAGTCATATTTTAACTTCAAAAGGTATGGAATGGGAATGGTGTTCTAATATTTCAGCAAAGTATCGCATCAGTTAACTCCACGGAGTATCTTATTTCACCCACATGGACCTCAGTCTGTCCCTAGAAATTATTCATTAATCACTTGTCCTTTAACTTGTCTGCTGTCTGGGCTCCACCAACTCTCGGAGAACTCAATAATCCTCCACATGAAGACTGAACAATGACACTTTTTAATGGGTCTGGTATTTTTCAAGCTAATTTCCTAGGAATCTCCCAAAAGTGACCTGGTACTGAGCTGCAGGTCCTCTCATATTTCCAGCAAAGGCCCATTGCAGTTTGGTACTCGGTATAAGAGAAATGGTGAAAATGTTATTTGAGTATTAAGTGGCCAATTGTTACATGAAACTATTAAATTATGTGTTAGTTTATCCAATTGAGTTTGAGTAGGAAGACAAACAGAAGTTCCTAGTTTGACAGAAGATTTAATTTAACAGGAAACCAGATATGAATATGTTTGCAGCTGGTATCGCTTGGTGGGTTACACCGCTGACTATGAAGGTCAGAGTTCGAGTCCAGCTCATCCCAGTGTGGACCCTAAGGCAAGGCCCTCAATGTTACCTGCCTCTGTAAGTGTAACTGGTGACAATCTGTGACATAGTATAGTATGTGTTGATCATAATATCAGTTTTAAATACAAAACTGAGGAACTGCTAATGCAACCAAAGAAATACTGGCCATCAAGAAATTCAGCCAACAAGCAGCATGAACATAAAATAGATCTTTGAGGTGTGACAGTTCAAAGTAATGAAGAAAAGTTGATCTTTCTAGGAAATTCACTGGATATTGACATATGTTAATTCACTGACCTATTATATAAGGTGTTTTTTTTTTCTTAAAAACTCAAATATAACAGGTGTCTACTTAATAAATGTCGCAACAAACACTTTCTCCGTGTTTTCGTCTGTAATTAGGACCAACACAGATAAATATCAACAAATTTATGAGAAAATTTTCCAGGAAACTAGGGGCCCTGTAAAAATAAAGAATCTTACATTGTTACAAGGCTTATTAAATTATGTATTTTGATTGTAAATCTGACAGGACTTGAATGCTGCATCAGTGTATCACGCGTGGGATATGTGACGTGTCTTAGTGAGCGACACAACGCTACAGCGACTGATGTCACATTAACGTGGTTTGCGCTCGTCATCTCCGAGTGAAGGTCACATAATTGTCGCCACGCACCGGTTTCCACACAGTTTTAATCCATACAAAAAACAAAAAATTTAAAAATAAACTTTTTACCTGTGCACTGACCGTCTTCATGCTACTACCCAATAAAACCAAGCAAACCGGCTGCTGGTGGTGGATTTCTTCGACAATAGTAATATAAATTGTTTCTTCTAATCTAATGCAAGAATTCAATGAGATATAAGAAAGCAAATTGTCTAATATGATAAAACTTCCCTTTGAAATGATATTTACTGTACATCAACTCACCAATTAGTCTTCCCAACAAAAAATGGGCAATGACAAAATAACAGGCCACATTGTAATAAGTCAACAATTAATTTTTTATTTGATCGAGTTTATACGATTTTGGTTCTGTAGCAACCTACTGGGTAATTGTAATGAAGTGCAATTGTACTCAAGCCGGTTACAGTTGAGAGCAATGACAGGCACACGTTTTGTGCAAATTTAACAGCATTGGAACGGCTCCTACATATACACAGCAAAAATACATGCCAGAGGATAAAACAATACCAAATCATTTTTACATTGACAATAGTTAAGACGTCCCTCGATAAACGGTCCTAGCTAACACTTGAGAGAGACACATTTCACCCATAGCTGTGATATGGGAGCAAACGACTGAGTAAACATTCAGTCTTTATGCACTGCAAGAAATGTGGTTTTATCCAACTCGATGGACTAAGTCTCTCCAATCATCCGTCCTAAAGTACACATCTCGTCAACATCTAGGCGTTGTGCATTGCCATTCCAAACTAATTATACGGACATCACAAAATGAAAACCTAAAATCAGTGTGCTAGACACGAGTTACACCTGCTTGCAGTCGCTTTAAGACGTCCCCACACCAAATGCGCCGTCTTCCCCGCTTGTCTGGCAGGACACTTGCAATGCAAAAAATAAAAGGCTGGGGATAATGCAACTTGAAAGAATCACAGGCCACATAAGACGACACAACCATCTGAAACACAGGGGCGTTGGTAGCCTCAGTAGAGTTGACCGCAGATGTTTCTAAATCTAAATCACCTTCCTAATGCTGCTTTATAGCAATTACTGGGACAAGACACACATCAGCTCAGTCCAAATATCTACATACTCGAGAGAAATTTAAATAAATCATTTACCTCCAGGATGAGCCTTCGTCTGTGTCTGACAGTTAAAGACGTTGTGGTTTTGATCCTTCAAACATGCAGACACACGGGATTGTAAGATCTGTGTAGGTGAGTTGGGAGACGTTAATAACTAGTCTGTAGTGTATTACTCCAACATTACAGGTTAAGGTCTGTGTATGTGAGCTTGGTTTGCTCTGTGGTTCTTCACAGTGACAATTTACTGAAGATCCCTGGAAATACTTGCACTGGCTCGTGTCGGTTCCAAAATGTCAAGTGTGTTGGATGTTGTGACATCTTTTCTGAAAGCGGCTGCTAAAATTTCTACTTCTGTTTCGTGATTTGCTTTAACCAAATTGAAAACAGCAAAGGTTTTTTATAATGCCATCTCCAGACAACATAATTCCTGTAAATTAGTAAAATTAGAGTAATAAACTGAACTCGTGCTGTCAGGTTAAGATATGCTCTCACTTTAAAGTCACTCATTAGCCTCACAATTTTGCCCGTTACCAACTTTGTTCCATGAACACAGGCCAAAATCTTGGTAATGAATGTCAAACTGGTGCACGCGATATGAATTTACCACCTAAACCAACAGATGGAGTCTCATAAGAAGTGATGCCACTTGTGAAGGAAAGCAGATGCACCACTACATTCTACAGCTTTCCTTTATTTTACAATCAAGGGCCACGTTGAAAACTTTTACAACCTAGAATTTTACAGCATCAACAAAAACTACTTCAGTTGCATTCAAATGGCAACTATCGAAAAGTAAACTTACTGTAACATACATATTAAATAGTGTATAGTCCATGCAATTGCGCATGGCCGGTTTTGCATTGTTATGGTATGTCGGTATTAGTGTATGGGAGACATCGGCCACCAGTGCATTTCCGATTTAGGCTCAGGGAGAAAAACCCCTCAACACCCATCAGAAACTTCTCAGCCAGACTTGAAGAGCAAGATGGCCACTTGGCCCAGGTAGAAGTAGATGAAATGCTTCGTCTCATGGGTGACATAGCTGCCAAAGTTCCTCCCGACGATGCAGTGCCAGGTGGGGTTGTACTTCTTGTCAAACTCCTGGGGGAAAAAAGTCAGAGGAAGAAAATGAATCAACACCAATTAAAAAACAGGTGATGTGTAACCAGCTAACTTATTTTCTTTAACCTAATAATCAGTAGATTTTCTAAATCATCAAATATTTACTACAGGTATGAACTGCTCATTCTAACTTACCAGAGCTCAGGAAGGAACCTTCAAACTGCCTGTATAATTGGGTCAGCAGTCTAAAACCTAAAAGGATAATAAGTTCTCCATCCTATGTGACAATAACTGTTAGCATTAGATTCTCCCATTGAGGACCTTGAACCAGCAATGTTTTGGCAATTTTAACCGAAATTATGAATTGACTTATCATTTCAGCAAGTGCCCTGAGGAATTTGGTGAAGTTCTACATTTGAAAAACATTCTGCAGTTAAAACTTACCTGGATGGTATTTTGCATGGTGTTTATAGTACTTTAGAACCAGTTTAGGGAGATTTTACTACTGCTTTTTGAAATTATGAATATGAATATAAAATAAATAAATATTATAAATAAAGAGTAAAAATTGTTTTTTTCAGAATAGAAAGACACAAAAAACATAAGACTATTTAAGAGATTACCTTTTTAGACTCACATTTGATGAATATAATGTACTTATTTAACAAAAAATATTTTATTTCATTAATTCTCATTTGTTTAAAATCTTTTATGCTTTTTAAATTCGTTTGTCTTTTCTGTCCTGCTGTTTTTACTATAATATCATATTTTTTTTCATTGTGCGTGTTTTACTGTCTCATGAGCTTGATCACCTGTGAAGCTCCATAAATATCACCTGATTCAACTGACTGATTTATGTCATGTTGGATAATCAATGTAGATAACTTACAGGGAAAAAAAATCGAGAATCTGGTCTGGTCAAAATGTTTGAAAATATGGTGGCGTTTGTTTTTTTGGCGGGGGGGGGGGGGGGGGGGGTCATGAACTCCGTGATAAAGAAAATCCTGGGTACGGCCCTGGTCATAGGAGCGTGAGAAGAAGAAACGCGCTGTGAACGTGCGGGTCCTGCGCCGCTGGTGTCAGGCCGCGGAGCTCCACGCATCCTCACCTTTTTGATGTAGGCTGCGATGTCCTTCTCTATGTTGTACTTCTCCATGGCCTGCGTGGCACAGTCCACGGCGTCCTGCTGCATGTCCTCCGACATGTCTGCGTTCTTGATCACTGCTTTCCTGTCCGTCATGGTTGAGGATGATGATGCCTGCCGAGGAAGGAGGGAAGGAAGGGAGGAAGGAAGGAAGTAATGAAGGAAGGAGGGGAGGAAGGAAGGAAGGAAGGGAGGAAGGAAGGCGCACGTTCACTCGGACGCACGGCACTGAACATTACGCCGCACGTGGCGGTGGGGATGCTTTAGGCCAGTCGGATCCTCGTTAACATGTCGGAGGATGGGGCCATTTGGCACCGCGTCTTCCGTCATTTGCACTGATTCGTGATCATGACTTGTGCCCGGTTGGTACCGTCTACATTCGTCACTAGAACACGACGTGAGCGCTGCATAGATTGGCTGCGAAACTTGATACAGGTGGAGTTAAATTACTTGGCTCTAATCACTTTATGATGAACGCAGCTCCTGCACCAGGAGACCCCAAGTGCCCCCAAAACACCCCCACGCAGAATTCATTGGCACAAGTGTGAGTAACCCAAAATGAAATAAGACACACAGTACGAGCTCGGCCCATCGCAAAGAGAAAACTCGAATTAGAAATATGTCAAGACATGCAAGTCAAATCCTTCTCCGATGATCAAACCTGCGACTCACCTGGTTTGTTTTTTCTCCCGACCGCCTGAAAACACTTCTGTGCACAGAGACGCGTCACGCAGCCAGATGAGGGTAGGAGGCTCAGATGATGCTGCGGCTAATTGCTTTTTAAAGATTTACACAATAAGCATGTAGGCAGGTTGTCTCTCCGCTCGGCTCTGCACGGCAGCGCCCCGCCCCTCTGCTGCACGCCGCGCCTCGCCATTGGCTGCGCCGCCGCCTCCCCGTGCGTCCCGAGCGTTTTCCTCCAGCTCCATTCTGCCGGCATCTTATTTCATCCCACAATGCATCATTCACGGTGCACACCACTGGCTGTGGGATGAAAGGAAACGAGTCGTTTGGCTGCGAGCACCAGGGCTTTTCAACCCCATCACAGCGGAGCTGCTGCAGCTCTGAATACTGAACACACACGCCAGTGTTGTGTTGTGTGTTTTCTCACTTATCTAGAGGGATTTCATAGCCTGGTTGAAGCTTTACAAATATTTTCTGAGACTAATAAGTCTGGTATAGACAATATACTGAGCTATGGCTGCTAATACATCGATAATTGCTTTGTAAATTGTTGACAAATGTCCAATTGTGACAAGAAGTGATGTTTGCGTTTATGTCTCAAATAAATACAAACGAGTTAACTTGTTTTGAAATGTTTTATTGAAAACGCTATAAGGAAAAATAAAAGATTAAGCAAATTAAAACATACAAACTACTCCCAAATGAAACCCCTTCCCAACCGCCCCAATTTGTAATCAATTCCTTCATACCAGGCATCTACGATTCCATCCTTTGATCCAACTTCCTGGTCCTCAGTTTCGTTTTCTTGTAAAATAAAGCCATTATCACTGAAAAACTTTAAAGATAGACTGGGGGAGGGCCTAATAGAAAAAAAGTTGCTCTGGGACTCCACGTTACTTAGTTCTGAATTCAACTCATTTGAATCCTGGAAAACTGATCCCGTTCCGAGCATCCATCCTTGCCTATCCCTTCCCTAATCGATCCACTCATCCAGCTCCAAGGATTGGGATCCACTGAGCCACTCCTCCAATCAAAACCTTGAAATACCAGGAAGAAAATCAGAGGCAGACCGTTAGAATAAAATGTCAAAATTTTTGGGCCTATTTTTTTTCCATGTTGAGCACTCATGTCAGATCAAGAAAAAAATGCCACAAAAACTATCACTGCCTGAAGTAAAAAACATTTGAGGACATTTAAGTCAGAAGTGGGGCGCTTTGGCGACAAAGTAGTGAATCAGATTTTTACATTTGAAAGCAAAGATTTTACACTTACATCACAACACTTGATCTACAACTGCTATCTGTCACAGCTCAGAGTAGCATGTTAAAAATTCCATATATATGTATAACAAAGTACAGCACATATGGCTTTGTTAAATATGACATGCATGATATGGCAACCAATCAAAACGTTCAATTTATGGAATATGAAGCGTACCATTGCCTCGACCTGATTGCTCCTCAATGTCCTATCCTGACCATACAAATGAAATGTGCTCCACAATGGTTTTATTCCAAATCACTTTAATCCTTCTCTTCAGATGTCTAAAGGAAGACACAAGGGTAAAATACAGTTAAGCATCTGGCTCTTCATCCAAACAAGCCCAAACCCACATTTCCAATGATATGATTTAAAAAAAACAAAAAGGAATTAAAACTCAATTTTCAATACTTGCAAAAACCCTGAGTTCATTATTATAACTCAACATTTTTGAAGTTCAACACAGCACAATTTCTTATGTTGCAAAAACTGAGAGGACAAAAAGGAGAGAGGGCGAAAACAAGAGGAAGCATCTGGAGAGGCCGAAGAAAGGGGAGGAGATACATCTACATACCAAGATCATCCACAAGGACATCGGGACATGAAATGGAAAAAATGTAAAGTCAATGGTTGACATCTGGAGAAACTCATGGGGATGTAAAACAGAGAGGGCATACATCAAAAGGGGAAAACATCTGTGGTAGAAAGGTTTAGGAACGGGAGCGAGAGCGGCTGTGACGAGGCGAGTAGCGGGGCGATCCTCTGCCGCGGCCGCGGGAATTGCTTCGACTGCGGCTGACGCTGTGACTGCGGCTTCTGCTCCGGCTGCCACGGCTGCGGGAGCGTGATCTTCCGTAACTTGGGCTGCGGGGACCGTCTAATTTCACACGAATGTAAGCAGTCTCTCCCTGGCGGACACAAGAGAACTTGACATTGAAAAGACCAAATTCCGGCCCGTGATGCAAATATCGAGAGAAGGAAATAAGGGCCAGGCGTGCGTGCGACATTTCCTCAAAGTACTCACCTCGACACAGCAAAGACACATTATCCATGACACTTGGTCAAATCAGTACACATACCTCATGAGAACGGAATTTGGTGTTGTCCAGCTTTCGAACAGCATAGGTCATGTCCTCTTTGCGGACAAATTCTACAACCCCCGTCCCATCTCTGAAAACATCCGCGTAGCACACGTCGCCTGCCTCGCGCATGTGGTCCTTCAGGTCCTGCCAGCTGCCGCTCTGAGGAAGCCCTGAAAGACCGAAGAGCGAAAACCTGCTATCTAACACTGTATGTGCAGAAACTCAAACATTGCCTTGCATTACTCACTTGTCTCCCTAAACGGTAGAGGTTTTTGAGATGCGAGCAATCTAGTTTAAATCATTGACATGGTCTTCGTTAGTCAACAACATTCATAATATGCCAGTGATCCTGTGTGCAACTCCTATTAACTTTATTTTCCATCTGTGTTTTTCTGTGGCATTATATCTAGTGGCGATTAACCGATGAATGGAAAATTGTCAACCGTCACTCAAATCAATGAATTGTGTTGAATAATTTTAAATGGGATGCCAAAAGGATTCAGTTTCAGCATCTCAGATGTTTTTTCTGGTTTTCTTAGTCTTCTATGGCAATAAATTTGATACGTGTGGCAGGTGCATATTTACTGATGTCAACTTTGAAGAGCATTGACCTTTTAGACATACAACAGGTAATGAATATAGAAAGGAATCTAAAGAGCAATCAATAACTCACACAGATATCGATTGCAGCCCTAATATTGTGCATATACAGATTTTGGGTTAATATGTTCTATTTATACAGGACTCTGTATAGACGTTTTTTCCTTTTGTTCACTGTACACTGTCCCTTCTAAACAAATAATAAACATGTTATCATTCAGTTTATGAACTGATGCTAAATGCATCAACCTGTGATTCTTTAAATGTCCCTGATTTTAACTGGACTCTTTGTCCATCACACTTACTCCAGTAAATAGAGCGTTTAAAATATCCTCGAGCTGGGTTTGCATGAATGCATGATCCATATTCAATCTAAATTAATGTCCTACATGGAGAGCACACTGAACCTGGAGCTGAGTTTAGCAAAGTTGCACAGAGAGGCGATTTGTAGAAGTTGCATGCAAGAGGGAACTTTGTCACACAAGTCAAACAAGACCAATAATGTATACATCTATAACAAGAACCTCCCTGCACAATATCCAGACATGAAGGACGGACTGGTGTGCCCACCTGACACGATGACCCTGTACTCGGAGCGTCTGGACGGGGGCCCGTATCGGCCCCTGGGGGCTCCGCCGATCCCTCCGAAGCCGCCTCTGGAGCCCCTGCCGCTCCGAGGGAACTCCACCCGCAGTCTGTAGCCGTCGTAGTCGTAACCGTCGCGTCCATACACCGCGTCGTCGGCGTCCCTGTTCGCAAAACAGCACAGTTCACACACCAACAGGCGGGGGTTGGCCTCGGGAGAGCAAGACCGGCGTGCAGAGGAAGACCGCTGGCGCGGACGGTGTCAGCCATATTAGCGACTGGCTTCACTGGACTTCCTAAATCCGCGCTGCAGACGCGCATGCGACGCGACGAGTTGGGCTCCATGCAATGAGAGAAGTAGCGTTGCACTTCATCGGTCATTGCAGGGGGAGGAACACTGGCGCTGCGTAAATGTGGCACGACCAGGCGTAAAGGTGCGAGCACGGACGGACCGTTACTGACGGAGCAGAGCGTGTGTTGGCGTGGAGCGCCGAGGACCCAATGGGAACGGAAGCACAATGCGAGGGTTGTGCACGGCAGAACCAACGCGCGCGTTCGAAACCGGAAGGGCAGACATCACTGTGGTTACCAGAACATTGGGGGGGGGGGGGAAACCAGTCTGACTGAACCCCAAGTAATGTGCTCGCACGCGAGACGGTAAGCCACACAATGGTCGATGCCTCCTCCGGCCTAGCCATGCTAACGGTCAGCTAGCCGCTCACCTCGGGTCCTCGAATTCAATGAAGGCGAACGGCGGCCCCCCTCTCCGGTTCTTCAGGTCGATGTCTCGGATCGTCCCGTACTTGTAGAACACGTCCTCCACGTCCTTGGTGCGGATGTCGGGCGGGAGGTTCCCCACATAGATCCGACAGTCGTTGTTCCCAGCGGGGCCTCGCACAACACCCGACATCGCTGCTGAGGTGCAAGTGGCTACTTAGAGTAATGAGTCTGTTATTGGCACGGTCGTCAGCGGCTGGCGGAGCCCCCCCGAGGTCAGGCTCCGAGCGGCTGCCAGGATAAATAAATATATATAAAAAAAGGGGAGCGTGGTTCTCTCGGCGCCAGTCTGATCTAGTCAGTGTGGACCACACTCCCGTCGCACCGCGGAGCGAGCTCCCCTGTGCTCAGGACTCGCGCTCTTTTAGCGAGGCGTTCATGAACACTGGGAACACTGCAGCCACCGGCGGCGCGTCCGCCACGCGAAGTAGTCCGCCAATTCACCAGGTCTAGTGGTAACGATCGATCATTTTCTTCGATGATTTGACCAATTGATACGTTATTAGTTATTGGTATATTTCTATGTGCAGCCCATCTCATTTGTACCTACATTAACTCCTTTAATTATTTTGAATTAAACGTGGTGCTTGTGTCTATCAGTCATCAAACACTACAATACATGTTTGCCAGTTTATTATACCAATGATGTGCTACTGTGTTTTTATTTGTATGTTTAATCTTTCCAGGAACTGTGGATGAAATATGTATTTACCAAGTTTTGTGCAAGAATCTTGTATGTAGTACAATGTAAGTACTGGCAATGACACAATGCAGAAATACTCCTGCAGTACTTCTGAACTGAACATTTTACTTGATTAAAAGAATATAATTAATATCACCATAGTATATAAAGAATATTTAAAGTCCAAAAGTACACATTTTTAAACAACATTTCTATATTATTCAATCATTGTCACAGATGAATTAATGTATGTATGTATGACTTTATTGTTGCAGCTGGCAAAAGTGGAATGATTGTAACTACTTCATATGCTGCTGGGTAGCTCAATCAGTATTAATACATCATAATATAAAATATTTGTGATTATATTTTGTATTGTTAATCAGTATCTGCAAGCGACGAAAGCATAAAGCACAACATACACAATAGACTTTGACTGAACACTGATTTATTGTTTGAATGCTTTTATTTGACTATTTCATCTAGACTTTAAGACAAAGAAATTCACACTGAGTTTTATTTCATTGTTGTGCCGAGTGTTTCAATTTGCCCTTGTAGCTAGACAACAAAAAAATCCACACACTCACATTCAGAGAAGCTTTGCACACCATGAATATACTTCCACCTAACATGTGGGTGAGTCTATAACTAAAGATCAGCCATTAATACTATTCAAATAATTCTGCTGTGATACAAATAAATATTATTGTTCTGCAGGCAAAATTAAATTTACTTATAACACATGACACAAGTTAGTATTTGTAAGAGTAAGTTGTAGATCCAGGATTTTAGGGCTTTAGTCATTATCACAATTAAGATCATACTGCACACTCATGACATTATTAAAGCAAACAACTGTCATTGGCTACATGCATTAGAGATATCCAAGGCCATTTTCTGATTGTCCTCATTTGTCAAGGCAAGGAAGTACGCTGTCACTTATTTTCATGTAACATCGTCATGAGTGTCAGTATTCTTACATATTGTATCTAGTATCTACATTACAATTCCTCTGTAATATGTTTTGTAATGGTAATGGAAGAACACAATTCTAATTTAAACGTGGCTTTTCATAACACTCAGTATGCATGACAGGATCCATAAACACGTGGGTTGGCTTCACTACAGTTATCTCCACCTGTGTACTTCCCCTGACATGCCAGACTGTTCACCTGTAAACAGAGAAGACGTCAAGCAAAAACACACACACACACACAAAATATGAAATAAACTCTTGTTTGAAGTAGAGGATCACTCTGCATGATTTATAAGAGTAAACAAAAGCACCTCTGCTCTCTTGATGAACTGCTCCGTGGCGGTTTTCTCGTTCTCTTTATGCCCCCTCCAGGCCCTGAGCGCAGACGCCTGCAGGGCTCGGCCGAAGGAGAACGTCAGGACCCAGGGTTTGGCCAGAGGGCAATTGTTGAGGGCATTGAGGTGGACTGAGGCCTCCTCTTCGCTCTGACCGCCTGACAGAAAAGCCACTCCTACAGGGGACAGATAATATGCTGTTACTTCATTGTCTTTTGTTTCTGCAGATTTCATTTCTTTGTAAAAATCCTCTCTACACGCGGTGTTTTGGGTTTTACCTGTGACCGCAGGGGGAACAGTGCGACGCAAGGCGGTGATTGTTGCCATAGCAACCTCCTCTGGGCTGTACCTGGTGGGACAGCTGTGTCCAGGCGTCACCATGTTGGGTTTGAGGAGAGTGCCCTCCAGGTACACATGGTGGTCCGACATGGCTTTGTACACTGCGGCCAGGACCTGCGATCCACGGCAGAATTATTTCTCACTTCTCACTCTTGAAACAACATTGCCACACACCCGTGCACATGTACTATGTATGACAAAAAAATAAACCCACCTTCTCAGTGATGTACTGGCAGCGTTTCAGGTCATGATCTCCGTCAGGCAGAATCTCCGGCTCTATGATGGGAACAATACCGTGCTGACCGCAAAAGGAAATATAATCAGAATAATACAGAACCATAACACCACAGTGATGTATAGACAAGCTGCAATACTGGGTCCTAACCTGCTGGCAGATGCTAGAGTAGCGTGCAAGAACATTCGCATTTTCTGTGATAGCCAGTTTAGATGGATTGGTGTCACTGATCTTGAGGACACAGCGCCACTTTGCAAAGGTGGCTCCGTCCTTTTTATACTGCGCACAGCGCTCCGACAATCCATCCAGACCTATGGAAGAGGATTTCACAAAAAATCTATGAATTGTCTTGTCTCTGGAATTTCTATAGGTGAAATTGTTAAATCTGCACTTAACTACAAAAAAAAGTTTTTTGTCTGACCCTGTGAGGTGGTTTCTCCACAAGTTCCTGCCAGGGGGACAACACCCTTGTCAACCTGAGTAATATGAGATAGAGAAGGGATAACGATGTTAAGTAATGGTATACAGAAAGAATTAATAATTCAGAATTCATTTACAATTGGTTATTTTCTTAATCAAACAAAATCAACCTGTTATCATAAAAGTTGGTCCAGAACAATACATTTATATCATTAGGTAGTGGACTGCCACACCTTGATGCCGACCAGGATCCCCCTGTCCCTGATCATTTTGACGAAGGGCACGCCGTTATCCGAGTGCTGGTACAGCGTCTCGTGGAAGAAGATGACCCCTCCGATGCAGCCGTTGATGCGATCGTCTGCACTGAAGAGAATCTGCCGGTACTTTCTGCGGTTCTCCTCGGTGTTCTCCACCCCCACCTGGGCCAGCCGCTTGGCCATGCTGCCTGCAGTTAACATGTTGTATGTGATGTGCACACAAGAAATGAACGTGCACCATTTGGACTGGACGGTTTTAATCAGAGACAGGACTAATGTCTCATGTACTTTTAAAGAAAAGAAAGAAACAAAGAGTTCAACAGACCCACAGACTCATCTGCAGCCAGGATGCCCTTCCCTGGAGAAACTATGCGTAGAGCAGTCTCATGTAGCTCCTTCTTCTGCGCCTCGGAGAGCGTGGGCAACTGGTGCGTCATCCTGAGTTACTGACCTCCCCACAGCCTTCGGTAGAAAATGTGACCGTATGATTGTATAATTCACACATTAACAACCCCCTGAAATTCACACCCTATCCCTCCATGAAGTTTGTTCAGATACAAAATACTAACAGTTTTTCTCACTCTGTTTCTCAGATAAAAAACTTTAAAGTGTAATGATTATATTGGCAACAAGCTGTACAGTTATTCTCTCCTGGGTTATACATGAGTGATTGACCTGCTGTAGTATCACCTTCTATAGATAAGGTGATATAGCGGACCACATACATTTGAGGGCACTATAATGTGATAATGGAAAGACAGGACTGATTACTTTAACAAGTAAAAATGACATCTTGCTGCAAACTTATCATATGAAGTCAATTTTTAATACTCATGGACGCCCCAAGTTGCCTCCAATAGTCTGTTTCCATCAATTTTCGAACATCTGCAAGTCAACAGTAAATAGCTGGATACAGGTGTAGACAGATGTGCCCACCAGAGTCAGTGAAACCATCCTAAATGTCAAAAAAGACAGCTGAGGAGAGGGATGAGCTGTAAAGGATCTTACCTGACAGAAAGTGAAATCAAACGTGTCCTGTCCACTGATGTGACGAACACTGGCGTAGTCTCCCAGTCTGCTCTAGTGTTTTATCTAGCCCAATTGTGTCACACCTCTTAAGGCGACACCCCTGGGCGGGGCCTGTACACCCACCTTTGGCCCAAATGAGAAAATCTCGATGATTAATTGTTCTTTTTAAATGTAGTGATCTTTATTGTTGTTGTTCAGTTGCTTCTCTTTCACCCAGATATGACAATTTTCCAATTCCTTCAAACTCAAGCTAGTGCTTTCAGACATGCAGAGTTGTAAAATAAGTCGAATTGTCATTTTGCAGCTTAATATATATTTACATATTCTGTTTTTAATCTGCTAAGCTCATGTTCAAGCTGACTGTGAAATAATAATTAATTTCTCAGTCGAACCCTCTACCAACCTCATTTGTGCCTTTAACCATATCCTGTGGCGTGCTACTTTTATTCTAATTAGTAAAGATGTGCCCCGAGGAAGGTTTCGAGTCACCTGATAATTTGGTCTTCACCCTCAAATTCACAGGGGTGATTGAGTCTTGGAGCAATTCATGCACTTGGTGGCTTCTTTTGTGAGCTTTAAACTGTTGAGAAACATGCCAGGAATAGAAACAGTTCCAGGTTCCAGTCTTTGTAAATGAATAAGGTTATATGGACAAAATTAGATCAGAATGAGGTCAGCCAAATCATGGAAGAATCTCAGAAGAAGGAATTTTCAGCCGTTTCCTCTTTGTATCCTGTATATTGCAAGAGCATTGAAATAAAACACAGAAACTTATTTCACATTAAGACGAAGTCAGGATTATTTCTTTATGTTGAAATCAGCCATGATTAGCTGAGTTAAATGATGTTCATCTACTTTGTTGCAGTACATGCAGCATTTAGGAATATGCATGTTTTCTGTTGTGTATTCCGTTATGTAACGATACCATGTGGTTGGACTTAGTTGGACGGCTCACCGGCAGTCCAGGGGACTCCTCTCTTCTCTATTGTGGGTCAGTGTGCCTCTCAAACGAGATGTGGGTCACTGGACTGCCTGCCACTGTACAGCCTCAACACAGACATGGTGAACCTGCCAAAGACAAGGGCCTGAGAGGGAATTCAGTGTCACGGAGCGGCACGAGGAGGAGCTGGTGCACTCCCATTCTGGAGACACAGTTTTAAATAGAAGCACGACTTCAAGAAGTACAGCAATTATGTTTGGATGCCTCCGCAGAGACCCTCATTTTTTCCCCTCTGTTACCTAATTAAAAACATTTAATGATGATACTTTATCTGGTCCTCAATTTTCTGTCCTATTAAGGTTGTCCTCGATGGGCTTGTGAGTGCTCCTCTAAATGGGTCAACCCAAGGCTGAAAGTTGGCCATGATGTATCCAGGTACATTTGTATGGTAACTGGTTTAAAATAACAGATGGACTAATTACAATGCAATCTCTGATCCTACAAAGTCATTTAGAAATATGTTATGCCCACAGTATAACAATTTAAATGTGAATCTTTGGAGATCATCGTTCTTTGCAAGTTCAGTTCATGACACACAATCGAGACAGCAGATGCCTTAACATGTGATCTTACTGACAGTAAGAAACTTGATGTAACTTTCCTCAGAGAAAAGCTGCAGGAAGTGATAAGTCTTCATGCAATCTGCATAATGCACATTTCAAATCCAGCCCAACCTCCATCATACCTGTCTATATTGCAACTTGTACTGAGACTGAAAGCTCGTTCTTGAGCAATTGACAAATTACTCTCCCCTTTAGTCCAAACCAGTAGGTGTTTTGAGCTTTCTACTGTATCTTGAAACCAGACCGTGATGTCAAGCAAGAGTTCCATGTTTAGGAATGAACTTTAATGCTCTACATTCATGGTATTTCAGTAAAACAGGGACAATTACATGCCATGGTATTATACGATTTCTTGATCATATAATGAAACAGTCACAGGTAATATTCAAAAATATGGAAAACTACTCCACTGGAAATGGAATTACAATTCTATTAATAAAGACAATACTGCAATTTAAAGATAATGTACAAAATTGTTTTATTGTATTAAATCAGCATGAAATTAACCCATTTGGCTGCAGGACCACAGCAGGCAACATAGGAAACGTTTATCAGAGAAACTAGGGCGTAGTTTGGTTTCCGAAGCAAATAAAGGCATTTAATATTTAAATCAATCTTGCAAATAACAATTTACACTAACATTGGTTACTGAGCCTCCCATACCAATGGTAGTAGTAAATAGCAAATCCTATTTAAAATCCTATGTAAACCTTTGTATTGTAACTATCCCTAAAATAATTTTGTGTCCTCCATACCCGATACTATTATTCTTCTATTTGCATCTTCATTACATAGTATCACTGTTTATTAAATTAATTTTGACTTATGATCAGCTGTAGACAATCGTTAGGACAATATTAACAGTGAATTAAAAATAAATATTGAATTATGTTTTTGACCTGACCCGTGTTGTTTGCAGAAACTTCTGCAGACCTGATTAGTTTCTGAAGGTGTAGACAGCATCCAGCCACAAAAACCGTCAGCAATGAGGTAGGGCGATAGCCTGAGGGGCAAGAACCAGGGTAAAAAAAAAAGAAGTACATCAACTCTCTCTGGCTGCTGCTCCTTAAGCATATTGCTCTGCACAGTAATAAGGCACTGAAAGTCCAGTCTTATATCTGAATAGTCTGCTCTGTGGCTGCTCTCGGGTCCATGTTGGCCAAAGTAGGAGACTCAGTGGGACTTAAAGGAGAATAAAGGATTTTATCACAGTCAAAGTTACCAAAGTAGTCCAAAGAGAGGCCTCTCCTTGCTTTGGCTGCCAAATCAGGATGAGTCCTGAGCTTAAGGATGAACTCAACAGGGGTCTTTTGGAGGATGTGAGAGTCGAATGAAGTGCCGCGAAAGAAGGGCTGAGTCTTGAAACCCTCCAGGTTACGGAGGCGGTTCACCGGATTCTTGCTCAGAAGCTGCATCAGTTAAGAGGGAAACAGACAAGATAAGAGATTTCACTCAAAGGCATCAAAGCGTGTAAATTAGAAAAGAGAATCACATTTACAGACCTCGGTGAGCAGTATGACCAGAGCAGAGTTAAAGGTGTCGGGAAGGACATAAGGAAATCCTCTGACCTTCTTCAGCATGGCGCTGTGGTCTGGCTCTGCACGTACTGGAAACTTAAGGCATAAAGAAATACTCAAGTAGGTGTATACGCACATTGACCAATAACTGACACAGTTCCACATCTACAGCTGGTGAATATCGTTTTCACGTGGTCCCTCACCTCTCCTGTCACCAGCGAGAACAACATAATGCCAAGAGACCACCAGTCAGCGGCGTGGTTGTATGGACCCCCACTTAAAACTTCAGGAGCTGTTCAGGAAAAAAAAACAGGAAACAAAGGGTGGTAATAACTTTATGATGATAGATCTGCATAAGACAACAAAAATCAAACATTTTTATGTAAATCACATCACAGGTGCATCACATTCAAAACTGGGTCAACTGAATCCAACGGGAGCAAAACAAATCATTTATTAGACAAAACTCTCACCCATGTATTGAAGCGTCCCACATATTGTAAATGCTCGTCCTCCTCGTTTCAGGCGACGTGAGAGTCCAAAATCAGACAGACGAAGGTGACCTGGATAATAGTAAAACACTGAAACTACCTCCACATGCGCATCCACAAGCAAAGCAAGTCATGTTTGCCTAATTTTGTATGTAAGTGGCCAGGAAACATCCTAATATTTACTATTCCTATTGAAATATGTTAGTTTTTATGCTAGTCTTACTACTGTTGTGACTAGCCAATTTTTTTTCTTATTTGTCCTTGTGACCAAACTAGTTTCTCTGCTGAGAGTTATAAGTTTAAGACATTTTAATCTAATCCAATGACTTTGCAAATGTAGTTTTTTTTTCACAAGCCCAAAGCAAAAATCTAGACAAACCTTGATCACTTAGAAGAATGTTCTCCATCTGAAAAAATATCAATATTACAATCATGAGTGACAAACATAACATATAAATATGTTTTATCAGGCCAAATAGTCCGTATAGAAAAAAATCATACCTTTATATCTCTATGCATGATACCCAAGTCATGTAGGAATCCTAAAAACAACAACCACACAGACAGAAACCACACGTGAAACTTTTAACGACAACTACAGCAAGATTTTTATTATTGTACGAGTCAATATTAAAAGTGATTAGCACTGACCCAGCGCACTGCCCAGCTCCGCAGCAAAGAGCCGGACCTCATCCTCCCCAAACTGGCGCTTCAGTAACCAGTAAGTGTACAAGTCTCCAGCGCCGCAGTAGTCGCACACTGCAAAGGACGATACACACAACGGCTGCTGAGTTAATGCAGACCAGCATCGTCTGCGACTAGATCTCAGTAATAAGGAAACAACCACAAGACAAAAGACCCCCAAAAAAGAGGAAGAAGTAAGGGTTGACGTCTTGCTGAGTTAGATTTTCTAACACCGCTTTGGAAACTACTTTGTCATGTATCCATCAATAATCTTAACTGAAAAAAATACAAAATAAAATAATAATGATGGATCGATATACAGTACATTTATAATCATGGTGGGTAAAATCAGTAAACACGTGCAGGCAGATGTGAGCTTTACCCAGCTCTCTCATTAGATGGCAGTGTACCTCTTCAATATGCAGTGCAGGGATTTATGATCCTACTGGAGGATGCATGTCTCTACAACAGTCCACTTTATGTTATGGGACCGAGGGGGGTCTCAGGAACACAAAAAGGATAAGGA
This sequence comes from Scophthalmus maximus, assembly GCF_022379125.1. NCBI lineage: Eukaryota > Metazoa > Chordata > Actinopteri > Pleuronectiformes > Scophthalmidae > Scophthalmus > Scophthalmus maximus. The sequence continues at coordinate 10,189,404 of NC_061525.1, forward strand.
TGGTAGAAGTGGAGAGGGTCAAACTGTACCAATGATTATATTCATTAACTCACTAATGAAGAGGTTGCGCTGCGTCTGCCAGCAGTCCTGCAGATTGTGGATAAATGGGTGTTTGAGCTGCCGCTGCAATGCAACAGTCAACACACACAGACACAGGGAATATAACAGTGAACGATGGGCAGGGGAGTTCCTATATTCCAGATGACACCACAAGGATTTATTAATGGGCAGAAACTACATCATATATCTCCCTGTGCTCATTGTTGGAGATGTGATTATAGCCCTAAACTACTGAATCATTCAAACACTAAATTACTACTATACACTCACTAGGAAAAGCACACTGATACTGGGTAACAGCCTCACTTTTATCATGGCATGGATTCCAACAATGTGTTAGAAAAATTCCTGGGAGATTCTGGTTCGTGTTTATTTGCTTGAATCATAGCATTTCTCCAGATTGCAGCCATTAGAAGATGGTGAACTGTGGCCCACGAAGGGGCCCGTTGTTGGTCAACAGGCCCAGATTTTGCCAATGAAATATTCCAACACCATAACACCAGCACTACCAGCGTGGACTGTTGACAGTCATGTCGGGTCCAAATTTCGGCATCCAAAGCATGCTACAGTCAAAGTGTCTCATTTTGATGTTAATGTCAGCATTAACTGATGCTCCAGACATGCATGTGCATGGTTTTGTGCACTGCCCTGCTGACACACGATCGGCTGGTTGGACAGTAGCATGAATAAACAGGTATTCAGATCAAGTGAGTGTACTTGAAGTCATATTCAGTGAAGAGCACCAGGTTTGTCAACAGATACTGACATATGAGGTCTTTTCCATCGACTTACTGCTGCAGCTCTAACATAAGAATGAGAACAGTTAAGTAACGGTACTTCAACCTAATGGTAGCTTTCCCTACAACTGAGAATGTTACTGTGTGTCATACCTGAATGCTTACTTCCTCTTTTGACTGCTCCAGCACTCCTCGATTAAAGATCTCTGACTTTGGTAAAACCTACACAACGGTAAAAATGATTACGTAAAACAAATTTTAAGTTGATTGTATAACACTGTCATAGCCCTGGTTACTATGGTGGAACCAACCTTCACAGCATAGGTCTTCTCATCGAGAATGTCCTTCACTTTCATGATGGGTCCGTATGAACCTTTAGCGATGAAGCCCAGGATCTGTGAGCACAGAAACACTGTCATCTCTTTTCTTCTCTCTCTCTGTCTGTTTAACGGCAACATTTGAGTTCAGTTCTACTAAACAGTCCTATATTGTGGTGCACACAGTACCTGGAAATGGTCTTGTCCAGGAAATTGACGGTGTGGGAATTCAGGAAGGAAGACAGAGATGAAAGGTGGAGGAGTCCTCTCAGTGTCGGACGCCTCAGGGGGCAGCAGGACGCTGGGGACGGACAGGCTGTCATCCTCTCCCGCCGGGAGAGAGAATACAGCAGAGTGTCCAAGTCTGTGAGCGATGGAGACCCCCATGTTTGAGAGGAAACCAAGACTGAGACGACGCGGGGCAGTTGATCCCCCTCTCTAAATATAGTAGGAAAAGGGACAATAAAAAAAACTGCTTATTATCAAAGATGGAATGTTACTAAGGTACTTATACTTACTGTTACCTAATACTTTTACAAGTATTGTATTTTATTGTATTTGTGTGGGCATGTACACTGTGTGTGCTTGTGTGTCTACAGGTCCTGGACTGGGTGCAGCCTAATCAGTTAACCAGGAACACTTTGCCAGTGCTCCTGGTTACTTAAGTCTGCCAGATGTTTGTTGGTGGTTTTTGTCCTGCTGTCACAGCCTCTCCACCCTGCATTGATCTGCTTTTAAATTTTCGTTGCACTCACAACATGCACCTCACGCTGATCACAGCACTCACTCACCTGCACACACTACTGACTCCAACTACCACACCTCAGGGCATTATAATTATTGTTTACTTTAATAAATATGTTTGATTAATTTACATCTTCGTACATCTCCCTCATTTGTAGCGGCCTGCGAGCCGGTCGTAACTTATTACATTCATTTGACAGCCATGGTTACTTTGCAGATACGATTTTACATATAACTCATATGATATTTTAACATGGACAGTACAGACAACCAATCTTATGTACAGTTCAGAAATTCAATACATAAAAATACCTAAAGTAAATAACTAAAAATTACAGTTGTTAAAAATGTATTCTGTCTCAATTAGTTACTTTAAAATGCCGTTTACATGCCAGTGTTTAAGTAATATCATTTAATACATAATTATATTATAATCTGAAAATGGTCAGTCTGTGGCATTATGCATTTTTTCCTCTTATGATACATTTTGCAATTCAAACATTTATCTGTTTTTAAATACGTTTTTCAATGCACAACTTCTACTTGCTTCACCACTACTTATTATTTCATAAGGCAAAACTCTTTGCCTTGCCATTTAATTTAGTTTAAAATTAAGTTTTAAAAATCAGTTTGCACTCAATATTACTAGATCAGAGATTCAGTAACAGCATGTAATTGAAATTAAAGCACATGTTGAAATCTTCAAATATAGGAGTACAACTACTCTAAACCTCATGAATACCACTTTCTGATTAGGACATAATCTATAAATAGTTCATAAGATGTAATTAATGAATTTATTCATGCTTATTACTTCACTTACTATTACTTATTAGTGATAAGTCAATTATAAATAGGAACAAAATCTAGGTTTGAAAAACCCTTGTTGATTTCTTATCAGAAAGTGGTAACAAACTGTTCACACATCAGAATCAGAATCAGTTTTATTGCCAGGTAGTAACAGGTTAGCCCTGCAGAACAGTTTTAGTTTTCCCCCCTAAACACAATAAACAGACAAATCAATCGACACTTTTTTTTTTGCATATGAAATCGGAAGCTAATTCAATCGGCTGCATCCACTTCCATCAGTGCTGCACCAACTCATATATTGACCCTGGTCGGAAGGAAGGTCACTGATCAGTTAACAACTAATCAATAGCTCTATTTTTAAAAAGAGACTCCACATATGATCCGGTGGACACGTTTCCTTCATAGCTACAGTGACACAAACATCTGGATACTTTACTGCTTTTAAAACACTAATCATGTCACACAGTATCGCAAAAATGTGCATTTACTCATAATCCACCATCTTTACTTCAAAAACTAAGAGAAACAGGCTCGATTGCGATTGTGTGAAATATTAACAATAAACGCAACATCCCACGCACAGGATCACAGGTTATTCATGGTGTTTTAGCTATTAGCTCACGCAGCCACATCCATGTTACCATGTTGTAAACAATAACACATTGACTCACCTTACTGTTTTTACTGGCGTCACTGCCCATCACATCCTTGAGGACACACGAACCAATGTATTTCACACAAATGTGAGTTAAAAAAAAATATAAATAAAAAAGCAAATATTTCTGTTCTCCCTCTTGCCTCTTTTTATGTTCCAGAAATGCACCGTATCGTTTCGGTGATGATGAAGCGTCACATCCACGTGTTTTTTTTTTGGTGCCTTGAGGAAAGACAACGTTTGCAGCCTTTTTGCTGAGAGTTACTCTATCCAGAGCGGGAGGAGCTCGTTTCTGCTCCAGTTAAAGCTGTCAGATCAATGATCGATCATCCCTCTGCTCCCCAACTTACTATGACTCACAGACCCGCCCCCTTTGTTTTTATTCTGCATCAAAAAACAACAACAAACGCACCGCCGAGAGACTATAACACTTTTATTAATAGATAAACAATAAGCCACAGAGCTGATAGAAATGTGAACACATCTGCTTCAGCGATATCTTCCTTTTAATTGAAATGTTTAGGGGCTGTTTTCTCTTCTGAACAGAAATGTGTGAGAAATAAACAGTGTTTAGCAGCGCACTTAAACAGGTAATTTAACAGAAAACAACCGCGATTACAAAAATATCAAAATACTTTGCATAAAAAGTGCTTCAGTGTTAAAATTACAAAAAACATACGCTCAGCGATTGCTGCGACACATTTCTTTTTGCAACAATAACGTCAAACCAAGTGCGACGTTATATTACACATTGAAACGTTCTGCCGCTGTTGTCGATGTATTGCACTGAGGTGAGGAGCAGTTAAACAGTGAGCTGACAGACGCAGAAACTCATTCACAAGTAAAATATAAAACAAGCATCTTCTATGGGAAAAGGCCTTCCTGTCAGTGACAGTCATACAGCCATGAACAACTGCTATACGCTTTGTTTAATAAAACATTTCGATATATTTTTTATTATGATATTATCTATTTATTCTTTTTTTTTTTTTTTTTTACAGCCAACAGCATTTAAGGTACTTTCCATTGAGTCTTATTTATTCTGGCAGGCTGAGTTCTTGATATAAAGTGTGTTCCCGAGCCAGCAGGAAGAGTTGCTCTCAGTCTTGCATGTATAGAAGCAGGGGAACAGGAACAGTGACGTGCTCAGCTACACACTGTCAATCATCCCCGCTACATTCAATGCAATATGAGTGATCACTAAATTCAATGATCGTTTGAAATGTAGAATGAGATTTTTTTTCTTTAATGGCACACAAATATAGAAGGTAAAATAGTAGATTTGGTCAAAATGGCACCCTTGTAACACTGGTGCCGAATTCCCTTCAGGGATTTTTGGGAATATTTCAAATCAGGAGTCAAAAATAAAAATTCTTAAGTTCAGCAGGCTCATATGATATAGTAAACTATATCACATTGATATGATATGATTAAATATAATTTGAAATGCTTCACCATCTCCCTTTTCCACTGTGATTCACAAAGCCAGACTGATATTCTGACCCCTAAACACAGTCTGCTCGTTCCCTGATCCCCGTGCTGAGGGACTGCGGCGGATCGTCCAGTTGAGCTCAGGCACAGTGTGAAGTGTGTGAGTGTTTGTTGGTTCACTTGCGTCGACTGAAGATGCTCTTCTTGCTGGAGCTCTTGTCCGCAGTGCTGAGGCCAATGAGGAGCCGAGCCTTCTCGTCCTCCTCCTGCTGCTGCAGGCTGTTGTCCGACTTCCCCTCGGACGCCTTCCCGCCACGCAGGTCGGAGCCTGTAGCCGGCTTCAGACGCAGCTTCTCTTTTATCATCTGAGCAACAGGAGGCAAAGAGAACGACTTCATGAATACAACATTCTTCAATGTCGGTGCAAATGGATGTAATTACTAACCTGGTCATTCTTGGTAATGGTAAATCAAAAAACTGAAAAGATAACCCTCAAGGGTAACTTTAAACAGCAGGAATAAAATATCTTACAATAGATTTGAAATAGGATAAAAGAGCAGATTGTGGTCATGTAATCTTAAATAACATACCACAACAAGCTTTGTGCAGGTTATGTGTGTTTTAAACAAGTAGGGAGAGAGGAGTCCAAAGTACAACTAGGTGTACCTGTGCTACGAGAGCTTTCCGACTGTCCCTTTTCACAGCCATGGCAAAGTCGAGCCAGGTCCACGTGTTGTTGTGGTACTCCAGACAAGGCAGAACCAGGTTCAGGTCCTTCCAGTCCACACTACTCTTTTCACCCTGAGGAAGAAGGACAGTTTACGGTCAACACCTAACCCCATTCTGCATGTCTTTGGACTGTGGGAGGAAGCCGGAGAACCCGGAGAGAACATGCAAACTCCACACAGAAAGGCCCTGGTTGGTTTCAATCGGGATTCGAACCCAGAACCTTCTTGCTGTAAGGCAAAAGTGCTAACCACTACATTTTTTAATCAAAACATTATTATCATTCTTTTTGGCACACGAGCCATTTGAGCAATCTTAAACTTATGCTATGCTGTATTCACTGTCATTAGCAAATACAATGAAGTATGAGCAAGTGACAAATAAAACTTTTAAATCTAATAAGATAATTCCTGTGATCAGAACTGTGAATAAGCGAAGTACAAAGATAGTTTTGTTTGAATGGGCCGAGGTTTTTTAAGATAAAGAAGAAAAAAAAAGAGACTAATAATTTCATTCTTATCTATTTGTGTCTTCCTATTAAAGTTCATTAGCCATCATGATGAACAGCATTTATGTTACGTAGATCAGTAACAGTTGCTCACCTTGTAACTGACACAGAGGGGCACTTGGGGAATCTTGATGTAGATGAAGGAGTTGTTCATGGCTGCTCGCTCCTTCATTTTGTCAATGTCATCAACAGGATGCTGGTGGGAGGGAAACAAAATACTTTATCTTTAAGGAAGAATAATAACTACACTCGGTTTTACACATGTAGTTTGCTTAGAGCCAGTACTATGATTACATTGTCCGTCTCTACTGAGTAAATGCACTAATTACCTTGGCCAAGGAGGTTATGTTTTCACCCCTGTCTTTTGCTTGTTTGATTGTTAGCAGGATTAAGCAAAAACTACAGAACAGATTTCCACGAAGGATGGGACATGGGCCAAGAATGAACCCATTCCATTTTGGGTCCAGGATTTTTATGTACCTTTTTTAGATATAGTGTTTCCAAACAGAAATCTGGATCTAATGTATCTAAATGTGGTTTCATAAAGGCCTTAGAGTAAGTATGAGCTCTACCGAGAACCAATCCTGATAAACTCGATCTCTATAGGGGCAAAAATATTTGTTGGGGGCTGTAAGAATCTGTTTTGGACTAAAAAATGGCCTTCATTTGACATGCCACCTCACCTTTATTACCTTTTAATTGTACTCTAATTGTGGTTGCCCAAGAACAAATAAACCAGACTTCTAGCCATGATAACAAAATATAAATCTGGAGTTTTATTTCCTTTTTTTCTCCACATCTCAAATTTTCTTGTGAAAATTTAAAAACACAACCCTTCACATGAAGCAAACCTTCTGGTGTTACATGAGCGATGTGTTGCCCTTGTTGACCTGGTCTGTTCAGTTCTGTTTATCTGCTGTGTTAATTTTGTGACTGAAACAATAAAAATATAGTTTAATCTTTTCTTGTTATTCTGAGCACAATTTCGCCCCCAAAAAAGCATGATTACCTCTGGAGGTTTCCTGAACGACCTCCTGACCCCGGCAGTGCGGTTCAGGCCCTGGGCGACTCCTTTGCTGGGGCCCATCGCACCCATGGTGTCCTCTGACGACTGCCGAGGCTTGACAGGGATACCTGTGACACGGAGCACATCAGCATCAGCACTGTGGCCTCTGGGTGACCCCGCACACTGAACTGTATACTCCCTCAAAGTCTCTCAAACACATCTGAAGGTCAAAGCCACAGTGACAGAGCCCTTAGGGGGATGACGTAACAGAGAATTCAACACCAAACAGACACAGACACAGACACATATACACACACACACACGCACACGCGCTCACGCACACACGTCTGGCAGAGAAAACTGAAACAATTATTGATTGCTTAGTTGGTTTCGATTGCAGGCTTGTGATCACACAAAAAGATGAGAGTGCTTCTCAGGTTCCTGCTGTCATATTTCCAAAGTTGACAAAACCGTACCAGTAGTAACCAATCTGAATTTGTCCTCCTCATCAGTGACCTCCTCCTCCTCAACATTTCTTCCCGGGAAGAAAAATCCCATCATTCTTTTGAAGAACTGGTACATCAGCTGGATGGTGAGAGGCACCACATTCACCTGATGATACAAAAGTTCTGATGATTATAAAAAAAACTTTTATAAAAATACAATCTACACATTTCAGATGTCTGCATGTGAAATCCCTCACCTCAAAATGTTCCTTCACTGAGATTCCTCCCACAGGGGGGCGCACTTTACTGAAAATACGCAAAGCAAACTGGCGTCCTGACTGACAGGTGCTCTGAGGACGAAGGACCACCTGTAAAAACAAGAGTTAATTTTAAGTTCAGAAACATTATAGCAGAAGCTCCAGTTATTGGTTCTTGTAAAGTCCTAATATGTTTTGTTACAATTTTGACAAAATTAAATGAAACAGCACAAATAATGAATCATAGGAGCACATAATGGAAAAACACCATGAGGTTTTGAGCGCACTTGTAATGAGTCCTCGTTCGCACATGCATCAATGAATCCTGGAGTATACATGCAACACTGAATATGAAAGTGAGGAGCCACAGAGTGATCGATCCTCTCTGGACAAACGAGATGGAGTCAACACTGACATCACAGTCTGGTCACTGTACCAACAGTGTACATACCCTCACACGCTGCACAGGGGAAACCAGGCAGAGTCATAAATGTGAGTCAACATTGCATCTCCAGCATCATGAACACACAATCAGCATGAAGTGCATTATATTGAGAGGGGTTTATATTGTTTTGCCCAAACCATATACAGACATAAAAGGAAAAAAAAACATAAACACATTTGAAGAAAATGCAGTCCAGTACAAAGCAAAAGGAAATAAAAAAATCTATAAAAACTAAAACAAAACATACATAGTTGAATTAGAAGTGTCCAATTACAACTCACAATCCTTGTAAAGGAAGAACGTATGGCTGCGATGTTAGGTGGCATTGCATTATTGGTTGTAGAGTAGTTGTTTTCCTTTACACAGTTTTCATTGTTTTCAGTGTCATTGTGATTGGTTGTAAAGGATTATTTAAAGTTTTATGTTGGGTTAAAGCTCAAGTTTTTGTTTTGATAAATGAAAAAGAAGAAAATCGAAGTGATCAAATCTGAATAATGCGAGTTACTCACCTTGTACACTGCATTGGGCAGCAGGTTGTTCATTGTGAACCAGCCGAGCTCCAACAGATGCTCGGCTGTGTCATCGGACTTGTTCAGCTGTGGGGACAAAGTATTCACAGAGTGGTCAACATTTACCACCCAACAGTTACGAATAATAATGGATGTGTCAAGAATAAGAAATCATATTTTACTGTCTTAAGTTCAACTTAGTATTACAAGTACTAATTCTCTCACACAGTTCTAAAAAAAATGGAGAATACTGGAAAAGAGCTAGAGCCAAGGAATTGATGGTCTACAGAGGGAGACAGCAGGATCGTCTTTTAACGCCCAGATGGACCATGATCAGTCAGCTGGAGCTCCGCACTGTTGAAGCTGCTTGTTGTGCCCACCTTGCTGTACATGAATCTCTGCAGCTCCAGCTCAGCGATACCAAGCTGGCCGTCCTCTTCAGTCAAACACCAGCGGGCTTGGGCAAAGTAGATCTCGGTTCTCCTCACCACACTCACATCCTCTGGGGGCTTACGCAGCTCCAGTTTGTTCGCACGTTGCAACTGGAAGTCCTTAAAACACCTGGAGAAAAGAGACATTTAAAAAAACAACCTGTGTGCAATGTCTTCCCAATACTGGATGCATTTGAGTGCTGATGTCAGACCTGATGAGAATGTTGAGCTCTTCACTCTTCATCTGCATGTCGTTCTTCTCCTGATTGAGCTGGTTCTGAAGTCTTGTGTTGATCTCCATCAGTTCGTCACCGCTCAGTTCCTCAGCCTGTGCCTTCAAGAGGAAGAAGGAAACATCATGTTAAATGATTTAAGTGCAGATTTAGTGCTCGGGTTAGAAAAGTTCACAGACTCTAGCTGAATATTTACTATATAAATAAAGGACCAAGGGACGATTTTATAATTTTTGGGGGGCATATTTGTTTGCAACCTGTTTGTTTGTTTTAAACCTGAATAACTTGTAGAACTTATAAAAATGCCAAACTGTCCAATTATCCTAGTTGTTCTGTTAATTGAGTTATCTGAGGAAAATGCAGCACTGTCAATGTCACTTGAATAAATCACAGACCAAGCTTGATAAGCTCATGTCAACATACACTATATTTACAAAAATCTGAATTTCTTCAGATGGGAAATGAGTTTTAAAAAACATAAATTGCTCAACTACAATATAAGTCACCCTCTAAATTACCAATGTGTGGCTCACCCTGATGTTGGAGTAGATCTGCTTCTCAAGGCGTCTAATCTGAGCAAGATGTTGCCTCACTGCCTCCTGGAGATGCAGGATGCTGCTGCGCTGCTCTTCTGGGTTACTTGAAATTTCCAGCTGGAAACGCACTCGCTGTTTTTTCTCACTGTGCTCCTGGGCACAGAAAAATAGAGGATAAAAAAAAAACAAAGACAATGAGCACAGATAAAACACTGGTAAGGACAACGATCTTCTATAAACTGGGATCATTTGCCAACTGATGGTCCAGCCTACTTTGCGTCTGGGCTCCACGTGTAACAACAGGTTGTTGACAATGTCCAGGATCATGGCGTACTGAACAGGGTTGGTGGATATCTCAAGGTCATGGTGAATGAGGGTGAAGGTGTCCACAGCCCCTGGGAAAAGAAGTGAAATTATAATGCCATTCCATTACCATTTTCGGTCGTGACATTTTCTCACACTGAAAAATGTGGGCAGCTTCCCTTTTAACAAAAACAAAAAAACAAACAAAAACAGATAATCTCTCCCTTGACATAGTGCAGATCAAAATATACTGTCTCTAGGCGACCAGACGTACCAGCCTGTTTTTTCAGCAGGTCCTCTTTCTCGTGGTTATTCCTCAGCTCTGGTGGTTTGATCTGTGTGGCCAGCTCTGGGTTGATGTCATGACTGTAGCTGATGTAGTGCATCCGGCAGCTACAACGCGAGATGATTCGCTGAACCTGCTGAGTCTCATTCACTTGAGCTGGCAGGTTCCAATCTGCAGTTGTTGAAAAGAAATGATCAAAGGAAATAACGGTAGAGTAAATATAAATCACTATACAGACATACGCTGAAATAAAAAATAAATGTGGCACGACAGTTTAAGGTTTATATTGTACAGCCTTTGCAGCAGTGTGGTGTAATTGTTCTGCAGATTGCACATTTCAAAAACTATCCAGTAAGAAAAAGCAATATTGGGTTAGTGCGGGTAGTGCCATACCTGTAGTGGTGCTAACCATTCCTCCCACTGCTTGGCCACTCTCCATCAGCTCCAGCACTGAGTCTAGGTTACGCTGCCTGTGCTCCTCTATATTTTTCACCTAAACACAACATAATACAAAGAGGAGAAAATCAGAGGAGGGACAGCGCCGCACATAACGGATGAATTACAACAACGTTAGGCCCTTATTCAACCATAACTTCATCATTACTGGATCTTTATTTTAAAAGAACAAAAAACTTGATGTAGTCATTTAGATTGTAAATTAAAATTCTGTGTTTTTCCATGCTTTGGTAATGTATCTCGATCTTATTTAAGTCAGAAGGAAATGTAACTCTACAAACTGAATATAAAACGAGGATTAATTTGTACTTGTTACCAAGTGAGGGCTGTGCCTACCTCCAGCCACAGCTGCCTGTCCTCATGCTCAGAGGGGTTGGGCTCCATGGTGGCAAAGTACTGCATACCATCCAGCAGACAGGTCCAAGTGGTCTTCTGCTTCAGGGTGTCGTTGTACCAGGCAGGGTGGTGCTCACACTGCAGAAGCTGAGCCTTTGCTGCAGACACCAACACACAGCCTGCTGTCTCTGTGCCTCGCAACATCATCTGGGGAAAAACAAGGGGAGGGTTAAAACGCTGGGTCACTCTTACAATTGGCTCGCATGAAAACACCAGGTTGGGAGGAAAACCTAAATACTCAAAGAGAGAACTCTTTAAAGAACTCTTTGACTTTCCTGTAGCAGAACACGTGATTCCTCAATTACAGATTTAACATGAAATCAAATAAATTGGACTCTAACTTTTACCCCAAAGTGAAAATATCTTGTGTTGTGGAAAAACTTAACAAATCACAGAAATACATCTGCTCTGATCCATGTAGCTACCTGACAGTTGACCAACTCGATAAACCAGTTACGGTTATAGACGTCATCGGTCTGACAGGCTGCGATGCCACACAGCTGGTCGCTGACACCAGAGTCCTCTTCTGAAAACACCACAAACTTGTCCGTTTCCTCAATCAGTTTCTGGAGCATTGATGTTCCTACAGAGTAAAGTGGAAAGAGATTAGTTGACTTTAAATGACTTGGCTGTTGTCTCAGTCAAGCAACTTCCTCACCTTCATTTTGACTTTTTTCAGCTCGATTGATGGTGGGAGCAATGGGGGTTGTGGGCGTTGTGCTGTTAGAGTAGTTGGAAGTAGACCGTTTGAGTTTCTTGGTATGCAGCTGCGTGTCGATCCTCAGACCTTTCAAAGCTTCAGTGGAGAGATTTCTCTTCAGTACAGATGCCTTTTTGTAACCGTCGTACAACCCAAAGGCTATGTTCCTGTTAGTGGTCGTCCACGAAGCACGGAGGTCGACCAGGCGCAGTTTGTGAGTGTAAGAGGCATTAGTCTCATCCTTCAGGTTCACCTCCTGTCAGAAACATGCAAAAAGACATTGACTTTTAATATATATAGAGACAGCGAAGAACAGGTTTAAACCTGAGCTGTCTTTGGCCTTTTACCTCCTCAATGCGGTTGCTCTGTCGCTGGTAGCTCAGGGAGGAGAGGCTGAGCAGGTGAGTCTTCTTCACCTGAGCGTTGATCTGGTGGTCAGCAGTCTCATCCCAGGTGGAGGCCATCAGGTGAACGGTCACCTGTGAGAGCTCACTGACCATCTGAGTCACATTCCATTCAGAGATCAGCCTCCTCATCACAGTGCCAGCTGAGAAAACACAAACAGACACACACGCATTCAAATTAAAAAAAATATACAAACCTCTTCATGCTCTGCTGGGGGTCTAATCTGAGACATTGGTAAGTATTCATATCTTGCTTTTTCCTGAATCACATCATGCTTTACCTTGAGGAATAAGTCTCTGTGCCCCTCGAGTGAAGACGTGGCCTTTGTTGCACTCCACCTGGATACCTCTCTGCTGAGCAAAGGAGGCCCAGTAATGCACCTGAAAGACACACAGTATGTATAGATGTACATAAATCAAGGGAAACAAATAATCAAACCACATACTGTGCCTTGTGACTGTAAATACCGATTTCATGGTAAACACATGAAACAGATTTTCATTGGGCTACTGGAGGGAAGCATAAAAAAACGAAAAGAAAACACTTACTTGTAGTTGTGGGAAGGCAGCTGTGTAGGACATCTGTTTGTAGTGCTGACCCAGCTTCTTGCGGATCGGCCGGAGGCTGTGGAAGAGCTTGCCTCTGCAGATTGGTCGTGATACACCCGTCCAGGTAGCCCAGAAGTTCTGCATCCAGCGCAGAGTGCTGCTGTACAGCAGGATTCTGGGCTCACAGGGCTCTGCGAAGAAAATATATAACCATCTAGAGCCAGATGCATATATAATGCTTTATTTGTCAAGTGCTGAGGGCTTAGCTACTGTTCACCAAGTTGAATTTGAGGCTTTCAAGACCTGCCATTACCCTGTCTGATAGAGTTACATGTACCTGTGCCACAGTGCTGGTTAAGGTCCATGGTGATGGAGGGGTTGAGGTTCTCAGAGCGAAAAGCTCTGTAGGAGTCATGAGGTTGTCCTGAGGTTACGTCTGCAACATTATCGGTACAGCAGAGCATTACAGCGTGGTGGTCATGGGGGTTGCCATGACACAGCCATTGGAGGTCAAGTGTCATACACAGGTTGGGCAGACGCAGAAAACAGATATCATCATACCTGGAATAGAAAAAAGGCACTTGATTACAGAATGATTCCCTACAAACGTGTAGCATTAAACCAAATCTGTGACGCCTCCACCTACTTGGACGCTGTCCTGACATTAACATCCAGGTCTCCTTTGAAAACAAACTGTCCTGGGTTCCAGTCAAAGTTCAGCTTATTCCATTCCCAGTGCAAGTTTTCTGTGGTGTTATAAGGGTCCTGCAAAATGCCTCTCAAGATTATTATCAAGTGAAAAACAAAAATTGTTGGCACTTTATTAACAAGAAATATTTTGTAGTCATGAACAATTAGCAAAATCGGCATAAATCTACAAACAAACAAACAAGTGCCCAGTGTTTTACCTCTGTAGCTAGTTGATGAAGATTGGCCTGATCAATGTCCATGACCCAGCGTCCGTGTAGCAGGAGACGACTCTTGTCCCACCATGCCAGGGGAGGTGAGGGATCAACTGTGGGTTTGGTCAGGAGGTCAACTGACTGCCCGATCAAAGTCCAGGCAGGGTCCCAACAAGGCCCCCACACAATCGTGTAGAGAGAGATGTTTGCTGTGAAAAGTTTAATTGTGAGACATTAATGTTAAATGTATGAAAGAAGGAATTATATTATATACAGCTGTGCTTTTCCAAGTATGACCTGTCAAAATGTCTTCTGTGAAAAAGGCTACATTAGATTGATCATTTTTTTCTACAATTATTATTGCCTTCTTCTTTTTTTTAAACTTTTGTTAAAGTTGTAAGCAGATACTTGCACATTCAAAAGCTGTAACTTATCAGATATAGTGAAGAGAAGGGTGAAAAGTTCCAGACAACGGATATTAAAATACTAACTTCCACATATCCAGACAGGATTATGCTGGGGGCAAACCCATGGTGACAAATCTTATACCCCTAACTCACATTTGAAATCATAGTAGAACTTCAGGGGTGGCATATTCCTGTGGACTGTTACATCTCCCCATGGTGCACCGAGTGGAACAACCTCTTTGCGATGAGCTCTTGCCTGCCCGTCGTGCTCTGTCCCAATCAGTCGCCCCGACAGCTCCCAGTCCCGGATCTCAAACAGGTAGCGAGGATAGTCCCGAATCCTCACTGGCAAAAAAGCAATGGCAGTAAAGAGGTAAATCATTCAACAAAAATACTGTGATAAGCCAACACTTTGAGGGCTTTAAGTACACTCTTTCCAGTATATTCTTCCGTACCTAAAAATGCAGCCAGTTTGAATTTGAGTGCACGGCACCACTGGACCACCAGAGGGAGTCCTTCCCTGGGGAAGGGACTTGGGCCGTCAATGTCCCTCAGTTGCTCTCGCACCCTGTCAGGCCCATGTAGACACTCATCAGCCAGTGCTACCAGCTCCAAGTCGGACACGGTCCACGTCAGCAGAGACTTCCTCATCGGTGTGTTTGCATAGAGGCGGCGTGAGCGCTGGATGTAGATCTCTATGTGCTTTTTCTCCAGTGAACTATACAGCTCTTCAATCTTTCTGGCAGGCAGGAGCTCTCCATGCTGCTTGCGCAGATCTGCCACCTTCTTATCCAGAAGCTGCAGACGCTTCGCACTTTCCTTACTCTCGTCCTTCATCAGCTCATAGTTGTCTCGCAGCTTGATTTCAAAGACGTCATCCAGGAAGACGAACGAGAACTGGCTGATTTTGAACACCAGGTCAGGAGGCAGTTGTTGGACGGCAGATGCCCCGCTTGGGGAGCGATGGAGAGTCTTCAACCACTTTTGCACACTGATGGCCTGGTCGAAGGTGTTTGAGAAGTTGTACTGGTAGGGGAACTCGACAGACAGAGAAGGACACGTGAGAACCCAGACACGGTTGTGAGGAGTGATGAGGAAGGGGAAATTGTTTCTGTGCAGCTGCCTCTCAGTCAGCTCTGCGTGTGTCTCCAAGTCTAGACCTTTAAAGGAGACAATGTTGTAACCGTCAAAGTTGAAGTTCAGCGAAGGGGAGCGGATGTGCATGGAGCCAGCGTGCTTGGAGACCGAGAGGCCCTCGGTATGCAGGAGAATGTAGTTCTGCTCGCTAACGTGGGCAGTTAAACGAGTACAGCCCAGCTCAACGCGCAGACACAGTCCTCTACTTTGACCTGACGCAGCTTCGCTTTGTGTAGATTTGACTGGACCGTCCACTCTTTCCTCTCCACAGAGCATACGACTACAGGCCTCAGCTTCAGTCACGTGCTGATATATGACCATGTGGTCAGGTGGCGTCCACTCAAGAGTCACCTCTTCTTCACTTTCAATCTGATTGAGACATGACAAACAAAAAGTATGAATATTGACACAGCAACTATTTCAGTCCAGAAAAGTCAACGTCATGAAGATCTGATTACCTGTAAGGTGTGGGTGGTGAGGTGGTAACAAAAGGTAACCGCAGTGAGTTTGAGCACAGGGTTCAGGGTTTGAGAGGCAGGGCAACATGTTTCCATGTTCTCTGCAACTGTTTTGACCACAGACAAGCTCACACCCTGTATAGACACAGTGGAGCTCTCTGCAGAGCTCAAGACTCTTACAGTGTCCATCCGCAAAGACACAGCTCCTAAAGAAAGAACACAAGAGGGGGATCAATTTAGGTGATGATCGACTGCTAGAGCAGAGAATTTTGCAGAGAAGATAATGAAAACTCATTTATTAGTCATTGTTTTTGCTGTATGACAATATAGAATCTATCGCAGTTTCCCCAAAGCCCAAGACAATTAGTTTACTGTCACATAAGGCAAAGTATATATGTATGTATGTATGTATGTATATATATACTTTTTTAGATCTAATATTTGGGATTTTTGCTTGAAAAACAACTTTAATGATTTACCAAAAGAGCTGCTGATAAACTAATGACTAATTGTTTGAGATCTACAAAGGTCACATTTATTTGGGCCCTGTTGTCCCGTGAGAAAAGTTATATTAAAACAGAGTTATTAGGACCTGTGTTTTCAGTCAAACTGGTACACTACACCTACTGTATGTAAAGAAACTTCTTACCTGCCAGATTAGAGAGTGTGAACACATTTACATCCTCCAGATGGCATTCCAGTTTAAAAAGCAAGTGTAGCTGTGAGGAGGGGATGTGTTGGACAGCTTCGTCAGTAGAGGGAGTCACTGCGGCCACATCTGGCAGCTGTGGCCTCTGATCACCAGGGAAACAAATGAGGGCGAGCAGGCGAGACAGACACAGTGCACAGGTCTCTGAGAGCTCCACTTGAAGCCCTTTCAGACTGGACTCCACGCTCAGACTCGGAGGCTGGTTACCTGACTCCATGTGGGGTCGGTTGAAACTCCCCTAGAAGGAGGAGAGATTAAAAGTACATGAACATGTACCAACAAGCTCATCAACATAAAAACTAGATTAAACTTGAAACAGCTTTTCCTAATCTTTCATCTAATCTGGGAAATTCACAAAATGTATGCAAAGTAAAGAATGACAAGAAGATAAGAAGTAATGGTGTAGCTGTGTAGATATATATATTGATGTACATAAGGACACCTTTGGTTGTGCATTTACAAAAAAATGTGACAATGAATCTAGAGCATCATTATGTCGAGAACAAAACAAGTTTCTAAATGCTTCTGAATAATTTGAGTTTCCCACCTGAAGACTGAGTGAGTCTAAAATGAGGGCTTCTCCCCACACGTGTTTACCAGGAGGGTGGGGTGCTTGTTGGATATGAGACCCTTGACCCACTCTCCACCAGAAGTTGTCCAGGGACAGGGACGCACGCTGGTGGACATTCTGGGACTCCAAACTCTCTTTGACAACTTTAATGTCAAGAAGATGCTGCAGTTCTGCGGACACGGAAGGATACAGCCACATCACAAGGCTACTCTGAGGAATTATAATCAAATGTGTTGCAGTAGAATGATTGAAGTCACTCTGAATAAAAAGCTGTGAAAAGGCAACAGTGGTAAACAGAGTAAGTTAATGTGTAACATTGAAAGGGCACTCTAAGGAAAAGAGATAATCTAATCTAGTGTATTTGAAAAAGGTTGGCCTAAAAATTGCCTTCTGAAAAAAATAAAAAAATAGAATATGACTTGCAAATGATGTTGAGTAATAACATGAAGTGCTATTGCTTACAACACGGTTGTCATTTTGCAGTGAAGCAATAACATCATGTGTCAGTCATCTGCCTCTCGCTGAGTGTATTCGCATGTGTGAGAGAGACCTACAGTACCTGCACTGGCAGACAGGAAGCCGAGAGCAAAAGGCGTCGTGTCTCCCAACTGAACAGACACGTTGACATTGGACACAGAGGAAGTGATCATCACTGGGGCATCCAGGTGAGGGAGGCGCCTGAGGAAAAGGAGGGTGGGCAAATAATCTAATAGACTACACAACAGAATAAGGTGATGGAAAAACAATACAGAATGAGTGATGCCCACACAAAACACATGGATAAGAAAGAGAAGATAGCAAATGGTATTAAAAGGTTATTTTCATTACAGCATTAAGCAAAGTCCAAAAGACGTCACAGAAAATGTGTGGTTGTAATAATTAAGTATTACCTGCAATTAAAGGAGTTCAAACCTTTAAGTTGTGTTTTAGCAACTTGCCTTTTTTTATGTGCTGCTTTCCTGTGGATTAGCTGTTCCCATGGAAATAGATTAAGCCAATGGGAGAACTCCTGGTGACGGTAGTGGATGATGCAAGTGTTGACTGTGAATGACCCTGAGATGTCCATCGATGTAACCTAAATTCACAAAAACACAAGACGCATTAGTCAAAACTATGAGTCATACATTTATGAAGCTTTGACCTAATGAAGTGATTGTCAACCATCCTCCTCACATGCAGAGCTGTCTTCAGAGTGTTCACACAAAGGATTCTTTGCCTACTCTGAGAGAGGAGAAGTCCATCTGCCAATGAAAAAAAGAAAGAAGACAAGAACATGTTATTCATAGCTTTTTTCCTTTATCCAACTCTCTGCATTGCGTCTGGCACCCATCTGTCCACTAACCCTCGAGAAGGAGCTCCAGGCTACTCTGGGGAAAGCTCAGCTCCGGAGTGAAGCTTTTAAGAGGAAGCTGCTCATCATCACGTCCATAGGAGACCTTCAAAGACTTCAGCGTCCAGTTCAGGTGCCTGTGCAGATGAGGAAATAGTCACATCCAATGTTTAATTCGATGGGGAATCATACTGTAAAAAATAATAGCTGCAAGCAGCAGATGGTAAAACACTGACTCACCTTTTCTGGCTGTGCATTGACAGGGTTACATTTGTATTTTCACATTCCACATTGACAGTGTGTGGAATCAACTGATGAAACCGTTCCACAGCCTCAGTCTGGATGGACTCAGTATTTTCACTCTCTGAGAGAAAACAGTAATACAATACCATCAATCATATTATTATGCATTATGTGTGTAATAGTATTAAAAATGTTGAGGTTTACTTGACAGGAATGCCAGCTAAAAAATTCTGTTTAATAACTGAAAATACGATGTAACACAACAATCAAAATGAGCAACTAGGATTTACTCTGTGTTAAATCTATTGCACTTAAAAAAACCATCTGTCCGAAACAACAGAAATGAGGCAGGTTTTAATTGACTCAACTTCCCCTATAAACAAACGTTTCCTGGGAACTGTGGTCAAAAGTTTCTAGAAAATGTGATATAAGCTTGGGTTTCTTATGATCCAAAAATAACTTCTGTATGGAAATACCAGTGAGCTGTGTCATCGCCTCTTTTTCCCTAGAGACTGTAAACGTGTATTTATATGGCCAGAACTGCTAATCTTAACCATGTCTATGGAAGTGGTGTTTTACATTTAAAGACATTTATGTATCAGCTTGCCCACAGCACGCTCTTACACAGCAGGGCCGGTGTTTGAGGGGCAGTAAGCGATTCTAAAGCAATACACATTTCGTAAAAATCTGCCAATATTTCTTCACGGCCCGTTAGCTGTCGGTTCTGTGGGTGCGCCACAAAAAAATATGGGTTTTTCGCTCAGCCCTGGCGCTGTAAATCGAAAACAAAAAAATTACCGCTCCACACAACACTGTGTGTGGAGTTTGTAAACATCTCTCCCCGACACGTTACGAGACGGGCTAGCGAACGGTGCTACAACTCAGACGTTGGGCCTTGTGGTTAGCGCGTCTTCCGTACCCGAGGCTGCCAGATCAGTAAAATCACAACAACAACAAATAGAGAAACTAACTTTCTCCAAAATTGCTTACTGCCCCTTTAAGCTGAGCTCTGCCTGTCTACTGACAACTGTGCGCTTGTCAAGTGAGCGCGCACAGTGAAAGCGGTATCTACTGAGATCATGCCGAATCCTGATGCCTACCTTTTATTGCCGTCATGGTTATCGTTCTGGCCACTTAATGTGAGTGCATTGAACATATCATATTAGATAGGACTGTAATTAACCTGATGGTTCCTGGGAAAATCCAGATATACCAGCCCAGGAAAAAAATAGATTAGATGTCATATAAATTCTGGCGCCTAGTACATGCATGATATCCTCAAGTGCAAATATTTCTGCTTAGTGTCTATATGAAAATTTCACAAGGGACTGTAAACATAATATCCAGTGTGGTGGTTAAATAATAACATTGCAGACAATGGAGGAAATTATTCAAAAATGTCTCAGGGGAAAAAAAAGGAATCCAAAGAAATTAAAACAAATGTGTGATTCTGGGTTGGAAAAGATAAAATATTAGACATTTTAATCAGAGGCCAAGCAGTGAGATCAACATCCCAAGACTGACTGATTATTGCCAGCTCTAGTCTGTTAAATACTTCAAATAGTTTTTTTGACATATGAGATATTATACCACGACCTTGCTCACCAGATGCATCGTGGACACTCCTTGAGGGAGATGGGGGAGGCAGGAGTTGGCTGAGGAACAGTCCCTCATGCAGCTCTGCGATCAGTGTCCTCACTCTCAGGGACAGACAACCTGGCTTCATGTCCGGAAGGCTCACATCTCCGGACAGCAGCAGGCTCAGGGCCACCTCAGCCAAACATATGTCCTTTAATGGAGAGCACATTGATCACTCGGGTTCAAACAGAACTTCCTATTTCAGAGGCAATAACAGGACTCACCAACTGACTGCTTTTAAGCACTTTGCTGCTTAGCTGGCCGACCGAGAAGTCCCACGCTAACCTAACAAAAAAATTAAAAAGTTAAAGATATTGTGTAACTTGTTCCCCGCTCTGAAACATCTTTCAAAATGAAATGAGTGAGGTAGACAGAAGAAAGACGTAGTCACCGTTTACTCTGGTGGTCAAGTAACAAGGTGATTCCTGTTATAGTCATGTGCCATAGAGACTCTGACAGTGCGATGTTCAGTACCATCACATTGATCGAGCTGACGTGGAACGACAGCAGCTGAGAACACAAAACAGTAAATGAGATGCCTACAAGTCAGTTTGGGAAAAGAATGACCGACAGTGAAGCCCCATACTTGTGACAAAAAGCGCAGAGTCGTGGGGCTGACTGAAATCTTCCCTGATTTTTTTCCATGGCTCTTCTTCACCAGAGGGCTCAGTGGTGCTTGCAAGTCAAACCTAACTCTGGTTTCCCCGACACACAACGCCAGGTATCTCCTGAGAAAGACAAACACAGAATGGATTAATAACAGAATTAAAAATCATCATATAAGTAATGATTAAGAGTCTGCCGCTTATTTTTTGCACCAGGGTTTGGTGTAAAAGAACAATACAACTTACGGCAAATCCTGGTTTAGAAGTTTACTAGAAATCCATATTCTGTCAATTTCCTGCCATGGAGAGAGAGAGGATGTTACAGCCCACACATCCGGTGACAAGCACCTTGGTACAGTGCACACACACACATGCACACACACACACACACAGACACACACACAGACACACGCACACACAAAGACACACACACACACACACAGACACACACACACACACACACACACACAGACAGACAGACACACACACACATGCACACACACATGCACACACACACACACACACAGACACACACACACAGACACACGCACACACAAAGACACACACACACGCACACACACACAGACAGACAGACACAGACACACACAGACAGACACACGCACACACAGACAGACACACGCACGCACGCACGCGCACACACACACACAGACAGACAGACAGACACACGCACACACAGACAGACAGACAGACAGACACACACGCACGCACGCACGCACACACACACACGCACGCACGCACACACACACGCGCACACACACACACACACACACAGGCTGCCTGCATGAGCTGGGGACTTGAGTGTCATGTGAACTGTGTCTCACCAGAGTGTGCTGGGGCTGAAACTGGATACTGACTCCTTGGACAGAAAACAGCCCGACTGATCGGATCTTTAGATCCGCGTTCAGTGCCGCCTGGAAGAATCTCACGGCCAGGGTGCACATGAGCCACCTGCCAACACCGACACACACGGGTCAGTCTCAGGTCGGTTCCAACCGTCCGGGTAAACGCCGACACCCCCGGACACCCTGCCAGGTTCGACTGGACCGGAGTTATTGGCAACTATTGGAGCCAGGCAAGCCACGAGTTCTTACCTGAAGACGACACATGACAACACGAGCCCGAGCAGCAGCACCAGGAGGACGGACGTCAGCAGGAGAGACATCGTGTCCCGGACGCGGGTCTGTCCGCTGCTCTACCAGCTGCGGGCGGAGGAGGAAGAGATGAGACTAACACCGCTCACACGTCGGTACTTCTCCGACAGAGCGCCACAACAAGGCCACGGTCGGAAGTGACAGAGGAAACACTTGCGGTGCAAATCCTCGACCGTCAGTTGTGCGCGTCGTGAGCTAACGCTAGCAGCTAGCAGCTAGCGCCGCGGTGCTAACGTTGCTACGAGACGACAGTGTCGTTACGAACCGAGCATTCGACAGCGTGTGGCTCGAGGTTCGTCCCTCCGCGGCCGGAACACTTCCACCCGGACGTTCACTGCGGTGACCCGCCCCGCGGCGGCTGTCAGCGCACACGAAGCGGTTCAATGACATTTTGCCGCCGCGTCACACAGCGAGAGAGAAGGGGAAAAAAATCAGTGCTAGCATTGTAGCATGCTAGCGCTACAGCTAACTTCGCGTTGTTGTTGTTGTTGTTGTTGTTTTTGACAACTCGCTGCTGTCGATCGGTTCAGCTTCCAGTTACTCGGTAAACTCACCCGGACATGTTCAGAGCGCCGGGGTGTCAGTGCTCAGCATCACTCCGCTGGCAGCAGCGTCAGATCTGTGCTCTCTGCCCCGACGAGTGAACAGCGGCTCCGCTGTGGTCCGTCACTCCGCGACTGAGGGAGACGAAGACGCTGGACCGTCGCCAGAAGAACTGATTACAGGGACATTAATGTGTAACTTTGCATCCAAACACAAAGGGTTATTCAATCAGCAGTTCACTCACAGTGCACACACACACACACACATACACATACATACACACACACACATCCAGACAATTCATAGAGGAAAATACACAAAAACCTGTGAAAAGTTAGAGACGAGTTTTATTTCCAGCCAATGAGTGACATTATGTAATTTTACAAAGTGAAACTTGACATTGACATAACGGTTGCAGCTTCACTCAGGCTTCATAGCATAGAATACAAAAGATTGAGGATTTACAGAAAAACTGCCCCAGACCCCGAAAAGCCTCATGCTACTGCAGGCATATAGAATTTGCACAATTCAAGTACAACACCAACAATTAGGCTCATGTTGTGGCCCTGTTTCCAAAATCTACAATTAAATTAAATTAATTTTATTTGGGAAGTTTAAAGGGAAGTTTGGGGCCCCCTACTGAAGCTGCTGCCCCCGCGACCCGACCACAGATAAGCAGTTGAAGATGAGATGAGATGAGATAATTTTATTTGTATTGTGGATTTTTCAGAACATTTTGTCAAATTATTTTTAATCAGATTACCACAGGCTTACTGGTACCAGGTTGTAGTATTCCAACAATTTGGAGAACTAAGTGCTGCATTGGTGCAGGAGGCATCAAAGATTGGTTGATACCTTTCATAATAATAAAAAAAAAGTTGCATTAATAACGGTTTCAGGCCACCTCTCTAAGTTACTGATAGGAACAACATTTATTGGAAAGATACCCATCAAATTGAACAAGTGCTGTCAGTGCAACAGCACCTCATTGGAATGCTACAAAGGGGAAAACACATTGCCCACTGCGGGCTTAAGCATTCTTCAGTTGGCATCATAAGAAGATTCACACTACATGTGCAACGTGCAGCATCTCAACATCATCTGAACTGGGGAGAAATTGGCAGTTCCCAATCTCCTTCATCTCACGCAGCAGCTTTCTGTCTGTTGTGCTTGGCGAACCACTCGTCACTTTTATCTTCAGCCATGGCCTGGAAACAAGTTTGAATGCATAAAGAACACAGGCACTGTCAATATCTAACCACGCGTTACATACAAAAATGTTGATGGAAAAACATTAGAGCAACGCAAACCTTGTCAAGCAAGTCATTTCCTTTGGGGTCCACCTTGGACAGCTGCCTAAACGCCTCGTCTCCCACAAAGCAAATCTCATGGGCGTCCTGAAACAAACAGTGTGCAGTCAGCAATTTAACTGAGACTCCCTTCACATGATGACTTAGGTAATCACACTCACCGGGTCAGACAAGATCACAACTTCTACTGTGGCTTTTCCAGGAGTGTCCAGGCTGACTAACGGAGTGAGAATTTTCTGATTTTCTTTTTTCATCAAGGCTTCGATGTCAGGCAGCTGAGGAATGCATTTTACTTATGATAAAAATGATAATATAATGGAGAGTGAATAATGATGACGTGTTACCAATATTAACAAACACAATGATCTATTATCAAGTAATGTTTTACTTGCTCCCGTGGGCATGAAAATGCAATCCTCCCAAACGCCGTTCCATGATCTACTATCCCGCTGATATCATGAAGCTCCAGTTTGCACTGCACAAAATAAATACATATATGAAATGAACACATGCAAACTTAATACATCATCAAGTCCTAAACACTAAATATGAAATACCCATTACAAACCATAACAGAGGAAGTTCTGTATCTAATATTCTTTGTTACCTATTTTAGCACAAAACAGAGCAGGCACTGATAATATTTTGTTGATAACTGACTCACTTGTGTGTCTGCGAATCCCATCAGCACCGTTTTCTTTTCCTCGTTCTTTTCCATCACCTTCATTCCCAAGAGTGTAGTCCAGTAGTGCGTTGATCTCTGGAGGTCGGACACTCCGAGACAAACCTTCAGCACAGGGTCTGGGGAACAAGTGATCAAAACTTAATGCAGGTTATTTTCATAGTAATAACCATTTGTTTATCTTCTCAGTACAGACAAGAGGCCCGTGACACTCACCCTTAGGAGGCTGCTCTTTGTCCACCAGGTAGAAGTGATACCCTCCTGGAGCCTGGGTCAGGTACAGCGCCTCTCCTACCTCGGAGAGGGGCCATCCCAGACGTTTAGCGTTGCTGACAGCCTGGCTTGACTGCACGGTGAGGCCCTAAAGCCAACAGATGGGTGACAACATCTTTCTGTCAAGGCTCCTGTGACATGAATCGTTGATCTCTGTGCAGTGTCTTAGTGAACTGTCACCCACCAAGAAGTCATTGCCGAGATGATATTCTCCGACCCCATAATTATATGTCAGCTCAGCAACAAAGTGGTCCTCCTCTGGACCAAAGCCAACCATTGTCTTGCTCCATTTCCCATCGTAGGGCCTGTGTGGTGACAGGATGAGTCCGGGGTCAGTGTTAGGACATTAACAGCTCTGTGTAACTCTGGGTTATACAACTTTGTAAGAGCAAAGGTCAGTTAGTTTGCGGTGTCTCATATTCACCCATTGCAAGTCGCTTTGCATCCTTCTTCAAACTCTTCATGGCGCAAAACCTGAAATGGACATGAAGAGCATGAGAGCACGTTCATTACATCGATTCGGTCGTACAACAGGAGAGGAGTGAGCAGCTGCTGTTTTGCAACACCAATGGAAGTTAATCAATGGCTCCATTCACCTCTGGCCGTTAAAAGAAAATCAGAGAAAGTACCTTCATGCCCAGCACGTCTCGATAGAACGTGGCTGTTTTGGTCCTGTCGCCAACTTTAAAAACAAAATGCAGCGCTCGTCTCAAAGACATTTCTCTTCTCAGATATTTTTGACGCGCTGCAGATTGATCGTGTGCAGAGCGCGATTAAGCTTCCTTGATGATCGATTTGTCTGTCGTCGATTGGTTGAAGGTAAATACCAATGGACAAAGAGCAGCAGTTTAAATCTGTAGATATAACTCCTAGGTATTATATCATATATTATGAATTAAAGTGTTACTGTGTTGGGTTGTAAGGGACAAGTGTAACCACTGTATGTAAAATAGTTAAAAACTAATACTATTTAAGTAATATCCAAGTTCGAAACCCCTTTCCATTCTGGATAATGGTATCATCCAAGGTATCGTTTCGTATTCTCTCGCGAGGTTACAAGGGATCAACTTTAACACTTAAGAGTAAAGCGAATAAAAGAAGAAGAGAAGTGTTGCACGGGGATGGAGTTAACTCCATTTTACTTAAATCTGGTAATCTCGTACGTCTCCTAAATTATCAGAGAAACAAGATAAATGTTGGATGAGTGAAGCGAGTCAAGTGTAGTATCAGCAATTCCACAGCAGGTGGCAGTAAGTAGCTGAGGTCGTTCTATACAGTTCTGTAAAACAAGAGAAGAAGAAGGAGTGCGACGACGCCGAAGTCAGCTTACGATTCGACAGTCAAGGGGAACTTTTAATATTTAGCGAATTTCCACAACTCTTACCTTTTATTCAGAAGTAAAACAAAGGTTTGTGAACCTGACACTGTGATATACAGAGTTTTAATATTTGGCATGATCTAGTTCAGATTTGTAGTGTCCAAGTATAATATATATATATACTTTTTTGCTCTTGTTCCTCCTCCCAATAGGGTACAGTACCCTTTAAGCGGTGTTTCGGAAGCGAACTTCAGCAGCGCGCAGGAGACATGGCCGCCTACGTGAGGAGCGTGTTGTGCCTGGTGTCCAGAGAGCAACGCTCCTTTCTAACGAGCGACAGCGGCCGTGTGGTTGTGGCGGCCAAACGGTACGTCCGCGGACTGAGGAGGAGACCTGTCGCGGTGTTGTTTCCCGACGACGAGGCGGCTCCGGTGGCGAAGAGCTGCAGGCCCGCAGAGCAGCACGTGCAGAGGGAGAGGAAGGAGCCGGCGGCGGCGGAGCGTCTGGAGGGAAGAGGCCCCGTCGAGGCGAAGGGCAGAGAACACGCACCTGCGAAGTATGCGTTCAGCAATGTCACCAAGGACCAAGTGGACGGACTGCGCTTCGAGAGGGCTCTGCCCGGAGATAAGAGACTGGCGTAAGTGTGCGACAGACATCTCACAACACCGAGCCACTGACGAGCCGCCGGGGGTGTGTCGGGTCCCTGTTGACCCCCAGAGACCAGACTGTAACACTGACACGATCAGGTCATTCATCAATTAGCTGTTTGGGAGGACATTTTATAGCAAACATTCAAGATAAGCGATTAATACTTTCAGCCATAACGCTAATGCATAACTGGTACCACGTTGTCAAATGTCAAAATGTGCATGTTTCCTCGCTTTCCATCATAACTTATTACATTTGCTTAAATTAAGTTGGGCTTTATTATAACGGTGGACTCATTCCACTATTTGCTGACATTTTATTTACTGAACAATTTGGTAGTTATATATAAAAGAAATGGCACATTTACTGACAAAGAATTGTTGGTTGCAGCCTTCCATTCCTCCTGTGGTGGAATAATACAAACCTCTCCCAAGGTTTTCTGTGTTAATAATGTGACACCAAAACTAAAACCATTTTTTAAAATTAAAAATCAAAAACAAAACAATGTTAAGTTTTTTAAGTTTGACTTATTTGGAAGATGTTTAATTGTCTACTTTGTCTTAAGTAAATGATCTGAATACTGCTTGATAGTTATAAGAAGTTTTCAGCCATTGTTTTGTAAACATACATTACTGTTTTTGTAAAATGGTAATACAATTATAGTAACGTCTCACCACACCGTCTCTTTTTTGGCAGGAGGTTAGCGAGCGTCGCCCGTTCCAGGACGTTCCGAGAGCAGCAGGGTAAGATCCTCCTGGAGGGCAGGCGTTTGATCTGTGACGCCCTGGAGGCTGGCGCCAGCCCGCAGATGGTGTTCTTCAGTACAGTGGATCGGCTGAGGGAGCTGCCCATAGACAAGCTGAAGAGGGCCACGCTGGTCAAGGTCAAGTTTGAGGACATCAAGACCTGGTCTGACCTCGTGGCTCCACAGGGGGTGATCGGTGAGAGTCCCATATTACGTTTTGGTTCATTTTGAAGATCAGATATTCTGAGTCGTTGCTGACTTGTATCTCGTCCTCTACAGCCATATTTTCCCGTCCGGACCCATCACGGCTAAACTTCGCAAATACGGGTCATTCGGTGCCGTTGTCCCTGATATGCGACAATGTGCGAGACCCAGGCAACCTTGGGACCATGCTGCGATGTGCTGCTGCAGCCGGATGCTACAATGTCCTGCTCACCAAGGGTAGGAGAGAGGATGATTTCAGTGCTGCCCAGCCATAGAAAATGTCATTCCTCCCTTGCCAATAATGTTTCATGTTTTTTTTGTCTTTCCACCCACAGGCTGTGTTGATGCTTGGGAGCCTAAAGTTCTGCGTGCAGCTATGGGCGCGCATTTCCGCCTTCCCATCTATCCCAACTTGGCCTGGGGTGATGTTGAAAGTCATCTCCCTAAACCCGTGACTGTCCAAGTGGCTGACAGCGGCTGTGGCCGCGACAGAAGTAGAGAAACAGAAGATTTGCAAGTTAACGTGTCCCACAAACCCTCCAAAGCAGGAGACTATGGCTGGGTGAGCACAAGGCGCAGTCACAGTAACGTGCGCCATGAGGAATACGATTCTGACTCTGACTCTGACAATGAGGGACTTTCACTCCCTAGAATTGACGCCAAGCTGTACCATGAGAGCTGGGCTCAGAGTCCAACTGCTCTTGTGATCGGTGGTGAGACGCAAGGTCTAAGTCTAGAAGCAGCCGAGTTGGCTGAGAGGACTGGAGGCCACAGGCTCTTTATTCCTGTCGTACCTGATGTGGACAGCTTGAATTCAGCCATGGCAGCCAGTATCCTTTTGTTTGAGGGCAGGAAGCAGCTGTTAAAACTAATGCAAACATCTGGAAAGAAATGGAAAGCTGATGGGCAGTTTTCATGATGTTCCCTGTAAAGAATTCATGTTATTTTTTTTGCCTTGTGCCTTTGTTTAATAAAATGGCTCACACTAAATTATCTTCAATATTAATTTTCTGCTGATTCTCTCAGTTGATTAATTTTCCAAACATCAGAAGATAATGAACAATTAATCATAATTTCCCATAAGCTAAGGTGTTTTCCTGTTCCTTGTTTATTCAACCACCAGCACCGAACGAGAACATTTTCAGTGCACCGCCACAAATGACAAAGAAAATGAGTAGATATTCACATTATCATGATACTTGAGTTGTGAGGACGGAACAGAATCTCAGGTAATATTTATTTTTTTAATGGCTGAGACTCCCTGTCGGTCTTTGCAGCCAAAGTGTTTATGCAAATATGCAGAACCACTACACCTGAGTAAAAAGTGAGTAGTTTCCATTCCACCTGAAGTTGGTACACTAACTAAACCTTCAGTCAATCGGCACACCGTCTCCAATAATCAATGCAACATTTGCATCAACTTTCTTTGAGGCCATGGGTAAGATTTAAATATGTTGAACAAATGACCTGGTGTATTTTACATATCTAAGAGCTATGATTACGGATAGAACTTAACAGGAGAAAAACTTTGTGCTTGCCAGTGAATTTTTAATGGGCGTGAGAAGTCATGACTGAAGTAACAGAATATAGGGGTTTATACATTCAACGCTTTCGAAATGCCATTTTAGTGCCTTCAGGAATAACCCGGCCTCATTACAGGATCTTCACGGAAAATCCTCATGATGACTTTGAGATGAGAACCACAATTAACTGGCTAGAGATGACTTTCACTCGCATCGTAACACACAAGACACAGGGTTTTTAAAACATCAGTCACGGTTCTGTTACAAGCAAGTATAACGTGATCTTTACTGTATGTGCACCTGTCATACTGTTTTATTTTGCTTAAAATGGGGCCATGAAGGCTTGCGGCTACATCCAACTGAGGTTTAGCACAATTGCACTAAGTATATACGTGTGATTTAGAACTGTAAAAATGCATTGTTCTTCCTCAACATCATTCAGAAACCAAAAGTAACAAGGATCTTGCAGACATAATGCAAAGAAAAAGCAAAGAATCAGCTGAAGAATAGGTCCATTGGGTAACTCTGTGTTTTTCTCTGGAAATGCTATTGTGTGAAAAAGAAAACCAAATACTTTTCTTGAGGCCAAAAGAAGAAGAAAAACAACACAGAATCTCCATATATATTACTGTAGGGACTATAGTCAATGCAAGGCACCACAGGAGAAAGAGAGGACTCCATGAAAAGAGGAACATGTCTAAAAAAAATGTTAAAATGTCAGTAAAAAGTGAGACATCTCTCTAACAGTCTGACAAAGTCAGGAGGGGAGGTGAGAGAGACAGTGGGAAGGGTGAGGGGCCTAGCAACGGGTCAGGGTTCGATGATGGAGTGAGTCCCAATAATAGTATGTCCGATTTATATTTGGACGTCCTCTTCAGATGGGCTCTGGTTTAAGCTTCTCAGCCAGGAAGTCGCTGACAAATTGATCCACCACGGCTGACGTGATCTCCTCGACGTCGCGGACGTACTTGGCACGGGCCGACATGTCCAGGATCGTGAGCAGAGGTGCAGCCTCTGGGAGGTTAGTGTAGTCCCGCAGGGAGTCACTCATGTCATCCTGCGGCGACAGACAGAAAGAATATAGTAATACAGTGATTAATGTGATATCACATGATGTTACAGCCACAAAGTTCTGTGGCTTCAGTGCGCCAACATCAAAATTAGTAAAGTGAATCAAATTTTTTTTTGACCAGATTATCTCTCTGCTCTGAAAATTTAACTTTTACCAAAAGATTTTTCATCTAAGTTTCCTTTAATATTGTGAATAGTGTCATATAGTTTGATCCAATCTGAGGGTGGGGACCCCCTCCACTCCGGTGGACTGGACTTTTTACTGTGTCATTCCCGCCCGAATGAGTTTTTTTGACAGAGATAGATGAGGTGTATTGTCCTATGTGGTATACGCCCCAACTCTCAGTTATCAGGTCCCCCCAGTTTGAGGTTGTTGTTCTTTAAATCAAATCATTAATAGTTTCTTGAAAATGCAACACTGCAGCGCTGACAATGTACAGAGATTCAAAGACTTTCTTTTGCATAATTGAATTTTCATGTAAAATTGCCAACCGGGCGTTGGCAAGTTTGGCTTGTTGCCTCAATTCAATTTGTCCTCTCGAAGTTGATCAAATAAAACAGGTAAGAAGGAATAATCGGTGTTCTGGCTGCAACTTTTTGACAAATACAAACTGTCAAGACCTCCCAAGTACACATACGTTTGTTTAAAGGGATTGAAAGTCCAAAAAAACTGAACCGTTGCTTGATGTAGTCCATCTTCATCTACTGGATCAACGAATTACTGAACTTGCAATGTTATCAATGTCACTGAAAAGATGCAACAGGATTATGGAATCAGTTCCTGGCATGGAGGTAACTTGCTTCTATGTAAGAGGGGGCCCTTGTTTTTAATCCATCCGTGCTCACGTGGCACTTAAACAGACAAACGCTGCTTCCTCTAGCAGAAAACACGCAGAATTACAAAGAAAATTAGGACGGCAGACTTCACTTGAACCATTTCGAGTTGAGATAACATCAAATTCAGAGCCGCCTGGCACAAGCTTCGTCAATGCACGCTTCATGAAAGAGAATATGAAACTCTCCTCTCTGCTGTAGCCACAGGTAACAGAAATAAATCACTTTACCAGTCAGAAACGTTTAAAACGAGCTTGAAAGAAATTATTATTGAGAGCAAATACAAAATAGTTTCTTTCTCAGTGCTTCTGGAATTGACATCCCTGCCATTACATTGAACCATTGTTCTGGTCACACATCTTCAATAAGTCAAACGGATTCCGTGTGTTATGTTTTGTGAGGCCACACGGTTCACTTATTAAATACATGCAGCTACTTTCATTTGAGACACTTTCTGTTCCTCATGACAGCGTGACCTGGTTTCCCCTCAGCTTAGTTTGCTGGCTCAGAGGGAGACTCGCAAAGATGGAAGATCAGTTTCATATGGAACAGATTATGTTGAAAAGGCAGAACTAACAAGAAAGGGCCAGAGGGGGGCACTGCAACAAAGAGCTGGACTTCTCATGGAGGCGGTGACTCTGATGTTAATACAGTTAGTAACTGATTCATGCGCCAGTGTGAGTTTTGTCAAAACACAGTCAAAGACGGAGCGACTTTGGATGGATTTCCAGCTAAACACAACACGCGAGCGCTTCCTCCTCTCAGGCCTCTTTGTTGTGTCTTTCCTGTTATCAGAAGATCCGCAGTCTTTCTTGCTAAATGGATCAAACCGCACAATCAGCTCTCAGGCTTTTCATTGAACAGCTTGGCTGTGCCGCTACCTAAAAAGGATACGTATGCCAAGATGAAGTCTGTGACCTCTACTATGCAAAACTGCAAACAGATGGAACAGATGAGTTGCAGTGTGGTATTTTCTCTCATAAGCAGCTAACTTCCTCCGAACGGAGCCCATTTTATTATGCTGCAAATCACCATACGATGACCACTTAATATGCTTAGATGTGAGCTGTCGCTGAGAACAATGTTGTTACGAGTGAAATGCGGCTCCACCCTCCTACTGCAAATTAAAGCCTTCCCTTGCATGCTCTCTTGCAGGCATACCGAGCGTAGATTATAGATCATCTGGGCACGCGGTGTAAAGAAACCACAAAGACAGATCATTCAACAATCTGTCACTGTGGCCTTTCCAGCGCCCCCCCCCCCCCCCCCCCCCCCGATATGAGAAGATGTGCCTCAGTCATAGGAAGTCATGCATCTTCTTTTGTGTGACTTCTCTGCTTGTGTAAACTGCTTCTGCTGAGGTGCAGCCATTCCAGAGCCCCCCCGCCCCCCCTCGCTCAGAACAAAAAAGACAAAGGGCCTCTCTGCTGTAGCCCGCACTCACAGCTGTGATAAGGCTCAGCGTGTGTTTACCATGTGTAACCTGCTGGGCCATGTCGGGCTTATTCTGATTATTGACGCACTGTGGTATTTCACAGACAACGATCGTCTGATAAGGCCTGAGCTGATAATGATAACAAACCTCCCTCACTGACCTCTGCTGCTCTCAACAGTAACCGTTCATCGGTTTGAGCGAAAAATGTGAGATTAACAGCCGGCAGATTTAAAAGAACTAAAGAACCGCTCATGAGGGTGAAAAAAATTAAACTTTAAACCGCAGGTAAGAATAAAGTGTGAAAAGTAGTTATGGGAACCTATGGAAAAAAGAGCTGCACTTCACATGATCCAATTATTGGTATTCATTTTCTTAATATTCACAATGATTAAAACTAATTTCATTATCGAATAATCAGTTAAATAGTTGAATTATCGATTAATTGTTTGGTCGATAAAACACCCATCACAACATCGTCCCGACCAAGTTGATGTCACCAAATACCATGAAAGTATCTTGTTTTGTCCAACAAACAAATCATCCAATTACACCAATGTAAAGCAAAACTTTTTCTCTTTTGAGATCCTGGAATCTGTCGATCAATTATCAAATGATTCAACTGTTTCAGTTCCAGATGTCCCAAAGTCAATCAATGTCATTGGGATTCATCTTCTGGAAACCATGATTGTCTTTTATTACATTCAGCGAAGAGTTCTTGAGATATTTTAGCGAGCAGGACCAAATCTTCCAATGTGTTTTGACTTATATTTGCTAGAGAGGAAGTCCTGGGGTGTCCATGGACCCCATTGTGATCCAAAGTCAAAGCAAAAAGCCGAATCACAGGAAACGGTCACAGCTGCTTCTCCACAAAAATCGGTTCAGTTCTTGTGAGAGGGGATGATAACACCACCAGAGTTCATTTAGCAGGCAAGAGCCACTTCACAGCAGAGCTCAAAGAACAAAAGATTTCACGCTGGGTTTAAAAAATCTGTGAACTACTCTGTGGTGTGTTTTTTTTCAGTATGGTAAGAAGATCATGTGTCATTCTGCTCAGCCTGGCCTCCCCCCTGAGAGACTGCCAACATACTGCTGTCTCATGGACACAGAAAACCCAGCAGCTGGTCTGGCAAGGAGCGTGCGACTACCAGGGCAAACACGGGCCAAGGTGCAGGAGTCTGAGCCCAGATCCTGAAGCGGGAAGTGATATCTGACCGTGAACCCAGTCTGGAAATGAAACCTGGTGATTTCATAGCCGATTGAGCTTGAGCCAGGAAATTATACCTGTGCTGCATGGATGTAAAAATTATCTGGCTAAGCACGTGTGCCCTAATGGAAACAAAGCAAACCCGGACTGCAGCTATAATACGAGTGCAACATTATGCATTTGTAATAGGTCAAATAAATGTTGGCACACAGACAATAAACACAAACCTTTTACGTCAACTCTCATCTTTTCTTAAAACTCAAGCTATTCTTGGTCCGTGTACGTACGTCAATTACATTTCAAGGCCGAAATCAGGGTGGAGCAGCCTCGGACAGACGCAGGGTCAGACAGTTAGCACATGTGCAGCCACACCGGTTGAAACCCGAGCATGTCCTTTGGAGTGTGACACGAAAAAACCAGCCACGTCCTCCCACACTGCCCGGCACAGAGAGGAGGCAGGGAAACCAGAGGGCAGAGAGCAGGGGACTGAGGAGAGGTGGCTAATCTGGTAATCATGTCTGCTGATGCTGCTGCTGCTGCTGGTGTTAACTCCACCAGTTCCAGAAAGGTCAGAGCAAAATGTGATAACAAGAGTTATGAAAGCCTCCACAGTCTGTCCCACACAGGGGAGACGAGGGAGGAGATAAAAGTAGGAGATGGAAGGACGATCTGGAGCCAGTGTGAGGGAGTAGGGGACGTCTCCTCAC
The DNA here is from genome assembly GCF_022379125.1 of Scophthalmus maximus. Classification (NCBI taxonomy): domain Eukaryota; kingdom Metazoa; phylum Chordata; class Actinopteri; order Pleuronectiformes; family Scophthalmidae; genus Scophthalmus; species Scophthalmus maximus. Next base: position 10,224,018 of record NC_061525.1, read on the forward strand.
ACGCTCTGGTTCTATTAAAGAGGCACACAGTTGAACTGTGGGTGATGGATGAGTGTCTCTCTGGCAGGTTCAAGAAGCTCAATGAGGGGCCTCTAACACTGCAACCCTGACAGTTGTCAAAGTGATGGGTTAAGATACAGACCGGGGATTTACAATATGTGATTAGAGCCTGGGCGATAAACTGGCTGATATGAGCTCATCACAGATAAAGTGGTATTTGTTTTGTCTTGACCAGTTTATCTTTAGGCCGATAAGTAACAGGAAATTGCAACGCAGAAATGCACGAAATATGTTGGGAGATTTTTGTGTTTTTCCCCCAGATAGAACTGACAAACTGGTGATCGTCTCGAGAGCTGTTTTCAGACACGGAAAATGAGGTCCAGACATTTTCCGTAGGTTTGCCTTTCACATATGATGAATGCAGCGGTAGATTGTTCGAGTCAGACGCGTTCACACCAACAAGACAACTAACATTCTGTGGCGTCTGGGTAGAGCATGCAGGAGGCAGGAAATGATCATTCTGAGATCTTCTTGATGTATTCTCACATGGGCTCGCTCGGACGTTTTCTTCAACATTCGCAGACTTTTGCATTCTCGCATACAGCCCCTTTCAGGAAAGTGTCTGAAAGTATCTTTGATTAAAGTTCTTCAATAAATCCCCCAAAAAAATGGCTACAATCAATATTCCTATATTAATAATGGATCATGTGACAATATGTGTTTGCTCATACTGACAAACCCACAGATAAACATCACACACACACACTACAGTTCCCGTCTGACCCACAACCCACGACCTGCTCAGCACCAAGCAGCAGACAAAGTTAGCAACTAGCTGATGAACACAGTCGAGAGTTTTGCGACAGATATTGCTTAGTACATATCTTGCTATATATATATATTATGGGCTGATAAATCATTTCATTATTGTGGTCTATAGACACTGTGTTTGATAACTAAAGCACATTACCAAGCACAGCAAAACAAACCCCAACGTGCTACCGTTTGTCATATTCCACTCTCGGCCATGCAAGTGCGTGTGAAATGGCATTTTACTCTGTCTTGAGTGGCTTATCTCACCTCTCCAGCCACAAAGAACAGAAGCGGCGTCTCCTCCTCCTTGGCTTTGTACTTTGCCATGAGCTTCTCCGCTATTGGTTGAATCAGCTGCTTGGCAGGCTCCAGTTCCCCCTCCTCTTCGGCATCTGAACAAACCGGGGGAAGAGACACGGAAGGATGTTAAAACTATGACTAACTAAAACAGCCACCTGGGAGAGGAAAAATGCACAGAGTGAGTGAAATGGGAGGCAAGGGAGGCGAGATGACTGGTGGTCAGATGAGAGTAGAGACAAAGGAAACTACAGATGGTGTCCATCTCGTTTTACAATCTGGTTTGACCTGGAGAGACGCCAGGATGGTCTCAGATTTGAAGGGTCAGCACTTTGAAACCTCTTCACTGACACCGGCGTGCTGTTGTCCCATATTATAATGTCGTCACTGCTGCCCTGGATTCATGTCTAAATCATTCTTCTATGCTACTCATGAACCTACTGCTTTTTCCTTCTTTGCACCTCCTGTATATAAATATATAGATATACACTAGAAACATGTCACAAAGACCATTGGCCAGTGAAAGAATTTTCCATGGAGTCTGACATTCAATATCCTCCACATAAATGCCACTTCATTCATGCACAAGCAGCTCCGGGCAGAGCCCCATGCGGAGCAGCACAGGCTGCATCATAAATGCCTGTTTACTCACTCACCCACAAACAGGACGAGGCAGGGCCCCTCGTGGAGCTGCACGGCGTTGGACTCGCTGAGCTCCAGCACGGGCCGGGGGTGCCAGGGAAAGAGCCGGCACTCGGGGTCGTTCAGCACCTCCACGCGGCCCTGTCGCGTGATCATGTGACCCTCTGCGTCCAGCAGAATCAGCGTGGGAATACCTAGAGGGAAAAAAATGAGGTGAGGATGGTGTGAGAGCAAGACAAAGGGAGGAGGGGAGGAAATGGGCAACAGTGTGGGAGGTGGTTTAGGTCATTTCCCCGAGTTATGACGCAGACCGCTCCCTCTCCCACTGAGATTTTCTTTTGTTGTGTGAAGCCTTTTCTGACCAGTTGTTGCCTCTCTGGTGACTTTGATCTCGCTACATCCCTGTCCACTTTCACTTCTGATGTGACCACCGCTCAAGTGGGACTTGTCTCCCTTCTCATTGGCTCTCATCATCTAACCGATTACAGTCTTGTGGCCTTATCTTACAGCATTGACAGAAACACCGTCCGGGTGCATGAATCAGTGTGCGTGTGTGTGTGTGTGTGTGTGTGTGTGTGTGTGTGTGTGTGTGTGTGTGTGTGTGGGGGGGGGGGGGGGGGGGGGGGGCATTAAGAATGGCAGGGTTTTGAAGGGAAAAGGGGCAGTGTTGACTCGTCCTCTGTGCATTCCTTGCATTCTTTGAAGTAAAGGCCGAGAGCCAGCTCTTGCTAACTTCATCCACAACCCTCCGCACGCACGCACGCACGCACGCACACACACACAGACACGCACACACAGACACGCACAGATGGGAATAATGAGAATAGAGCGAGGCACAGAGGGAGGGGCAGCACTTCCTCAGCAAACAAGACAGTAAACTTGATAACCGGCCCACATTCCTCAGGCTGTAGGGTGCTGCAATCGGTGCTGCTGCATTCGCCTGTCCAGCACAGAGAGCTGTCAGCCATTGTGTCAGTTTTTCAGGGCGTGACATAACTAAGCATGTCCAAAAAAAACAAAAAAACCCTCTCTCCTCTCAGCTTGAATATCTGAAGCAACATCTATGAGGAGGAGGTGGCTGTAGTGTACCTTGTATTCCATAGAGTCTGTTAAGCCGTGATCTCCGAGCCTCATCTGAATATGGCACCGCCACCCACGGCATCTCGCTGAAGTACTGCATGAAGGACTCCTCTGACCTGGAAAGGTGGGAGAGCAACAATAAGCAACGCAAAACAGATGTCGACCTGGTGGTGTCAATGAACAGCGGAATAGAGACGCGGGATCATTGGAGTTCTTGACGGACAAGAGACAAATGTTTGTGTCAATAAACATGATCCTGTTCCACGTTCTTGCACAGTGACTCTCACCTGTCGGCGCTCACAAACACGATCTCGAACTTTTGACCCGACTCTTTGACAATTCGATATGATTCCACCAACACCCGGGTCAAACTGCGGCACGGCGGACACTGATCGAGAGAAGGAAGAGAAAAGGAGAGGAAATTAATTTGTGAATGCACAGTACACAAATGTGACGGGTTACTGCAGCAGCTTCCACTGCTTTGGGTACTTCCCAGCTCTCCTCCTCTGTGTCACCAAACACTTCAAACTAGTAATTCTCCCTTGTTTTGTGTCAAAACAAACGTCTTAAATCACTAATCCTGCAGTTATACTCTTGAGGACATAATCGTGTGTGTGTGTGTGTGTGTGTGTGTGAAGACGCCACACTATACTCAGGCAGGGGAAGCAGTGGTATGGTTGGCATTAACATGACATCACACTGCCATGGCAGCGGGAAGGTCCAACCCCTCTGCGCTCTGTTTTCCCTCTGTCAGCATTTGAAGGTTTTGGTTTTCCTTTGCTTTCCTAATGGTGAGCGTATTATATTTACCCCAGACAAGGTAAATAATTCATGCAATTAATGTTTTTGGGGTAATTTTCTTCAATTGCTACAAAGAAGTCTTCATTACCTCTGGTAAGAGTGAGGATGGATCAATCGAGTTGTTAGTATATTACAGTAGATATCCTATGACTATATGACTCATTGATAAAATATTGGAATGTTATTAATGGAGGTATTTGGTGAAACATAGATTTGTATCAATGTCATGAAACCCTACACTGTTATGAAGCAATGTGACGAATATTTTGGGGGAAACTAACATATTATTGCCTCATGAAACTGACATGATGGTCTTTTTTGCAAACACTTGCAAAGCACAGATACAGAGCACAATTACCTTTCTTTTGGAATTATGTTTCTGGACACCAGAGTAGCAGTAAATCGATTGAAGCTTTGTCCAGTATTCAAACTCTGTTTTTGGTCTCAACCAACTGCGGAGGGAACCGTCTGGCTCTTTCGCTGCTAAATGCTCCATTATGTTCCCCAGCTAGTCCCTAACCTCGTCTGTCTGGGCCTGGGCAATCGAGTACAGTGGGTTTTAGGAAACCTTTTTTCACTGAAAACAGCTTCCCTGCTGCGACTGAAAATGATTCTATAAGAGCAGTAAGAGGGAACCAAAACGGTCAAGAGCAGTTTATACCTCTGCATCGATCTTATGCTGGAGTATAAGCATGCCTTCATGTTGTGGCCCCCCCAAAAAATGGCCGCTTTAATTGCTTCTTTCAAATTCTTAGGTTGTAAATATCTTGCATGCTATTTTTGGTTCCCGTTAATAATATCTCATATGCAGTAAAACTGCACTTCTAATTTATTAACTAGGTACAGACAATATTCAATTAATATCTATTAACAACAGTGGATACAGTATGTCAAGCACCGTCATTGATCCAGTCACACACACTCATCACAACAACACAAAGGGAGAGTGGGCGTGAGAGTATGGAGAACAAAGCTTCAATCGATTTACTGCTCATTACTGGACCCCGTCCTCGGCTGCTCATAGAGGTAAACCTGAGGGAAACCCCGTAAATTATGTTGCAAACTCATTATAGTGTGTACAGTGTGGTGTCAAAGCCATGACATCATAAATCCGTCTTAGTTTATGTGGGTCTTTGTCTGCTGATATTTGTCAAAGAACTAGGTTTTTGTTTTAAGATTTATTGTGTGATGTTAATCCAAGAAGAAACATTCACCTCACACTGCAGGCGAAAGAGCAACGTCTCACGTTACCCTGTCATGGGCCATTTAAGGTCCCTAGAACATTAGAAGAAAAACTTAAAATATACTTGTGTGTGTAAATGGATGCCAGGGCCAGGTGCTGGAATTTCATGTTTGTAAAATGACTTTAACGGCGGACAGATTTATGTGCGAGAATATGTGGTGTAAAAACACTGCAAGTTAAGTCTGGTAATGGCTTTTGTGACTTGTCCTTCTCAATTTTGTGTGGGCCTGGGGTTTGAGCCAGCATCCAGGCGTCACCATTCTGAAGAGCCTGTCTCCGAGGCTGCGGCTCTGGCAGCTGCCGTGCTGACATGGCCTCGGCAGCCTGCGCCGCATCTCATCATGAGCGGATGTCATCCGCAGATGATATAATGCCTAGCATGCATCACCGAGTCATGACCTTCACTGGCTATTAGCAGCTCCAGAACAGAAAGAGACAATAGTGATGATGTCAGTCGGGTGTGGTGACCGACGGTAACTCTGAAAAAGGTCCAGAGGTGGCGGCGAAAGGATTGACGGGCAGAGTTAACCGCCGTTAATGTAAACACACAGACACAATGGAGTCGCCTCCCTTCTCCTGCTCCTCTCCCTTATCGGTCCCGACTACCTGCTCTGCCTCTTCCTGCTCCGCTGCGCTGCCACACTGCCCTCTCTTCTCTCCGGTGTCTCAGTGTTTTGACAGAGATAGGAGGCATTGTCTTTGTTCTCTGCTCCCCGTTCTCACCCAGTGTGCAGAGAAGTACACTCCCACGTAGTGTCCCTCCAGAGAGCTGCTGTCTGTTGTCTGCCTGTTGTTCCTGAGCAGAGGCCCTGCCACCACCTCCGCAAATGGCTTCGGCCCCCAGGGGAACTCCAGGCCTGGCAGAGGGTGGGGAAGCGGAGGGGGCAATGAAAAGAGGGGGGAAAAAAAATCAAGAAAAGAAAAGAAAGACATGTATGAAAACAAGGGTATAGCAGCTCTGTGAGGCTTCGACAGAGCATTGAGCTGAATGTGAATATGCCCACAATGGAAACATGCTGGTGTTCACCACATTCACTAGTATAGTTGAGCACGCTAACATAACAGAAGGTAATGGAAATATCATTAGTTTTGCAAGCATCATATGGCCACAAACAAAAGCATTGGATGTATATAAATATATGAATATGTGAATATATCCTGTAGACATTCATCGCAAAACCTTAACCAGCCTCACCACTCTAATGTACCCACTGATGCATTAGAGGAAATGTCAGGGGATCATTGGGATTTACTGTCTGGGAACCATGACCGACGTGAACCTTTCTTGGCAACGATTTGTTTTGATATTTCAGTCTGGACCCTGGAGTGCAGCCAACGTGGCTAAAAATCATGTTTCAATTACATGGAAGAACCGGGGACACTCTCTATGTCTCCGTCACGGCTGTTTGTTTTGTTTTCAAAATGTCATGTGCACTTGTCCTGTCTACATTACGTACAGGCTTTTTTTGCTGTTGTGCATGACATCTGCTTTTGCAAACACAAACCAGATGCAAAATATGATTTTAATGATGACTGAAAGCCATGCCTCTCTTACGAGGCTGGACGTCTGCCAGATATACCTCCACCTTGCCCTCTTTCACACATTCAGTCCCTTTTCAAGGTGTCTTCGTTGTTACCGTCGAGCTCGGGAGATGCGTTGGTGCAGCTGAATTAAAAAGAAAGGGGGGGGGGGGGGGGGGGGGTCATAAATGAAACCTTGTATGGTTGGTTCCTAATGGGCTCTTTATGCGAGCACAGTTGTTTAGGGCTTCATTAGGCAGGAATGACACGTCTGCAGTGCGCTGGCGCAGCCTTTTATTGTTGTACTGATGTAGAAGTGCACTCCATCGTTACGCTGCAGGCTAGTCAGCCGCCACTCAGGTCGGGCCTTTCACGGAGAGTGAAAAGCAGAGGTTCCTGAATCATTCACCCGCTCCTCCCAGTCTTGATGTATGACAAACTTGAACTGCCCGTTTTCTCCCCTAACCACAGCTGCTGTAGCTGAATTGCTTGGTCACTTGAAGAACTGCTCTCAGTTTGCACCAATGCAGAAAAACAGAGACCTAAAACAATAACAAAGCTATGGTTTTCTTTAAGAGGGGGTGTAGCAATGGTAGAAAATCCCAGCTGATCAAGTGCCAGTGTCCTTCTTTGCAGCTGACGCCAGAGATTAATCTCTTCTGTAGCCACATCTACTTTGGAAGAACAGTTAATGCATCATGGAAATAATACTGCAGGCAAGGACTGGCTTTTATTTGGCAGACAGTGAAATCTGTCATAGTACTCATTCTGCTGTGCTGCCTCTATTCTTCCTTCTCACATGACTAATGGCACTTTCTTTCCCCCCTGGATGACCAGAGCATAAAAGAGGCAGCGTTTTAAAATATTAAGATCTTCTCAGCAGCAGAGGACGTCCTCTGTACAAGAGAGGAATGCAAGCCTGCTCTTGTTAATTCTCCGTCTCCACTTCAAAGTGCAGAAATTATAGGGTTTGCAGGCAAGGGAGTGAGACACAGACACGTTACAATACTCGCACAGCACCATAATTATGGCAGCATCGACACAAACGAGGGGGAACAAAAGTTATTGCAAAATGTTTGGGCCAAATGGTGAGTGATGTGGCACGGCAATATCTGCACAGGGAGCCAGGCATTCGGTAAACATCATTACAGAGAAACAGTGTGTGTGTGAGTGTGTGTGTGTGTGTGTTTGTGTGTGTGTCTGTGCAGGTGTAAACTTAATTACGGCACTTATTTCGTTTTGGTTAACTCCATCATCCGCTCAAGTTTTGTGACACACTGAGGTAAACAAGATATTTTTAGTTGGAACAATTATTATCTATAATTATTATCTATAATATTTATCTTGAACTGTTGCAGTTTTGATTCTTACTCCAATCGTTATGTATTAGCACTCACAGCACTGTGACATAAGGAGTCTTTCTATTCACCTGTTTTCACTGCACATTTTGAGTGGAAATTGGAGTGGAAATTGAAGAAATTAAAGAATTTACTTGGGTGGAAAAGTTGGTATAAACAAAATGCGTCAAAGTGCGACAGAAACAGATTGAGCAAATAGGTCATGATGTACATGAAGCTGTGTCTTTTCCACTAAAGTGACAGGAGAAGATTGAAACATTACAAAACTAAAATATATTATATAATATCTCATATATCGTATTTCCATCATATTGTTTTAAGCTTCGACTGAAGCTCTTTTAATTAGGTCGTCTTGTTGCACCATCCTCCTCCTCTCCTGCAGCACGGTTAACGTTTGCTCTACATTTAGCAAACCTGGCTTATCATTACCGATTATGTTTGACATTGAGTTGCTCGTTCATGCCCCCTTGCCTCGGGGGGATTTCAGGTCCTACCTGCTGTTGTTTTACAAGTATACGCTGAAACGATCTGATGTGAGAGTGAGTGAATTTGGGTGTGTTACCATCCTGCGTGTTTAAAGAGATAATTCAAGAAAAACAGCAACCCACTTGTTTACCACGGCCCTGAGAGGAATGTTACCCGCAAGCTATGGGTGTATGAAATTATCTATAATGTTCTGTCCTTTGGATCCCAAATGTCTTCCTATTACCCCATTGAAAAGTGATATTTTGGGGGTTGAATTGATGGCGATAGGGATTAGAGTTCAGCAAGGAAGAGTAAGGTAAGAGCTTGAGGTCAGGGAATGAAAATAAATCAGTGGGATTGCTGCGGTGACTGGATCTCACCTTTGGGGTCATCTCTCACCACCAGTAGACCATTTCGACACACCACCTTCCCCGTAGCTGCGTCCACAAACACCAGCGATGGGATACTGGTTACCTTGTACTTGTTCCACAGCTTCATCTGTGGAGAGGAAAGGATGAGAAGAGAGGAGAGGTTGGAAAAAAAGAAGAAGAACTGAAGGGAAAAACTCCAAATAACACACTCAAATGAATTTTAATTCCACAGCTGGAAAATCTGTTTAACGCAGTCTAAAATTATGTCTTCGGTGCAGCAGAAGCAGAAGTATGTTCACCTGAAATACAACACTATGGACAAGACAAATGTCAGAAGAGTGCTATTTGTATTTTACAGGCCAAACACCCTCCCTGTCATTTTAAAGAGACTCAGGAGACTAGAAGGTAGAAGAAAAAAAACAGAGGAGTGCAGTCAGCCCTGAGGTGAATTTGCAGAGTTTGTGTAGCACACAGCTACAGGGCTGATCTAACTTTAAAGAGGAGCAAGCCCATCCTATCCTCGCCTGTGTCGTGAATAAAAGCTGAAAAAGTAACCCACTTCTGCTCTGTGTTGAGCACTGTGAATTACTGGAGCTTTTTGGATACGCGGTTCATACTTTCATGGGTATTTACGAGCACCCACCGGCTCTAAAAGTAATCATAATACCTCCTATATGGTACGTTTTTTATTAATACAGCCTCATAAAGTCAGAAAAGAAGCTTTACATCCAGAAAATCTGTGCATGAACTGAACAGATTTATGGAGTTCAGAGGGTGTAGAGTCGACTTCTTCACATCAAAGAGCAGATCAAGCGTTTAAAGCCTTTCCTATCTGAGACTCACTTTCCATATCAGAGGGAGGGAGTCCTGCACAGTGAATAGAAAACAGTTGTCTTGAAAAGAGCAGCTATCAGCACTGTGCAATGTTGCTGCTTCAGCAGTCAGCAGAAGAGGAAGAAGGGAATCCCTCACACGGAATTCTGAAACCAGCGCAGAAAATTCAGACCGAAGGAACACTCACTGTCTCCAAAACAAGCAGAATATCAATGTGTCATCTTCTTTCATTGAAGCTATAGCTTTAATATTTTTTAAATCCGCCTTTAAATTTATTTCCTGCTGTACAAAGCCAAACACTTCAGTACCCACGTAAAATAATGATTTGTGCAGCGCTGGGTGCTGTGGTAGTTTTTAGCCAAATAAAGTAAGCACTGTTTTCCTCAGGGCTCAGTGAAGTAAGCCTGGAGTTTGGTTACCGCTGAGCTCCAGGTTGATGAAAACCTTTTCTTGCTCTTTTTGTGAAAACACTGACTTCATTGAAGAATCCCCAAAAGTCTCCTGCAAGCTGCTGTCCATCTTATTCGGTCTGCTCATCACGGTTTGCGTTTTACTCGTAATGTGCATCTGCCATTTTGCGAGTACATGGCAGCAACATGCGTAACTTGCACAGAGGTCAACCGCAGGCCCTTTCTGACAGCAGAGGTCAGACGGTCTGTGCCGCGGACAAGACGACCCGGAGCCTCCAGACTTGTGTTGGTTTTACCACATGCTCCGTGCCGCTCTGGAAACTCAATCTTGGCTCACAAATTGACAGGGTTAGGGGCAATAACTGTGACTCTCCAAAAGCATAATGTGCCTGACATTGCTTCTGTGCAACTCTGCGGCCGATTCACTCGGCCGCCTGCTGTCATCCGGGCTGATGATGTGTCGGATTTTGATTTTAGAGTGAGGGAAGGACACAAAAGAAAAAAAAAGGTGATAGAGTGATTGATTCAGCAGTCAGCTGTATTCCCTCCTGCTAGGGCTCAGAGGCACCCCCGCAGAGCTATGTAGCAGCATATCAATAAGGTAAAAATGATTGCGAAAACATACAGCAAGATAGGGCCTCACTACCCTGCACTGTAAACTGGGATTTATTTGCAGTATAGATTATAAAGCACTGCAATTTTGAGCTATGTAAAATCAAATCAGCTTGCCTTGAAACTGGCAAAAGTAAGTCAACAAAACGTCATTGCAAATTCATCTGATAGTCGTTGATATATTTCAGTTAGACCCAATTCTATGGTAATGTTCATCTCAATGGTCTTTGGAAGATGGCTGCGTAACAATCTGAGGCCTTTGCCATCATTTCTCTCACGCTGCAGCATCAAGAGAGCAGCTGAGAGATCTGTGCTGCAGCCACAGAGGCAGAACCAATTCCTCCTCTTTGTCTTGCCACTAATTTACTGCATCCTTGAGTCGTGTCTGCCTGGTGATTTGGCTGCAGATCAGAGTAGCCTCCGGATGCTAAATCCTTTGAGGGTTTTGATCTGCCATTTGGAATAAAAGGGCTGTTTTGATTTACGGGGCGGATGAATGACCTTGTAACTACAAAAGCTGCACGTTCTGGCGACGGTCGCACACAAACAAACATCAAATGGATTCCAGCACCTCGAAAGACAAAACTGGGGAGGGGGTGGGAGCGGGGGACCCTCGCACTTGTCACAAATGAGTTTTCACCGTCAAAAAATCATTTTAACAGCGCACTCTTCACCTCGCTTCTTCTGTCCTCCTCACAAATAGAAAGCACGAGGATCATATGCCACGGCGATCTGTTTTCCCCAAAACACTGTTAGACTGCTGAGAACCACAGGCTGAGACAATGAATACACAATGTCACATGATATGTTGCACTGAAAAACAGACGTAAATCATTGTGTCAAATCTGCCCTCGTTCCTCGTCTGAGAAACGGCATCAGCCTCGTCGGAGCGGTATCAAAGATATTTTCATCATCTAGTCAGGTTTTACGAGTCAGTAAATGTACTTATTGGACCAAAGGGCTTCTTATGCGTTGCAATAAAATAATGATTTATTACTGTAAATATCTTGAGGTTTCTTTAACTGCTCCTCCCTGTTTCCAAGAGATTTGAAGACGTCACCCTGGACTTAGTCACACGTTACCAATGTACTGCCATTTTCTAGCCAAAAGATTATTCTGTTGCAGGAATACACCAGTTATGAGGCAATTCAAAGTGCTTTACATAAAGACAAGGCATCATTACGAATTGTAAAAGTATCAGAAGACAATACAGAAAAAGGCGGATTTAGAAAAAAATTAAAAATAGTTAGATAGAGAATTCAAAAATAAATAAATAAACATAATGAGAAGAAATACAAGAGTAAAAATAACTAAAAGTTAATTATTTTGCAGATTGTGTTCACTGTATCATGGTTGCATGTTGCCACTCTTTCTCTAAGGGGGCTTCAATTCATTATGTGTGTAACTAAACATGGTCGAGAAGGGGGTTTCACTCTATAGTTAGCCCACCGGCTGCTGAGACTCCAGGGAGAGCTGGAAATCTATACTAACAATCCATTTACTCTCCTGAACATGCAGGCCTTAGCCTCCCACAGCGCCTGGTGCTCATCATGCTGATTGGATCACGCATTGGCTGTGGGTCCATGTCCAGAAGAAGAGCGAACCAGCCCACCGTGGGGTCTTCAGATCATTCTGCACAGACACGCCAAAGTTGAAATCGTAATAGCCCCACAGGTCAAAGTCCATGCTGATTCCTTTTTTTCCAGGTATATAAGTTAGTTTGATGGTATCCATGACTGAATTGATTTGCTACTTGTAACCATTCTTGCCCGTGCGAGAGCAAGAAAAAAAAAAAAAAAAAAAAAAAAAACACAGGAGGGGAACAACCCAAATCTCCAGATATCCACATTTCCATGGTACATGTCATGCATGGTGATCGCCTTCATGCCTCTTTGCACGGTTGCACTTCATAGCAACATTCTGCACTTTAAAGGTGGGTCAGAGAAACCCCAACTCCCCGTGTTGTAAAACTTTCAAAAACACACACACACACACACACACACACGCACGCACGCACGCACGCACGCACGCACGCACGCACACGCTTCAGTTTTGTTTCAGCCCCTCTTGAAAAAGCCCAGAGCCTTGTCCTGCAGTAAAATTCGCCCTCTGTCAGTAACGGATGGGGCGCGGCGGTGGCCGAGTGTCAACCCTGCTGAGTGAACTAGACTGGAAGTGATTTCATCGCTCAACATACCCAATTCACCTATGACTGCTCAAGCCCCATCTCCTCACAAAGCTGCCTTCACTGAGCTGGTCAGGCCTGAGGCATCTGCCAGGCGCTTCCATCGCTGCCTCATTACAACGGTGCCACTACAAAAGAAAGTCAGCCCTGAACAAAAGAGGACATGAGAGGCACCCTGCTGTGATGCTGATAGCAGCTCGGTGCTTTATCTTTGAGTATTGTATGAGGGACAAATGGCAATAATCTAATTGATATCCTGAAGAAAAAGGGCTACATTTTCCTACAATTCTATACAAATAAGATTTCAGAATTCAAACAATATGTGGCTTGTACAATCAGGCAAAAGATGCTGCACATATGCATTTGATCTCTTTATTCATGTCAAGATGAGTCTATTGGCACAGTTTACAGCACAGATTGGGAATAAGTAATGTGTTCAACATTATTCAGAGAGGACACAGATGAAGTCATGTTCCAGTTTGATTTGATTTAAATCTTAAAAAGGGGGGATCGTTTTTCAAAATAAAATTAAATATATCAATAACTCCTGCAGCAATCTCCTGCACAGAAGAGGTGGTTTAGCATCTTCCCATGCATAGATCTTGGTCATTAAAGTGTGAAGCCATTTGTTGGAAAATGGGAGGTTGTCTGTGTGACGGACGGACGAGCCCCCTCAAGACATGTTCGACACATGCATCTGTCTTTTACTGTGGACTTCTTTTTATTGAAAGTGCCTGCAGGCGGTGTGATCTCTGACCGCAAAGATTTACTGTAGCTGTGCAGGGGAGAAGAAGCTGAGCTCGACTCTTGGCTCGCCTCCTGGCTGGTGCTGGCACGAGCCTCTCCAGAAATCAAGCCATCACCTGTGCAATATGGATAACTTCATCTGCAAAAAGACTCAAAACTGACATGTTCGTGCACAGCAGCATCAACAGTTCATTCATCATGTGTCAGGGAGCTTTCACGTTAAAATCTAAAACGTAATGTATTTTTCTCGTCGGTGAAGGAAAGAGGGGAAACGAAAAAAGTTCTCAGTCTTTACTTGCTCCCTGCATCTCCTGGCAACACTGCTGTTAACTCCCTCTTGGCTGGGCCCCTGCAGCCGGCTTTGACTTACATTCCTCCATGCTGCAGCCCGCCTCTGCTCGATCTGCTCCTCAGGCTCTCAGTAACTGCCTGTATCCACTTCAAAACGCCGTTGCTGCTCTTCATGGCTACAAAGGCTTTCTCCCCTTCCACCTCTCAGCCATACTTCAGCCCACACCAGCGCCGGCTCGTGTGTTTCTTAGCGCTTCCATCTGTGCCGCTCTGACCCGACTATCGCTTTACGCGGTCAAGAGTCTTCCCCGCCGCGGCTCCCCCGGTGGTGAAATGCACCTCTCGAACGCCGTGACAGCTGCACAGTTGCTGCCCTTTCTCTGTGCGATGACCTATCACTTCATGTGCTTCAGCTTCATCTCGCTTTGCATGTGCATGTAGTTTTGCCTTACATAAACCACCGCAAGAGCTATGCTTTCATCCTAAGGAGGTGGGTTCAGATAGCCTGGATTGGTTTCTGGTTGGCAAAATACCCAGATATGGCAATAACAAATTGCTTGTTGAACCTTTTACATATCCTTGTTATTTTTTCTTATTAGAAACGACACTGAGAACGTACAGCGGTCATGCTGATGGTAGATTTCATCGCTTAAAATGACCCACTGCATGGGTAGTTGTGTCAGCAGTAGCTAATAAGTGTGATTAATAAATACTAACTTGACTTTTCATGCCTATTATATCGATAATTTGGACTCATAGAATTCATATTTCTGATAAAGGACTTTTTTCCTTTTTTTTCCAATTTGAGGACAGAGGGATTCTAATGCCCCTTGAGGCAAAGTTGTAATCGTGGGCTATACCACTACTTATTTTCAGGTTGTGGAGACTCCGGTTGTGGAAACTAATTAGGCTCCCTCAGTCCAAATTAAAATTGATTAGATTTGTGAACACCACTGGAAACTGTGGCTTTTCACCCACCAACAGGGGACAACAGATCTTACCTGAATCTTCGAGTTGCAGTTATCTACACCTCTAGTATCTGAAACCTAGACAATGAGATTTGAGACAGGGTGGAGAAGGATTAGGATTTAATACTGGATTCAGATTTAATAAAATGCAATCAAATCCCACCCCTAATCTTTAATAAGGGTTTTAATATCACTTGATTCTGCAGTCCTGGTGATACATCATTTATATATTTTTTTAATTTTCTAGCTACCTTCTTTTTTTCCCCTCACGATCGAGTGTCAGCTATATTCCTAAATTATAGAAAGTGCAGGCCACTCCATCCTACTCCGATGTGCTCATTACAGAGGCTCATCCTGCACTACACAACCATTGTGATGGGCGAATGCATTTTCCTGAAAATTGTCGAGCTGAGAGCACCGCAGGCTGCCCGCCTCTTCCAAAACCTGCATGTTGCCTCTATCTGGTCCATTTTACATTAATCCAGTAACATTCTCTGACTGAGCCATTTTGGTGGTGGATCCTCCAGACTCAGATGGGGGACGTTGGCAAAATTGCTTTTTTTGGTTGCCCGGGCAACCACACCCACACACCCACCCCATGCCCCTTCACAAAGTCAGGACACGTCACAGAGAGCCAGACACATTGTGGGCTCTTAGTTAATAATTCAGTGATAAATTAATGGGTTTGTGAGGATAACAGGTGGCAGAATGTTGGAGGGCTTAGGGGGAAATAACCCCAAAGAAGAAGAAAAAAAAAAAAGTGAATGAGGGAGTGAGAAACAGAAAAAAGAGAGAGAGAGAGAGAGGAGGCGTGTGGGTGTTCTCCCCCTTCAGTCTTGTGTTGAGGCACAAAAGCGACTCCCTGAATACAGCACCCTCTAAACCCAAACTTGGACCCTGCACGGCGAGAAGTTTTTATTTAGTGAAGAGTGCAGCGTAAAATAGCAGGGGGGGGGATTGTAAAGGAGTAAAACGCCAGGCCTCAATAGGTATCTGCAGCATTGTCTCTCCTCAGACATGGGCTGCCCCTGAGGCCTACATTCAGCCAGGTCAAAGGTCAGGACGGCAGGGGGTGAATTCTTCACTCCCAGTGGTGTTAAGACCAACCTTTCATGCCTCTCTACCCCCCAACTCCTCTCCTCTGTCTTTATTTCTCTCCCCATCTACATTTTTCTTAATAAGAACTTACAAAGAACAAAGAGCCATGTTCACGATGATGTGGAAACATTTCAATAGCATCCTTTCCTCTTTATTTTTGCCCTCCACTCATAATAACCTGACATTTTCGACCACAAAAATATCACTTTTCAATTACAGATAATCAAATCAAAAACACCAGTTTTGTACATGTTGATGTGTGATTATACTATATTATATAAGTGATAATAATGCGCAATAAATAAATGCCATCAGTATTATGACTCGCTCACTTGCTTATGCTTTTTATTGTTGTAAATAACTATTTGGTATACACACACAGAAACCTCAAGTGAAGAGAAACCACTTCACAAGTTCATTAAGCCTTGCAATGCCTATAAAGCTGAAGCTGTTTTATTTCCAGGTAGTTTATTTTACTAATAACCTATGAATGTGTTTGCCAAACATACTGCCTATACTGCCTTCTCCCCAAACGCAGTAAAGAGCAACACAGAGCCGCCATCGTTGGTAGCATTGAGGAGCAGCTACCATACAATTTGTATGGCAGTTATTAGTGTTGTTATTAATGAAATGTGAACTCAAGTAATCCTAACACAACATTAGGTGAGTAAGTAAGACGTGCTTACGCTTTATGTTTACTTTTACAATCCGAAAACTGAATGTGGTTTCAAAACTGTATATAGTCGTTCCAGATTTGTCTGCACAAGTGTGGGAAATCAAAAATACACAGTTTTGCACAGAAGTTATGAGAATTCAAGGTAACATTAATATTCAGGCGAATCTCTGCAGGCCAATTATTAAATTCTTCTGAATGACTCCAGTGAGCAATAACGATTTACCAAATGATTCACACAGGAAGCTCGTTGTGTGTCGGGATTTCTCAGGTTGTTGTAGATCACATCTTCTACCATCGGCCTGCATTTCATCAAGTCGAGGCCTGCAGAGTCGAACAGACAGACAGCTGATATAAAGCTGGTCTGGATCTGGACCAGTTCTATCATTTACCTTAGCGTGACCCTCGGAGACAGGAATTTTTACACTCGCAAGTGATCGGCCATCTCATGACTTGGAAAGCCCTGTGCATTTTTCTGAGGTTCAGCTTGTGCCAAAAGGTAATACGACACACATTGTCTCTCAGCCGTAATCCAACACGGTATGGGACGGTCGTGGCGTCAAAGAAAAAATTTGTTATGCGCACAAGCAGAAAAAATATCAGAAAAGCATTTTGTGTAGGTTAATTAAATTTGTGCCTGTGCACTTGGGGGATATCAGGCCATTACATATTAATAATCAGACAAAACACACATTCAAATTAGCCTTTCAGCAAAACTTGATTTTTATGCTTGTGCTTTTTTATTTTTATTGCTCAATTAGCCTCACTCAGCAAACACCGGAGCTCTGCATTAATTCTAGCCATAAGGCTCTATGTTACTGGTTCTCTGGTAGCCTGGTTTCCTGGATTTAGACAGCTTCCCTGTTGTGACCTCTGTTTGACCCAACATTTAACTCCCACCACTCCCCTCCTCCCCATGCCGGAGCTGCAGCTCAGTCCCTGATCACAACACAACACATTAATATTAACATTTCAGTCGCATTATCAGCGTTTTGTGCAAAATCGGGGCAGCTCCGGTGTCTTTATGATCCAATGTCTATGTAGCACATGTTTCAATAAGTGGCTGGTTTGAGCTCACTGCTTTAACCAATTTGTAGTGAGAAAATAAACTGCATGGATCCAATTGTCAGCATGAAACTGCTCATAATGACATTTAAATGGTGACTGTCTTATTGAATCCTTGGCTGGTTTGCATCAAGATATTTTAAAACTGTTCTGTGTTAGCCCAGTCTTGATTTTACTCTTAGATTAGCCTAGATAGACAGTTAAAATAATAAACACTGACTTACCTTAAAAAAATTGCTTCAAAAGGCAACATCAACCAGCTCACAAGTTCACTGTATGTAACACTGTGTGTAATCTTGTGCACATATTTCAAATATGTAGTAAAAAAAGTGTTTTGTCAATAGCTAGGTTTTAGAGGACTCTTCTGTGCATTGAAGAACCTCAGAAGTAAAAGGATGAGAAGATGACTGTGAAACTGGTTCATGTCAAAATTCTTACAGTCGTGGGGGGGATGGCACCGGTAGCTCATCGGGCCAAGGCTGAAGCCTTCCCCCCGCAAATCTGGTCTCTGTTTCTCTCCTGTCTGTCTCTTCTATCATTGTCAAAAAGAAAAATAAGGCAGTAATACACAAAAATTTACATAAAAAAAAAAAAAATCTGATTGACACAGAAGTCATAATTTGCACAATTGGATTTGTCAATTAATATTTTTGATGTAGCCAGTCTTTGGTCACTACAGGCTGCCACGCCCCCTCCAAAAAAACAGCATGACAACCTATTTAGAACATGAATAATGCTGTGAACACATCCAATAAAGCTTATTTTACACAATAAGTGCCATGATGCTGATACAGTGTTCACTTGGAAGGGTACACAATGTTTTCAGTCCAACTGTACCCTTAACAGCCTGGAGCCTCATAAATCACAGTGACAACCGGTGTCTGCCTCTCGTCTGCACACACACACACATACACACATATACTGTGTGTGTATATATATATATATATACACACACACACATAAACATATATATATATACACATACACATATATACATATATATATATATATACACATACACATATATATATACAGTCAACGATTCACAATGACGGTCTGCCACAGAACAATGGTTAAATGGTCGTGGTTTCCTGAGGGAAAGGATGTCTTTCTCTTTCTTTTCATTACTTGAGCTCCATTCAGCTCTTCAGTGACATTGGGTTACACTGCGACACTTTATATCCGTCCATTAACCTGTTTCCTCCTCTAGTGTTACGCTCATTAAAAGTCACATCTGTTTGACTGGCCTCTTGCATTTTAGAGTGGAGCTGTACATCTGGACCCGTCTCGTATCTCTCACAGCCCAACACTCCCCCTCCCCCTCTCCCCCGCCCGCTGTACGCCATGCATGCCTTATTCTCGGCTTACCCCCCACCCACCCCCGACACTTTTCACAGCAGTGGCGACAGATTCAGACTCCCATAAGCTCACTCTCCAAAAGAATCCGCCCATATTGGCCACTTGAAGAGTCTCATGGGCCCAGATTTCACTTTATCCAGATTAAGGATTGCACAAAACCTCATATAAATGAAACATCCGTCAAGCCTGTGCCATATGTCTCTAGGTGCAGTGGTAAAAAACATTGTACACAGACAAACGGTTTGAGTCCCCAAAATATATGCATTTATTTAATTTAGTTAATGGACATTTAATTATGTTGTCAATACAAACAAAGTGCAAATGATTAAATGTCTGATGCTTTAAGCATGAAGCTTTATCTCAACTGCCATGATTTAACTGAGTCATTGGGGAAACTATTTCACTGCGTTTATCAACTGCAGAGCGCCTCACCAAACGAAATTTCTTTTTTAAGGGGAAAAAAAAGAGAAGACAATGGAAAGAAACATGAACTTGAGGAGACAGACTGGCTTGGGACAGCCATAAAATAGGACATAAAAGAACCTTGGAAAATGTTTTCCTCGTGCGACTCGGCGCTGAGAAGTGGTTTCAAAGATGCTACTGATCTGGCTTTCCTCAGCTCCGGCAGAGTGTGGCAAGACCTCGGGAGCCTCGGCAGCAAAGGCCAGGTCACCTTTTGTTATGGGCAGAGTCCTTGGAACAACCTGTGGTGCTCTGCCAGGAGACCTCAGGCCACGCTCCTGCTCGCAAGTAGTTTTGAAACAGTCTAATGTGCAGCCCGGAGCCAAACCCCTGCTGAGCCTCAAAATAAACATCTATCAATTTAAGGTCAGGACTGTGGTGGTGGCAGCACAGCTCCTGGGACAGCTGAGAGCCTGGAGGGGTGGGGGTCGGCGTACTTGACCAAGCTCATCTGGCTCAGTTCAGGGTGGTGGAGCAGTGTCTTGGTCCCTGCTGCCAGAACACCTGAAGCCTTCACTGCATTCTGAAAGATCTGCTCATCTTGTCTTGGACACAATCTCAAACCATATCTGTCCATATCCAGAGATCATGGTCAGATCAGCAAAATCCAATGGACATTTTTGGCATTAAAACAGTTGTGTTTCGCATGTTTTTGCGAATAACTGCAAATGGCATGTGCAAGTAATTATTTCGTCTAAAATTAAAGATAGTCATTTTACCAGATCCAAAACTAACATACTGTATTTAAATTGCATTCGTTGAATAAGAAAGATGTATATCATCTTCACCAGTATGAAACAGTGAATTTGTATCACTTTCTTAGAAAATGACATTAAATTTACTATTGGGTTGTAAAACAGTTGCCGATTAATTTGTTTCAATTAATTAATTGATTAATTCACAACTACTTTCAGCTCTTTTTTGTTGCCTTCCATTTAAGATGAACCATATGTGCAGTATTTAGATTAAGTAGGGCCATCAAAGACTCAGAACAGAGAGCAGTTTGTATAAAAGTTATGTTGTTGACAAAAGCAATATCACCTCAAGGCCTTTTCAGAGACTGTTCTGGAGATTTAAATTGTATCATATGATCTTCAGCGAATGCAGATCAGAAGACTTCAGAAGACTGAACTTTGGACCTCGACAAGCTATTATATTTGAAAATGAGAAACTGATGGTAACAAAAAGAATAACATCAATTTCGGCATTTCTCACACAACAATGTGAACAATGCTGTTCACAAACCCTAAAATCTCAGCAGGGGAGCGTCCTTGAACACATCACAAGGGACTTTACAGAAACATCCCCTGTCCTCAACTCAACGACCAGAAACAATATACGTAACGTCAGTAATAAAGGGTTGTTGAGAACGACAGATTGTGTGTTTCAAATAATTTTTTATATGTCTGCATGTGGGAAATCATTCTCAAAACTTATTTTATCCTTTTGGGAACTGTCAACAAGAATCTAAAAATTATGGAACCAAATGAGCGACGACGTGCAAAAAACAACAGTATGGTTCTTCAAGTTCCTTTAGAGAATGACAGACAAGCAATGAGTGCCACTGATACTGTGGTAGTGGTAATGTAGTAGAAGTAATCTTTTTTAATCCAGAGTGCTGAGTGAGAATCCAAGTCATTAAACAGGAGTCTAACAGAACGGTCATTATATGACAAGAGTCGCTTTTACTTTGAGAGTTGACAGAATTTACAAAAGTCCATTGTTGTCAGAACAGGTGTGGTCCCATGTGGTGAAACTCGAGGAATGTCTGTAAAAAATAAAGTGGGTTATTCTAAGAAATGTGCATTGTGCCACTTTCCCCAGAAGATTAGTTAAAAACCTCATTTAAAGCGCGGATAAGTGCTTCACTGCAACATGATGTAGAAATGGCGTGTTGAAGGGAAGCACAAGAGGTAACGCGAGGGCTTTAAAACTGTAAACGAACATCTGACAAGTGAGAGTGAGCAAAGAGCCGCAGAGAGACAGGCGCAGACAGACGAGGGCTGGAGACACAAGTGTCAATTTTCAGGGTCACATCACGCTGGTAGAGGGCTGATTGGCAGGGCAGGGCACAGGGTCAAAGTTCAATCCTTTAATAGCCCGGCTGTAACAGCACGGCCTTCATGTCAGCCGCTCACGCCTAAACTCCACACAACCCCTGACCCTCCCTGACACCACTGTCTCAGCTTTTAAACAAAACTTTTAAAAGACAAGAAAAATAAAAAAAAACCACTTTTCCACACAGGTACACACCGGTGAAGACTCTCACACAAAACACAGCCATCTGTTTGCATTCCCTTCTGTTTGTCAGGAGGATCACTTAAAAGGTGCTGAAACTACATTTTGGTGTGGATCTGGTTAAATGGGCGGATTGAGGACTTTTGTCAATTTCTTGGGAAACAATTCGTGGCTCTTGAAGAAGTAATGAAAAAAAAAAGAAAAAGATTCTGACATTTATCTTTGAGTTTGTACAATTTGCTCTACGCGCTGGGGTACGCGCTCTACTATTTTGGTTTTGCCTGGTGATTTCCATTCACTGAGGTAAAGCAAGCCAGGCAAATATCTGTCTGCACTTGGGCTTCCACTGCATTAAAAGAAAAAAAAAAAGAGTGTGTTTGTAATTCAGCTCCACAAGTCGGACGGCGCGGATCTGAGGCCTCCTGCGGATGCAGCCAGAGGTCACCAGCCCTCACTAAGTCTTGGCTTCCTACAGAACCGTCTGATATCTTATTTCAGCTGTTCAAGGCCCTTTTTTGACAAGACGATGAAATCCTCAGGCAAAAATCCTCCGTTGAGCCCAACACATATCCATTATTCATACACTGTACTGTACATTTCTACTGTTCAAAGCCGGGAAATGCTTGAGCCACTGACCAATAAATAAAGTGTCAGTGTGATAATGTTCAGTTGAAAGTAATGGCCTTGCAGCGGAGACAGGAAGTGAAAGACGCTATGGAAGAAATAACAAAGCTGACGCAGATTTTAATGCTGCAAATGGCTGCCAAGTGTCTCGGGCCCCGCTCACACCTGGCAATAGCATGCGTCTTGTGTGATCCAGTCACGAGTGGACAGCTGTAAGTACAGGTGTGAATAAACCCAATACTCAACTGGCATAGTCCGCTCTACTTCTTTTTGACGACATTGCTATTAGGATAGTTCATGATCATACGTATCACATAGCCATCTTCTTCCTAGGAAATAAGTAAGATGGTCATATAAAAACTGTATCATATGTAAGCAAATTAACATACGGTAATAAATTTTTTTTTTTTAAGCAGTTTGTTGTAGCAGCTGGTTTCGTTCGTCAGAGCTGCATGTCGGATGATCGAATTGCCTCGGAAACCCCCTCCACCCTCACCTTTCGGCCGCAGGATTAGAAATTATTTCTCAAACTTTTCCAGAACCGTCACTCTTGACATTCACACCCACTTAACGCCGTGAGTCAGCAGCTGTTCAGAGGTGAGATGCGAGCTGGGGCTCTCTTTTTTCTGCCCATTCTTGACACAATTTTATTCAACTTTCCATGCGGATCCCTCCGTCTGCAAGGGCTGGTTTTTGACTGCACCTTCTGGTGTGGCCTTTGGAACAACAATAAACACATAAATAAAGACTCAATAAGTATCAGAAAACCTTCGCTTTCCGTGACTAGAGAGCAGTAGCTTTCTTTTCCACTCGACACAAATGATATTCCGGACGAAAAAAAACATTCTGCGGCAATGTTTTGATTACAGATATGTTGTAGCCAAAGAAGTGACAGTGCAACTAGCAAATGTGGTGAGTTTAGTGTGAAACTAACGAGTTACAAGATTGCAGTTCGTATTGATTTTGCACTGAAGGATCCAACTGTAAAACTGGCAACATGCTGTTGGACTTTCTACCCCTCATAAGACAAGCTTTAATCTTAATCGTATGGCAAAATTGTTTGGATCCACTGACTTTCCTGTAGCTTATAAACAATATATTCAAACCACTGCAACTCTGCAAAGACATAATTACATTGGTGAAGACGGCGAAAGTCCCCCTTTTTAATTATAGCCCATCTCCAGTGTTTTAAACATGTCAGGCTCCACAGCAGAGCAAAGCCAACGTGGTCCCACAGTCCTTCACAGTGTTTTGTAATCAGGCCTTTAAAAAGAAGGGGAAATTCTTTTTAAAGCCTGCCAATAATCAGGAAGGTAGAGGGGGGAAAAAACAGAGTTCAGGCTTCAGTTCATTTACAGACACAGAAAAACAAAAGGACAACGGCCAACTAGAGTCCTGGAGCAACAGGAGTCAACATCATCTGCGTTCTTTGGAGAGCTCAATACATCACTGATCAAACTAATAAATCCAGGACTGAAATCAACTGCAGGTGTACTGCTTCCATCCTATGCACTGTTTCTCTATTCATGTGACCTGAGGTGAAAGTGGATTCTGGTCCAATGGCTCAGAGGGTGGAGAAGGGGTGTCCTTGTTTTTTTCTGCAACAGTTCTCTGGACTCAGCTGCGGGAAACCAGAACAAAACTGCAGTCTGAACAAAATGGAAGAGGAGGATGAACATTAACCTCCCGACGCCCTCATCGGAGACTGGCTGGTGTTTTAGAAAATGTAGTAAGCACATCACATGAGGAAACAGGAGCGAACTAAATTTCCTGAGAGAGATCCACAGGCAAAGATAAAGCAAATATAGTGCCCTGCTAATGAGGCAACCCTGAATACTGCTGGTGCTGGTTTTGAAAAGCGGGGAAGGCAAATGTGATTAATGTTTTCCAAAAACTCAGAGCAGGAAGTCTACGGAGATTTGGACAGAGAGAGAAGGAGAGTTGCACTTTTGAAAGCAGTCAAGTTCAGTAATAGGCCAACATTAAACTAAGGAATTCATTGCCAAGAAAGGAGGCCCTCCCATTAATGAGTCATGGAAGACCACAAGCAGTGGTCATAAAAATGCAGCCAACAGCAGATTAAATACCAAAACAAGAAAAAAACGGAAATAGATTCCCAGGCATCGCCATAATCACGAATAAAAGACAAATCACCAGTCCTCTTCATCATAACGGATAAGAACAGCGCTGAGCGGCATCATCCCTGATCACGACAGCTCGGATCGAGCAACGCAGGGAGACAAAGAGGACACACATGGGTGAGGTGCAGCTCTCCCTGTGCCTGTGGCAGCCTGGAATGTGCAGTGGCCTACACTGGGTTTATAAATAACAGCCAGAAACGGGGCAGACACAAAAGGCGCTGCTGTTCAGAGCCGGACCGCTCTTGCAGAGCAACCTCTCCGCCCTCCTGGTTACTACCAGCGTCTCACCGGAGCACTTTGCAACCAGTGCCCGACCCAACCAGACCGTCTGCATGTGTGATTCCCTGCAGCCCCGGCATCACCAGCCCTTCTTAGTCTGAATACACAAAAAGAATAGTCAAAGGAACCTTAACATCATACACTGTGGTAGTGTGTGTGTGTTGAGGGGGGGGGGGATGTAGGTCAAGAAAGTAGGGAGCAAGAAATAACATGAACTAGGGCAAAAGCTAAGATTATTTTCATGATTTTTTACAATAAACTAATAATTGTTTAGTCCAGTGGTTCTCAGCCTTTTCATCACCACAGTCATCATGTGAACTACTCCTTTACCGACACACTTCACAGCCCTAATGTTCATTTGAAACGATTTTAGCCGTGCCATTTAACTCCAATTATGATATAAAAGTGGATATTACTGAAACAGTTTTAATAAAAATGACCCTTTTTTGGTTTGGTTAAGTTCGCATTTACTACCATATAGAGAAGTAGGAGCTGGATGTTTCAACTGATTACCCATTATTTTAGCCATTTATTTAAACCATTGCATTAAGCTAAAAAACTGTTTGTCATTTTCCCCATTTATTTTTCTTCTGGTTAACTACAGCCACTTGAATTTAACCCATTTTTTTTTAAACAGCTCATTGATTAATTGGAGTATTAAATATGAGCAGTTCGGTGGGAACGGGTTAGTCTTCACTGCTTGCTTGCTTTGTTTTCATGCACTTTCAATTCAGCAACATGTGGGTACAGGTGTTACAGCCGACTCAAATGTGCTAATTTAACTTTCTTACTAATTTCTTAAGATGCTCCACAATCTTTACACGTACCCACAGGTATTGGGGGGGGGGGGGGGGGGGGGGGGGGGCAGAGGTACCACCCATCTCACTAGGACCAAACTACGAGAGAAAACATATCAGCTCAAACAGGAATAAGGCAGCTTCGGAAATAACGAGACAATGTGGCTGTGAGGATGTGGTCGCACAGCATAATGGCATGAAACGTGGCAGGCAGTCTTTGTGAGAAGCAGCGAGTGCCTCTGTGCAAAACTATTCTCTGCACCAGAGCTGATAGGAACAGATTATGACGAGAATCAATCCGCGCTGCCACAGCCTTCATCTCTTTTCTCCTGGTTGCCGGGAAGCAGGAGCCCGCTGCTGCCTGCGCCTGGAGCCCGACCAAGATAGAAATCAGGCTGGTTTTTATCTCCCAGTCCTCTCGTCACCTTTCCAGTCCTCCATTCCTCCCTTCCCTCCCCCTCCCATCTAAATGAAGGACTGCAACGTCTCGCATTGAGCACACTAGAGATGCAGGGAACGAGGGAGGAGGGGGTGGAAAGGTGACGGGCAGCACAATAGCCAGTCACACCGCATTTAAAATGCTTTTTCTCCGACACGCAGTGGAAATGGAAAGTGAGGGCTGGACAATATATATTTATGTTTGTCCCATTCTTTGCACGGTGGAACATTTTGATCGAAATACAGATCCTGCTCTCCAGTGTGATTTTTTCAGTGACGCAGTTTTCTCTCAAAAATACCACAAAGTAAATACATCATCTGAAATGTCTCAATTTTCCCTGGCCAGGAAGCAAACTCCCTGTACTTTTAGGGCACTCACAGAGTCAACAGTGACATGGAGGGGAAAACAACAGAGACTGACAAGCTGAGAAAGAAACATATTCCACAGCAAGAAGCCACCGTCTGACATTCACATCAGTTGGATCCCAGTAACTATCCTGGAAGCTCTTTCTTAAGAGTTCAAACACTTCAAAAAAGTGACTCGTGCTACTCATTTTAGATCACCCACCTTAAAAGACAATACTAGAAACACGCCTATAAATGTTTATGTCTTGACATTTAGCCATTTTTGGTTTATACACGGGCTGGATCAGAGTTTATGAGGCAATATGTTTTTGAGGGGAACATTTCCTGGCGGAGATTTCCATTTCTTCCTGTGCACGTGATGTGATTGACAGTGAGCACTTGTGTTGCCTGCACTAAAGAGAAAATAGTCAACTTAGGTATAGTGAAATAAGAAAACAGCAGCTACACCAAAGCCAAACCTCAATGTTTGATGCCATGGTTTATCTACCTCCGGCAATTTTCACATTTGTGGTCAAGTCAACGGCTTCCTCTGAAAGTAGGAAAACAAGGCCTGGTATCCTTCATCTCAGCTGACTGTTGTCAAACAAACAAAGAATAACTGAGATTTATAGATTCCACAGAATATTAATTAAGAGGATTTGTGACTTCTCTCAATT
Source organism: Scophthalmus maximus (assembly GCF_022379125.1). Lineage (NCBI taxonomy): Eukaryota > Metazoa > Chordata > Actinopteri > Pleuronectiformes > Scophthalmidae > Scophthalmus > Scophthalmus maximus. The sequence goes on from NC_061525.1 coordinate 10,250,852, forward strand.
TTAGATAATCATAAATTGAATGTCTTTGGACAAAACAAACAATCCTCGGAACTTGTGAAGGGGATTCTAAGATGAACTGATGTTGGAAATAACTGTGGGCTGCACCTGCACCACCACTTATGAAACTTTAGAGGATTTTATGACGATACTCTTCAGGGGGACAATCACACGGCAAACTAAGTTTTCCTCAAATGTGCTTCTGTGCATTCAGGCATTGTGTGGTTGCTGTTGCCCACTTTTGACTTAATTTGCAGGTCCTTACAAAGCGATCAGCGCCTTAACCTCAGCATTTAGCGACATGCGGCGTGTTGTTACTCGGCAGACACAGATGCAGCTGCTCGATGTAGAGCGGATCTAATTAAATGCTGTTCCACATTAACAGGATTGCGCGAACCTACAGATTTCCTCCTGCTCCCTCAGGCCTGTGAGTGGCACTCGGTGAAATGCATACAAGCAGGGACCGGACTAAGTGCTTCCTAGAATATACTCACATTCCGCCGGACAAAAGCGAAACCGACATCCGTACACGCCGATGACCAGCGCGCATTGTGCCTTGGGGTGGTGGAACATGGCGGTGTGGCGGCGATACAGTCACACAATGGGCGTGTGGAGAGATCATCACAGTGAAGCTGCTTTTTAAGGCTCTTTTTTTTTGTAGCCCTGGGCAATATCTAGAGGTGTAGCCTGTAATGTCACTCTCTATCTCCGTCTAATTATAGGTTTAGCTTCAACTCACTCATCTGGATTGAACTTAACATATTCCGTCTTTGCCTGCAGTCATTTTATCGTTTCAAGGCTCCAGGGCTTTGGATTAAAACCCATGTAGCTCATATTTTGCTCCACGTGCTGCCAAATACCAACCAGGAAACTGTGGTCTGTCAAACACATAGTATATGTTGTGGCCTACAGAGCGCAGTGTTTGTAAGTGGTTGCATTCCCCGACAAACTACCAGCTCGGCCTCAGCGCTGAATGTGGGTTTGCCCATAGGGGATGGAGCATGTGTCAATGAGAGCAGACAATGAGCTCCGCCATAATGAATGGGCGCCATGTGTATGAAACCATATAGGGTTCTACCAACAGTGCAGCATAGCGCTCAGTCAAAGCTCTCGCTTCACATCTTCTGCAGAACTGAACTATCGAAATGGACCAAACAAAAGAAAAAGACAAGTAGGAGGAGTCCTGAGCTGAGAGCTTTGAGATATAAACAGTAGGCCAGCGATCCGGGAAGGTCGGGAGTCCGTATGGCCGTCTGCTGCGCGACAGGCTCTCTCTGCGCTCTGTTTATGTGCTCACTCACGTCTGTTGAGACAACACAACAACTGGTCAAGATCTTGGCGGTCGCTTCGTGCGCCACATGACTCACTGCGATGACCGGGGATAGGAATGAGTTTGCTCGAATAATATTTACAATTTCGGACAGATAATCCCCCACAAGCAGACCGCACAGCCTGCTCTCGGCTGCTGCACGCCACTCCGACTCACTCCGGCTCTTTATGGAACTGAAACATTCCAGGCTATTCAATTTACAACGATACTATGACGGGCCACTTTAAAACAGCCTGAATTCAAGCATACACTAAAAACTACACAAAACCACGCAGTTAGAAAGTTACCATCAAAAATATATAGTTGAATCAGTTTATCAGAGAACTGGATACACTAAAAAATAAACTGATGTAGACATTACACCCTAGAATGTTTCAGTGGCACAGTTATTTATGATCAGCTGTGTTTTACTGCCTTACAAGTAACATCAGAGAGTTAAGATTGAACTGAACGCTTGAGGTCTTTTATCCTTCAGACTTCTTTACTGGATATGAAACCTTTCCTGGTCTCATCGATGGCAAACATCAGCTTCTTCCCCAACAGACGTGAGAACATTGGACACCTCTCTTTTCCCCCTCTCGCGTCGCTGTAGTTTTACACGGCCTCCCGTCCTGCAAAGCTTTCACAGGCGGTTCACTCACGTCCCACAGAGAACTTGCTTCACATCGCACCAAGTTCAGCAGTTCTTCACCATGAGTTTGGCACTAAAACAACCGCCTGAGGGAGGTCCAAAATTAAAACGGATGTGTCTTTGAAAAGTGGAACAGGTTCACCATTAGCATCCAAGAAAATTTTAAGTAAATTTGTCCATTTCCTGTTTTCAGATTTAATTTCACGAACCAATCTCCACGATTTAAACCATCTCAAGTAAGCTCATTAGGACAACTGATTGTTTGGCAATCTGGACAGTAGTTGCAGAGATCTATAGCTTTGGATCACTGTCTTATTAGGCTATTAGGGATCTTAACACTGTATTCAGATAGTTGTTGATCAGTCTTTTTGTCTCTGGCAAGAAATGAATCTGAAAAGCTGTTCTGCTACATGATCCTTTCCCCAGAGGAATACAATGTTCTCTTTTGTAGCCCACCAGATCAGTCTGGGTGGTCCAGCCAAGTGAGCAGCGAACGGACCAGCCAGGACTGGTTCAGCCCAGACTGGACCTTTGTGTGGAACACTTTCTTTTCCCCTCCAACTCATTCCTCCCTTGGGACATGACACAGCTGACAATGGCACCATTTTTTTTTTCATTTTTAACGAGCTCACAAACACACTGAATTGCCTTACTGTTTCAATAACGACATTCAGTCAGCAATTTTCATACATCATACACAAACAACAAACACAAAAAAACCCCACTCCAGCCTACGTTGAATTACCGCTGAATTTGAGGACAACAGGGACATGATGCAATGCTGCTTTTATAATGGATTTTCTTCCACAGTCCATTCCATAATGGTCCACAGAAATCCAATATCCACTAATTGCTCCTCCGAACACGAGCACCTGGCTCGTAATGAGTCCACGTCTTTCACACTGTGTCAGTTTTTTATAAAGAACAACTACAGCTCGTCTTGAGCTTCAACCCTGCAATGAATCACAGTGCAGCGGCCCCTCCCTCCTTTAGATCCTAATGATTAAGTGAAGTAATTGCTCAAGATTGCCCGTTAGAAGCCCACCAGTCTGGTCCCTTAGCAACGCAGATCTGCAGGCTGAAGATGCTTTTCTCTGTCAGTCAAATTGCAGCCACTTTGTTTTATCCGTTTTGAAACCAAAATTCAAAGTTGCAGCACTTTGTCCACAAGGCTGCACACTCCAGGTAAAAGTACAGTTAACATGATGCTTTAGGAACAAGATGCTGTAGAGTCAGATATGAGCCTCGTCACACTAAAAAACCACAGCCCATTATCTTAGCTGGGAGAATGAAGCCTCCCATACTGCAACACATCTGTGTCCCTGTTCCTGCTTTCTCTGGGAAATCCTAACATCTAGAAAAAGGCATCAGGAGGTTTATTTGATTAATTCCAAACAGCTGCTTAATTGCCAGAGCGTTGCGTTCCATTAGGGCACGATGAAGAGCACAGAGGACGGATTTAGAGGAGTGAAAAAGAACACAGACGTCCTTGTCAAAGATCCCTTTCATTGTACCAATGATACTGTATCAATGTCTAAAGGCGTCTGCCTAGTGGGGAAAAAAAGATTCTTTGAGAGGCTGTTGGAAGCGGAGGACAAACAGATAGTTTTTTTATTTCTATATGATGCTAAGATTAAATCATCATCATACTGAATGAAAAATAAACACTGTGTGATAAGATGAAGACAAGACATTTGTGTCATTATTGTTTCGATTAGCAGATGAACCCGGTGGTACAAACTGCTTCCTCTCAAATCAATTTAGATACTTCAAATTCATGAAAAATCGGTTAATCTTGTTATTCCTGGATACAATAGTATCACTCATCCACTAGATCACTGCAGACAATTCCAGTGCAAGATATGCAGGCAAATATGGAGGCAAAACAGACAAAACCATATTTTGGAAGGATAATAATTTTGAATTTTGCAGATACCGACAAAGGCAGAGCATAGATAATGGTTAAAGATGAATGGATTTCATGAAAAAAATTGTATTTTATGACAGTTTGTCATGTGTCTGCCTCTGGTGAGATATGAAATGAGACATTACAGCCTCTCTTTGTGGCTTTCTCTCTCTCTCTCTCTGCGCTTTAATCTGCACCATCCCACATCCATTTGTGGACCGATCGTAACTGTGACAGTGCCAGATTGTTCAGCTGTAAAGAGAAACGGGAAGTTGTCCACCTTTGCAGCTGGGAAAACGTGGCTCCTTTAAGGATACTGGAGTCACAAAGGGAGTGAACAGTTGGTTGAGCGGGGACTTTATCAGCAGTAATGGCCCATATTGAAATAAATCTCTGGAGCAGGAGTGTAGTATTGATGCTTAACAAGCCCTGTCAAGAGACGGCTTTGCATATATTAAGCAGCATTGTGGGGGCTGATGAGGTACTGCTACAGTACTCAGAAGCAACAGGGTTTGCATTTGTCTACTATTCCCAAACACACACACATGTATTCACAGGCATCAAGTAATTTTTTAATAGCTTTCACATAGAGCACCCGAATAATTAATATCATCTCAACAGCAAGGCTGCTTCTGAGTATACTCATAAAAGCATATTAGCCCCACGTATCTGCACGCTCTAATTGTTTGTTTGAAGTGGATTTCTGGAGTGTTGCTACCTTTCGGGACCCTCCTCCCGCGCTCACTCTCACTCAGCTCGAGTGACAGCAATGTTTGTCACAGTCCAGGGCAGAGGGCAGGAATCACTCTGTGAGGGCTGAAATGAAAAGAGCAGGCCTTTGCACGGTTGGCACGGGGGCACCGCACAAGAGCTGCAGCGAGAAGTGGTCGACTTCACAGGCAAGCCCCGCTTTGGTTCCCACCACGAGCAGCACATCAGTGGTTCAGGGCAGCCAGCCGCCAAAGCATGAAACCGAGCAACGGAGCGACGCCCCCCCCCCCCCAACCCCCTCAATCGGCCGGCTCCCCAGTGCCCGGCCTTGATCTGCAATTACCACTGTCACTTGGCATTCAATTGAAGAAAAAAGGGCAGTTTAATGCTTAAAAGGGATAAATGGGTGAATAATTACATTTTTAATCAAGCTGAAATAATCTATTCAACAACAAAACGAGGGAGGTTGAGATCCACAGACCCACCACTGTGTGTTAAGAAGCTTCAACTTGAGCTATTTGACTTGTTTGCCATTGACCTGAGTCGTGCAAATACAGAATGACAAGACGAATTCTCGAAGAGGGAACCAACAAAGACTTGCAGCTCATTGTTTTCCTCCTTTTCCTTCCTCTCGGCTTCCCTTGGATCTCTGGTGGCGAGATACCATGCTGAACAGAGAGCAGCATCAAAGCAGATTATTAACAATGCATGAAGAACACACTGCATCCTGAGGTGGAACCTAAAGTGATCTGAACCATCTTGTTGCCTTAAGACGCCAGGAAAAAGAAAAATGTCACAATACTAAGCATCTTGATCAGCTGGTAAACGCGCCAGCTGCCATCGAGGTGCCCAAATCAAATAAGGATATTAATAATAACATCAACAAAATATAACTGCGCATCCTCAATTCAAGTCAAAGCATTTAACTTCCATATAAGCAGCTTTGTAGTACGTCATCTAAACCTTCAAATTTGCAGCCGCTCATGGCACGATTGGTAGATGTTGACAACACAGTAGGGTGGCTGGCCTGGCCTGTGGAGGGAGCTTGTTGCAGAGAGGAAATGAGGGTGGGGGGGATAAAGAGGATTATGAGGGGCCGGTGATGAGGGGGCTATTGTTAGAGCCTGAGAAAGCATGCAGGAAGAGTGGCACACACTTAAAATGAACTCAAACCTCTGGCCTTCCTGATGGATGAGAGAAAACTCATAAAAACTCATACTCATAAAATACAGGCCTGCACAATAATGAACTAGAGCTGCAACAGAGTATCGATTACTAAATGAATCGGCAACTATTTTGATAACCGATTAATTGTTCCAGTATTCTCTGATTTCAGCTTCTTAAATGTGAATATTTTCTGGTTTCAGCAGAGACTTAATGAGAATAGACAATCCACAAAATGCTGAGTATAAAAAATATACATATCATGGGAGCAATGCAGTATTTGAGTGAACTGCCCGTTTAGCAGTTTGACCAAAGCGGTTGCCTGTTGGAGAGTTTCCATTTTTCGAGGGCTACATTTGGCAGGCAGAGATGACAGAGTGCTGCTCATCTGGGAAATAGCTGGGCAGAGGGATGTTGCTCAGAGGCAAAACCCACCGTGTCTGTAAATGCAATTAAGAGGAAAAGACCTTGAGTTGGGGCCATGAAAGATGAGTATGTGCTGCTATTAAAGCACTGCAAATTTGTGACAAAAAAAAAGAGCGAGCCCACTTCTGTTGTTTCACATTGAAGACCCTGGAAACACATTTCCTCCACCAGCTGCTGACTATGAGTGATGGGGCCCCACACGAGCAGACAACTCTCTGCCGGTTGTTTCACATGTTTTTTTTTAGGTCTTCTCACCGGTTTGAAGTGGGTCAGTTGGAAAAAGAGGACGAAAATATGATGGGGGTTGATGTTGCCAGGCCACTGTCAAATCAAATCTGATCAAAGCGCACGAGCGCAGTCACGATGAAACAAGGGCTTTAACAGCAGGACTGAGGATTTCTCCCCCCACCCACTTGAACTTGATAGTTGTTTTGTAGGTTATGAATATCTACATTTCCAAAGGTTTTCATTTTAAAAGCTGCTTTGGGAGCTGTGTCCGCCTCTGCTGCTTTCGGAAGGAGAAACAAAACACTCACACGTTCAAAGAAAAACCCTGACGAGAGTATCATCAGGAGGAAGAAAACACATACATAAATGGACGGAAACCTGACCCACTGATCTCCTCCTGCTCTCTTTTGTACAGGCGGAAAGGGGACACTGCTGCGAGGGTGGAGTCGAACGGCGTCGTGAAATGTATGTCCAAGCCCCTCAGGTTGATAATAAATCTTCGGAGTGGTCCTGTCCACACTTAAGTGTCTGTTCCCACACCGCGTGACAGCCTCCCACCGTTAAACTTTAACTGTATTTACTTTTCAAAATGGCACCACGGTCCAGAAAATCCCTGCTAGGTAGTTACAGCCCCACTTGCTTGAAAAAATAAAAATAAAAAATAAAAATCTTGGAGCTACATCACGTCCTCTGAAATTCTTTCAACAGCAAAGGAAACAGCTGCAATTGTCTGGTGTTGACTCTTGCTTGCTTGCATACTGCAGTAATTATTTCAGTCCTCGTGCTTGATCCTCCTACAGCTGCTCACACTTCACCACTGGTAGATACAAAGGCCGGCGCGGGATCGTGGTTGAGCCCTCGCTCGATCTGTTAACTCTGTGTGCTAACCGTCGCCTGCACCACTAAACCCCCGAAAAACTACCTGCATATTTTCCTCTGGCACCTATATAAATAAGCTGTGACTGGAATACAAAAAAACCAAACAGTTGTTATCTGTGTTTTTGCATAATGACAAGCAGAAATAAGCTATTGAGAGGCGAAAAATGCTGCACAAAATCCGAAGTTATGTTCCTGATCGCAGCACGGGGATATCAAAGCGGAGTCTGAATGAACATCAAAAGCATGGTAATCTGAGGAATCTTACATGGAATATTACGACGCGTAATGGCTGCAATTTGAAGATCTAAGTTATGGCACAGATAATTGAAAAACGCTCTGTTTCCTTCCTGCCGTTCACTGCTGTCTTTCAGCAAAGAAAAAAAAAAACACAGGGAGAGATGGGAAGAAGGGTTGCCTCTGACATCTTTGACCTATTCTGATGTCCTGTTGCTCATGGCTAGAAAACAAAAAAAGAAATCATCAAGGAAGACTAATTAATAGGTGATTCCGCAAGTTTGGCTTTCAAAGCTCAACAAGAGGCTGTAAACTACAAAAATACGTTCGAAAACTCTTTAACTGCGGCACTGTAAAATAAGACCAAACAGCAGGACACAGGACACAGGACACAGCAGATAGTTATGTTTTTCTATTTCAGACAAAGGACTTGAAATATGCAGATTATTCATTCAGCAGCACGGCTCTCGTTTCATTCTGTTAAGACATCATAGAGACACACAGCCTTGGATTGACTGCGCTACCATGACGCCAGGAAACGGTCACACTCGAGAAATCCCAATGTATCATTACCCTAATATTCTAGGGCAACGTGTGGTACGCCCATTTCTCAAAACAGGCAACCAAACAGCCGCAAACGACATGCAATCTGTTATCTCTATCCATGCACTTACATAAACCACTCGTGCTTTCCACGGAAATATTCAGCTTTGAGGCCACGTCAGATATTTAACTTGGCTCCGCTTTCGGTATCAGAGGACGGATCAAGGAAAAATATGTTAAAAGGAGGCCTAGAAAAAAAGAATATGTATAGCCCTCATTTATTTACAAAGCATTAGAACTTGTTTGGTACATAAAAAACTGTCAAATCCTTCACTTCTGCCATGTGGGAAAGGCTGTTACCTAAAAGAAAAAAAAGAGAGAGAGAGAGAGAGAGAGAGAGAGAGCACCGAAAATAGCCATAGAGTGATGTAAAATGCCGCCCGCCTTGGTATTTAGCGATTATGCTCTGATGCCAGTAATTAGAGATGGTAATTACAGTATACATTATGAACATATTTCCACCCCACTGACAGGCCGCTACCAACATTTTCTTTCCTCTCACCACAACAAAGTTAAGAGGATTCCTCACACTCCCTCAGCCGCTCAAGATTAAGGAAGTCAAGCTGAGGAAAAGCAGCTTCATCAAGCCCCTGTGACAATTTCAATAGTCTCGCATAAAGTTCCGGCAAATATCTTTCTGTAGACCTTCCTCTCTAAAACACATCGTTTGGACAGGGTTTCTATCTGCAGATCACCTCAGACAGCGAACACCTGGAGCAACAAAGCGGAACAGAGGAAGCAATAGAGGGATGACGATCCCTTTGCTCCTCAAGGGGTTCGGCCACACAGAGAACTCTGGAGACGGAGAGAAATGATTCCACGTGTAAAGGTTTTCAGCTACAATGAGCTCCTCTTGGCTAAAAAGCACGGATCAAAACTTTCCCTTTTGGGTCTCACCTTTTTCTTTGAGCTTGGTTTCCTTTAGATGAGGAAAACCCCTTCAGTCAAGCCTACATTTTCTTTCCTAACAATAATGCTTTCGTTTCATTGGCCCTCTTTCAGTCTTTTAAACACACACAGCACATGCCTCTCTCGCTCTTGATGTGCACCATCATTTTACGATGGATGAAAAGAAAGAAGGGAAACAGGAACAGGACTTTGCAGAAGCATTGAAATTCCTGACATGGTCGAACCTTCAACTGGTGGGTTTTTTCTGCTCCAGTTCATCAGCTTTGTAAGTTTCTCTGTGTGACTTGTGTGCAAACAAACCGTTGGCTATTGATGCGGCTTCACTAAAGAGACTTACTAATCTCAGTGGAGTCTATATTTCCACCTTTAGAATAAGCAGGCGCACAATACACATTGGGGTCGCCAGAGCAGAACCTGCTACCTTTGGACTTAAAGAGCACACCTGCCCTTCTCCAAAACCACCAGCGCCGTCGAATGAGCAGGTGGCGAGTGACAGACTGGTGAGCCGCGGAGCCGAGGGGGGGTTAAGTATTTTCTCTGTGTATATACCACTCCCTTCGCTCGCACGGTCTCCTGACTCAATTTAACACCTCACAGGCCACAAGACTGCGGCAGGAATGGTCCAACTTTTAACCTTGCATGTTTTCTGCAAATGTGTTTCCCCCAGAGAAAGAAATCATTAAGAGACGCGAGCCTCAAGTCCTGCTCACATCTAGGATATCAAGAAAAACGATCTGTTGTAGAGCTGTAAAAAGTGAAAAGTGTGACTGTCTGAGCAACATCAAGGTAGAGTTGTATTTTTATGGTCAGCTTCAGGGCAACCGCTCTCGGGCTTTAACCTTTAAGTGGACAATGCAGACATTGTGCGCTAGAACATCTCTACTATGTCATGACATGTGATTTTAAAACTGAGTTATAAAAGGGGAAGAAATAAAGCCACACCTAATGCTCTTGTTATCAAATCATAAAGTTATATTTCCAAACGAGGGACATGACTTGCCCATACAGACTGTTTCAGTTCTACAGTCCTATTTTCATGCTCCTCTTCACACTGCTGTAACAAATATGACTATTTGACTAACAAGCAATATAATTAAGCAAATGAGTACCCTGCGTAAAAAAACACAAGCATGATCACAGAGGCCTGCGAGGTGCCAAGACAAAAACACACTGTGCCCTCTCTAACAATGTGGCTGCAACATGAAAGCAATTTAGTGAGCAACAGATTTCGAAGTCCAAAACTCGATGTTGCATCCCTTGGACTGAGTCCAGATATGCTCTGCTCCAGTGCCTTCCAGCACCAATCATCGGAGTGAACGAACAATGTGCAGGACAAGAAAGAAAAGCAGGGCACAGCTCTGTGCCAGTAATCTCTCTTTGAGGCCCCGGCGTCTCTAATTGCCTGGACACTTGTGTCCGAGGGCTGCCCTCGTCCCTCAGTGAAAAGATGAGACCTCTCGTGCTCCTTACAAGAGGCTTAAGCTGATAAACCCTTTCATTCAACGTGGCCGTGGGATCGGTGTTCCGTGCAAAACAGATTGGGTAAAAAAAAAAAAAGACTAATCAAAACAGCGATTAGCCTCCAACGCAGAGGCTGAGCTAAGCCACAGCACAGCCTCAGCAGGGGGTCCACTGATGTCTGATGATTTGTGCGAGTGTCTTCTGGCTAATACATTCCTCAGTACAAGTACACGAGCTGGAATATGTGAAGAATGCATGTAGAGTGGGGGTTTTATTGAACAAAGACGTGGCATGGCTGATTTCAAAATGGGATGTGACAGCCGAAGAAATGAACGTACAAACAAGCCTCAGACGACAGGAAACCCTCGACGACCCACTTCTAGATTGAATCTAAGGCCATTTCTCCTCATCAGTACCTCCCCTGACACCCCTGCTTTCTCTCATGGTTTTCATGCCTTTGTGCATCTTCCTCCATTACAGTCAGCAGTGTTGCCAAAAACTTCATATGGGGATACCATCAGTGCATCATCAGGCCTGTTGCAATTGTATATTATACAGAATCCATGTGTTTCTCTGCAGAGAGGTCATTTTCTGTGCTTGTTTACTTTACTTGGAGCTGAAGCGAACAAACAAGACTCACAAGACATTCTCTGCATTCTGCAAACATTTACTATAAGGGGACTATGGTTCAATCACGTACTGTATATCTATCTATATTTTGTAGAATCTTTGTGTTCTGAAAAAAGATATGCAAAAACAATTAGCAGGTGAAGATTCTTATGGAGTTGGTGGAGAACAAAACAGAGCAAAAGGGAGAGTGAATATTTAACATTGTTTAGCCTGTTCCGCTCCTACTAAAAGCCAAAATAATAAGAGATTAACACAGGTAAGTGTACTAATAAGTGTAATAATAACATGCACCTTATACAGATGCCAGAAAGCCATTACTGCCTGCAGGATATGCATTATGATAAGATACTACTGTCGAGAAGCATAAGCAGGTAAGACAGTCTGCACCTCGGTAACCAATTAAATAGCTTACTGTACTCCACAACTGGCTTTCAGAGCCAATTAATATTTTGCAGCAAGCTGCGGACCATATTAATATTGTTAATATAGTGTAACAAATAGTACAAGAAGATGGATCAATTTATGGGTACCACTGCAGCACCATTACTTGTTTTCCACATTAGGTTGCCCACCAGTGACCTTAAGGAATAGCACACAAATGTATTCTAAAGAATCATGCGACTTGGGAGATTGCCACACACGCCAAAGTAGATACCAACGGGGAATATCAACATACCCATTTGTCCGAGTAGATATAGTGTGCAATTATGTGGGGTAGCGAGTGGCTGCAGGGGTGCCAACACAGTCACAGTCAACTCAGTGAACCCGCCTGCAGATCATTTTGAATATTCAGACTGATAATCGAAAAAGAAGCACGTGAAACGATCCACATTTTAGTATGCGTGTCCAGTAGGAGCGGGGGCGGGGTGCACCAGGAAATGAATCCAAGTGGTTATTACGAAAATAGCATGCCAACTTTGCAAAGAGAGCATTTAAATTAGGTAAACAATTATTGAGTTGCTGAGCTCTGTCAAAAAGTATATTTGAAGACGCTTACTTTTACCTCATTCTTTCTGCAACTGTTCAAAGTCTTGACTTGCTACAATGCTACGCTGTAAACTTCTTCCAGATGCCTTATAATAAGGTCAGATATATAATTAGCTGCCTCATTATCCTGACATTAATAGCTCATTGTAAATTGTGGCATCTGTCGAGGAGCAAAGTAAGGATCAACTTTCACTTAGAAACAACTAATCTGAATTATGTGAGGTCAACAGTTTGTTCGTTTACATGAATTTCTTGAAACTGTAAGAAAGAAAAGAATCAGGTGTGAACCAGGAAGTTAACATTATGAAGATTGGTTTACTTCTGCACTGATCTCCCACTGGGGAAGGGGCGCTTGAGTGAAAGCTTCTTTCCACTGTCAAAAAGACTGGGACCAAGTGTTATTTCTTAAATATTGTTCACTTTCCTCTGGTGCTCAGTGTCTTCAAACCGTGTGTTGCTGAATGACTGGGGGAATGACAGGTTTTCCTGGGATGCCACTGTTGAGATGAAGCATAGTGGAAATATTGTCTGAAATAATATCTGTCCTTCTAAAACTTTGTCTAGATGACACAAACAAAATATAAGATGCCGATTGGAGAGCGTTAGAGGTCTTGAAGGTGGATTTTGTTACCTTTGGACATCGTCAGGCAAGTTCTTCCCACTGTTCCCAGTATGAGCTGAGCTGAGCTAACCTGCTCCTGGAAATAGAGATTTAAAATACTTTCTTTTTGATTTCTGAGCAACAAAGCAGTTGTCATATTTCCCAAAATGCTGAACAGTTCCCTTATGAAAATAATAATGTTTCTCAGTGATATATATTTTTACCAAGATGGCTTATAACAGAACATGTCTCAGCATTTTGACTCCTTGTCCCTGTCTGTTTATGCCATTTACTTTCTTTTTCCACTGTCTGGCTTCTTATGAGGGAAAGGTGAAAATATGAAAGCAAACAAATCCTCGTTCTTACGCAGCACAATATGGTTCAACCATATGGGGAAAAAATCTAAGGGATTCACCTCATAAAATCCATCAACAAAATCCCACAATGTGATTACATTGGAAACAGTCAAAACTAAATAATATATTAGTCTTCTTCAATTCCTAAAATATGCAGGCTGGATGCTCCTCTGTCCTCCGCCATGCAGCATGGAGGCCCACAAAGCTCACCGGAGCATTTTCTTCATCTGCATAGCCTGAGAGAGTGAGTCCCATTCCTCTTTCTCCTCTACAAGCAGAGAACTGCCTCAAGATCCCTGAAGTGCCCATCAGTTTCCCAATTTCACTTGACTTTATGGTGATTGTTAAGTAATAATAAAAAAATCTTGTAATTTTTTATCCTTTACTTGACTATTTCAACCGTTCACATTCATCCATTACTTTTGGCTAACTATTTCAACTGTTTATCCGTTATGTTTTGCCATTACAAATGTTTTAGTTACTTTTTCTACAGCTTGAGCATTATTTGAATCAAAAATATTTAATCTAAATATTCCAAGTATCTGTTACTTTGATCCAACAATTTGTAATTCTAATGTTTATTTCTTTAGCCGACATTAGGCATCACTCCACAATCTTTCCACCTATGAAACAGACAACAGCTTGGCGCTCAGGGAACCTTTCTCCTCACTTTGTCAGAGAGCATGAATGTCAGTCGCTCGGTAAAAATCCCTTCGCCACATGCAACAGCTAGACTGCAGGCAAGACAGCGGGGCTGGTGCCAGTGTGCCATGCTGCACGCTGATACACTGGGTCTCTTTGTACGGCAAGCCACTCTTCAGACAGGAGCAAGAGCTGCAGGGGCACTTTCACTTGGATGAAAACACCACAGTGAGGGGGGGTTTACAGCTTGCATATACGCAACACTGCTTCCATCCTGGGAGCAGAGCGGGGTGGTGGTCACGGAGCGAAGGGGTTATTGTCCAATGGGAAACTCACCCCAGAAATTTTCATGCTATGAATAAATTTACATCAAATCAACACCGACACTCACTGATAGAGCAGATATCCCAGAAGGAAATAGGTTTCATTGAATGCCAATGATATTTGCTCTGAATGTAGACGGTACGAAGCACATATCCATCATTGTGTCTTTTCCATTTAGCTTGGGAAATGTGATCAGTGGTGATGATGAGGGGGAAGCTGAGCAATCACAAAAAGCCAACATTCAATCTAGGAGAGATAACAAAAGGGGGGACGAAAGACAGCTCTGGATGGAAGGATGCCCCTGGGGCGGTTATGCTGTTATTATGTTGGAGAGGGCTGGTGAGCTGCGGTGTGGGGCAATTAGAGACCGGAGGATTGACTGGGGGAGGGTCCAGGCACAGCAACGTGTCCTTAAGGAGAAAAGGAGGAACACACTTTCATACAACAGCAACAGCATGGAAAAAAACAAACAGCAGATAATAGTGGATTCATGAATTGAAATAACAACCATCTGTTTATTACCAATGGAAAGGGGCTTGGTCTAAGCTTCTTTCCTGTCATCAGTAGAATCCAAAATGCATATGCAGCACTGGTTTGGACGGTTTGACTCGTAAGTATGTGACAATTGGGCTGGTTTGGGATAATGAACGAAAGGGGACGATTTATCTGTTGTCCTCATCTAGAGCTACAGCAGACACTGTGCTGAACACATTAGCCATGTCTATTATCTTCAACGTCACTCCGCTTCGGAAAAAAAGTCCTTGCTAAAAACCACAGAGGGCCCGGGAGCGTCCAGCTGGAAAACATGGGGACAAGAAGGAAAAGTCAATCCCAGAGTATCATTTCAGTGGTTTGTGGTCAGCAGACAGGGGTCGCAGCCTCACAGCTTTTGTGTGTTGTACTTCAACAGGTAGATAACGGAAGTAAAAACAGATTGAATTTTATGAGTCACAGTGCGACTGTTCCGCTACTACTCTCACTTGGGTAACTGAAGCCTCTGAACTTCACCTCTGAGGAGATCTCCATTGTCACCTCTCTTAACATGACAGATCTCTTAGTAAAGAGGACACAATGGGCAGTGAAAGAAGACAGTAACACAAGCTGGGTGGTGCGAGATGCAACAGTTGGCATTGCCAAGTATCCTGAGCCCTCACAAACACACACACACACCGTTTCCATGCCCTCTGGCCCTGGACCGCCTCAGCGGAGCAGGTGTCTGCACACATTCTTTACATAAGCTCTTGTCAAACATGGCGCAGAGCAACAAGGCCTCACAGCTGCAGGACAATGGAGTCACATTAAACTACAGCACTGCAGCCAAGTATGCACACTTCCAACTGCCAGAGTCAAGGTAACAGTTTTTACAAGGTCAGCTTACCAGGGCCGAAAAGGAAGTGTAACACAAAACCAAATGGTGGGAGGTGGCATGTGTATGTCGTAGTATCATTACAAAAGCTGTGGTGCATTTACAGTTGCATTTTAAAAGTATAATACTAAATATAACACCTCTCTATCAGTAAATTTACAGGAGAACAAATGTTGGCATGATCAATACTCACAACTAGTGGGATTGCTGTGACACAAACCAAATGTTGCAAATATCCAACCAGCTATTACATTTTTTTTTTTTTTTAAATCACACAATCATACCTCAAGAACATAAATGGCTACTGAATATCCTTCATAGCATCCTGTTGTTATTTCATGTGTAACAAAGAAAATATAATGGGTAATCTAATCCAAATAAAAATACAATCTACTACAATTACATTTTGTCACAGGTATGTCAACATACAGCTTCCTTGACCTGAGTGAGCAGGCCCCTATAGTTGTCGCATGTCACAATATACAGCAGGTTCCAAAAGACTTTTGGACATTTAGGGCTTTTTGGAGTCATTTAATCTGCCAGGGTCAAATGCCTTGAAGTGAGGATTAACTCATTTTCTGTTGAGTACCACAGCCAACTTCCCATTAGGCCACTTCCCAAACCCTCTGTACTCTGATCAAAGTTAGGAATGTAAAAGTGAGTGCCACTGTTTGCGGTTCACAGCTTTATTTGGTAGATTAAGCCATGTCAGGCCACTTTTGTTGACTTTCTTGTATTTGTTCCTTCTGCCTTGGTTTTCTTATTGTTCTCAGTTTTCTTCTGCATACAGTAAATCGTCTCTGATTAACCTTCCTGAGGAGGCAATGTCTTGGGATTTCAGTCATTGTGCATATTTGGGGGGTTTTCTTACAATATACTTGCCTTTGAATTGTGATATTAGAGGCTATTTAAGAGCAGTCAGATTTGTTTTTAACTACTATCTACTTGGTGATCTTTAAGAAGGTCTGATGTCCTGCTGAGACCATACGTGCATTTAGTTCCCATGAGCTGCGAAGAGATGTAGGCTGAGCAGAAACTGGAGATGGTTACATCCACTCTGAATCCTACAATTAACTCTACAGCTCGCAATTATTGATTTTCAACATCACAAACGCCTCAAAAATATCACAATTCTGTTCATGGTATTAGCCCACACCGTGTGAGGGAACACAACAAAAGAAGAAAACAAATCTAAGGACACAAAAACCAAAGCTTGACACTGACAGATCAAGAACGGGGAATTAGCAACTGCAGATAAAACAGTTCAGCCTGTTCTCAAGCCACTTCTGCTGTGACAGGGCCAGGAGGGCTGAGCTGAGTGATGGGCAGGGTGCACTCCACTTTTCAGCAGATCAGTGACATATTGATGAAAGGCATGCTTAGCCCCTCTCTGAAGCCCCTCGCACCCTCAGCCCCTGGCTGTGGGCCGATCGAGCGGGTGTCCTGCCTCTGGGGGCCGGCTACAGAGCAGGAGCGCCGACCAGGAGGACTCGAACAAGAGGCCTTTCTCTCACTGCGATGTGATCCTCCCCCTTTGACTTCTGCAGGACCGACTCCTCTGGCAGCATCTCAGCATGTCCCCCCCCCCCCCTTTGGTCAAGTTGGGTTTTCACATTGCGTTGGCTCCGGCTTTAATTGATTTACATGGAGCGCTCACACTCCTGCTACACAAGACCATGTAAGGCAGTGCCAGCAAGTCAAGACAGCCAGACAGCTGGCCGTCCCTGAGCAACAAGCAGACGTCTACGCACTGAGAATGAGCTATTTGAGGGTCCCCGGTGACGAACAATGGAGGATATTCAGTACACTAAAAAAAAAAAAAAAACTAAAAAAGAAAACTGTTCTGACCTCTCGGTCAGTCTGGCTTTAAGAGTGAAACCTCCATAAATGTGGAAAAACAAAACATGAGAAGCTACTGACAGTTTCCCATACATTAAAATAAAACAGAAACCATTTAACAGTCTTCAACTGATGAATGTGTAACATTAATGTGAAAAAAAAAACCTGGCAAACTGCTATTTTTTGTTTCAAGTGTGACATACTCATGAGGAAATATCTATGCCAAGTCCATTGGCACCAAAATATGAAGGCACATTAAACATTTCAGTCTATATAATTTGGTTGCAAAAGCACCAGGGAAATATAAGGTTTTCACCTTTTTTCCCAAAGACGGATTAAGTAAATATTGGCCTAGACTTTATGTTAACATCAGACATTGCTTTCTCCCTGCATTTAATCAAGAATATAATCCCTTTTTCTCGAATAAATAACAAACATTTCCTGCAACGGGAAGGCCTGGATAACCCCTGAGTGAAAAGAAAAGCGGACAGCCTCCAGTGAGAGAGATAGCCAAGTCAGTACAGGGCAGAGGAGGGGGAGCAGTGGGAGGAGCGGAGGAGGTACAGTCCGAGTCCTAAGGTGGCCGGTGAGGCTCTGAAAGATGCGGTTGAAAACTGCATCCTTCACCAGTGAGATCCAGTGAGCAGGGGCGAGAGGGACGCAGACCCACAGCATTAACAGAGCCCTCCTGAATTAATGCAACGTGCACATTCAGACCTCCTGGCACATCACGAGCAGTCTCTCTTCCTGTGTTACTCTGAGGCTAGTATGGCTCCAGCTAACTTCACACTTCCTGGCCTGCAAAATATGACTCTCACATTTGATTTAAACAAATCTAATCATAACCACACACAAAAAGGAAAAAGAAAACTTGTGCATTTTTGTCCTGAGCTGACTACCTTGGGTTTTACGAATGTGCATAAATCCCCACACAATAGGAAACTAATTAAAGCAACAATATACAGTGGGCCGGAAAACCTAACTATGAATTAAAAATGTTTTCCTGAAGGACCCGGTCTTCCGGAGATAAGCACCAACCATCTGGACAGGAGAACGGCTGCAGTGGTAATGAATGCACAGGTCACAGCATACATCGCTGTACCGTTTAAAATAAAAATGAAGTGCCAACGTACTTGAATCATTAATTAATTATTGGATGATTGGGGGAACGACACGCTCTGCGTGCTACTGCAGATGTCAAAATTAGAAACTGCTGTTACTGTACTAGAGCGGCTTACTGGAACAGGAATTGTCACGGCTGTGTTGTGACGGTGAGAGAGAGAATAGGCCGAGAGGTTGGATGAAGCCCAGCCTGAACCAAAACTGCAGGCCTCTGCAAAACACAGACACACGACTGCGTTGCTCTCGTCTCATGAGGCCGAGACGGCCAACAGACGACCGACGGGAGCATTAACAATGGTTATGTTGATGCCGCAGATATTTTCCACATGCAGTGAGAGCACAATGACGCTGCGCCGTGACGATGGGGCCGCGCTCCGCCCCAGACAACAACAAGACATCCCCCACTGTCCTACTGTCATCCCTGAGCCTTTATTCATGCCTGGACTTCATTATGGAGTGTAGCAGAAATCATTACTGGCAATCTGAAAGAATTTACGAGGCAATGATTCAGTCCAAGTCACGCCTCACCTTCACAAAGGATGACTAGGGCTGAGAGGAGGCAAGCATGAAAAAAGATACATCCTTTTTGACAAAATCCAGATGTGTTAAAGATGTGGGCTAAACGTTGAGGCCACTATGGTTTATTGTATAACATAAACGATTGAAATATATTTTATTTATTTAGTGTCCTTTCAATATACTATTTTACGTTTAAGTGTTTATACTTCTTTTAACTATAATCAGACCTCATCTTAAAAAGCAAGGGGTCAAAACCCTTTTTGCCATTATTTGGACAGTTTTTAATCCATAGCAAGATTTTACTTTTCATAACAAAAGCAGCTTCACTGACTGATGTACGTGTGTGACCGATGCTGTGTAAATACACATGGCCCACTATCATCCTGCCACACACACACACACACACACACACACACACACACACACACACACACACACACACACACACACACACACACACACACACACACACACACACACACACACACACACACACACACACACACACTATGTATCACTGTCCTATCTAGCTATGAACAAAAGAAAATTGCAACATTTATCTTGGATATCAAAACTTCTTTAAAATCTCATTCTTCAAAATATTAGATTGCACACTAAGGAGCGTATAGATTATGAAATGCAATAATACAATATAGAATCCTAAAAAATATATAATAGTTAAATGTCTGTCTCCAAAAAAAGCAATAGACTTATATTTTTTTTTGAATGTATATCACATAAATATAAATCATCATGCATTGGGATTTACGAAGTACTTAATGAGCAGGATGCATCACATTTGGGATCTAGAAATCCTGCAGTGTGCATCAGGAAATCAAGGAAAGCTACGAACGAGATTATGACAAAACATGTGACAAAAACATTGTGTGCAGCATTGTGGATAATATGTTGGATGCAAAAATCCAGTGGAAAGTGAAAGGACAAAAAAGGAAATGAAGTCTTTCTTCCAGTTTCCTCTCCCTGTAATGACTCAGGGGCCTGATGCATTTAGATTCTCATGATCAAATTGAGTCCTCTGCTGGCTGTGTTGTCATCGCGAGGTTTAAATAGGATTGTTTTTTCTAACTAAGTTCTGTGGGAGCATTTCGAATATTTGACATGTCACCTATCTACCGCTGTAGATGTGTAATCAATCACTAATTGAACTTGATTTCTGGAGGACACCATTTTTGCGATGATATAAATCCTGTTGAGCACTAATCCGATTTGAGAGAATCGGACTACGAAGTGGTTCAGACACCAGTTTCACGACCCGGATTAAAGGCGCGTACACCTGTGCAGTGACAGGGGAGGCAGACACGGCCTGCGGCGGGGGTCCCGGGGGTCCCTGTGGGTCCCCTGTGGGTCCCGGGGGTCCCTGTGGGTCCCTGTGGGTCCCGGGGGGTCCCGGTGGGTCCCCTGTGGTCCCCGGGGGGTCCCGGTGGGTCCCCTGTGGTCCCCGGGGGGTCCCCAACGAAAACGAACCGGCGGCGGCGCCCCTTACCTTTTTGTGTCTGTCTTTGAAAGGCAGCGCAGGCCACGGCATCTCCTGCAAAAAGTCCTGCCAGTGTTTCTGGTCCTGGTCGGACGAGACGAAGACGATTTCCAATTTGTCCTTGTGCTCCGACGCCTTCTTGAAGCGGCCGTAGAAGTCGCACAGGCTGCCGTGGAACTGCTTGCACGGCGCGTTCAGGCTGCAGCCGAAGAAGAGCCCGACCAGCGACAGCTTGGCGCCCAGCGGCTGCACGTCCAGCTCGGCTTTGTCGCGGTTGACGAGCCGCTCCCCGAGCAGACTCACCAGGAACTCCGACATCGCGGCGCTCACGGTCCCGGCGGAACACACGACGCGTCGCCCCTCGGCCGACAGACCGCTGCTGCTGCTGCTGCTGCTGCTGCACGTGTAGCCGCGACGTCGCGGGTGACACCGGCTCTGCCTCCGCCTCAGACCAGAGGTTCCGGCTCGTGTGACGCGCTGCGCTCCGTGCTCGCTCCGTGCTCGCTCCGTGCCGCTCGCTGGTCCTCCGGTGTGAGCGCTGTGCAGGAATGCGCGCCGCTTTAAATCGCCCCGACTGCGCCCGCGGTTGCGCTGTCTCTCCCGACCTGCGTACGACGGCTCCAGCGTGACGTCGGGCCGGTCCGGATGTGGAGCGGACACGTTATCACTGGGCTCTGGTGATGAGTGATTCTTTGTAATGTGTGTTCAGAGCAGCAAGTGTAGCTCAGTTCTGTTTATGTTGCGATTTTGTACATGTTTTAAATCCCCAAACACTGTCTAATCTTCATGTTTTAAACTACAGGATTCTCCCCCTTTGACCTCAAATGTACATTATATTCATTTTGGTGCTTTTTATTTAATTTGATAAGCTTCACTGGACAACTCTAATTGATATTCTGCAAATTTCCAACAAGGATAAGGCTGGGCTAAAACCACACTGTATTCTTATGAGTGTGCTGCCACCTTGTGTTCAAAGGTGGAACATACCTGGTCAGTTTTTAGGTACTTGCCATTAATTCTAATATTTCCATTTTATGCCGCTTTATACTACATTAAGGACGGAGATAGTGTTACCCCAGTACATTAATCAGACATTTTTGGCTAGTGGTTACTTTTTAAGATCAACATTTTGTAAGATTTCACTTGAGGCTCAAATCCAACCTCTTTGAATTATGTCCTCTAGTGGGACCTGTGCTCACAGCCCAACCTGTGCAGTTCGATTGGCATTCGCCAGAGAACACCAGCATTGGCAGGTCTGCCATTGGCGCCGTTCTTTTCACAGATGAGAGAAGGTTCACACTGAGTGACAGGTGTGAACAAGTTTGGAGACGCTGTGGTGAACGTAATGCGGTAACATCATCCAGCATGACTGGTTTGGCAGTGAGTCAGTGATAGTCTGCGGAGGAATATCCTTGGAGGGTTGCACAGACCTCCATGTCAAAGTCAACGGAACACTGACTGCTGTTAGGTTACTTAGATTTTTGGTGTGTTTTTGAGTCCAGCCCTGAGTGGGTTCATATTTTTGGATTCCATTGACCGTTGTTACATAATTTTGTTCTCAACAAATTATACAGCAAAGTAAACTTTTATCTTGTGACCACCAGGGCCCTCATGCAACACATCACACAAGTCTTCTTGTTGTGTTCAACACAAAGTGTCACTTTATTCAAGTCTTTTGTCAGACAAAACTAAAAATTACATAAAAAATTGACACAATGCAAACAAATGAGGTGTTCTCATAGCAGTATGTTATACTAACATTACATAAGAAGTAATGTATCAACTTCAGGATTGACTAATTGCACATAGAGCAGAAAAAGAAGAGCATCCGCTCTGAATAGCTGTGAATTACAAATGATACTCATTATTTTAGAAGATTTGTAGTGGGATATGCATCTGGTAAATAGTTAGCAATATTCAACAATGCAGTTGTGCTGAAACTGAATGGTGGCAACTGTTAAACAGTGAAGAAGTCTTGAACGTTTCATGAGTGATGTGAGCAGCGTGGGATCCTTCAGTCCTCAGTGAACATCATCCTCACCAGTTCTGCTTTCAAGCATTCATCCTCCACCAACTTCTGAGGCTGAAACAAAGTGATTACATGGTGCACTTTTAATATTGCTCAATGTCAGGGAAATCCCAAAAACACTAATTCCAGAAAGAATAAAAGGAATTAAATGACTATATTCGAAATTGTGTGAGCACTGAATGTTATATTGAATTTGGTTTTATTATCTAACTCATTTCTAAGGATCTTTCTGTAAAATATTTATAATTAGTTCATAGTACTTAGTTGATGAAACAAGTAAATTCCAATTGTAGTTATTCTTACTGTGCCATATCTCAGCAGGGTGGGAACTCCGCTCAACTTCAGAGTCTTCTTGAAGTCATTACTTGGATCCTTCCAACTGAAGCATACAAAAGAAATAATTAAGCAGCTGATACAATTCACCACATATGAGAGAACAGGTTTGGAAAAGCTGAGGAGGATTTTCAACACAAGTCCACCTGTATTTCCTGTATAGGTAAAATCACCTTGCCTTTGCTTTGAAAGAATAAGTTCTAAAAGGATCCTATGTATTTGGCTTGAACGTCTAGAACTTTTCTCACTGTAACTTGCTGTGCAATTTTAGAATGACATGCCGGAATGTAAATGTTAAATGAGATCCACGTGCAGTCTGTGGCTGAGACTATTAGTTTATTAATCAATTATCTGAGAAACACTAAATTAAAATTTTTGATGATCACACAAGGCAAGTGGCTTAAGGATGGATCACCAGCTGAGCAAAGAAATTGCATTTAATTTCTGTCTATATATGCAACACTTTCAATATCGAATTCAATATCAAATTTAATTTGTTCTCCATCCTCCATCTTGCAGCCTCATCTTTGAAGAGGAACTGAGTCACTGAGTCTTCACTGTTTTAAAGCATGTTGAGGTCTTTTGTTATAAACTGCTTCATCCAATTGCTTAATTTTCTTTCTTATTGAGTGTCAAGTAATTAACACAGAAAATCTGGAGAAAGGTAGTACCATTCCATTATAGAAGTACTGTAAAGCTGAAACCAACAATTATTTTCTTTACCAATACCTATGACAATTATTTTCTTTAACAACACATTGATCAGTCATCGATCATTCTGATGTCGACAAAATATGAGTGAAAAGTGGAAAACGCCCATCGAAGCCCATGTCAACATTTCCTATCAATATAAAAATGATTACGTTTTTTTGCTGTTGGTCATACTAATAAAAACAAAACCATTGCATGGAGCTGTAAAAACAGTGATTCCTATTATTAAATAACCAAATTAAGATGTGCACTTGTTTTGTGACTAACAGTTTGCTGTATGATGTTGTAATAATGAAGAGTGAAATACTGACTAAGCTCTTTCTCCAACTTGACAGTAGATGAAAACAGAGCCCTCAGGAAGATGAGTCATCTCTCCTCTTACAACTGGCTCGGCTGCAAGGGAAGACGACAAATTGTTCAAGATTACAAAAGAATTGTGCACATGAGAGGACAATGAAATCAATAGGCATCAAGATCTTTACATGCAAAACAGTATACCTTACTTCCTACCCCAGCAAGGAAAGTTTGTTATGGTTAGGTGAGGTGTACATGAGCAAATATTTCAATAGAGTCTACTTAAAATGACAGCACAGGCACCAGATAGCTTTATTACATGTGGTATGATTAGATATCTGATTTACCTTTGACACAGTCTGGACACCAGCTCTTTCCTTGAACGTCTTTATCACCAGAGAAATAAGCAAAAATGTCCTTTCCTTTCCGTTCAGACACGGCGTGAGAGAATTCTTCGTACCCACGCACATTCACTTCTTCGTAATGGGCCATCGTTTCAATGCGCACGGTCAGGGCTGGACGGCGAGAGGCCAACAAGTGTTCAGAGACACTACCGTTGTACAAACACTGAACCAGGTAGAAATACTCTAAAGTTGACACAACCATTTCCGGTTTGGGCAAAGGTTCTTAAAGCGACAGTGTACCTAAATATTTGAGCATTTAATGTCATGTTTTTAATTGTAATTATTTACATAACAATATTACTGAGTATTTCGCATCTTCACGACACGTTACAGAAGAGTGCCTATATGCACTGGTGAATGTAAATATGTACTTTAACTCAATTGCTGCTCGATTATTTTTTTTACTTTTGGGCGACCCGTACATGCTGCGTTCAAGCAATCATGGCAGAGTGGGAAAAAACAAACAAACACCAGACTTGAGGGATTTCTGAGTCCGCTAATCTTGCAGTCACAGATGAAAAACAACCTAAATTTGCTCTTTTTGGTCGTATTTTTAGAATGTCGTCTCCAAATGAAACAGATACAAATGAGCAGTTAATAGCTTTTATACTATTTGCTGAATATAGTATTAGTGGTAAGCAAAAATTAAATATAAATTTAACTGCCAGTGACAGTGTATTTATAGTCACTCTGCATAATGTTTGTTGACACGTATGTATGTCTGTTGTAACTAAGTGGGATACAACGTCGGTGTCAGAAATTCAATGTCTAGACATGCTCCTCATTCCGATTTAAACGATATGACATGAACGCAGCCTTAAACCTACTTCCGCTTGGTTGCGCTCTGTTGTTGTCATGGCGGCGGTTCAAACTGTTGTCAAAGCTCGCAATAACATTTAGCCATATACTATGTTTGAATTAACAAGCAAATAGCGAAGTTTTATGCATTGCGAATTGTATAATCCATACATAGACTCGTAAGCGAAGTCGAAATGGTAGAATTGAGGATTTTTGCATTAACCCGATGTTGGCAAACTTCAATTCAAAAGCCTAGCTAGCTTACTAATGCTAATTCCCGTCAGCATTACACACGGTACCGTGTTACGTTGAGGGAACTCGGCGCTGTTTTTTTACCGTCATGACTGCACAGTTGTTGCAAACTGATCAAAGGAAAGACTGGGTGGTTTTAGGTCCAAACCGAGACCGCGGCGATTTACCCACTGGGATGTCGGATACCAAGGTAAACGAGTGGAAGAAGGGTCTGAAACCTGTTGATAGCGCCTGTTACTTGTTACTCTGGTACACCCAGTTGTCAGTTTACTAAAGAAATTAGGTCTAATACAACAATAAGTAATACCCTCATGTAGTTTATAGAGTTCTTTCTATGTGAAAACTGTCTTAGTTTGCTCTTTAGTTTGTTGAATTAACCACCGTGGAATCGCCCTCTCAGTACAGCACAGTTGAGCAACACTTGAGGACCCCAAATTACCATAAAGGTGAATCTACATCTCTTTAGAGTGTTTGAATAAATTGTATGAAAGGTAGGATTTATTGGAAACAATTAGCAGACTAATTTTAAAGTTGTTGCCCTTAATTACAGAAATACTTGTTGCATTACATGTTGAGGAAGTGGTGTGAGAAGCATGATTGGATATCACAATGGTTGTTTATCATCAACGAGACTGATCGGCATCCGAACATTTTTCACAGCTACTGTTCAATGAAGCCATTCCCGCAAGTGCCAGGAACCGTGCTACCCGCATCCACCCGCCAGTCCCCATTGTGATTGAGAGGCTGCTGCCACTGTACGAGAGGCCTGAGGATGTGGACAGCACCAGGAGCTCCATCAGCTTCACCGCGCTCTCCGAGGAGAGGCTACAGGCTGCCGTTAAACTCGCCAGGCAAGATCTGAGACGCAGGCGTCTTGAGCCATTGATAAAATCTCCTGCCAGACCTTCTGAAGAGGCCTCCTTCCTTGAAACAAGTGATGTAGAAATGCTTCAGGTAATTTATTTTAATTAAAGGGTCAAAGTTTATTATTGTAAAACTATCTCTTTGACAATAGACTTTAAAGCTATTATCTATGATAGTTTATCCATTTATGTCTTACTCCAAGAATTATTGCTCCTTTTTCCAGTTAGTATCTGAAATGACTATTTCTTTCTCTGTAGGAGCTTGCAGCCACTCCAAATAAGGTGAAGTTAAAGTCTTCCAGTCCAAAAGAGAAAATGTCCCGTCCTGCAAAACAAACACCCCAGAAGCGTGCCCCAATGCCTTGGGTTGGCCAGTCACCCCCAACCAGAGACCCTGGCCCAAAGCCACAGGAAGAAGGAAAACTGGCTCCTTTAAGCCTGGAAATCTACAAGCTGCAATATGAGCTAGACGTGTATATGCAAAAAGTAGAACAGCTTTCCAACAGAGGTAAACTACTAAAACAGATTGTTACTGTAGGCTTGTGTCTTACCGTGGATCATATGTTTAAAGGTACAGCTCAGAATTGTCATTGAATTTAACACAACTTCGGATCGCACCTCAATCAGCAATATTTCTTACACGGTTTTCCATTTCAAATATAGTCATTAATGATAATCAATGCTGGGATTTAAACAACAGGGGAAAAAATGGAAGAGCCACTGGAGCCGGAAGAGAAACACAAGTTGGAGATGCGCAGGCAGAAGCAGGCAGCCCGCTCTGCACAAATGATCTATGTTCTCCAGCAGCAGGTATTTATGTCTTGGACAAACATCTGTGACTAATAAACTTCACTGACTTCTTTATTTGCATTGTATCTATAAACACTGTCCTATGACATTGTCATTGAAAAGGTTAAAAAGATAAAAGAAGACATAGAGAACCTACAAAGCCAGAAATCATGGGACACCAAAAAGGTATGTCATCAACATTTTCACAAATTTGCATTCATGTGGAGCTCAGACCGTTTATTAATTTGCTTTTAATGCATTAAAATCAACAATACAACGACTGTTTTCCCCCCTCATTTTTACCTCATTTAATGAATCTTGACTTTGTGAAGGTTTTCTCATGTTTCATAGGTCTACTCCCAAGCAAAAAATCATAAAGATATATGTTTAACTTTATGGTAAACTAATTTACTATCTGTTCTTCTTTCAGTCCACTGCAATAAAGAGACTCGCAGCTGCCCACCGTGGTACACAGAAGGCCTTACGAGATATTATCCACCAGCTTTCAGATCTATCTCTAAGAAAGATGCCTCCTCAGTACAAAGAGCTGGGCCAGCTGATTCGCCAGCTCTCTTTGTGTTCAGCTAAGGTTGAGGTGGACCAGGGTTCAGCTGTGCCTGGGACGGCCCTCAACATCCTGCAGAAACTCGAGGTGAAGAGCATAAAGCGCATTAAGAAAGTATTTGGACTGTATGTTATATGTGTTTTCATTGCTTTGGCTCTACTCCGGCACGGTAGATTGTAAATGTAACAATATGAACAACTCCATGTACATTGTCCACCAGTTTTAGGGCAGTGTCGCAGTCTTAGTATCCTAAACATTGTGAAAAATAATTTAAATATTTTAATGGTAAAATGATTATTTTTCACAGGCCACATTAGTCACCTGGCTAACTGTCCAACTGAAGAGTCCAACTGTGCATGTGTTTTACTTACTGAAGGTGAATGTAAAGGCAAAACTTGCCTTGCAGAAAGTGAATATAACTGGCACATGTCTGTCATGACAAGGGACAATGCAAAAAAAAAAAAGTGTGTGGTGCTGACAATGGCTCACAGATTAATGGCTGTATACGACCACATTAAAAAATAGGACTTTATTTGGCTCCATGTTAACTTTATCAAATTATTTCTGGCCTCCAGACTTGTCGTGAGATTATGTATGAAGAGGTTTACAGTCCCAGTATCAATTTTTATGTTAAAATAAATAGCCTCAAATTTAAGATGAGAGTCAGCACATTTTTCAATTGTTTCATATCAGCTTTAGATGTGATGACTGCACTGCACGTGTTTCTTGGTGCATAGTACAACTTTTATGAATAACTGTCTTTGTAACTATGTTTATATTGTTGGAGGCACTCATATCTCTCACATGAATAATCCAACTTTTTTTCTGTCTTGTCACTCTGTTCTCCTTAGATGTTGGATTCTGCCCTCAGTAAACAAGAGACGCTTGAAAGAGTGCAAGCCCAAACAGGCCCTCCACACAAAAAGTCTCCTCATCGCAGCATGTCGCCCTCTAGTGCCCTCAAGGGTCCCAGCACCTCAAATGTTCAGGGACCTCACAAACGCACAAATCCCAAAAGAGGTGTCAGTGGTGAGAAATGTCTTTATTAAGCTACAAACGCACAAATATCTTATTTCTAACCCTGAACAACAGTATTATACCCAAACTTCATGAATCTAATATAGATGCAGTATTGTTTTAAATAATTTCCTTTCAAAGGCCCATTTGCTGAAATCTTGACAGGAGACCCTTTAGTCTCCTGTGTATCTTGCTGCCACCTAGGGGCTATTATGCGGTTGTGTCCCCCCCCCCACTGTGCTTAAATGGCTGACAAGTGATTAGGAGCCACGAAGATGTGATAGAAAAACAGGAACTGAAGTGCAGAACTCTGGCCTTCACTCCCCTGCTGCTTAGTCTTATGAGCAGATAACTCCTGCTGACTCTGGTTGTGCTGAGAGGCATCATTCGGAAAAGATGACACAAACACCCACTGTACGATGAACCCAGATGAACTCCCTGGAAACAAACATCTTTGTTGTATTAATTGCGTCCCGATGCCACTTATCTGGCAGTCAGCAGGGATTCAAGTGGCTTTCAAGAGTGCTTGCTAGTTGTCTTAATTGGTGGTGTTGTGTTTGTGTGTGTGTGTGTATATAATGCCTTGGCTGCCCCGGTTCCTTGTGTTTAATAGGGGGGGAAAAGGATTAGTTTGTTACTATGGTTATTCCTTTACTATTTAACTTCTATCTAAGATTCAGTCTGTCATAATCAAACAGTTCACACGTTTCATGTTTCATGACAGCAGGTAGGAGAATGGCCTCACAGAAACCTAGAACTATCTCTCACCAGCCCATGAGTAGAAGAGAGGTGCTGGGGACCGGCCTGGAGGTCCTCGCCCAGCCGAGCAGGCCCAGAGAGCGGCAGAGACCACCTCCGACAAACACAAACAGAAAAGGACTACACTCTGAGAGGGGAAAGGCTGACGTCATATCGAGGGTGTGTGCTTATCTCCAGCACTGAATTGAATATGTTAAAACACACAAGACGTGTCTTATAATATTCTTGCACTGGTGTGATTTGTGTTCTATACACACTGACAAGGCAGTGTGTTCCAGTGGTGAAGACCAAGTGATAAATTAGACTAACATATATTTTGTGATTTTATTTTCATAGCGCGATCAGATGCGAGATGCAGGCTTCCAGCACCCTACAGTCTCCTCTCGGCTCAGAGTGAATGAGCTCCCTCAGAAAGAGCTCTCTGTGCCCTGGATGCCTACGTCCCCTCACTCTCCTCCTCAGCAACGGTGAGCCCTTAATTCAAAGTCATCACCTATTATTGTTCGCCAATGCTTTTACTCTCAGTCATTCGCAACTCACACTAGATGATTAACATCATTACATAACAAAGGTTATACTGTTTTGATTTCTGAAACTCTTATCTCAATGAAACTGTCTGCCTCCAGTGAGAATCAGTGTATATCAATCTGCTCATTGTGACTAATTTAAAGGGAAAAAAATACAATTTGTGTAAGAGACCAAATGGTCAAAAGCAATGGGGCAGGATCCTTGTGAACAGCACTTTCTCTTTAACTTTCCATGATTTGTCTTCTCTTATTCCTCCTGCTTAGTTCCATCCTCTCTTCTGACTCGTCTTATTAAAGTGTATTTCTTCCTGTGCCCGTGTTTTATATTCTTTTATCTCTCTGCTGTTATCTTGGCAGATCCCCTCAAACGGGAAGACCAGAGCCTCGATGTCTCTTCTCTCCATTGAAGCCCGCAGAGAACCCTCCAATGCCGAATTCTGCGGCTGGTGGTTTTGGAGCGGAGCCCGTCTTGAGTTCAGAAAAGAAGAAACAAGCTCAGAATGAAGCATTAAGGTGAGACCCAACTCCTGCAAGTTTCTACCTGATTTCAATCTCTTCTGCTTATATAGTTCAAAATGAAATACTATAATTTCCCAGTGTACTATTTGTTGTACCATTGTTGTTTTTTTGTTATTTCTACTTCACACAATAAATTTTCTCTTTTAGCAAATAGAAACCCCCCCCCCCCAAAAGATTCAATGTAGGGAGGAGGAATGTTAATAGTCATTTCTTAACCTCTATGTCAGACCCCACTCGCTGAGCGCTACAGGCAATACTCCGATTGTAATTCAAAGTTAATTCTTTCCACTAAATTAATGGAGGTGCCCGCTAGATTGAGGCCATTACTCTTTATGAGTGATTAATAGTTGGCCCGTTTTCAGCGATTATAAGCACCTCATTGAGTATTCCACATACGTCTCTGTTTGAATCAAATCTTAATTACTACAATTGTTCTTTCCAATTAATCAGCAACAAGCAGCTTGATTTTTTTTTTAGAGATGAGGATTATAAGTTATTTTTTATGTGAAATGCTTAATTGAGCTTGCTTTTCGCTTCATTTGATGATTACTGGCTTGGTACAGGACTGCCTGGTTGGATAAGATGACGACGCAGAGACTGAAAGAGCTCAATCAGCTGAGTAAAGAAGAGACTGAACGCATTCAGAGATTAAGGTACAGTGGCAATATAATATAGTTTTAGTATACTTAAATGATCTGAGGGGAGGGAAGTTGAAGGGTCATAACGCTGTATCATTTGCTAGATGTTGATCCAGCAAAATTATATATCGGGAACAAACTTTGATCAGAAAGCTCATGGATGATGATAATTCTTGCAGCAGTGGGTGTGGAGTGAGGTCATAGGGACAGAAGGTGGTTTGCAATCTCCGGACGATACAGGCAGAAATACCTGCAGAAAGCAGCAGGGGGAGAGAAGGGAATGCACAAAACTACTGCAAGTAGATGGTGAGCCAAAGGGTTTGGCTCACAGTAATCTAACATACTGCTCCATGTGCAAGGCCTCACAATTTAATGAACTATTGTACGGGGAATAACAACATCAACGTAATTGCCTTCAGACACTGGGACAGAAAATATGCAGGTTGCGATCGCAGCAGCATCTCCGTAGCAACAGAGAGAGCATATGTCCCCATAGATCACTACAGGTTTCCTTATTATTCATTGGACAGTTTATCTCTACAAGGCCTGGCAACAAAACACAGAATGATCAAGAGCACAAGTTGCGGCAACATTTGCTCTATAAAGCTGTTATTACATCAACAGTTGCGCTGGATGGTCTTTAATGCTTCTTCACAAACACAAAAGCACAGCCCAGTCACTTGAACTAAAATTGGGTTCGGATATTTTCCAGTTTGCAGAGCGCAGTCATCCCGATATTTTCAGGAGTTCAAGTCTGAAAACAGCTGAAGACACTTGAATGGAACGGCACTATTATAGTGTTTTATATACATATATATATTGGAAGGCCTTCCAATTTTTGCAGCCATTTTTCACATTTGATTGAACAAATCTTTTTTTCGTAGTAACAGTTACAGTGAGCTTTGAAGCAAAGCAATGAAATTGGAAAGTCATTATATTTTCTGTGTTTTAGGCCTGTAAACGGTTGCCCCACCCGCTTCCCCCATTAACAAGTGACAACCACTGTGTTGCATAAAAGCTGTCACTTGGTGGAATGTATTGCTCAACAGACCCTTTCACCCATCAACAGATTGTTTCCTATATGAAAAGCTCTTGTCACATTCATCACATTAATCTCTCAGGAGTTATTATGACCTGAACTGATCCCAGCTGAAGTCATCGTAAGTAGCATGTGAGGCTTTGGAAATAATTTCATTGGTGTTTGCAGTGAAATAAGCCAGGATGCATTCACTGCAGCCTTCACAGGGTTCTTCTGTATGCAGAGTGGTAAAAGTTTGACAGGTTTGACCTTGTATAACCGCAGTAAATGTGAATATGATGAATACTGCTTCTTTTTTTGTGAATCCCATTAGGCTTGCATATTGATGTGTATTGATTAATTATCAATCATGACACAAGTGGCTCTGAAATCTTTCAGTAGTGTGAAACAGAAGGACAGTCATTTGAAAATTGTGTTTTAAGACCAAATTTTCTTATGGGTCCAAACAAATTCAGTCATACATTTTAATGTCCAAGCTAGGCCAAAAACTACAATACATTTTGTCATATCATGTTTTAATAACACTGTCAGGCAATAAAACATCTAATTTGGTTTATTAAAGTTGAATGTATCAGCCTCAGAAAGTCTTGTCTGACAGGTTAGCGATGTGGATGTGTTTCGATTACAGGTCTGAAGTGGTCTCGCCAACTCAGTGGGCTGAGAGAGCTGAGCAGAAGGCCCGAGAGAGAATCCAGCCCCTTCTGGATGAAGCACAGGTACGAAAAGTAGTTTCTGCACAGTGCCAGACATTTACCTAGTCTTCATTTCTTTTTATGTCACCCAAAATGGAGGAATATGGCAATCAATACATCTTATTTCTTCTTAAAACATCACATGCTGTTCTATTTACCCTCAGATTTGCCAGATTTTTTCATGGAGTGGGTCAAGGATGATTGCTTTTGGAGTGATGTGGACTCAGTTTGTTTTTGTCTGTGTACCTCAGCAGATTGGCAAGTCCAGGAGCAGGATCAGCTCCTTGCTGAGAAATCAGCTGTCTGTGCAGGCTGCAGACAGGGTGAGCTGGCTGCTGTTTGCCAATAACTGGAGAGAGGACAGTTGGCCTTGTTGTTGAATAAAGTTGGAAATTTGGTGTCAAGGGCAACAGTCGCACTATTAAGACTCAGCTTGTATAGCTTATTACATTTGCTCTGTTTTATGTGCACGTTGTCTCTCCACAGACAGCAGAGACTGCCGAGCAGCTGAGTGAGGACCTCCTGGAAGTTCTGGTCGAGGACACTGCGCGGGCGGCGTGGGCAGCTGAGACAGACTGGCGGCTGGAGGGCTTGGACCAGAGTAGGCTGCCAGCTCCCACCCTGGAGAGTATCCTGCTTCGTATGGAGGAGATGCAGGTGAGAGCTCCAGAAAGGCCCACCCGTGAAAGGTCGCTGTGGAACCTTAAAGGTCACCGTCTAACGGTTGGTTATTTATAGTGAGCTGTTATGACAGCTGTGGTCTGCTGTTGCTTACCGATGTAGTTCGCCTTTAGCAAGTGGGAAATATCTTTATAAAATGTGTTTCTCTCTGTGTGTGTGTGTGTGTGTGTGTGTGTGTGTGTGTGTGTGTGTGTGTGTGTGTGTGTGTGTGTGTGTGTGTGTGCGTGTTGGTATATGTGGTTTGGAAGGACATTGTACCTGACATTTCACCTGGGCTCCGCGGACCTAGTGGGATTAGGCGGACTATGCCAAGGTCCGCCTAATTCAAAGAGTGTATAAGCATTTGTTAGTGTCTAACTAACATATATTCTCATTTTCTTTGAAAGTCCTTTTTTACCACTTGACCTGATTTTGAGTGTATCCCAGTGTATAGCACAGCGGACCCCATCGGTGGGTCGTAGATTGCAGTTTCTTACACATTTCTGATACACAAGTGCAATTTGCGCGCGCTGTGTTGTGATTGGGTGGTTGACCTATGTGGGCGGGGCATACAGCCAGACGAGTCGACGCTACTCCTGACCACGTTTCGGCTGTCGCCTTTTAAAAATTAAATGTACCTGGAGAACAACAACATGGCGTAACTGATGAAGCCTACTGGGACAGCGCTGTACACGACGGTAAGGATTTAAATTTGTAAATATAACATACATATGGTTGATTTTATGCTTTTTGCAGTGTAAGCCAAAGTTGCTTTTAGTCGGTGCATGTGCTAGGCTAGCAGAGCTAAGTTTCTTAGCGGCTTCGTGCAGCTCGTTAAGCCACGAACATACATTTATTTGCTATTAAAACAGAGTACAGTCGGCAGAGAACAGGGCAGAAGTAACTAACATAAGTTGGCAGCTCAGGTATTTTTTAATTCAAAACCAAGCAATAAAGTATACAGCACAGAAAAAAATTACCTTTATTTGATTGTTGGTAGCTTGCTAGGCAAAGTCAATATGTTTGTTGCTACGTTTGCCTAGCCATATACACGTGCTGGCTCGGCTCATCTGCCAGGCCCGGCAGGTGTTTGCTTCTCCATCCCAGCAGGGCTACCTGGTTGTGGGTGTGCTCTCAACTGATGATGCGCCGCCCGGAGCCGCACTTTGGGCTGTGGGGGGAAACTGTGGTCTGGTGCCCTCACATTTGCCCTTACAGAGTTAAGTGTAATTCCTGCGCAACGTAAAACCAGAGCTGATTAAATACACTCTGGAAGCTCAAATGGCGTCCGGTTCGCTTTACTGCGGCGCCGGTAGCAGCGGGGCCGGGCCGGAGTGGGAGCGGGGCAGCGGGGCTGGCAGCAGCGGGGCCGGGGCGGAGTGGGGCAGCGGGGCTGGCAGCAGCGGGGCCGGGGCGGCGGGGCTGGCAGCAGTGGGAGTGGGGCAGCGGGGCTGGCAGCAGCGGGGCTGGCAGCAGCGGGGCCGGGGCGGAGTGGGGCAGCGGGGCTGGCAGCAGCGGGGCCGGGGCGGCGGGGCTGGCAGCAGTGGGAGTGGGGCAGCGGGGCTGGCAGCAGCGGGGCCGGGGCGGAGTGGGGCAGCGGGGCTGGCAGCAGCGGGGCCGGGGCGGCGGGGCTGGCAGCAGTGGGAGTGGGGCAGCGGGGCTGGCAGCAGCGGGGCCGGGGCGGCGGGGCTGGCAGCAGCGGGGCCGGGGCAGCGGGGCTGGCAGCAGTGGGAGTGGGGCAGCGGGGCTGGCAGCAGCGGGGCCGGGGCGGCGGGGCTGGCAGCAGCGGGGCTGGCAGCAGCGGGGCCGGGGCGGAGTGGGGCAGCGGGGCTGGCAGCAGCGGGGCCGGGGCAGCGGGGCTGGCAGCAGCGGGGCCGGGGCGGCGGGGCGGCGGCGGGTTGTCGGGGCGTCGGGCGCCGGACCTCAGCTGAATGTGGCTCGGTGCGGCCAAAAGTGCCAGTGGAAATGGGCCTTGTACGAAGAAGTAGAAAGCAGCAAGCTTTGAGCTCAGGTTTTGACTATTGTCATTGTTAGTTTCTGTTCATTTAACTGCTTTGGTTTTCTGGGCCTGTAAGAGGATGTTTCTAATTTAGTTGAATGAAAATGTAATATCATTAACAATGTAAAAAACAAAAGAACAAGGGGAAACCATGCTATCTGGTTTATTTTGTGAGTGTTGGTTTATATTATTTCACAGTTTGAATGTTTTTACTAATTTTACTGGTAGGTATGAGGTATGAAGTCTGTTCATTGAGCATCCTGTGAATGTCACAGTTTAGATTATTTTCTGAAGATCAGACAATCACTGTTGAAATGTTTGGTTGGGGTTATTTTTTTAGACTGAAAAAGTTAAGGTGGATCTCACTGCCTTTTCACAGTTATACTTTTTTTCTGATCATGCTTGTCATACAAATTAAGATAAGTTTATTGCCTTCTGAAAGCAAAACATGCAGAGGAGAAGACGTGTTAACCCAAAGGAAGATGCAACATTTTATATTACTGCTGGAAGGGACAAAGTGGCACTTGACATCAAATACATCAATGCCATCAAAGGTAAGTTGAATCACTGTCTGTATAATCATAATTAAACTTTCTTTTAAATGTCACCTTGCTATTTGTCACTTATTTGTTATTTGTGTATGACCTAGGTCGTGGTATCTTCACCTCTGCTCCATTTGAAAAAGGAGACTTTCTGGTGGAATACAGAGGTGAACTGATAACCAAGCAAGAATGTGAGAGGAGACAGAGAGTCTACCATGACCACCTCAAAGTCTTTATGTTTGAGTTCCATTTCAATGGAAAACTGTGGTGGTGCGTACTAATGTTAATATGCTTATTTTGATAATAATTGCTTTGTGTGCTCAACATAAATTTTTAAGTCAGGCAAATTTACCTTGTCTAAATTGTGTGTTTTGAAATTAATTGTTACTTGTGTTTTTGTAGTGTTGATGCATCGACTGAGGATGGGTCATTTGGAAGAGTGGTAAATGATGACCATTTAAACCCTAATGCCAGGATGAAGTACTTTACCGTAAAAGGGAAGCCCCATCTGTGCTTATTTGCAGTAAGAGACATAGGTCCAGGAGAGGAGATCACCTACAATTATGGTGACTCAAACTGGCCATGGAGATGCAAGGTGCTTAAAATTCTACTTTGTGAAATTGATAGTTCTCATAAATGAAATGCTCTAACCACAGAAAATTGCACATAAATACTAAATATTGTCCAAATATCTTTACAGCATTATTCACACCATTAGTTGATATTGTAAAACAAAACAACTAAACTGCCACATCAAAAATACTGACTGTTATAAAATGTCATTTTAGTTGATCTCATTTGTCTGATGTCTGTTAAAATGTTTAGAATCCTGGCAAGTCTTTGGAGACGATACATGGTGAGGGACCACCCACATCAAAGCCTTGTACAAGTGAAAAAGTAAGAAGTGATTTCTTTATAGTCTAACTACAAAGAAAATTTTTCTCATTTCCTAGTTACCCACTTGTAGTTTCTTTTTTGTTAAAATGACCAGGTTTGAGAATTTAAAGTGGAAAAAATAAAAGGACATTTTGCTGTAGTATGAACAAAACTACACTTGTTGACTGGGACCCTGTTAATTGTACTGTGCTTCTACAGGCCATTTATTGGTTCAACTCTTTGAAACTAAGGCTAACACAATCAAATAGAATTGTAGTGGAGAAGCGTTTAAAAGTATGGTACCACCTACATTTGATCTGCATGTTAATTTAATGTGTTTGGTAAATTGTCTATGAAATGCTGTGTCTGTGTGTATGCAGTTGTCTGAGTGTGATATGGTTTATATCGACCGTAATTTATAAGGACATTGACATGAAATGCTGTGTGTCTGTGTGTATGCAGTTGTCTGAGTGTGATATGGTTTATATGGACCGTAGTTTATTAGGACATTGACATGAAATGCTGTATCTGTGTGTATGCAGTTGTCTGAGTGTGATATGGTTTATATGGACCGTAGTTTATAAGGACATTGACATGAAATGCTTGTCAAAGCTTAAGTTACTATGATATTTCAGTGTATGCGTGTGTGTCGATTAGCTAAACACCTTTTATGTCTTAGGGGGACCACAGTGTTTATGTGGTCCTGATCCCAGGTGGTGTTCACAGTGGCATCACTTTGGTTTTTAAGAGTACTTGGACCACCTACATTTGATCTGCATGTTAGTTTAATGTGTATGGTAAGTTGTCTAGTTACATGTCACGAATAGGGTCCCAGTCAACAGTAATAACTGGAATTCATGACAAGGTCTCATTTAAATGAACCACATCTAATCTAACAAGTATACAGGTATGATGTCACTCAGTGAGAAAGGCTTACAGCAACTTCTTCAAGGTAGAGTCTGAGATCATTCTAGTAACGAAGTTGTCTGTAGATATACAATGGAACAACAAAATGCTGAATTCATCAGTTCACATTAACTTTGGAGATTGTAGTTTTATAATGTATAGACTGATGTTGCCTGTTCCAAAGCAGATTTGTTTCCCTCAAAACACATGCAGAAACACAACCATGATAATTTAAACATAATGTTAGACAGGGAACAACCTTGTCTTCAAGATATTTATGGTAATCTTTACTGTTTTTTCTGTTGTTAAAGGATGTTGACGAGGACACGTCTCAGAGGGGTTGTGAAGCCACAAATTGCCCTTCGTCAAGTGAAGATGTTGAAGAGGTATGTTGTCATAAAACATTGATTTCCATTTTATCTCTCACTGTTGATCTATATCGTATAAAATTACCCAGTGAGCTTTTAACCAAAGTTTCCCCCTTGGTGCTTTTGTCAACAGTTGGATGGTTTCTTTTATCTAGACCCCAAATATCATCTCTAGTGGTACATCCCCATTACATGTCTGTTAATTGTCCCTTTGCTCTGCTTTATCTGCTACAGATGATGGCTGAGGGCAGCCCGAACAAGCTGGCTGCGAGTTCCATGAATCTGCCGAGTCCTCTTCTGGATCCACTTGGCAAGGTTGAAAAGGTAAATTAATCTAATGCACCGATTAATGAGGTTACTTATGGCAAAAAATTTAAACAGCCAACACGTTTCACTGATGCTCTGTGTGTCTGCAGTTGTCTGAGTGCGATATGGTTTACATGGAGCTTAATATTTAAGGACATTGGCATGAAATGCTGTGTCTGCAGTTGTCTGAGTGTAATATGGTTTATATGGACCGTAGTTTATAAGGACATTGACATGAAATGCTGTGTGTCTGTGTATGCAGTTGTCTGAGTGTGATATGGTATATATGGACCATAATTTATAAGGACATTGACATGAAATGTTTGTAAAAGCTTAAGTTACTATGATATCTCAGTGTATGTGTGTGTCGAGCAGCTAAACACCTTTTATGTCTTAGGAGGACCACAGTGTTTATGTGGTCCTGATCCCAGGTGGGGTTCATAGTGGCATCACTTTGGTTTTTAAGACTACTTGGACCACCTACATTTGATCTGCATGTTAGTTTAATGTGTATGGTAAGTTGTCTAGTTACATGTCATGAATAGGGACCCAGTCAACAGTAATAAATGGAATTCATGACAAGGTCTCATTTAAATGAACCACATCTAATCTTACAAGTATACGGGTATGATGTCACTCAGTGAGAAAGGCTTACAGCAACTTCTTCAAGGTAGAGTCTGAGATCATTCTAGTAACGGAGTTGTCCGTAGACATACAATGGAACAACAAAATGCTGAATTCATCAGTTAACATTAACTTTGGAGATTGTAGTTTTATAATGTATAGACTGATGTTGCCTGTTCCAAAGCAGATTTGTTTCCCTCAAAACACATGCAGAAACACAACCATGATACTTTTCATTTAATGTTAGACAGGGAACATCCTTGTCTTCAAGATGTTAATGGTAATCTTTACTGTTTTTTCTTTCTTACAGTTTGTTGACGAGGACACGTCTCAGAGGGGTTGTGAAGCCACAAATTGCCCTTCGTCAAGTGAAGATGTTGAAGAGGTATGTTGTCACAAAACATCGATTTCCATTTTATCTCTCACTGTTGTTCTATATCGTATAAAATTACCCAGTAAGCTTCAAACCAAAGTTTCCCTCTCGTGCTTTTGTCAACAGTTGGATGGTATCTTTTATCTAGACCCCAAATATAATTTCTAATGGTACATCCCCAGTACATGTCTGTTAATTGTCCCTTTCCTCTGCTTTATCTGCTACAGATGATGGCTGAGGGCAGCCCGAACAAGCTGGCTGCGATTTCCATGAATCTGCCAAGTCCAGTTCTGGATCCACTTGGCAAGGTTGAAAAGGTAAATTAATCTAATGCACTGATTAATGAGGTTACTTATGGCAAAAATTTTAAACAGCCAACATGTTTCACTGATGCTCTGTGTGTCTGCAGTTGTCTGAGTGTGATATGGTTTACATGGAGCTTAATATTTAAGGACATTGAAATGAAATGCTGTGTGTGTCTGCAGTTGTCTGAGTGTAATATGGTTTATATGGACCGTAGTTTATAAGGACATTGACATGAAATGCTGTGTGTGTCTACGTGTATGCAGTTGTCTGAGTGTGATATGGTTTATATGGACAGTAGTTTATAAGGACATTGACATGAAATGCTTTTCAAAGCTCAAGCTACTATGATATATCAGTGTATGTGTGTCGACCAGTTAAACCCCTTTTATGTCTTAGGAGGACCTCAGTGTTTATGTGGTCCTGACTCCAGGTGGTGTTCATAGTGGCATCACTTTGGTTTTTAAGATTACTTGGACCACCTACATTTGAGCTGCATGTTAGTTTAATGTTCATGGTAAGTTGTCTAGTTAGATGTCATGAATAGGAACCCAGTCAACAGTAATAAATGGGATTCATGACAAGATATAATTTAAATGAACCACATCTAATCTAACAAGTCTACAGGTATGATGTCACTTAGTGAAAAAGCCTTACAGCAACAATGGAACAACAAAATGCTGAATTCATCAGTTAACATTAACTTTGGAGATTGTAGTTTTATAATGTATAGACTGATGTTGCCTGTTCCAAAGCAGATTTGTTTCCCTCAAAACACATGCAAAAACACAACCATGATACTTTTCATTTAATGTTAGACAGGGAACATCCTTGTCTTCAAGATGTTAATGGTAATCTTTACTGTTTTTTCTTTCTTACAGTATGTTGACGAGGACACGTCTCAGAGGGGTTGTGAAGCCACAAATTGCCCTTCGTCAAGTGAAGATGTTGAAGAGGTATGTTGTCACAAAACATTGATTTCCATTTTATCTCTCACTGTTGTTCTATATCATATAAAATTACCCAGTGAGCTTTAAACCAAAGTTTCCCTCTCGTGCTTTTGTCAACAGTTGGATGGTTTCTTTTATCTAGACCCCAAATATCATTTCTAATGGCACATCCCCAGTACATGTCTGTTAATTGTCCCTTTCCTCTGCTTTATCTGCTACAGATGATGGCTGAGGGCAGCCCGAACTTGCTGGCTGCGAGTTCCATGAATCTGCCAAGTCCAGTTCTGGATCCACTTGGCAAGGTTGAAAAGGTGAATGAATCTAATGCACCGATTAATGAGGTTGCTTGTGGCAAAAAATTGAAATTGCCAAAATGTTTCACTGATGCGCTGTGTCTGCAGTTGTCTGAGTGTGATATGGTTTACATGGAGCTTAATATTTAAAGACATTGAAAGGAAATGCTGTGTGTGTCTGCAGTTGTCTGAGTGTAATATGGTTTATATGGACCTTAGTTTATAAGGACATTGACATGAAATGCTTTTCAAAGCCCAAGCTACTATGATATATCAGTGTATGTGTGTGTCGACCAGTTAAACACCTTTTATGTCTTAGGAGGACCTCAGTGTTTATGTGGTCCTGACTCCAGGTGGTGTTCATAGTGGCATCACTTTGGTTTTTAAGATTACTTGGACCACCTACATTTGATCTGCATGTTAGTTTAATGTTTATGGTAAGTTGTCTAGTTACATGTCATGAATAGGAACCCAGTCAACATTAATAAATGGGATTCATGACAAGATATAATTTAAATGAACCACATCTAATCTAACAAGTCTACAGGTATGATGTCACTTAGTGAAAAAGCCTTACAGCAACATTGGAACAACAAAATGCTGAATTCATCAGTTAACATTAACTTTGGAGATTGTAGTTTTCATAATGTATAGACTGATGTTGCCTGTTCCAAAGCAGATTTGTTTCCCTCAAAACACATGCAAAAACACAACCATGATACTTTTCATTTAATGTTAGACAGGGAACATCCTTGTCTTCAAGATGTTAATGGTAATCTTTACTGTTTTTTCTTTCTTACAGTATGTTGACGAGGACACGTCTCAGAGGGGTTGTGAAGCCACAAATTGCCCTTCGTCAAGTGAAGATGTTGAAGAGGTATGTTGTCATAAAACATAGACTTCCATTAATATCTTGCCCTGTTGTTCTATATCGTATAAAATTACCCAGTGAGCTTTAAACCAAAAATTTCCCTGTCATGCTTTTGTAAACAGTTGGATTGTTTCTTTTATCTAGAACCCAAATATCATCTCTAGTGGTACATCCCCAGTACATGTCTGTTAATTGTCCCTTTCCTCTGCTTAATCTGCTACAGATGATGGCTGAGGGCAGCCCGAACAAGCTGGCTGCGATTTACTGGAATCTGCCAAGTCCAGTTCTGGATCCACTTGGCAAGATTGAAAAGGTAAATTGATCTACTTTTTTAGTTTTAAGACTAGTTTTCTCTGGCTATTTTGTTATTAACCTAGTGATCACATCTACCACATTTCAGAGTAGATTTAATATAG
Organism: Scophthalmus maximus; assembly: GCF_022379125.1. Lineage (NCBI taxonomy): Eukaryota > Metazoa > Chordata > Actinopteri > Pleuronectiformes > Scophthalmidae > Scophthalmus > Scophthalmus maximus. Next base: position 10,292,928 of record NC_061525.1, read on the forward strand.
ACTGGGCACACTGATCTGTGGTGTCTGTATTTTCTCTGGTTGCCAGAAGGTATAGGAGTCAATTGAACAGCGGCGATGTACAGTTATTTGGTCTCGTAGAGACAATCCATAGATGTATGGGAAAGACAAATTAAAAAATTCAGAGAACAGTGTTTCAGTTTGTTTTTTTTCATCATTCCTTTTTTTCATCATACCTGACTCCTGGTTTTCATACTTCTGCAAAGAGTGTGATTATTTTTATGTCCCAATCTCCACAATACTCAAAGATATTCTTCAGAGAACTTTAAAAGCCCACACTTTTAAACTTACATCTTTTTTCTGGTTTAAACAATTTATAGAGAAAGGAAACCAACCAATTAGACACAGAACACTGTGGTAATTTTTTTACCTGTTTGCTCTTGTTCTCTTTTTTAGTTGACCACTGAGACTAACCAAAATCAGCTCACGAGTCCAAATGAGACTGATACAGTTTTCAACAGTGAAAAGGTATATTGAATATCAGATTTATAATGTCTTTGATTGGATTATTTTTCTCAGGATTCAGTAGATATCAACATGTAAAGGTTTTTCACATCTTACTGCTCTTGCACTTGCCAACAGTGTTGCAAACATCGCCTGGTGTGCACAACAGTCTCCTCTTTGGACAGATGCGTTCAGTGTGTGGGACCAGTATCTGCCTTCAAGTGGCTTGGCTATCGCTGCAGAGGTGAGATGTTTAGTGTGACAGAGGGCAGTAAGTGGATATATTTGATGTGCTCTAATGTATGATGAACTACTCTGTAAAGAAACACCTATGAAAACTTCTCCTTTTCATAGGCTATTATACAAACAATTTTTCGAGTTTTATGATGAGTAAAAAGGTATCATGATGAAACTGAACACTGCTACCTCTGAGTCTAGATCGTGGCATGTGCTCCAGATTACTTAAAGATGTTTCGTTTTGCCTAATTGACATGGACACTGTTATGCTTATTGTTTTCCTGAATCCACCTTTGTTTTTTAAACAGTTAAAAGTCTTTGCTGTTTTTTGTGTTCTAGATCACTACAGTGTTATGACAAGAGAAAAACGTATATAGCCGCACAGTGCTAAAATTAATATACTCAAAATGTGTTACAGTTTGTTCCGGGGTCTGGCATAAATCCTGCCTCAGACAAATAACAACTGATTACATCCAAGACCCATCACAGGTGAGTATCCTCTTCAAGGTTGTTGAACTTGAACCATCTTTAAGTGTCCATCACCACATAAAATGATTTGCTTTCTCATCATTTCAGCAGCAAAAGTTCCCTAGGTCTTCTGGGGATGAACTGCTTTCAGATGAAGACGACCTTCCACATTCAGAACTGAACCAAATATTGGATGATGAGGATTACGTATCCGATATGGACTACGTACCCAACTCAGACTCACACGATGATGACGATGACTATTCAGATGCAAGCATACACTTGATGCCAAGACTGTTGAAAGCTACACAAATTCAAGAGAAAGTGGTAAAACCCGATGTTGGAACATCTGATGCCTCAGACACAAACATCCTAGTTGTGCCCAGCACTTCAAAACATCCACCTCTTGAAGATCCCATGGAAGTCGCATCTGATTCAGGAAATTCCATCAAAGACTCATCAAGGGATCCAGAGGGTAAAGGTGAACTTCATGAACAAGACTTGCCACATCTCATTTTTAGTAAAAAAAATTACTGTTACATTTGTGGTAAGCCACAAAGCAAGATCTCCCGCCATTTGAGAACACACAAGACACATGCTGAAGTTGTACGTGCATTTTCCCTTCCAGAAGACTCAAAAGAGCGCAAGACAATATTAGAAAAAATGAGGAATAAGGGAAATTTTCAACACAACACTGAAGTTTTACAAGGTGGAACAGGACCAGTCAAAGTGAAAAGGAAACCAAAAGCTAAATCACAACCAGGAAAGTTCATTCACTGTATGCACTGTCAAGGGATGTACATTCGTAAGGAGCTTTGGAGACATGTCCGCAGATGCCCCTTTAAGCCAGAAAACCAAGATTTGGATAAAGAACCTGGGAGAACTAAAGTGCTGGCTTTGGCTGCAGCTCACGAGTCTGCATTCTCTCAGCAGATCTCAAGTGGAGTGTGGAAGCTCCTTGGTGTCATGAAACAGGATGAGATTGCCTCCATTGTGCGAAATGACCTATCTATTATTCAGTTTGCCCAGTCGCTCTACAACAAACACGGACAAGACCCTACAAAACATGAGTACCTGCGACAGAAGCTGCGTGAAGTGGGGCGTTTGTTGTTATGTCTGCGCACAGATTTCTCAGTACAAAACTTAGAGGAAGCTGTTAAACCTGCTAACTTCCAGAGAGTTGTGCAAGCAGTAAAGAAAGTTGCAGGTTTTGATGAAGAAAAAGCCTCATACCTTACACCAAGCCTTGCGCTGAAACTGGGACATGCACTACAGAAAATCTGTGACATTGTTCATTGTAGGGCACTCATGGCAGAAGATCAAGAACTGATCAGGTCCACTGAAATATTCAAGAAGTTGCAAATGTCCAAGTGGTCTGAGTTGGTGTCTCATAGAGCCCTGAACACACTGAGTGATGCAAAATACAACAAGCCATCAACATTGCCCTTCACAGAAGATGTTCAGACCCTTCATCGCTACCTTGACAAATCTGCAGAAAGTTCATTTTGCAACTTGAAGGAGACAGCTACCACTCAGAACTATGCTCAACTTGCAAAAGTCACTCTTGCACAAATCATTGTGTTCAATCGAAGACGTGCTGGGGAGGTTTCAAAAATGCGTCTCAAAAGTTTTCATGAAAGAGACAACACAAAGCTCCATGACGATGTGGCCATGGGTTTGTCAAAGACTGAGAAGAGACTCTGCAACTATTTTAGCCGAATCGAAATAATGGGAAAAAGAGGCAGAAAGGTTGCAGTTCTGCTCACACCAAGAATGGTTGATGCCCTGTCACTTCTTGTCAGTAACAGAGCTGAATGTAATGTTTGTGCCACAAATGTCTTCCTGTTTGCAAGACCCAAATCAATGAGCTACTACAGAGGACAGGACTGTTTACGTGTTCATGCAAGTCAGTGTGGAGCAAAGCACCCTGAGTACCTTAGGTCAACACATCTCAGGAAACATGTTGCTACACTCTCGCAGGTCCTTAATTTAAAAAACAATGAACTTGATCAGGTTGCAGATTTCTTGGGTCACGACATCCGTGTTCACCGCGATTTCTACAGATTACCAGTTCCCACAACTCAACTGGCCAAGATTTCCAAACTGCTTTTGTCAATGGAAAAAGGAGATCTTTCCAGCATGCAGGGGAGATCACTGGATGAGATTGAAATTGAAGGTTTGTACAGAAATTTTTTTTGTAGATAAGTTTCTGAGTGTTTATTTCTTTTTCTTATTTAAGTCAAAGGATTTGAATTTATTTCATTTTCATATCCATATATAAGGTCCACTGTTCAGAAAAACGGGAATAAAAGCCCACAGTAGGGCTTGGTAATAATTCAGCATTATTGTTTCAGTGGAAACTGAATCACAATGTGATTTTGTCATTTTAAAAAAATATATATATTGTCCAAATAAATATTTGTAAGCAAACTAACTAGAAACTAAATACTCAGACATACAGACAGATGAGGTGAAAGAGAAAAAAAACACAAAATGTCTTGTGGTGTTTGGCCACCACTGGAGTTAGAGTACTCCTCAGCATTGCTTCTACTGGAGGGATGAACATCATTCTTCCAAATGATATTCCCTCATTTGGCTTTTTTGATGATGATGCTAGAGAGCATTGTCTAACAAGTCGGTCCAAAATCTCCCAGAGTTCAACTGGGTTTAGACGTGGGGACTGTGAAGGCCACAGCATATGATTCACAAGCATTGCCATCCTAGAAGAGAGCACTCCCATCAGGATAGAAATGTTTCATCATAGGATAAGGGGGGTCTCTAAGAACTGCTTTGTATTGATCTGCAGGTCCTCTAATGGTGCTTTTCCACTGCATAGTACTGGCTCGACTCTGCTCGCTTTATTTAGCTTTTTCCACTAGGGATGGAACCTGGTACTTTTTAGTCCCACATCTGGCCAGGTTCCAATCGAGCTAAGCCGATACTAAAATGTGACGTGAAAACACTGCCGACTGCTGATTGGACAGAGAGTCTCGTCACATGACGCGTTGTCAGCACCTGTGTGGAATCAACTGCATTTGTTATGGTTTTACTCGTGATTTATTCAGGTTTTTACCTTAATTTGTCACCCAGCTTCAGATGAATATTAAAATGAGGTGAATAAAATCCTGAAGCCTTCACAGTCACCAGATCTCAACCCAGCTGAACAATAAAAAGATTTTGGACCAACATGTAAGACAATGCCCTCTACCCCCACCAATACCCAATAAATCATAGAAATTTTGAATTCCAAATCTATTTAGAAAGGAAGTAAAGCTTTTATTTATTAACACTTTAAAAAGTATACAAAGTGCTTCACACACCAACAAAAAACAATGACTTACAATGACTAAATTACAATTACAAATTTACAAACACCACAACATTGAGACTTAACTAGACTGATCCAAAACAAAAGACACAGAGGTGAGACAGTCACAGACATCTTTAATATATATTTAAAGTTCAACATCTATCAGCTTGCTCTCTGTGGTTGTTAATGAGCCACTAGGGGTAAATGCACACAATATATGTCCATAACTGGTTGTGTGGATCAAGTTATAGCAAACGATAACAGTCAGTGCTAACCTCAGTGACTGCATTTCCTGTAGCTGCTAAAAAGCCTTTATGTAATTTGTCATTGAAAGCTTTTATTGTGAACGAAGAGCAGCAGAAAAGTTTAGTGATTGATTTCAATTAGGAATAATTCAGTACTGTCAAATCCAGCCCCAATAGGCAATAGGAAATTGGGATAGGTGAAAATGATGATGATAATTCAAGTGAAATGCATTTTGATCCTCACGAAAACTGACCGGTCAATCATGATTGTCAGTTTGGAGAACCCTGCTTTAGATTCTTAACTCACCTAATAGGGTTCTTCAGTTAACACTGTAAACCAATTTACAGAATTTTGGTCTGAAATTATGCTACTATATATTAAGCATGGAATGTAAAAAATGTTTTTGTTTTTTTTATCAATTTACCAGAAGAAATCGCGGTAAGTGATGCTGAGGCCAAGGACAGGGAAAGTGAGCCTGAGAGTGATGAAGCAGGGTGTGGAACCAGCAAACCTGTGGATGATGCAGACTCAACATTCACAGCTGCGGAAATGGTGTCAGCGGTGTCATCCACAGTAATCAAGACTGCCCCTCCATCTGAAGGTAAGCATCTTCAAATTGCTGGAATGTAAGAAAAAGGTAAACACGACTGGGAATGTAAAGACGTCAGAAGCATGTAAGTGTCTCTTGGCCTCCAGAGGTCCACCATATTGCCTGCAGCTCGGAATGCTGAAGTTGTAACAGGCGAGCCGACAACAGCTGCAATGCGCTTCACAATTCACTATTGGAGAGATGCACCTCAAAATGATATTACCTCATTTATATGTACAATCTTTATTTAATCTGCTCATCTATTTGAGATCAAGAAAGATCAGGTGCAAACATAACAAAGGGACATAGTGTCATCACTAGGCATCAAGACAAAACTAAAATTTAGAGATCAAAGTTTTTCTGATATTATTTGGTGTTGCAGATGGTGGTGGAGAACATCTTACATGCTGCTCCAAAATCTTTTAGACGTGTTCAGCTGGGTTGAATTCCTGTGGCTGTAAAGGCTGTAGGATTGGATTCACTTTGTTTTCATCTTCATCAAACCATCTGCAGTTAATGTTTCTCCACGCTTATTCAGATTTTTCCTTAAATTTTTCCCCTGTCCGTGTATTCCAAAGTGTCCACACACTAAGTGGACTTGTCTACAGGGTGAACTATATCAAGTGAGCCATCAAATAAAAACCTAAAGCAAATACTCATATTCATCAAAGAAACAAGTTAACAAGAATATTTTAGTCAATTGTGTCATTGATTCAACTCAGGTTTTTTTCTACCTTGAATATTTTACAGGAAAAGTTGACCATCGCGAAGCTGGGGCCAGAAGATTGTGTCCGAAGAGAGTGTGGATTAAGGCTGAGGTTGCTGCAGTGATGCGCTATTTCAGCAAGCAAATAAAAGAAGGAAAACTGGCCACCAAAGCTGAGTGCAGTCACTGCAAGGAGGTAGAGGGGCCCGTGTTGGCAGAGAGAACTGTCCAAAATATTAGGGACTTTGTCAGAAACAGAGGGAGGGCTGCAAAAAGGCAGCAACAAAAACTGTAAACTGTAAAAACTGTGTGTGGGGGTGAGGGGTCGGGGTTTTTTTTTGTTAGAAGCAGGAAAGCTAATGGTTCTTGTGCAGTTATGCCAATATACAGTTAAAATAATATGAAGCTACAGTGATCTCTTTTGTTATAATTTATAATTGTTTTTTAATGTTTTCGTTATGCTGATATGTTAAACTTTCACGTCTTCACACACAAGCTGGGAACCCAGAGCAATTCTCTTTTGTTTTAATTTATTTATTTTTTGTTGAGGGCAACAAAAAGTTAGAAAAAAAAACTGTTAACCCACAATGTGTGGGGGTGAGGGGTCTGGTTTTTTAGCTAATGTAGCTATAAAAAAAGTTGCCAATATACAGTTAAAATAAGCTGTGAAGCTACAGTGATCTCTTTTGTTTTAATTAATTTATTTTTATTTGTGGATATTCTGATGTGTTAATCTTGGATGACATATTTTCAAAGTTGTGTGGAATGACAGTTCTAACATTTACAATTTAAATGCAATAGTTTAAAATGTCAAGACTCAATTGATTGTGGGTGTTCTTTTTACTTATGCTCAGGATTAAGTGCACTTATTTTTATGCACATCTTAACACATTTGTTTCATTCACATATTTTTGTTAATATGTTCATACATTTGAGTATTATGTAGAGGTAGGACAGTAGTTCATGTGCTAGAGCATTTCTTCTGATAATAACATCATCATATCATGACTGTTCCATTAATGCTTGATGCAGTCATGTTGTGTATTTATGTTAATGAGACATTTAAAAAAGTGACATCATTGTCCCTTTAAAGTCCATTTAATGTTTGTTTGGACCCCATTAACCACGTTTTTCTCAAAAAGAGAACGGTCTACATAAACCATAATAGTGTCTGGGTGCTGTCTATGAGGATGTATGAGGTTGGGAAGGGTGTAACTGAAAGCTAAAGTCACCCAAATTTTTTTCAGATTTTTTAGAGCGTTTTAACCTAACTCCCATAGCTCTAGGACCTCAAGAAAGGGTAGTCCACCTTAACCACCACCGGGCCTGTTTGGAGAAAATGTCCTGCTAAATCATATAAACCCGTATGTGCGTGTGTGTGTGTGTGTGTGTGTGTGTGTGTGTGTGTGTGTGTGTGTGTGTGTGTGTCCGTGTGTCCGTGCGTGCGTGCGTGCGTGCGCATGCGCGTGTGCGTGTCTGAGCAGAGGGATCAGGAGGAGGTGAGGAGACGCATTGCTTCTGTCACCTATTCAGACCCTCTTTACTGGGACCAACCTGGAGCAGCAGGTAAAAAAACAAAGAATTAACACTCACACACTCCTGTTTATCATCTGCAACTGCGTTTAGAGAGATTATTTCCCTGATGTCTCCTGTAGATGGAGGCAGTGCTACAACTGACAAAGAGCGTAGGCAAATTCTTGTTATTCTGATTGAATGCTCATCTCATTTTCTCTCTCCTTCTGTCTATCCGTCTGTCCCCTGCTCCGCCCCATCTTTGTCGACAACACACTATCACTGCCCCTTCCTCCCCTTCTTCCCCGTCCTTCCCAGGACATCAGTGCCATGCCCCGGGCTCCAGGCCAGCCTCTCCTCAGCCAATTAGGCTTACCAGGCCAGTGCTGATCCTACCCTCCGCACCTGATATTGTGCTAGAAAAACCTGTGGAGACCGGGTGGGTTACTGTGTTCTTTACAATTTTTTTTTTACTCTCATATCATTTCTCTGCCTCTTCTTTTGCTGATGCCTCTCTTCATTGCTTTTTTTATTTCTCTTAAAGACTGTCAAGGTTTGACCTATTTAACTTCCTCAGGCTCCCTAGTCTTCCGCATTGCTCAGACACGATACTGATTAATTCATAAAAAATTGTGATGTAACCTTCTTTTAAGCATTTACATATGCAAATGGTGAATTTTGATTACTTGGAAATATACGGTCACTTTCTATGTATCGAATTGCAGTTAAAGACTTCCCGTGGCTGTGCTTTGGAACAGAGAACAACAGCAGAATCATCCACGGGAAGTCATTCACCATAGGCCTAATTAGGCCTATAGACTCGATGAAAAGTAAAGTGGTTAATGCTTTTCCAACGATGCACAATCACTTTTTAATTTTTTTACCGCATGACGTGTCGTTGCCCTATAATCGCTCTCCCACCGGGAGGGCTTTCTCATCCCACAAAACTCACTCAGTTGCTACTGTACTCAGGGCAGTCTATTCCTGACTCTGGCAGCAGACTCCACAGAGAGACCCTCTACTGCCCAGGGCTTTGGCTGCAACTGCTTTGCTGCTTAAATTAATGAGGAACTTAGAAAGAGAAAGGAGGACTCAAAGTTGTGAAATGGAAAAGTCAGCAGGATGTTGCTTCCAAAAAATTCACGCAGTGACCATTAGCGAATTAAAGCCAGTCCAACTTGGAGTGCCTCAGGTTCTGTTATAATGCTTTTTCGTTACTTTTTTGTTAGCTAGTCTTGCAGCGTCCTCACCGTGGCAAAGTCATTTGAGAACCCGCTCATTTGTAGTGACGCTTCCTGAATATATGTAGGATAAAACAGAGACAAACATGCCTACATCACATTTATCCTCAGTCCAGATTACTTACTGGATCATTTACAGGTGATGTAATTTAACATAAAAAAACTTGGATTCATAGAAACAATGAATTGATTTTAAAGTTATTTAATAAATTTCAAATATAAAACTCACACAGTTGTGCACATGGAACCTTAACAGTTCTCAAGTATTAATCATAAGATACATGTATGTTGAAGTAGAGAAAAGTTCACGCATAAGCATATTTCATTTGATGTGTGATTGTGTAACATTACTATTAGTATTATTATTGTTGTAAAACTTTGAGATTGCTTTTAGCAATGAAAAGTGCTCTATAAATGAAATGTATTATTATTATTATTACTAAATCATTCTAATTCATTAATGAGATTAGTGTTTCAGCACTCATCGGTCATCTGGCAAATATTTATTGTGGTTGATGTTTTTATTGAGTTTATCTGTGATTTATCTGAGTTTGAGTAATGGCTATTAATTTGTGTTGGTGCATTGATTAACAAATTTGTTGATGTTGAGCAGACAATTTGAGCAGCATAGAGAGCGGGAAGCTTTGCTGTCTGCTGACTCACAAATCATGTCGTCACAGACTCTATTTTAAATTCTATATCTCATCTATTAATTGCTCCTCAATATTTATATAACCTGTAATAAGATGGTTGGATTGGGAAGATTGCCAAAATGTGTCACTGAACATCAGAGCACAACTTTGTTTGTATTGATGAGGATCATGCTTTTGAAACTATCTTACATTATGTTTTGTGGACCCACGTTTGCAGTAACTGTACTCATTTAAAAAAAAAAAGAACCAATTAATTCTAATACATTTTCCACATAAGTCCATTTAAAGCAGAATGGAGACCAAACCAATCCAGTAGTTACTTGCAAGCTGCTTGAAGAGTAATGTACCTATTTTTCTGGAAAACAAATCTTAATTTTCACATCTAGTTTCAATTATGTGGACAAATTTAATTGCCAAGGGGAATGGTTCTGTGTAGTTACAGTCACATACAATGTTTTCTTATTAAAAAAAATGAGAGATGCCAGTGGAGGTTACACTTTTAATAGTGAGGGAATCTGTCCACTGAATGAAACGTTGTGTTTGTGTCATATTGGAGTTTTTTTTAATGCCCTACAAAAAGATGCGAGCAGACGGTTGGTGTAAGGGCAGTTACAGAGGGATAACAGCCCTTTCTCCAAAGTGCCTTGTCCCCCAAGAACTAATAAAGTAGGGAGTTATTTGGTGTGTGATGGAGAGGAAAATTGTTTATTAGGTACATTGTTTTATAGAGCTGTCTTCTGGGGCCAATAAGTTGTTTTGTTTACTGACCTGAGCTGTCAGAGAGAGGAGTGGGCTTCCTGTAATGCAGATGAAAACGGCCCAGATGACACATCGTACAGTAAATAATGAGATGAAGCAAAGCAGCAAACCTGCAGCCTGCGGTGTCAGCAATACCAAAACAAACACACAGTTATAACCAACCTAACCTAAATTTCACTCCGCAACAACTAGCTCTTATTTGAATGCCTGTCAATTAGGACATGTCAGAGTGTGTAGGTCTTTAACAGGAACCTAGTTTCACAGTAGTCCTTCAGCTACCTGTGGAGTAACATGAGCTTGTCCGTGTGCACCAAAAGCTAACTTTTCACCTCTTACACTGAAATGAGCAAATGACGGAAGAAAACAATCTAGATGTAATGATAATGACTGCTTTGATTCCACAGAGTAACTAGTCAACACGCTGACCTCGTTATGGAAAGTAATTCTCCAGATTATAAAAATGCTCAGTTGAATAATTACCCTGCGCAACAGCCTAGCTGGAAGCAGGTGTGTGTGTGTGTGTGTGTTTACAAAATAACTCAAATACGGGTCGACGTATTTCCAGCAAACTTGGTGAAACACACATTTTCCAAGATATTGCCACAGATAATAGAGAGACTAGAGAGACAATCTAAAGCTTATATTGATCAGAAAATGATTCCCCATCATATGATGTCACATAAGTGACATCATAAAGATGTCACAATGAAGTCAGAAAATTACATCATGCATAGCTCAAAAAGGACATTTATGAGATATCTCTGCAGCCTTTAGGACTATAGATGCAACCTGAAGCTTATATAGATCAAAAAAAAAAAAATTAAATTAATTATCATTTGGTAGGATTAGTGTCTTGATGACGTCATAACGAAATGGCATTATTACTATATATTTTTATTTTATTATAAGTATTTACTGGGTATATACAGCATCGGAGTGCAGGGTATGCATCAGCCCTGCAATGCATTTCATTAACTCTTGTGTCAAGCAAGCAGCATGAAGTATACCAGGCTATGGAAGAGATGCGGGATAGAGAATTATTGATGACACTGATAAAATCCTTCTCTTGTGCTGCTTATACAGCAAATGGCTCAAAGGAAAACCGGAATCAGTTTCTACAGTATGAAAGAGCCTTAAAAAAATGCTGTTTGTTTTTGAATTTATGTGGAGCAGTGTTGTCTCAGCACTGATTAGTTGTTTATAACCTACATTTCCCAGCCCAGATAAACACATCAGTCTCTGTTGTCAATAGGAAAACAGAGTCAGGCATGCAATGCAAACACACGTACACACGAAAGAAAAAAAAATGATGTGACAGCAACATAGCTTACAGAAGCAAATATCTCTCTGTGCCTATACATAAAGCAGCTATCATTTTATCGTTTACAGCTGCTCAGGCTATTCTTCTAGTCTCTGCTGAGGATAGTTGCAGTTCTTTTTGTGGCATGACTTACAATAGTGGAGCCTGTCAAAAGTGAGGGCCTGCAGTTGTTTACATTATTATCAACCTCATTTGTCACCAGACATAACGCTGTCACTCTCCTCTCGAAATATATTTCCAAAGCAGACCTTATTAATCTTTACCCTGGCGGTGTTTGTGTCCGTGCTCCGTGTGAGCGCTATCAAACCACCCCGACACACAATGGAGGGACAGATTTCATCTTTGGAAAATTCAGCGGAGCAGCAGATAAGATTTATGTATCCATGGTGAGGAGCCCAGACACTGAACCCACGCACACTCCACCATCCCACTTGGCTCACGCTAAAATACCCACCACAGCTCCACCAGTGGGGTCAAGCCAATTAATGAGAAGATGAAAGCCCTTCTTAGCAATATTCTAATCCTTTCATGTATTTTTTCTTCTTTTTAATATGTCTGCTCTCTGATTCCCCGATCTGCCCCTTTGTTTGTGGCTACGGTTGTCCTCTCGGGCTTTAAACTAAAAGCTTTACTTTAAACAAGCCCAAAGCTGATGCTTCCATCGTCTGCATCCAGTCGAGATCATAGACTCACATTTACCCCAGTGCTGCCTGATTGTTTTGATATTTTTTGGAATATAAAACAAAATCTGAGTAAACAAGAATATATCCTTTACACTGTTCATCCTCCACCGGTGTCTCATTGCACTGGTCTGTCCTACTGTTCTGAAAAGCTCTCTGTGAATCCCCCCTACGATCCCTGGACCACGTTTTGCTTTGCCCAGCTCTGCTTCAGTCCAGCCTGTTTTGATTTCGAAGTATCACACTTGGCACCGTCTCCTGCCAGGTCCACTGTTTCCCGGGCAATACACGACTGGATAATTTCTAGAGGAATGAGAAGACGAACCTGAAAGTGATTTAGGGTGATCTTGTCAAGAGCAAACGCTTCTTGTCGTTTTTTTTTTGTGTCAAGTCCAAGTTGTAGGTAGATGAATGTGATGGGAAGAGGATATTTTTTTTGTGATTCAACCACCCAATTTACGTTCCCCTGTCAATCACTGCCCACACAGACTGAAATACTCACTCTAGATGTCATACAGTGGAGCTTTGTGGGGCAGATCAGAGTGAAAAGATCCCACTAATACAGATTTTTTTCAGAGATAAATACACATGATTGCTTTTGCCCTTGGACATCTTTTGTAGCAAAATGTGCGAAAAGGTTTTCATTGACAGAAAAGGTGAACTGTTCCCTGATCATTTTTGAAAATAACAGGGGAAAAGCATGGGTGCTATTCTGTACAATAGCAATTCTGTACAAGCATGGGTGCTATTCTGTATTCTGTAAATTGGAAGGTTGCAGGATGCTGAATTTTTGCTTTTGTGACACTGGCCCTCGGATGCCCATCAGACAGTAAATCGACCAATTTTGACCTGGAAGCGGAGTTGACTGTGCTGGCAATTAAATATTTATGGACACCCCCTGGTTTGCTGCCCCCACAGTCAAAACGGAAACAAGTTCAGCCGAGGCACGGGAGCACAATAGAGAGGCACTTAGCTTTGCTGCTGCAACACTAAATATAGCACAGAGAGCTGTTGCATGAGCCAGGCTGATTTGTCCAGGCAGAGAGGATTATAAAGCCAGACCATGGCAGTGCCCAGCTGAGCCCCTACTCAATCTGAGCAAGGGGCAGACAAGAGAGCCGAACTGCACTCTGAAACCTCTCCTAAATTCATATCTCTCAGACTCGTATTTGGGCACAGTAAGTATTTCTGGCCATTCGCCGCACCGCACTCTATCCTGGCTCCTTCATCAATGCACAGGTCTGCCTCCTCTCGGAAGCTGCAGCCCTCAGAGGCCCTTTACCCAGTTCATACGGTCAAGATAATGAAAAGATGTCATAACAAATCCACCTGTTCTCTTCTCCATGTGATCTTCCTCTCGTGTTTCCACAGAAACAGTTTCATGTCTGAGGACAGCGTAACGCCGCAGGCATCACAAGAGGAGCAGCAGCCAGGACCCAGTACGGTGTTCCCGGGCCCCGTGAATAGAAGCAGGGGGACTGTGATCTCTGTGTCGGGGAGTATGCTGAGAAACATAAGGCGGTACCGGGAAGACTACGATGCCTACCTGCGAGTTGTGGCTCACGAGACCGTCGGCAGCTTCAACCCCTGGGCCGTCGCAAACAGGTATAAAACTGACGTTGAAGGCAACAAGTAAGGGTTTCCGAACACAATAGTTCTCTGCTTGTCAGAAGATATAGATAAATGGTGCTTATAATAAATCACTTTTGCGTCATCTCATGAAATTTTTTTACTGCATATTATCACATGCTTAGTTTTGTAACCAAAGCCACGTCAGAGCAAGATTTGTCTCCTTTGCTGCCTTGTTTTCTCCCTTGGTGTCTGAAGGACACGATGTACAGTCGTCAGAGCTTGTTCTCCGAGCATCATGCAGAGTTCATGTTTTGCATACTGTATCTCTAGTTTCATTGTTTTTCTCCCGCACGCACATATTTGCATACCTAACAGAATTCTAAATGGATGCAATGCAGAACACAGAAGACTCCCTCTCATCACGATTCATACATCAGCTCTAAACATCTAAAAGACAGATTTGTGTGGGATTGCAAATAACCCAGTAAATATTTTTTTTTTAGCTCCAAATCTGAAAAAAAACAACACACAAAAACCTGCTGCTCAGTTCCACCCCTGGGATCTGACAGAATATGTCACTGGCTCGTAATCAGCCCCACGTCAACAGACCAACGTTTCAAGAGAGATCTGTACTTTTCTGAACTTGGAACCCCCCCCCCCCCAAAAAAAGTTACAATGTGAGGAGAAGTCATCCAATTCTGTCAGTGTTTTTGGAGAGAGAACACACACACACAGATCTGTGGACCCCATGGGATTCTGACAGAAACCTGTCTTTTTGATGAGATGGTAAAGCATTCATTCTATCTGTATAAAAACAGCCACATTTCAGCAAACCTGAAGACAACATAATAAACTCGTGCTGCCAAATTGCTTTCACACATTAACTGAGAGCTAATTTTGGAGTGAGATTTATTTTAAATAATTGGAGTATTAAATATACAGAATATAAAAGGCCATTCAGTAGAGCTGAAGTTATCATTATTCGATTTTCCAATCGATGTTCCCAATCCATACCGGTAGATTCTTCACCTGTATCTAGTGCTAAAATCAGACTCTTCCTGTATTGATTTTTCACTGACAGCGTAATGATTTGATGTTTTTGTGGGGAGTTGTAAGAGCGCTTACTCATCCTCTGTGTCCTTCCCTCAGTCTGCCTCTGTTTTGTGCGAAAACACATTGTGAACAAAAACACCGAAATTTTGCTGTGTGCCACACCCAGCTCACCGGTCTCGCCTGTTATTTTCCTTAATTTTGTGCCTTTCACATCAAGGTGCGAATATCAGGTGCGAGTTTGAAAAAAATGTGAACGTTTTGATGAAAACATTCTCTGTCTCATGTCTCTGCTGCTTGTCGTCCCACAGTCTGGCAGAGGAGTTGCTGTCGGAGGCTGTGGCTGACGTGGCTGCAGAGTTTCAGGATGTTGTGGAGGAGTACGCCGAGGCCGTCTTCACCTCAGAGTTTCTTCAGCCAATCCTGTCACATCCAGCTCCAGCCCCAGCTCTGGTCAGCCAATAGGATGTGACGAGCATCAAGGATGGGGCAGTTTCTTGCGGTTTACTGTAATATTTATTTATTTTGGTGGACAATCTGCAGTTGCAGACCAGGTCTTTTTTTTCTACATTTTTGCAAGTTTCAAATGCAGATATTTCATTTTGGAATGAAACTCTTCTTTGATGTGACAACATCAATGGCTTTATTTAACGGGGATTGTATATATCTTTTTTAATGACACCGCAGCAGATGAGATCAGTGAATTGCACATGAAGCATTAGTCACATTACTCTTCAGGGTCCATCTCTATCTGCTGTTGAATTCCTCTGGGAATGTTAGTTTAGTTTTGATAAGCTTGGAGAGACCATCATGACATTACGGAGGATTATAAGATTACCGACCTCCCTTTGCCCCTAGTCTAAAATCTCCCTGAGGATTACTCACGCTTCCTTTTTTCACGTCGGAATATGGAAATAAATTAATTGCATACGTTCTCCAACATAATGATTTGGGATTTGTAACTTGAATTCCTCTTTTGCTTTAATAGCTAAATAAAGGTTATAAACAGCAAAAGGGCCTAATTTAAAGTCACTTGGTCAATGTTTGTTCCCCCCAGTAAATTATGTTCAATGTTACAAGAGAGTACAGGACAGGAATGAATACAAATCTTTATTAAAAAATGTGGCCCTTCTTTTATATTTTAGCATCGACCTAATGTCTCCTGCATAATCACGATGAAAGTTGTCAATTCTGAATTCAAAATAAACAGGGCCGACTTCACGGGTCCCTTGATAGCAACATGAAACCCATGCAGACAGAGCAGAGAAGAGACACATCCAGATGTTTGCTCTGGCCTGCAGGGACCAGCCTTTGACAGTGGACATACAGTGACTGAATGAATTAGCTCACATTGGATCAGCTGCCTCTATTTTTCCCGGGCTGCATTCTGCGTGGGCGTCTCAATACGTGCCGGCTTTCACAAGCCCGAGCACAGTGCAGACTTCGTCGAATAGACATCGGTATCGGCTCAACGCATTGGGGAATGGGATTCATTAAACACATTGAGCGATTTTGCCCAATAATTACATTACATTGTTATGGTTCAGACATTTTTAAATGTGTCTGCCAAGACGGATTGAAAAGACGGAGCAGGACATATTTTAATTTCTACCAGCTCAGCGGTTACCACTAAGCATTTGAGTGAAAGTGAAAGCACTTTCCTACTTTGTTACTTACATTTAAACATTGTTGTCCTTATGGACAATAGACATTGCAGTTATGCAATTTCTAACGTATAGAAAAAGCATAGGCCCAGGAGTAATAAAGTGACCATGTTACAGGAAAAGTCCAGAATTAGCGTTGTGTTGCACGTTATTATAATTTCCACTGGTCAAAGAGGTTCGACCTTGCCGCCCACCTAGCACCGATTCATTATCAGAGCTTGTTCAGACTGCTGAGGACACAGACTGCATTATGTTCATAAAGCACTGAGGGGAGGTTTTACATCAATACTGAACAATTCCAGCTGATGCTCTGTACTCGAGACAAGACGTGTTACTTATCAGCCATGTTTGCTGTTCTTTAGGGTTATTCTGGTGAAGGTGAAGCCGAAGCGTCGGAGGAAGGATTTATTCTACAACACCGCTCTTCACTCGTGCAAATACTGGCATTGTTTGCATTCTAAACAGAACAGTTTTCCCGTCGCAAGTTCCTTAGTCAAATTGTTTTGAGGCTTCATTTGCAGACAAATACCCATGACTGAAGGGCAGCTTTTCATTATTGCAGTCACAGTCTTGCTTTTTGGCAGCTGCTAATTATGAATGCATTGTTTGAAACGAGTAAAGGAGCAGAGTCACAGCAGACGGCCAACTAAACCCCCACTGATTACAGGAGAGAGAAGATTATCTGCCAACCTCATAGCAGACCTGAGGCTGAAGTATATTTTGAATACTAAAAAAAAAAAAAGCTCAGTGTTTTTCCTCCTTTTTTTAAAACTGCTGTGTATTATACAGTTCAGAATAGGCTCTGACGTACGAAATAGCTCACTTTGGCAGCATGGTGGCCTTTTTCCTTACTCTTTCTCACTTTCTGCTTTTCAACAATCGTTACCTTTAACTGTGAGCTCATGAGCTGAAGCTGACTGCTGCCTGCTGAGGTAAGACTGAACTGTTTATTTACTCATTAGTGATCAAAGCATGAGATCAACCCTATATAGAAGTGGAGATTTCATAAATTATATCAAACGCAGAAGACGTTTTTATATACATTCCTGAAAGTGGCAATAGCACGTTATTAAGTGAAAGTCCTGCATTCAAATGTTAAATAGTGCCTTAAGGTAAAACTACAGATAAGCAAAACATTGCTAACTGAAACTATCAAAAGCAAGAGTACTCGTCTGCTAAACTGCCTCTTTCAGACATACATATTATAATTTTTGAATCATTACTCGCATGAATGTGTCGACGTCATTTTACAGTTGTAGCTGGTCAAAGTGTGAGATAAATGCATGTAGTGGAGTAAAAAAGTATAACATTTCCCTTTAATGTAGTTTAAGTACCATAAAATACAAAGAGTCTATTTTTAATAGACTCTTTGTATTTTCTATTAAATTCAACAGTAGTAGTAGGAATATGTAATGTATGTGTGACACAGCGGAGCAGGTATCAGTTCCTGAATGTGAAGTAGAAGTGCCAGTCTCCTCTCTCACCTTAGAAGGCTGTGACACATGGGGCTGAGGAATGTTTTAGTATAAATCACTGTATTCTATATTCAAGTGCAGAAATCGTAGAGCTTTTTGTTTGGTACCAACGATTGAATCAAATCCCTTTCCCAACCGCAGGTCCCTAAATCGTTTTGTCTGACAGAGCACAAAGGCAAATCTTCACCTGGGGTGCTAAACTTTAGCTGACTGCCCAGTTTTGTGTTTCTGTGACTCTACAATGGCTCCCAGAGAGTCGTGCCTCGCCGAAACAGATTTTGCTTTCATTTTCCAAAAGCCCCACAGAGGTGATCTACCACCGTAAACATCGTGGGCTGAGGTTCTGTGAGCCTGTAATTTGTCAGAGTCGCAGGTGGCCGTGAATTTAAGACGTCTGGATGTTTACTCTCTAAATCGGGGTTATTTTTTCAAATGTATTTTTCAATAAAATGTTTGCCAACATCCGTCTGCACTGTAGGGAAGTGTCGCACCATTGGAGGTATGTCCTCAAAGGCACGGGGAGAATCCCTTATAGAAAGATGGTCACTTAACTCGATTGGGCTTTTTTCTCCATTTGAATCCAGTCAGTGTGGTCATTTGGTGTGATCGGTGCCATCTGTCTTGCTGCCTTCCCGGCCTCGAGGCTTTTTCCTATTAGTTTTTGTTGGTGGGATTTCAGCTTTAGTGTTGTGGCTAAGAAGTGTATTGTCATTGGCTTGGATGATAAATACAAATTGGCTGCGTGTATTCCGTGAGGAGTTTGGCAATGCAGCATCTCTGGCTCCGCATGGGCTTCCAGAGCGAAGGTTCGGCCACAGGCATTTTCCGCTATCAATATTCATTTGTGTGGACCGGGCTGCCAAGTGATGCTGCCATCAGACCATCCTCACTGGACCGTGTGACCTCATGCGTGGTCACATATGAGGGCGAGACGGAGGAACACAGCGAGTTGTACATCGTGACCCCTTCACGCACTAATGTGTGCCGTTAAGTGTACAGTGACCAAAGCTAATTTACAGCAATTCAGGCTCATGTTTCGCAGCAGCGCAGGTCAGGATAAGCTTAAGAATGAATTAAAGACACCCATTAGGCAAAACATCTGTCAGATTAGAACCAGATCTCAAAACTGGATTTAAAGGATTTAACCCAAGGGAACATGATTCATACGCTTCATTTGTCTTTTTTCCCTAGAAAGCCAAAGAGGAGAAAAAAAAAAAGAGTTTCTGCAAAAGACTTCATTTTTTATTCTTTTTCGACGGGGTGGTTTTATTTTGAGGCGCTTTTTGTCAAACGTTAAAAGATTTTCTTTTCTGTCACGGTCACTGCCCCAGAGCGACAAAGGTGGCCCCTTCTGCTTCAGTGATGAATGGTTGACAGAGGTGAAAGCTTTCGCCCCTGCATCCTCAGCTTGCAGTGCATTTAGTTTCCCTCTGCTCTTCAACCATACATACACATCCTCCTCCTCATATCCTCTTTTACATGCGCATCACCTGCATTCAGAGTTTGGAAATTACACAACAAAGGTCACTTGTGGTGACACCGCATGGACTTCTCTGCTTCAAATGCAATCCCTATAAGGTTTCATGGCTATTCTAACAGTTCTGCTGCTGTTTAGTGTCCCTCTGCATCCCAACACCTCATATTCTCCAAACCCTCTTAGTGAATATGGAACAACTGCTCCTCTTATGACTCCCACAATAACCTTTACCTACTCTATATTTAACGATCTGAGTGATTCTTGGAATGTTTCTACAGATGTGAGTGAGTCTCCCTCTGCTCCCCATCTTCTCCATATATTCGACCACACCCTCTACACACACACACACACACACACACACACACAGCATGTTGTGTGACAGTGTGTTTTGTCTGTGTGTAATCCTAAACACTGAACGTTGGCAAATGGCTCTGGCATCGTAGCCTTCTCCGGTGTTCCTGGAAGTCACCGGGGGCGGCTGTTTTCTTTCCTTCATCCCCCGGAACACACTTACTCTTGACTACTTATTTCTGCAAAAGTCAGAGAACGGTGGCGGCAGGAAAGAGGAGGGACGCACGCGCCCCTCGCGAGCCGCAGCCGCGGACGCGCGCGCACCGCTGGAGGCAGTCGAGCTGCAGAGCGCGGCCCGTTTGGAGCAACTCCGGCTGCGTTTGGCGGCGGAGAGGTGAGGGACAGGAGCGAGCGCCGGGCGGGCAGGACATGTGAGCCACGGACACACACCCGATACACCCGGAGTGCGTCTGCGGCAGGGGCGGCTCGCGGCTCCGGAGGGACCCGACGCAGGTGCGTGAGGGCACAGCTGGAGACTCCAGCGGACAACTGTCCCATCTCCGCGGCTCGGCGGCTCGGCGGCTCCCGGTGCCTGCTCCACCCCGCCTCGGACACGGTGTGGGGGGCGTCGCGCTGCAGCAGCGGCGGCGGCGGACAGGAGAGGGACGGACGAAGAGCCGCTCGGCGGTGCGCCAAACGTGACCGCCTCGCCGAGGGACCGCAGGGACAGGGACACACGCGGGACGACACCATGTCGAAGGGGGCGAGAGGACGAGGCGCGGGGGACGCTCGCCGCGCGCACGGGCTCGTGCCGACAGGTAGGAACCTGCGTGTCACGCTGCCGAGTGCTGGTGCGCACAGCCGCGTGCCGCATGGATGCATGGACGCGTGGATGAGGCCGTCTGTAGGAATGTGTCCGGGACCTGGTGGACTGTCCGCTCCCGGGTTGTCTTTGAATCTGTCCTCCAGGAGGAGCAGGGGCAGTGTGCCCGCCCCGCTCGCCCCTGCGCAGCCTGTTAGAAGGAAACGAGTGACCCCTCGGATTCTGTGACTCTGCAGTGTCAAGTGGTCTGTGACCATGAGCCACTGAGCACATTGGACAGGTGAGGTGTTAGTGACGGACCCAGAGGCCCGTGGTCTCATGCATCAGTCTGCCAGCAGTCTGTGTGTGTGTGTGTGTGTGTGTGACTCTTCCTCACCACATGGGGTGACATTGTTTTTGGAAACTAGCTATATCACAATTCGGGAGAGTGAAATGTTGCACAAATTTCATTCAGGTGGCAGGATGTATAGACACACTGTGCTCTACTTCTGCTTCAAAGCATCAGACAGTAAATCAAAAAAAAAGAAGAAGAAAAAAGAATATCCCTCACAAGGTCGAACCAGAAGCAAGTGAGAAGGAATAATAACCGAGGAGTTCAGTATTTTGCTAATAAAAGCTCTCCTGCCTCTTTTTGATCGACCTGCATGTGTGGTGTGTGAGGCATGTGTGGTGTGACCGGGCGCATCAGACGGGCCTCTGAAGTCCTGACATTTATGCACCATAAAAGGTTTATTGTTGCTCATTCATGCAGACTCTTTTGCAACAGAAATGGGCCATCTGTTTGCTTTGTGGTTTCCAGTGACCCCCCCCCCCCCCCACCCCAAAACAGTGCTTCTCAAGGTTGTTTGTCGTTGGGATTGCTCATTGCATTTTTGTATGCAGCCGCATGGTTTTTCTTTCAGACTCTGAAAAGCCCCACTTCCCTGTTTTCTCTTTTTTCAGACAGGTTTTAAATGACTTTGACTGATGGCGCTAACTCACCACTTCTAGTGTCCCGCTTTTTCAAATAAAACTCTTGAAGACCACGCGTGAGCAGCAGCAGGGTGGTGGCGTTCGTAGTGAGACTTCTCTTCAGCTTGGGCTCATTTCATTGTGTCAAGTGCCCTTGAGCAAACCTCTGAATCTCTTCCAGGTCAATGCCCGCTGTGGCCTGAGAGCTCTGGACTTTTTTCCGCAGGGTGTGAGTGGAGGGAGAATTTCCCCCCGCAGGGATCAATACGATATCAGATCATTATTAATCTCGGTAGTGACAAAAATATGTTACAATTGAAAGGGGATTTTATCCTGTGCGGTTTGGGCTTTAAATATCGCTGCCTTGGATTTAAAGAAACATCCTCACTAGATGCGAGTCTGTGGTGACACAAATTGGAAAGTCTCTAAAAATAAGACAAATGAAATCTGACAGTGTCAATTTGAAAGTGAAAATTAAAAAAAATCTTAGCCACTGTACAAGCACAGTGGCAGCCTAGTTACCTTGTGGGCAGCGAAATAAGGTTTTGAGGAGGAAGCCGTGTGTGTTCTTGCTTTGCTGCATCAATTGTGATCTTCTTTAGTGCAATGCTAAATTAGTGAAGTACTCTTTAAAAAAAAAAAAAATGGCATTGTCACGAGCATATCATTTTGAGTTATGAGGAGATAAACCAAAACCGGCTGCACATTCGATTCAGCATGGAGAACAAGCCAATAAAAGGATTCTTTTCATTCTTACGCCGAGACACACATATCTATCACAGTTTGTAAAGGTTTTTTTTTTAATTTTTTTATTTGCATGCTTAATGTTTAGATGATTGAGATGGAAATGAATACATATGCATGCGACGCAAAACTGTGGAACACAGAAAAGCCAGGTGCAGCCTCCAAAGTCAGCAGGAGTTTTGTTTTACTCCAGAGCAAGTCTTCCTATTTTTAGAAGACAATCTCATAATGCAAATTGGTTTCTCTGAATACACGGGAAACCATTCTTTTTTTATAATCTCAGCAGCTGCAACTGGATGTCCTCTCTAGTTATTCTCGATTATGTCGCATTGAGCCTCACAGTAAAATTCACTAGCTTATGGCAAATACCATAATAATGTGAGGCCTTAGAGTATTTTTTAAAATCCTGTGAACCCTGCGATGCCCCAGTCGACTGGTGGCAGATTGATGGTTAGGTGCAGCATATGCGAGGTGACCGTTAGTACAGTCGTCATATCTCACATAGGTAGTGTATCTGTTTTCATGAAATATCGCACGACCTCAACTCACGGTACAACTGGAGAAGTAGCGCAGTCCTTATAGAAACCCCTTGTTCATCAAAGCTCCACCAACATGGGCAGAGCAGACATTATTAATTTCATGACTTCCACTTGTGTGCGCAGATCTTATCTTTGTCATTTTCAATTATATGAGGGCTGCAGGGAATTCCACACTTTTTAATACTGATTTAAACCTTGTCCCTTTACTCACTTGAGAGCAACAGTTCATTATTACTGTACTGTAAAATCCAAGGCAAGGGGTATTATAGGCTTGCTGTAAACGTCATCATTAAAGTGCAACAGCCAGTGGTTATGGACATTGAGAGATAATTCAAATGCAAGGTGTAGTAAGGATTAAGGAATGATGACAGCTGTGCCGAGCTTTGGTCCTCACATTAAAGCAGGTGTGACTCAAGCCTATTACAGAATATTGATGGATCTTTTATAGCCATTTTCTCAAAAGGGTTCCAGGGATGCTAATGTGGGTCTGTCATTTGGTTGGTCCACTATGATGTATCTCATCAACTACGGATGGATTGATGGGAATTTCTCTAAAGACAGTCACGGTGCGAGAAGATGAATCATAATAAAAGGTGATTTCTTGAACCTTCTTCTAGCACCAGCACTATAGGTCAATATTGTCATTTATCCAGTGAAATTCCTCAATATTTTCACGATGGATCATTCAGGGCTCCTAGATGATGTATCCCACTGACTATGGTGGTTCCCCTGACTTTTCTTTCTATCCGGCTCCACCATGAGGTTGATAATTGTGGCTTTGAGAGCAATGTCTTGATAAATATTGGATTGGATTGCCATGAAATTTGGCAAACACATTTGAGTTCCCCGAAAAAGAAGAATAGTAGTAGTCACTTTGTCGATCCCTTAACTTTATTAAGTTAATTTAATTAACGTTTAATGATGCCAATGGAGGCCATTGGATATTTGACAAGATGTATTTTTTAACCTACTTTCTATCGGGAAAGACAGATGAGTTCCCTTTATCGCACCTGTGAACGTCTCAGTCTTTGTACATTGGCCGCAGAGGAGCTGACTGTGTGACTCCAGAGGGGTTAAGTACTCTTTAATGGGACCTACAATTTAACCAGCTGGTGCAAGAATTCAAACCATAACCTCTTTAGTTCCACGCCTGTTTCTCTGCCCCCGAGGGCACTTCCACCCCACTGCAAGAACTGTGGCTTGAGGCGAGGCAAGTGTTCTGCTGCCAGCTGTCTTTAAGTTTTGCTTTTCTAATCACCATCCCCGTCTTCATCACACACACACACACACACACACACACACACACACACACACACACACACACACACACACACACACACACACACACACACACACACACAGTGGACCTGATCCCTAAGGCTTGTCCTCCATAAGATTTCATGTACCATTCGGTGCTCATTGTGAAGTCTAGCACATCTGAGCATTTTGTATTACTCATATTTGATGAAATTGGATGTGTGAAGGTCCCCCCCCCCCCCATCTGCTTTCCCACTGAAATGAATGGCTAGCCTACCTGCTGTTTTGCCGAGATTCCGCGTAAAATCTAAAAATAGAGCTGAAGGATGCTGATGAATAATCTTCTCCTTTCTCGCTTCCTTCCCTCTCCACTGAGGTGACTAACGTGAAAACTAACCATTTCCACGTATTATCGTGCAAACTACTTGTCTCATTATAGGGAATTCACTGCTGGCACATTTTCTACGAAAAGGATTTGGTTTGATGCAGTCAGTGATTTGCCCAAACCCAGTTGTGATCACTCACTTGAAGACACGGTAAATACTTTGTACACAGTAATACACTGCAGCAGCTTGCTGTGTGCCGCGTCATGCAGACAAATGGTCCCCAGACAGCCTGCCCGACAAGCAGCACCACAGTGTTCTCTGAATTCCTCAGGGACGTGCGCTAATGCATTCAGCCAGTGACCTCTGTTATCTTATTTGATCATACAAAACAGTGTTAATTTGAATTTAATAACCGTTTGTCATGGGGAAGCACACTGGGCCTGTGTCGGGAGCAGCTCTTCACAAAGCACACAGCAGCTGGCCCGCTGCTATTTGAGGTCAGGGACAAGATGGTGGCAGGGGACCGGCTCACCCGGAGCCGCTCACGATCTGCTTCTTGTTCGTCACAGCCGAAAACCTTGACATCACGCGCTGGTGACGGAATACAGGGTGGGAGGCAGATACTGCATCGCCTTAAGTGAATCACTTCAGGAGGCAAAATTACTCAGCACTGTGATGTTTGACTATAAGCAGACACACTTAGTTTAAAATCTACTGGTGGATTCAGCCAATTGGGAGTAAATAATTTAAAGAAGTTCATACCGTCTTGTTAATTTCAGTGGCTAATTGATATGAAGCACCTGTTGGAGAGGCCCTGTTTGTCAATCATTCAGGTGAAATGTCAGCAGGATTTCAATAATTGTCCATAGTAGAGCTGAAATGATTGGGCAATTAATGGGTAAGTCCCACAACAGGCAAAACGTACTGTGGTACAAGGGGAGAGTGAGTCGATCAATTGAATCTGCGTATTATTTAAATCATTTCTCAAGCAACCACGCTGAAAGATTCAGTGGTTCCAGCCTACAGCTAAATTGAGGAATATGGCTCATTAATCTGGACATGATGCCGGAAGAAATGAGTCTGCTGTTGAGGTTAACTATTGTTCACAGAGGTTTCAGCTGCAGAAGGTGTGGTTCATTTTATGGTTTGATGGCCGGTTATTTTACTGTTTGGGGTCACTCTCAACACTGCCAGTGTCATTTTTACCTGCCCAGCACCAGAAACATCATAAGTGAACAGATTTATTCCTGAAGTTGGTCAAGACCAAATGCTGTTGAAGCATATTGCTGTCATGAAATATATCAAACATGTTTTAAATTCAATTCTTATAGGCCTCCCAGATAAATCTGAATGGAAATCAGTGGCTGCCTGGAAAAAGTCCACTAGTCACTTTAGTTGTTTTTAAACCTGCAATAACAGATTTTTCTTATGCCACTTAGGGGTGGTTGTAACAAGCTGCTGACTTATTTACACATCCAGAAAACACAGAAACATTAGCATTCCTTTGGAGTGGTGTCCCTGCAGCTCATGAATGTAAGTCTAACATTCACTCTCATCTAGCTGTGTTTGTATTGCAGTGTATTGCTGCCAGGCTACAGTAGAAGAAGTAAAACAGATCAGTGTCACATTATAACGTGAAAGGTTTATTTGAGCAATCATTTCCCGTGTTCTTGTGAATTTCATGTTTTAACAAGAAACTTGTCACACAAAGGGATTAGTTGCACTCAACAGTGTGTTGCTGCAGCAGCGCAGGTATCTTATCATCTTGTTTCCCCAAAGCCTCGACCGCACTATCAAATTCTTGAATAATCATGTGAGAAAATTCTGATATAGCAGGCCTCATCCCCACAGAATGTAAATACAGTTCTGCTCTTTATTTTGATCAGGTAGATGTAGTTAACTGACTGTCTCCTTCTTTCTCACCCAGTATATTTTCCTTTGTGGATTTGAGACAGTGTTGCATCTAGTCATCTGTGATATTCATCTTTACTGGGGCATGTTGTGTGTTGCAGTGATTGGCACTTCTCATTTCCTTCCTCATGCACAGAAGAAAAAAACATTATTGGATTTCCTCTTGACGTGGCAGATATCACACTCAGATGTTCAGGCTTATCCAATATTCAATCGAAAAAATGGTTTGCATCATTGGCAGAGACCTCCTGCCCCTCTTTTCCGCATGACAGCAGCTGGTGCCATTGCATGGGACCCAGATGTGTACCTCTTTTGGGTGCTGTTTAGTCTCTTACAGTTCCTTGGGTATTAAATGCTGCTAATTACAAAATTAGGTGATTGCCACTCGTTTAGCTTACAGACCATCTGGGTTGGAGAGGAGTGAGGGAAAGCTCCTGCGAGAGGAAAAATCCTTAAGGATGGTAGCAACTGATAAAAAGCAGATTTGGTCTCTGATGAAGAGGAATTCCTCCTATAGTGTCGTCCTCAACGCTTTGGGCTCGCACATTATTTTAAAAAACCCAGAGCACTTTAAGAGTACCCTCTTCAGATCATGTTGAAGTGGCTTCCCATTAGGAATTGTAATACTTTTATCTTGCATGTATACATATTTCATGTATTCTGAGTGAACCTTGTGGCAGCCGGTAGGTGGGTGAGAGAGGTCTGTGTTTCTTGCGGATTTTCTGTGGCCAGAAATAGATAAGAATAGATTATGTTTTCACCCCTGCCTCTCTAAATTTTCACATGGAACTGGACAAAGGGGAGGATGCAGGAAATATTATTACTTTCTTTAACATTACGAGATAAGATGTTTTTTGTCATCTGCCACACAGTTGCTTTTATTATTATTGATTGTTAATATGACATGTCCGACATGAATTGTCACTGTGTTCATACAAAGTGGAAATGTTGGTTAATCGATGAAGACAAAATGTGACAAAGTGCAATGGAAAAACCTAATGAAAGATTTATTCATAATATAAATGAAGCATATGTCATTAACTTCCCTCCAGTTTCCTCTGGGGAGAGTTAAAATGGCGTCAGATAATCCAGGCTGTAACATTCTTCAAATTCAATCTGATACATACACTCGTTCGTCATC
Source organism: Scophthalmus maximus (assembly GCF_022379125.1). NCBI lineage: Eukaryota > Metazoa > Chordata > Actinopteri > Pleuronectiformes > Scophthalmidae > Scophthalmus > Scophthalmus maximus. Next base: position 10,320,333 of record NC_061525.1, read on the forward strand.
GGCTCCCTTTTTCATTTTAGGATTCAATTTAGGACCTTACTAATTGTTTTTATATCACGGACCTTTATCACTGGCACTCAGCTGCTTAGACTCTGTTCAGAGCTGGTATTAAATCCATCCGCCGAGATCCATTCACCAGTGGACAGGGTTAAGTACGTCTGCTCACACCTGGCGATAGAATTGGTCCCGAATGCGTCTCCAGTGTCCACTTGTGATCGGATCTCATTTCCCCGCTCAATATGCAAATACACATAGACTGTACGTCATTTCTTTTCACAAAGACCAAATTATGATGTTTTTAGTCTGAATATACAGATGGTGTGTATAAATGTATTCGTCGGTGTGAGAAGGAGAGATATAGGAGATAAGTCTGGTTATGAACGTAGCTTTACAATGAAATAAGATTTTACTAATTTGAAAAAAAAGGAATTATTTTCTATTTACTGTTAATATTTTTTTGGGGGGTCAAAAATAAATTAAATGTATGAGCTCTGAGATAAAGTAAAACAATCTTGGTTCATTTTAGAACTAGGTTTAATGGTACCTGGATGGATAATGAGCTTTGTGGATAGAAGTTGTTGATTTTCTGGAAACAATGTCGACTGCTGCTATTGTTGAGGCATAGAGCGTTGGTGAAATGTGTTTCCATTCGATCTAGGGGATGTAATTGCTACTAAGCCTTGCGGATGTACCAGTAACTAACAGGCCTTCAGCTGCCAGCTAAAAGAGAGGATGCAAACTTACCTGAACCCTTCCAGGCTTGTGTAGCTCCCTGCTGCCGCTCTGCTCCCCATTTACAATGCCATACACGGACATGCAGAGGCAGCCAGAGACTAAACCAGAATACTTCAGGAATGAGGGTTATCTTTCATTGGCCATGACCTTCTCAGTGGAAAGTTGCTCTTTTGTTCATCTGCAGCAGGCCACTCATTTGCATCCATACCACTATTCTCTCCTCAGGCATCTGTCCTCAGATCACAGTACATAAGACTTGCCTTCTCGTGGTTGGCAACCAATGAAAATACACAATTCATGACCATTTGAATGCGTCAGAACCAAGATGCAAATGGTGGTCTCGTCCAGCCAAACAAATGCTATCATTTTCCTGGTGTTGACTGTTTCCACTGTATGATCCCACGAAAGGATGATTTCAAGGATTTGGCCAAAATTTGGCCAATTTGTTCTCTAATCATGGCAACAATTCCCTCTGCACCATCCAAGGCACCATTTCCTTCTACTGTTTCTGGCTGGATGTCGGCTAATGGACTTTTTCTGGGTGAGCTGTTCATAACCAACAAAGACTGTGAATGAAGCCTTCAAGTTCAGTAAAATGCTGCACAACTCCCTCTCAATCACAAGAATAAAAACTTGTCAGTTCCCCATGGGCAGACTCATGCAGGGCAGATTCATGCTAGTCCATGTGACCCTTTTCTCTATAACTCTAAAATGACAGATTGAGTCCTGTAACACACAAGAACTAAAAGGCAACAGGTGTCAACACAACCCTTTGTGATGGAAATGTAAAAAACCAGAAGAGCATGAAGATTTGGGAAGACTTTTTCATGATATTGTGTTTAAGGATATTTTAGGCAGTATTCACCTTTGATATTTCCACTCCAGAAGATTTATGAGCCACTTTACTTTGGAAATTATCACACTTTTCGCTCTATTCATGCCACTTTGAGGTACAAGAACGATTTGGAAGAAAATACTTTTGCATTCATCCTGGGAGATCAGTGGAAATGTTGTCCTTGTGTGAAAGCCACCTGCGTGATGACTTGAACTGCAATGAAAGGCAGCTGCACGATCAACCTCTAGATGATTTGATGTAGTATAAATGAACCACAAGGTAATGAAATGCAGATTAAGTGCTGTTAAACATTTGAACTGTGTAATTTTTATATATAAATTCTACTTTGAGCCCACTGAGGTGTTAAAGTTCAATTCCTGAGAGAGCTTGTCTTGGAAAATTGTCATTGGTTAATAACACACTGAAGAGGAATTTATCTTTCCTTACTTGTACCTGTACTGTTGGTGTCTCTATTCCTTATTTTATCATTGTTTTTAACTTAGCAAATACTTCAGTTTAGAAAAGCGTGGTTGAGCTACATTTCCATCTTCCAAGGTTCGATGAAATATGGTTTGTATCAGAGTAGTGAAGCCATATATATGGAAGAGAGAAAGATGAATGATTTCAATTATACATTTTTCAGGAGCTGCACTCATGCTATTTCTTACTTCTTAAATCCCAGAGTTACCATCCTGAATATATATCAGCGTCTGCAACAGGTTCTTTCCACCAGTAACTTTTCCTCCATGTTACAATTTCCCTTCAGTCGTAGTATGCACTCTAATCAGTGTTTAAATTGCCCTGAGAATCAATTGGAAATGCCATGTGTAGATAAATAAATTATAGGGTTTGTTGCAGGAAAAATCACCTGAGTCACAGTATGAATTTCATATGATATGAGTCATGCATAATGAAAGATGTTCTTACTCACTTATGTTTCATGGTTAACATTCACGTAGAAAAATTGTAGCTTTTTGTTTGTCTGCAGCCAATCATTACCACAGGTACAGCTGGATATTGATTTGATTTTACCCATTAACATGTCTCACCTACTCATTCCATTATACAGGTTATCAGGGTTGCTGGGCGTTCCTAACTGACATTGGCCAGGAGGCGGGGGCACATCCTGGACTGGCATGGCTGACATATAGAAAAACAACCATTCAGGCTCATATTCACACCCACGGTTAATTTAGAGTCTCCAGTTAACCCGGATGGCATGTCTTTGGACTGTGGGAGGATTTAAATCCTTACTTCTTACTGTTACTAATAACCAAAACTGGAACCAAAATCGCAAGTATGTAGGCTTGGTCTCCATCGCCCCCCTAAAGAACAACCCCCCACCCCTTTGTTTGACATATTGAACCTGAAGCAGCTCAAAATCATCAACACGACCAGACGAATACCCTTAAAGGAGACATGTTATACTCTTTAAGTTTTTTTCCCTTTTCTCTAGAGTTTTATATAGGTTTTTTTGTGTATGTAAAGTCCAAAGCCCAAAGTCCGAGGGAACAGAACAGAAAACATTGCTCCTGAAGCTCCTGAAATGCCAGGTCAGTGTGTCGGCCGATACTTAAAAATACATAAAGCTAGTCTAGCACGCCCCCAACAAAGCGAACTTGCCTACGTTTTGCTGTTCCTATGGTTTTGTAGCTAAAATTTGTATGTGTACATGTGTTTGTAGTTTGGAGGTGTTTAAATCTATCAATCATGTTTCCATTGTCAAGGCTTTCCAAGGCTTTGCTTGTCTTCGTTTTAGTATCTTTGGAGTAACTGGTTTCACTGCCTTTCCCTGATCAAGCAAAGCATTTTTCGCAAACCTGCAGTAAAAAATTGTTTGGCAGACTGGGGGCAATGAAATAGATATAAACATTGGCGGTTGGCAATCCAGAAGGCACACCAAGCTAAGATCATTGTAGTCCAACAACAGCCCTAAAATAAATCCTACCTTCATGACAGTTATTATGTTCTGATTTAAGTTTCTATTGTTTCAGACAGGTCCTCATTCAACTTAATGATCATTTGGATGCAATAGTTTGTGGTGCTGTTGTTGGAATGTATTGTATTATTAAGAGAGTTTTTCTGATATTTATCCTACCTATAATAACCTACACTAATTTTTCCAAATGTGTTAGCGTAAACTAGTACCAAGTTACATATTTTTGGGGCAGCAGAACTGTCTAGCCGGTGCAGATATGTCATCATCTTATAAAGTTGACATGGTGAACTTGTGAGCAAACAGTTGCCTTCTACATCAATGGCGTTTGTTTGGAATCATGTTTCTGGCCACCTGATAAGTGTAAGTCCCAACATTCACATAATTATGGACAACATATTCAATTTCTGTGAATACGTTGTTCTAAATATTTCACACTGTAGCTTTAACATCTGGAAACTGCAGCCATGTATGTGGAGCAAAGCTAGAGAAACCTACCTGTGCGAAAGTGAAAGTAATAGACGCTGTCAGCCCACTGTTTTAACTGCTAGCAGGCCCCCGTGTGAACACCAGTGGAAGCAGATGATGGAAAGAAAGATGAAAGAAGGATGAGATGAATCGCGAGCAACCTTCTGTTGTCTTCCTCTGAAGGGAAGCTCTTTAGATAGTTGCAAACTGATTGATTGTCTTTGAACAGATCCCAGTGAAGTGCAGGGCTCCTCCTCGTCTCTCCCCTTCTCTCCTTTTATGTTACCATAAGTTGGACATTCAATATCAAACGATGAGCTGGTTTTGGTTTTGCCTGAGTTAATTTTATTGATAAAAGTGACTGGATCGGAGTAATTGATGAGTCACCAATTGTTATTATCTGGAATCTTTGGTAGGTGGTTCAATTTGAACTTTGAAACAGAATTCCATCAAATCTAATTAGTCAGAAGGATGGGAACATCCTGACACCTAATTTATAAAAATGAGATTGTTTTTTTCTCCTTGACGATATGAACAAATTCTTACTTAAACCTATATTAGTCTGTTAATACGGCAAAAAAACTTTGATGCATTATGTAACTGGAAACAGTCTCATTTTTTAATAAGGTAAATCAATTGGGCGCTGCTGCACAAGGGTGATCAGGGAAGGAGTAGGAAACATGTTTAGACAGTCACAGAAGTTCCAAGGTGGAAATAATCAGCCAAAGCATTGACTTACAGTATTTTGCTCATGATATGTCTTGTATCATATAAGAAAAAAATCATATGGACATGTTAACAAGGTTAAAAACCCAATCATCATTGGGGTCTCGATTGACCTGTTTAACGTGATTATTTTGTAATCACCTCTCTTGTTCTGCCATTTACTCAGAGTGTTTGCTTTGTAGATACTAAACACCATGTACATCGTTAAACCTACCACACCTAATATGCTTGGGGCTGCAAAAATCCAGTTAAAGCGGTATTGGCTTCATTCCAATATACTGTTAGGTGAAATCCAGGGCACAGTCATGGGTCTTGTTCTCATAAAGATTTGAGATATCTACATGACGGGAGAACTCTCCATCCCGGTAGTTCTAAGGAACCTGAAATGTCAACTTGCAGTGATTGGTAGATGTGAACCGGATAGACCTCCTCTCGTATAAAACGATCGGCCAATATAAAGTCATCACATCTTTCCTGGCCGCCCCGTACAAGCAGGATGGTCTGTTCAGATTTTTTTATTTTTATCCTGCTGATACTGCGGTCGTTATCTGCCGTCATCTCAAGCATCCACTCAGTATCTGTGGAATATTGTCTTCTGTAAATGCCCTTCAGGGAGCTGTAGCAATCTTTGTGATAGCTCCACTGCTATGAGGCTTCAGCCACTCTGTTCCCTTAACCATATAAGATATTCAAATTGCATGTACAGCTGCAAGAGTAAATTAAATACATACACATTATACAGGTTACATGGGTATCTGCCAGCATTAAATCCATTAAATAAATGCTGAATGCGACATGAGGGGAATGCGACTGTGCTTCCAATGCACTTCAAAGTCCAGTGATGGAGAGAGATGTTTGAAAGTTGTTTGGAGCGGCAGTTGGCGAGGGATTGCTGGCCAAGGATGGTTTTTTATATTTCAAAGTAGTTCCTTTCCCCTGCTCGTGCTGTGCTTACCCATAAGCTCCTCCTCGCACTTCTCGAGTGTGTGTTCTGTCTCCACAGGAGCCCACAACACTGTGGCGCAGAGGAACTCCTCCTCCCGTCCATATGCCGCCTCGGCACGTCTCTCTCAAACACAGTCAAGGAGAAAGCTGAGAGGAAAGTGACTGGGCTGATTGTAGATGCGGAAATGTGCATCCGCGCTGTCCCACAGCCTTCTGTTTGGCTGTTTCAGGTGTGAAAGTTTGTGTTTGTTTTGCGAGCATTACCATGTCCGCCCACCTCACTCTCTACCAGCAGTATTAACAACCTAATGGCCATTATTTTGTTGGGTTACAGCGAATGTTATGTTCACCAAACACAATGTGAAAGCTTTTCTCTTGTGAACATAGTGTGATACATAATACTTTTTAAAAATACACACAGTAAAGCACGAATATGTGTCCCCTAGCAACCAAACGGGATGGAATGTATAACAACAATGCTGTTTTTTCTTCATTTCCTTGTCCTCTACACGGATCATCAACTGCAAGCTGAGTGTGACCAGCATTTTGAGTTTTCAAAAGTCTGGCCTGCCTTTGACATCAATGACCCCATCTTTTGAAAATGACTTTACAAATAATTGATTACATTTTGAGTGGAAAATCTGCCACCTGTTGTTGTTGTGTAGAGAGCCAAAGTGAAACCACAGCTTCAAAATCCAGCTGTGGAACGGAACGGTTCACGTCCTGTGTCTGAATGAGGATGATGGGATAGGATATTTTTTCAAACACAAATGAAAAATACACCAATGAAACATTATTTGTTCAGACAGAGCAATGAAGTCATGCTAGCATCATCCAATCATGTTCATTCGGTTGCTCACTGCGGACATCATAACCTGCCACTTCCTCGCAGTTACAGATCACGCTCATGCGTTGTGACGGTGGATGAACAAATATCCTCCCATGCAGTGAAAGAAAGGACCAGAGACTGAGCTTTGTGATTGAGATAAGCCTCTAACTCGTCGTGCATTCCATGGTGTGATAATGCATTAATGCCTTTGCCGTCAGGTCGGACACAAAGCATGAAACATAAATGAGCAGTTGGGCGTGAACCACAGGCAGGTACGCCAGCAGACACACTTCCAACATAACAGACTAACGTGCGGTTGTGTTTCATTTACCTGCGATCTGATCAAGAGGGGGAGAGAGGAAGGCAGGTTTTTTTAAGGAAGAAGTGTTTTTTCAAAATAAGTAATCCTCTTGACATTTTGTGCAGCAGTTGCTTATTCTCCCCTCATCAAAGAGCTGTGTACTCTTTCCAAATTATCTTGTATGCATATGTTGAGCTCTCCCACTGGTAGTTTAGTCCACACAAATTAGGACTCAAGGTCGGTATATGGTTGGCTGTGTAAGGTGGAAGAAAGAATGCTGCACTGGCCCGCAGCACTGCCACTGCTGCTGGCTGATGCACAATAAGAGCTCACACGATGAATAAACTTTTCCTTGCCTAAGCCTCCTCGCTCATCCTCCAGCGGCTGAGATGACAGGGTCAAAGGTTCTGTCATGGTTCAGGGATCCTGCAGAACCTGGACATTTTTATTTTGCTGAGTTGAAGTCAAAGGTTGAGAAGAGAGCTCCAGCATTCTGCTAACTCGGTGGGCATGTTTACTATTGGAATGCAGGATGTCGCGATCCCCCTTGTCAGAAAGGTGAAGCTACTGAATCGCTCATCCACATTTTTCGCTGCGGTGTTGGACAGTGTGCACAGAGACGCTGCTTTCTGAAACAAGTGAAATGTTTTCTTTGCTCTACTGAGATACTTCATGGCTTCCTGAATGTATGATATGGAGACCCTTTAAAGTCTTGACATCCTCTACCTTGGAAGTAACTGAAGTGCGAACATGGTCGGTATGTGTGAGAAATATACAAAGAAAAGTACGAAATTGGTGTGTGGCTGGTTAAGCAGTAGTAGGAGTACCACTACACGGAAAATGGACATGGCCTCTCTGAAAATGATTCCCAGCCGTTACATTGCTGGGGGAGACAACAACGCACGTATTTCTTGCGAAGTCTCAGGGGGCACTTTTCTCAGCGACAAAGAGCCCATTTTGAAATTCACAGGGGGTGAGAGGAGCACAGTCGAGCGCTATAGTGTTTGAACCGCTAAAGTGATGGGGGGAAACTGTTCGGTATCCCAGGAGGGACAGCACAGAGTAAACAATTGCATGCATACAATATAATAAGCAAACAGTAGAATGCATTCACATGTATATTTCAGAATGCATGGCAACTCGGTCTTTCTTGTACCCATTTGCAAGCAGGACTTTAGTGGGACTGATAGGTATTTCCTACTTCCCCTGAGTTAAACGGTAGTTGGTATGAATTTACATTGCTCATGGCAACATTATGTCTTTGCTGCAACATGAGGAAGTATTGAACTAGCCTCAAGATTTGACCGTGGGCCATCAGAGGAACATGTGGTTCATTACAGCTTCATCACCAGAGTGCAGAGACGCTGAGAGGAGTCACACATGGAAACGCACTACAAATGATCATAAATTTGAGCCCTGGCACAGAAGAAGTGCGTTCGAAAAAGGTCCCGCACATTGTAATAAATCGCTTTCTAAAATCTTCAGCGTAATTTATTTTTTTGAGTTTATTAATAGCCGTTGTAGCAGAACAGTTTTTTGTCTTGTAAGTTTCACCCCGACTGTTCGAGCTACTTTCTCCCCGAGGGATTTTTGAGAAAATACATTTGCGGGCCTCTGTTGTTTGCAAGTGATTCTTACCGGGGTACTTGAGAGTGAACATCGTCAATGGAAAGTGCCTCTAAATTCTTTTTTCGTAACTACTCTACTTGTATCAGAAGGTCATAAAAGCACAGTCTGGCTTCCTCACCGAGACACTTGTGTGCTGTGACACTGCTCAAAGGAAAGTCCACTTGGGTCTTTTTCACCCGCTGTGACAGTCAAAAGACCAACTATCCCCATTCACAGTTTGCTTTTTACTCCATTTTTTTTAGACCTGTCAACCACAAGGGGAAAAAAAGAAAGGAACAAACTATACACATCCTTGATTTTTCTGCTCTTCAGATCTGTGATTAATGGCACAAGCTTGTCTGTCATTTGTCAAGTTTTCATGATTTTTTCATTTCTCCCCCCCCCCTGCCCCAATGTGTAGGTTCATCCCAAAAGCACGGTGCCCCTCACTGGTGTCTGCAGAATATCGCACAAGAATCAGTTGACAGCTCCGATGAGGAGTTCTTTGACGCCAGAGGTTAGTATCACCTTTTATTTCCCATTTTGTGGTAATTTTCACCTGTAATTTTTGTGAATCTTTCACAAACAGTACTAAAGCATTTTTGCACCTAAGCCAAAGGAATGGATAAAACTATATGCTGGGAGTTCTCTACCACTCTGGAGAGAAAGGATGCCATGTGTGGTTCTAATATAAGACTAGATTTTTTCCCTGAAACTATTGTTTCAGAATGGAGAGAATACCAGCGTGATTTTACAGAATGAGTTAAGCCTTAAAAAGTTCCATTAGTCCAGTTTATCCTGCAGGAGTTTCTGAATGATACTTCATTACCGCAGAAAATGAACGAGGGAGAAAATCCGTCAAACAGCCGACAATAACCTCTGTCTCAGACGATGAGCTCAGAAAGACTGAAGTGTGAAAAATGTCGACTGTAAGAGAAATTGATTATTCGAAAGGAATGAGTGTGAGAGAGCAATCGACTCACAACAGCAGCTCTGCTCACAGTCAGCTGACCAGTGGCCAATGGGAAAATGAGCTGTCTACCACGGACATCCAACCATCACAGACATTTTGTTAAGCAGCCAAATGCTTTCAGGTTGTCAGGTGGCTCTGGTAAAACAAAGCTTACAGTACAGTCACTGGATTTGAACTGCAATTTTCTCATCCTACCAGTGTTATCTTGCATGGTGCACAGTGGGAGCACTCACTCAGCGGACATAGTGTTCACTGTCAGTGAGCATATTTGTTTTGCTTTTCCTCTTCCTAATACGTGAGTGTGCTGTGAAAACCAACTGGTCTTTTAAAAAAATATATATTTTGTAATGGTATTGCTCCAAAATGATGTCAAAATGCATATTTTCACAATGCACAATGCGCCGGCTGTGGTGGCTGGCCCTGCATGAATACATGCTGAAGATGATGCTCACTGGCAACAGATCAGATGCCGTCTGCAACATGCTCCTCTCCATTTCCACTTATGTCCTCGGAGGAAATTTTAAGTACTGTAGTATAAAATCACATGTTTTGTTTTTGAAAGTTTGACAAATACGTTTTTCCATTATTTTCTTCCTTCCCTAATCTGTCCTTTCCTTCTTTCTTTATTTTATATTTCCCTTCACTCCCTTTTTCTTGCATATTCTTTTTCCTCGGAAAGTCACGTTCACTGCGCACACTCCTAGAAACCATAAAGCATTTATCCTTATCGCAGGTGTCACAGAGCAGAGCTGTGCCTTTCCTGAAATGCATTTTATGAGACCGGTGTCAAGGTGCCTATCTGCTTTGAGAAATCACAATGCATAAGATAACATGCCCATGTGTGGACACATGTCATCGACCTTGTGCTATCTGCACCACCACATTCAACTGTGAAATATCTTCACTGTGTGTGAAGAGAAAGAGAAACAGAGATGTCCCTGATCTCTTTTAAATAAAAGTCATGGGCAGAGACTCCTCAACAGTGCAAAGACCAAGAAATAACCTTGATGTTTGTTGATTGTGTTATTTTTCATGTTAATTAGTTCAACAATAAGAACCTCTAAAGCTCACAAATTATCATATTATATATAGTGTAATTGATTCATTTCAATCAATTTGATTCAATCTGTAAGTGTAAGTGTAAGTGTTAATACGACACACTTGTGTTAATAATATGGCAGGCCATCCAGGAAGTCAGTGTGCCCAGCCAGGAAATTGTCAATAGAAAAAAAATAGTGGTCTTTCTGCTAACCTGAGCTAACTGGCTGCTGGTTGTAGCTTCATATTTGCCAGTGGCCTGAATATGTCTACTGCACTCTCAGCAAGATAATGAACAAGCAAATTTCCTATTATGGTGAAGAATCATTTAAAGTGGCAGTCCTAAGATTTCTGTCCTGTTGGATTCGGGGACACTTTTAGTTACTGGTTGTAACTGCAAATATGGTTTAATACAATAGGTCACCGAATTGCAGGGGCAGAGAAACCAAAGATTGCTTTAATAGAGGAGGACTTTTTATCCATTATTCTGGGAGCGACCGTGATTTGAATTAATGCTGCACAAGGCACGAGTGGTGCAAACGGCACGGCGTGGTGAAAAGAGTCGGTTACCTCACTGAGCAGTTGGAGGAGTGGAGCCCGACGTCTGCAGCTTTTCTCCGCACAGGAGCAGCCTACAGGGCAGGAGTGGCCTACAAATTGATGTGGCCTGAAAAAGCATTCATAAATACTAAAGAAGCAACTCAGACGTATGAAAACAAAAACGAACATATCCAGTTTTCTGTCTTTATGCTAAGCCTGCTGGCTGCTGACTTTAGCTTCTTGTTTAATAGACAGGTATGATAGCGGCATCAATATTTATCTCTTGCTCCTGGAGAGTGTATAAGCAAATCTGGTTGTAGCCTCATATATGACAAACACACATAAACCCCACCAACAGATCTACTTTGTGAGGAGAGTTATATCTTTTTTGCAACCTTTGAAAGTGCAGTATAAAAATGTTAAGGGCTAAATCCCCCAATGAAATGTGGAAATCAACTAATCAAATGTGTACTTCTTGGTTTGCTGCAGCCCCAATCAGCGTGATGTTACTGTACTTCAGTAGTGACTTTGGAGCAGCGTCAATAATTTGACATTGCTAAAGTTTGCACATCCGTCTGCAATGAGGTTGGAATGATCCTGTCCTCGTCCACAGCGGGGGGACCAGGATTTGAAATCCTGATGCTGGTGATGAAGCTACCACTCAGTTTTTTGTTCCCATTTCTAATTTCAGGCCATTCCCCTCCCCAATTGCCTCATTATTGGCTGGCTTGTTCTTCTGGGGCCAAACATATCACATCTCATTTTACCATCCCTCACTGATGCATAAGATGTGAAGGCAGGTCGGCGGTTTGAAAAGATGAAATACAACAAAGCAAACATATTTATTTTATTTCTTTGAAAGAAGCATAAATCAAGAAAAAAGAGGGTTTTCTTTTGAAGGCAGCCTTTTCCTTGTGGTTAGTGTGTGACTTTATTGTCTGAGCTCAGGGGAAAAGTAGAGCTGTGTCCTGCAGAAAAGGCAACAGAGCAAGTTATTCCAAACATAAACACATGCTCAGCGTGAATGAAGCCTTCCTTAAAAGGAAAACCAGAACAAGGTCATAAAAGGTCGTTGAAATTATGGCCCAGTACAGTCACTTGTTACAGTAACTGAAGGACTGATAGTCTTAATCTTAGATGCATATAACTGGTGTGGTAGTTTTTATTTCTACCATGTTCACTGTATACATATTTTTTTATTATCCTTTTTTTTAAAGCCAAAAAGAAATTTCAGCTGTTTATAGAAAAGTTGAGAGAAACAGAAAGTGAGAGTGATTCATGGGGCGTTTGTAATATTATAGGCCTACCACTCAAACCATCGCAATAAGCTTGGGGGCAATTTTACTTATGCAGTTGTGATGAATGCGTTCATTCACACTGTGTTACCCGGTGGACCCAGAAAACCATGGGAATGTATGAAGGCTGTCAGGCATGTGCTCCATTTACTGCTAAAAAGAGGAGCCGCAGCTGTTATTGCTACCGATATCACTGTGTGTGTGTGTGTGTGTGTGTGTGTTGTTTTCTTTCTTTAAACAACATCTCTTGCTAATATAAACCATCTCTGTATAGATTAGTTGCAAGTATGATCCATGTAATATCCTGTTAGGCGCTTTTTGAAAATGAGATGATGCAGCACGAGGGACTCGGCCTGCACACTATAAATTTGAGATTGTAATTTCAGTGTTTTCACAGGTCTAAATTATGATCCTGTTGACGTCACTTTTGAGACACTTGTGCGCACTTGACCAGAATGAGTGTGCAGCTGCTGCATGCTGATCAAAGAGCAATACATGTCCATGAAAAAAAACAAAACTATAATAACAGGCCACAAGTATTAGGCATTTCTTGCAGTTTTTCCTCTGCAATCCATCTGATTAGATTTCAAATGGAACAATGACCACGTGGTTTAAGAGATGACTCTCATCATCGATGGTGTTCACAACCACAGTGGGTCACTCACATAGGGCTAGTGACCCACACACTTCTAGTTGCACAGTGATCCTAAAGAAGCAAAAAGTTATTCTGTGGCCACAGTGGAGTTATTCTTCTGACTGTTACCTGGCCTAAACCATATCTGGTCATTTGCTCACATCCTGAAGATCAGACCTCGGGCAAAAATGCCAGATGTGAAATTGGGTGCAGCAAAGGTCTGACAGAGCCTCATAAGGAAAAATGTCAAGTTGGTCAAACACTTTAGTTTAGACCTTTCAGGTTTTAGTCGATGATTGTTCAGGGTTGCACCTAAATATCAAATACCTTGGCTTTATTTAAGAATGTGTTCAATTTTCTAAACTACTGTGTTTTCCTTATTTAGATGATCATAGCTGCGTCCGCTACAAAATGAATTACAAAATTGACACAAGCAGATGCAGAAGAGCTTTCCTTAAATAAAATGCACTTTAAACTTGTGATCTAAATAGGAAACGGAAAAAAATATGTTAGAGATGAGGGTTTTCAGCTAATTCAACACCAACAAGCCGTCCTGGCAAAGTTTCTTGGATTCTGAGGGGATAGGCAAATTTCAATGTGCGCTCATCCTCTGAAAACGTCTGTGCATTGCAACAACTCTCTGCTTGTGCTTGCGAACACAACCCTTTCATGAGCCACATCTTAATCACGGTTTGAACACTAGTTCAGGTAGCCAGGGTTTGTCATCCGCGACTTCCTTTGTTGACGCCGAGTTAAATCATAGTAGGTTTAAACTCCTTTCATAGCACAGGCCTCTAGTGTGGAGCTGAAACAAAGCTGTTGGCTGGATGGTTTGATGCTGTCGTCTCTCGGCCCCTCAGACATATCCACAGCTGCCTCTAGCTTATAGTCTCACACATGTGGATGCACGCACGCACACACACACACACACACACACACACACACACACACACACACACACACACACACACACACACACACACACACACACACAGATTACTGGGTCTTTGCAGTTTGTTGTTGACATTTACTTGCCAATAGCAGCATGTCAGATTTAAGGGGGGGGGGGGGGGGGAAGCTCAATGGGATTGAAAACACGAGGTATTTGTTTAACACGATGAAACACTGCTTGGGTCGAGGATAATAGTGTCAGTTTCACTATTATCCGAGATGCGAACATTTACCCTTCTGCAGCCTTGTGTGTTTACTGTATATTTGAAAGAAGAGCTTCATAGAATGACATTTCTTTCAAATGTAACCCTCATAATAGCATAATTCTGGTGTTGCGTTCTTTTTTCTCCGTGGTCTTTTAGGCCCACAGAGTCAGAGTCATCTTCTTTGCGGTATCATCACGTGAACATATATATTTATATGTGGTCACGTGTTTCCAGTGTGTTTCAAGGTTTCAGTTTTTGGCAGCAGCAGGGGGGATTGATGCAGAATTTCTCTCACTTCCTCTTTTTTACTCCACATAAAGAATCAGATGAATTCCACTGGATCTCCACTTGCCTGTAGTAATAAAAATGAAAAATGATCTCCCTCTACCTCACAGCATACTGTTGGTGTCACACACACACACACACACACACACATACACACATACCCTCACCCTCTTAGTGCTTTTAAAATTGAACAAGTTTATCACATCTGAAATGTGCCTTCCGGCTGCTCAAGCGGATGCCAACACGATTGTCACGATGTTTATTGATGTGAGCTGTTGACAAATTTGCCGCGTGTAAATCTTGTTTCGTTATTTGATGAGTTTAAATAATGAGGTGAATTGACAGATTGAGCCTGAAAGGAAAGTCAAGGTGTTTGTAAGAAAGTAGGACATCGGGTTGTTATGAGGCCATTAGATTCTTATGTCGCTATTGCACTCAGCCATGTTTGTGACTGGAAACTGTGTGATGACATGCAATCCAAAATGTTGTTAATAAATGTATTTTTCCACCAAACAACGTACATTGAATATTACCACACCCACCTTCATGGAATGATTTAGCATTTTTTTGAAATATTAGTAGATAGATATGAGTAACGCTCTCATATCCAATTTCCCCCGCGTAGCCTACCTACCTCACAGACTCGTCCTTTAATTGCCATTTACGTCTATGATGGAATTTTTCATAGTGCATCAGAGTTGACTGTTAACGGGCCTGAAAAAAAGCTGCATGTGGCGTTTTGGTAATTTCACCGCAGCAAACTACTGCATGAGGATGAGATCAAGAAATTGAGAAGTGCAAAAAGAAATTGGAGTGCCGGAGGTCGTCCGAGGCCATTTCCTCATCGTTTAACAATCACGGCATCTATTCCTCTCTCCTCCACTCTGACACTTATTCAGTGTGAGCTGACAGGATGAAAGATGTTTCCAAATCGCCTCTCTCTCCCTCAGGACTGTCCGCTGCAGGCAAAGCTCACACCTCTGTTTCTCTCTTTGCCTGTTGTTCAAATCTGATTTTTGCCATTTTCCCATGTATTCCGCTTAAATCTCTTTCTTATTTGTGCATCTGTTTGTGCAGTTGTTTGTGTTGCACCTTAGTCCTGTGAATTGCTATCTTTTTGTGAAGGTGTTTTTTTGAAAAATTCCGCTCGAACACATTTTGCTTGTCAGAGGAGCTTGTGTTTTGGCTGCGAGCGTCTCAGTACGCCGCTTTTTCAGGGCTTGTTGGAAAGCCTGCTTTGCATTCTCATCCTGTCCAGCCACAGGCTTTGCTCACATCCTGCAACGCTTTTGTTCGCGTCCAGTGTGCGCCTCGGTGTGTGTCTCCTACACGCTGCTCTGTATTTTCTCTCTGTTTGTCTTTGTCTGTTTGACTCTGCAAGTGTGTGTATCATGTCCCCGCATTGCGTTCAGATTAGCAGTGTCTGACTGGAAGGAAGAGAGGGCGCCAATGGAGGAGGGAGTCAGAGCAGATATTCAAAGACAAAACTGTGACCAATAGACTGGTCTGCTGTGTGATCCAAATGGACGGGCCCTGTGGAGTCTCTCACAGAGCTGCCAGGCAGGAACGTGTGAGAGGGGAGAGACGTCTATCAGGTAGAGGGGTTTCTTCCTGCATGACTCATGCTGTCTCCGACTGACTTGGATGACAGTGTGTGACGGGTTGACAACCGTTTGGGTCATGCTGAACCACACTTAGCCTAGTCTCTTTGCTCGACTCCCGAAATACAACAGAGCTTGTCATTTACTATGACAGCGTGATAGTGTTTTTATCATTTATCAGGCAGTTCTTGCCCACACAGGTGTTTCTTACTTTCTTTTTCTGTGTTCAACTGTTAAGCCCCCCCCCCCCCCCCATCATCCAATCATCGTCATAATCACAGTCTAGTTTCTTTTATCCATGACCCTCCCCGGTGTGTTTAGTGTTGTTACCATGACAATGGAAGTACCACTGGTGCGCTCCAACGGCTTCATATGTTTCCATTAGTCTACAGTTGATGGCCAGTAAATTTGGCACCATAAAAAGACTGCTAGCTGATGTCACCATGGACAAAAACACTGCAGGTTCCGCGAGATAAAAAAAAACAAGAACCCCCCCCCACCTCACACAGTCTATGTATGCAAGAAAACAAAATGTAAACACGACTGTGTTTGTTTGCAGGAAAACTCCACGGGTGTCTTTGAACGGTCTCTTTGCATTCAGCACATGATACACCCTCAGAATTTTTATCAGCTAATAATCAAGCAGCTGCCAGTGAGGCTGAAGGTCTAATAATGCTTCTCACAGAGGACGGTGGACCAGTAGTAACGGATAAATATCCGGTAAACTTCATAACCATGTTACAACCGCTGACTTTGATTGTATTTGTGTGTGTTTAATCTTTCAGCCAGGCCAATTTTTTCTTTCATATTGGAGAGTTTCCAGGTGTTGGCCGAGGTGCAGCAACAGTTTGTCTGTTTTACAAGTCACCTGAAACACAGGTGTTTACCAGGCTGTGTTGTTTGCCATATAATTGGCTGTCCTGTGGTATTTCGTTGTTTTGTTTATTTGCCGCACATTAGGCTGTGTATTGAAATAAGCAGCACGTACTGTTTGGCAAGCCAAAATGTAAATGGAGCGGAGACCAGGCCCAGCTGACACAAACTAGAACTTTGTGAGTCATGTTGTTTATCTTTGATCATTCTGAGCTTGAAGAACACACAGTTCCAATATTACTTTCTTTCTCTCTCCCTCCATCTCTCTCTCTCTCTCTCTCTCTCTCTCTCTCTCTCTCTCTCTGTGTATGTCAGCAGATGTTATGGAGGGGAAGAGCGCCATCCTGCTGGGTATGAGTCAGTGGAACTCGAATGACCTGGTGGAGCAGATCGAAACACTGGGACACATGGAGGACCAGTCACATGGTACATTTTGCACACAAACACACACACACACGACACAAGAATTGTGTATTTTCCTTTTCCACACATCCATAGTGAAGGTTCAAATTGTCTGAAATGATGGTGAGAATTATCCACCAAATGATGACGGTGGTGGGTGGCGGACTAAATGGCCGGTGGATTCTTTTTAAAGCTATATTAAGAAGAAGCAAGAAAATATTTGCAAACCTCAAACTGCATTCACAACCACAATAACCTTCAAAAAATGTTTACTACCACAGTATGTTATATTTGAAAGGCCTATCACATAGACATTTATTCTGTTTATTTGAGGCACAATTTTACAGCAATATTTCTTGCAAAGTTAACTGGGAAAGTAGTGCCATGCTAAAATTGACTTGGTATGTGTTCCTTTATGTATTTGTTTGGCCAGTAAAGACCATATAGTTTCATAAAGGGGTGATGGGTCAATGAGAGCTGTTGCACTAAATAATACAGTAAATGTGTGGACAGAAAGAATGATTTTGGTTTTATGAGCCCATTTTAATATCAAAAAGGTGATTAAAAACTGTAATAAAATAGACCATGTGGTCGGTCAAGAGCATGATTTAATGTGGAAAAGATTGGATGACCCTTGCTTGCAAAGGGTGAACATCTCTTATTGATGCTGTGCATGAATAAACAGAAGCACAAAGTGAAACACAACGGATAGCTGACTTCATTTTGCAGATATCCAGTGTGTTTCAAGCTCAGTGCTTCTTGTCCTTTGATGCCTGAGGAAAAGCACTGAGTTTGAAACATCAGCGTATCTTTGTTCGGCTCTTTTTGCGCCTCCGTTTATTTATGCGCATGTAAAGCATCGGTTGAAATAAAATTCCCACTTCGCAACAAAGAGCTTCCAATTTTTTTTTGCACTTTCATTTAAGTCTACCATCAATTTTCAAACAAAACCTGACAAGAGTACAAATGGATGGAGAACAGATACATTTAGATGCTCAGCTCTTTTCTCTTTTTGCTTGTCCCGTTTGCTTGTCTTCAGTAAATGAGACACTGAGGAAGTAAATATGGGAACATTTTCTTCCCTTTTTCAATGGACAGAATTCCTTTTAATTTTCCCGATCCCTCTTCTTTTCATATTTTTGGTTTAGTTCTAGGTCTTCCCTTTCTCTTTGCTGTCACATCAAGGTCCCGGGGATTAACGTGGCAACTGCTGTTCTTTATTTTTGCCTCATTGCCAGATTGGACAACCTTTTGTGAAGCTCAATTTGAGAATAAGCTTCTCAATGTCCAAATGTGTTTAATTTGTGTGCTGCAGATAGAATGATTCAGAACAATTAAACAAGCCGAGCAGCAGAAATATATGAGAAATAATGTAAATTTTTTCTCTTACATGAAATTTCCCTTGGTTTGGGAGTTCAACTATTCTATTAAAAAAACGTTGATCTGCATATACACTGAATTATAATCTGCTTATTGTGTCTGAAAAAATACTGTGCTGTTAAATCTCTAGGTGATATGTAATTCAGTTACAGTGGTCGGGACTGAATCAAACTAAATGAGCTTTCTCACAGGGAGAATTCAATCGGAGAATCGTGTGATGTAGGTGGTGTTTTTACGTGTATCAACATGCCCTATACCTGAGTGAAGCTCTATAAAGGTTGATGTTAGGTTTTCAATATCAAGTTTTCTGCCCCCCCCCCCCTGCAAATTGGACAAAACAGCAGCGTAGCTTTAAACTGGATGGCAGCCATAAAGAAACACAGCAAATTTTAACACATAAAATCACTGGTGAATACATTTTTTAATTACCCACTGTGCCTCACTGCTCCTCTGACCGTCATGTGCTGACAGCATGGCGCTCATTTTTGGGTTTTTTCCTCCTGATAAATGGACCAGCTCTCGTTGAGAAGGTCAGCTATGAGGTTTGACAAAGCTGAGTGGAGGCTTTTAATCACTGCAGTTCAGTGGGAGTGGGGGCCGGTCATGCAGAGATGAAAGAAGTCGCCCCTGCAGGGGCTGCTGTGCCAAGTCGTGTGGTGGTAACTGAAGACTAACCCCCCCCCAAAGGACATACACACACACACGCATGCACAAAGACACACAGTGGAGTGCAGTGCTTCACTGCAGCAGTATATATTATCATATATAATATTAACGATATCAGTGTCTTCATTTGTTTAAGGATATATATTTTCTTCTAGGTATACTTACAGCGATAGTTTGATGCTTTATCGGTATGGCACCATAGTTTTGAATTCATTCCACAATCACTGTGAATCCTTCTGCACCAAATGTGACTTAATCTGCAGCTGAAAATAGTCCCCCAAAATGCACTGATCACTCTTATTTATTCTTATTTGCAAAAAAACGACATATCCCAGCTGTCTTAGGCAATGATTCTGCCTTTTAAATGTCTTCAGTAGGAATGAATGGGATTTGGTCTGAGTGCTTCAGTCAGGGTGGACCAACAGACGGTGTTTTGGTCTTTTTATGGGCTTGGTTGACAGTACAATCGGTTATGTAGAATTAGATTTAATCTCCCTTATCACACACCTGAGAAAGAGACACTGCCTGGACTCTCATCTCACCCTTTCATCAGTGTTTCGCTGACAGGCCCACATGGACCAGTATAATGTCTTGCTCTCGGTTGAACCGTGACATTTACTGTGTCAGATAAGGGAGAGAGATACTTACTGATCTTAACTAATACAAGGACCTGTAGGTAAAAATATCAAATATCAGCAAGCAAGTCAAATCGTGTGGCTATCTACCAATTTTTTGGTCTTCTTCGTGCTTTATTTCCATTTCGCAATTTCCTGCACAGTGTTTTATTGCGCAGCTGTCCTGGTAGTTGCAAGTATTTTTGTTCTTCTGAGGCTGCACCGATCGGCGCAGGGATGTACCCGACGGACCGAGGGACGAGAGAGGAAACGTTGTGGGATCCTTGGGAGGGTGAAGCGTGCACTGTGCAGGACTCAGTCCTCAGATCTATGAGCTGTTGCATTATTCAGAGTTCGGTGAAGCTCGGCTCAGTACACAGAACCCTGAACACTTAACGTGTGCCCTAATTCAACGCTCCGCTTCTTGGACTCTACACAGATCACATGCCAAGTGTGATTCTATTCTCATTTCGAGTCTGAAGTGAATACAGCGAAGACATATTATTATTTATTAAGTTGATGTGACAACAAACAGTTGCTCATTTATTTTGTTGATTCCTGGCCACCTGATGAAATTCCAATATTCACTCAGAATAGTTCAGTGTTTGTTCAATAAAACTGAATGTGCCCCCAGTACCAACGATGCCAAATCTGATATATATATATGTATGTATATGTATATATATGTGAGGCTGTGTCTCATACAGCAGGTACCCTTCATTTCATTTACACTTACACTACATGAACCTGTTATCCGACCGTTAATTCAACTCCATGAGATCTTGTTCCACTGAGATGCACATAAAAGACATGTTTGGTTCATCCAGTACACTTTAAACCTCAGACAGCGACTGAGCTTTTTTAAAAAGTATTGGTTATTACCTCCTCACTCTCACCCGCTCTGTCTCTCATGCTTGAGGAACTAAGTCAAATGTACCCAAAATAGAAACTCCTCATCGTAGTGCCGCATATAAATGTGCTACGCCCGTTGAGGTACTGCATTGTTATTGTTTGTTTACTTCCTACAATTCAAATCAGATTAGTGATGGAGGTGCAGATATACTAGTAAGCTTAAGTTGAATTTGAACAGAATCACATTTTGAACCCACTGTATTGCACCGGTGTGATTCTAATTCATCACAGTATCATGGTCAGTATCTGTGAATATATGACTACAGAAACGCAGAAGACGTGTTTTTTGTTTGTTTGCTCATTATTAATGGTTTTTATGCTTGTACTAGAAAGTAATGGCAGGGATGTGAAAGAAAACGAAGGGGGGGGGGGGGTGCAATTAATTGTTTTATGACAATAGTTCATGAATTGTCGCCATTATATAGTTTGTTTATGGGAGAACCCTGACAACAGACAGAGTGGGTGCTGACTACATCTGGGTGTGTCACTACGTGGGGTCACTCCATCGTATAGAAAAATACTGATTATAGCTGCTTTAAAAATCCAGTAGCATTCAGGTATGAGCACAAGATATGACGAAACAGCCCCCCTACAAATGTGGCTAAATTGTCTGCTTGGTTACTGTTGCAGGTATGCTGTGGGCTCTAACTGTCATATGGAACATCTGTTAAATGATTAACGAATAACCATGGCAACTACAGCTGCCCATTGGTTTAACCACCTCATTATAAAAAAAGGTGAGAGGATGACTGGATCAGATTTGGGTGTTGGATAGGTCAGAACAACGATTGCAGCTGAAACATTTGATCATTAGGAAACCTTACTGAAAAAGGTGCAGCTGGACCAGCTCAGCTGTGATATCCACAGCCTGTTGATCTCCTCAAAGGCCTGTCGAGGTTTATAACCCCTCTCCCTCTGCTCTTCATTATTCCTTCATTCCCTCTTTAGGTCTTCTCAGCTTCTCTAACCATCCATTTTCCCCTGGCCTCTCTGCTCCTCCGCTCCCTTCCCATCATCTCATCATGTTGCTGCTCTATCTTCCTTTACTTTCATTACTCCACTTGCCACAGGTGACTGTAGAAACTTTCTCCACCAATGCAGATGATTTACAGTGATGGGAACTTCAATGGCAGAGGACAAAGCCTGCAGCACAACTACCCCTTTTTTTTCACCGTCTTGTGATCTAACATCAGCCACTGCTCTCCATCTGCGCAATATGCAAACACTCTTTCTCCCCCCCCACCTCATTCACTGAGTGATGCTCTATAATGTAGTCAAACCTGAAATAGACGTGTTACATAACTGATCTTTTTAAAAATTACTGATAAACACGAAAACCCCAACTTGGCTGCTTCCACGGTGTGTGCTGCCATGCTGGGATAACATTAGTTGAAGTGTCAGTGGAAAGACACAGTTGGGTGGAGATGACTAAGAGATAGACCCAGCCAAATAACCAAACACAGCCCATTTATTTCCCCCTGTCAACATTATATATGATGGGAGTATAATTCCTCACAAAGTGACCTGGAGAAAAACATAGTGAAAGATATTCCATTTTCTGTGCAGCACCACATCTCTCTCCTCTGCGTGCACCCTGTAGCGCTATTCAGGAGCACATGCAGAGAGAGAGAGGAACAGAAAACACAAATTCAAGGTCTGAGATTCATCTGTTCTCTGCTCTCCGCCGCCTCCTGGTCAAGTCTTTTTCAACGCGCGATGCAAACACAGGCATAATCTCCCTCTTACTTGAATTTCCTATGTGATAGATGATTTTGTCTGTCTCCTGAAAACAAAACAGCCTAGAGAGCCTGACAAGCTGGAAAGACAAATAGCCGCATAATTCTAATAAGAGATTGCAAACCACAATAGAAGAGGGAGAGGTGAGATAATTGTAACAAGCGTCTGGCTTTGAAGACTCAGCTCTCCGGCTCTGGAGGCTTGCTCTGCCTCCTCTTTTATTTTAACAGCCGTTTGGGGGATGGTGGTGGTGGTGGTGGTGGGGTGGGTTGGTGGCGAGGCCAATCCTGCGGTGTGTCATGCCACTCAGCCCCCCATAGATTTTATTCTTCCGATGTTTAACACTTTCCTTGACCCTTTAGTAATGTTGATGGAGTGTTGTTGTCAGTGTGTATGTGCTGCGGGTGTGTCAGGCAGCTCCTGTGGTCACACAGTCGGTCTTTGACTCAAGGGCAGAAATTGGTCAATACCACTTAAAGTCCTCAACTTATCACACCTATCACGTACTTACCTGAAGGTTTGTTGTTTATTTAATTTGTGCAATGAAATATGTTTCTTCATATTGCGAACATACCACTGCTTTGTGCCCATTAAAGACACCTATTGAATATCTTCCCCTCCAGGATGATGGATCAGGCCTGTTTCTCTTCCTGAGGTTTTCCCACTCCCCTTCACATTTAAGGTTTTTTTTTATATGGAACAAGGTTTTAATTATATAACCGGTCATGTTTCTAACAAACAGTAAACCCTCCAGATAAATGCGTAGTCTTGGACTGTACTAATAAACTTGAATTGACCTTGAATGTTCGCTCCCTCTTCTACAGAGCTGCTACCAAATAATTGAGTTCACGCAATGCTCTCTCTTTTTCTTTAAAAAATCCCAGCTGTAAATTAGAAGTTTCTCAATACGACTTTTTTTTTCTTCCACCTGCTACTGTATCCAACCTTGTTTGCACTTCTTCAGACACTTATGTTTCCTCTTTGCATTCTTACATTTTTGCCTTTGAGCATGAAATAACTGGATTTGGATATGAACTTCAACTGTTGATACCTTTTTACGTGATACAATGTAGCCTGCCCCCGTGTGTGTGTGTGTGTGTGCAGCCACAGCATATAGCGAGCAGCTGGGATTGTTAAGGACATATGGTGTGTGCATGTGTCTGAATATACATGTCTTTGAGTCTTTTATGTGCTGCTTAGCCTTATGGATTGTGTGTGTGCACGTGTGGTTGTGTGCGTGTGTGGTTGTGTTCGATGGGGTGGGGGTCAGCAGGTTTGTCATGCAGAGGAGCTGGTGGCGTCTCCTGGGGTGTTTTTGCAGTGGGGCAACATGACAGACCCTGATCTCGGCAGCAGCGAGCAGATGGCTGAGCGTGTTAGCGTGCCTGTACTGTGCCAGGGGTCAGAGGGGGCTGTTCACCCGGTCGGGAGATATATTCCTCCAAATGAGCACCGTAACCTGTTACTACACAACACAGCACACACCACTGAGTCACTGTTGATTCACAACAAAGCTATACCTCACTTTCCTATATAATTGTCCATGCAAGCATCTAACATTTGCACTGGGGAGCCTTCTCGAAATAAAGACAAGTTGCGCATATGACGCTCTTACATCAATCTGTTCGTACAAACGGTTCTTGCATGAGGCACAATATTCTCCACCAAGGAGGTTCTGTGTTTGGCCCAGTTTGTCTGTTAGCATGAGTACTCAAAAATGATGGACTGATTTGCTTGAAGATTTTCTTAAAGGTTGGTCTCGGCCATCGTAAGTGGTCTGAAAGGAATGTTTTGAAGGTGAAACAACCTGTAGGTGGGGGATGGCTTAGCCTTGGCGGAGGTCTGTGTCCTTTGAGTGCTTTTGTTTTCAAATGGATTAAGTTCCTATGTGTAGTATGAAAGGGGTCATGCATACTCATGAACTGAGAGAAACCTCTACTCCGCAGTTCCCATTAGCTCTATGTGTTCCGTTTAGCCTCTTACAGCTCAGTGTTTGAATGAATACAGCTTTACTGTAATGGTTCACTCTTGCCTTTCAAAAAAAAGCAATCGTAAGAGCAGCCGGCAGTTGCCTTTTGTGAAAAAGCTCTGATAAACTGAACTAGCTGGTAAACATGATGGAGAATTCAGCAGCAAACTAACCAGAGGTTTCTCAGGGGAGACACAAAAACAGAGCTGAAGGAGGCATTTATCAGGTGGGCAGAGACCCCTCAGGACCAGAGCTGGTCTTTGCAATAATCCTATAAGCCTGCTCAGTGTTATTACAGCCATTGATTTCTTTATAATGAAAAACTGTTACAGTATATTGATTATCGTCCCACATCTGTGTTAATAATAATTTCCCCAGAAATGAAATCAGAGGCTTTGTTCTGCATCTTAGATCTCTTCTTATGTTCCTTTAAACTCTAGCATGTCTTCTTGAATTAAGATAAAGGTTCAGAGGTAAAAACAAGTAGCAAAAGGGAAGCCAACGCTGCAGTGTTCTGTGCATGTCTTGTCAGGAACGCAGATAAATCACAGCGGTGCTGTGGCGCTCTAATGAGTTTATTCACACTCCGCCAGGCAGGAAACTTTGAGGGCATTTTGCCATTTTTGTACTCCCTGTGAAGAGTCTGGAAACCAATCTTACTGATGATGAATGCAGGCTAAGAACGTGGTTGAAACCTGCGGAGAAGAAGATTCAGAGAGAAAGAAAGAGAGATAAACAGAGAACAAAAACTCGGCATGCTGAACACAAAAAAGAGAAAGAGAGAGTTTTATGAGATAATGACACTTGTCACACTGACAGAATAACACACAAGAGGGATCCAAACATGGATCAATAGATCAATATTTCATCCTTTCTCATTCAGCTCTGGTCGACTTGCCTGTAGAGCCTTTTCATCTTCACAGCCCTTTTTCCGCGAGTCAGTCTGCGCTTCCTCTCTCTCGTTGATAAGTTCAGAAACATCTCCGGGCTTTAAGCCACTGGATATAGCAATTGTGCTGCTGAACTGCTGTATATCATTGTCAACTTTCCACTGGGAGCCTTCTGGGTTAGGTCCATTGTTTTGGAGAGGACGAGCACAGGGAGAGAGTTTTTAAAGACCACTAAGCTTCATGAAGCACGTATTGACTGGTAGAACTCAGATCTCTGAGAGGAAGGACAAGATATGAAAACAGAAAAGCAGATTGATTGATTGTCGGGATCCCCCCACAAGAGCGCAAAATCTGCCGCCACAGGAAGATTAAGAAATCTGTCAGGGAGCCGGTTCACTGAGCTGCACTAACAGAAAGATGATTTTGTCAGTTTGCCCCAATATCAGAAAAATATCTCACATATCTTAACTGTGTAGCTGCACCACTTGCACATTCATACCGTCCATCTTTTTATCTATTTGTTTCCTTATTTTTTTCCACTGCCTCAGTTGATTCTATTTATTAATCTTCATCCTATTGATTATACACTCTAGTCGCTTCACGTGGCTTTGCGAGATGCTCTGCTGTTTTCATTGTTTTTATTCAATAACAATTAAGACCTTTTGTACTGAACCTGCGAGCATCCCAGCATATGTGCCACTCTCACAAATCATAATGAGGTGAGAGAAGGGCTGCTTTTTCCTCTGATTGTCTTTCCTACAATCTGTTGAACGCAGCAATTTGCTGCATATTTCCCGTCAGTACAATCTCTAAAACAAGGCTAAAGGCTATCCGTGAGGCCTTCTTAAATAAAATCTTTAAATTAAACAACCACTTTCTTGTCCAACAGGCAGAGTGTTTTTGCTCTCTGTCAAATCACACAATGCTTCTCTCTGAAATACTTTAGAAGGTGTTCGGAGGAACTTTTCTGCCCCATCTCCCTCCTTGAGAAATAGAAAACCTCTCTCCATTGATTTCCTCGTTACTTTGTGACCAAAATAGTGCAGTGTTCCGAGTCCCCTGTGTGTTCCGAGCTGCTCTAGACAAGCCGGCAGTCGGAGGCAGGCCGACGGCTGGGAACAGAATAGACGGCATAGACAGTGCATGAGTCTGAGTGAGCATCCCTTGATAGTCGGTCCCAGACGAGGAGACAAAATAAACAAGGGGCGAGTGATCAAAGCCAGAAGCCATGCCTTGAGCCAGGAGAGAGAAAACAGAGAGACAGGAAAGAGCTGAGGAAGACGATTGCACAGGGTACAGAGGCTTCCGGAGAGGGTAATGAGTTTGGCCAGGTTCCCATGATATCCTGCACGACACAGAGAGAGGTAGCGACGCCTCTAGTTGTTACAGTTTGGATAACGATGTCCCCATCCCTCCATCCTTTGTCTCTAGAAAACAGAGTCTATCCTTTTTTACCACATCAGAGAAGCCAAGATCCAATTACATGTGGTGACTTCAGATGCTGCAGCAGAGAAACAACCCTGCTCCTGCTGTTCACTGTCAGTATTGAATTCTGAATCGCATTGTGATGCCATTTAAACACAAGGGTACATACTGTGGACCTATCACCCAATTAGAAGAGAGATGAAGAGGCATTCAAAATATTGACCATATTCACAGATCTATCAACCATATATTCATGCTTTCGTTAACTGTGCGTCTGGGTGACGTGGCTCCCGCAGTTAACCTTTCTTTCTCCTTTTTTCAATTTTTTACTCTTCCCCCTGTCTTTCCTTCCTGCTTCCCCTTTCTTCTACTCTTTCCTCTTTACTGTAGGTCTCTACCAAATGGGTGGTCCACGCTGTGCCCCTCAGAGCAGCATTGAAGGACTGGAGGATATAGAGGTAGGATCATTATGAAGAGCCAGTATATTCAATATATTCACCAGCAGCCAGGAACAAGAAGAAGTACATGATTATTTGTATTGCAATGCAGCCCCACTTCTTTCACAAAATGTTGCCTCTATTCCTTCTCTCCCCTTGAGTCTCTCCTTTCAAGAGTTTCTCTTTCAACTCAAATTGAACCCTTTTGCAGAGGAAATGTAAGACCCACGTGCTGCTGCTTGTGGTGCATGGGGGAAACATCCTGGACACAGCAGGCGGAGACCCCAGCACAAAGAATGGCGATGTGGCCACTCTGGCCTCAGTGCTGGAGAAGGTGACACGGGTGCATTTCCAGGCCGCTGCAGAACACGTGATGATCAAGCTTGTGCCATGTCCGGCCGTGTGCGCTGAAGCCTTCTCCATGGTGTCCAAGTGAGTGCCACATCCAAAACCAGGGAGTCTCATTGGCCCCACTCACACTTGTCAATTGTCTACACTTGTGTCATATCTCGCTTACATCTTGATGTGCTCTAATACACTTTCATATATATTCAGCCACAAAACACCTGTCTGACAAGGGCTCACTGACTAGTCTGATGAGTATGAAAATGATATGGATCATATGCTACGTCCTTCGTAGTCACCGGAACCAGGATAATTTGTGTAAACATGTTAGAGACAGTGTTCCCCACCAGCATCACCAAAACACAAAGAGAAGTGATATCTTCTGAAAGACCGATGTTCATCTCTCCTTTATAATTCCAGGGATTTGAACGGTCTTTATAGATGGTTTATTCTGAAATTCTTAGTTTGGCCCGACACTTTACTTTAAAACCCTAGTCAGACCTGTCTTGGGTGATCCAATCACAAGTCATCATGCACAGTGAATGCACTTAAGATGCACTGAGGACGCATTTGAGAGGTGGTCAGGGACACGTGGCCACATTCTTTTAGCAGTTGCATCCTTTCCGCCGTCTCGCCACTGTTGAAATGATTTTTTTTTTTACACTCTCAGTGTTTCCCACACATTTGATCGGTTCTCTCTCTCACACACACACAAACACAAAGATATTGACAAGTGAACCACCTGTAATAGTCTGACTGGCCAGAAGCAACATAATTTGGTCTTTGCAAACAGAAAAGACGTTCCTGTGTATTTGAGCTGGTAAATGAGATTCGATCGCAAGTGGTCACTCGAGACGCATTTTAAAGCCAGACGTGAACTGACATACTCAGAGCTGTCCACTTGTGATTGAGTCACTCCAGACGGAAGTCAATGCCAGGTCTGAACAGAACATTTGACACTTAACCCACCGTATCCATATAGCTTAATGATGGGGGGGGGGGGGGGGGGGGGGGGGGGGTGCATAAACAACCGAGCCTGTCACATCTTGAATAAAATAATGTGAATATACCTTTAACATCTACCATCAAGAAATGGGAGGATGAGATGGCAGTGATTAATGTAGTTAGCTTATCATTAGCGAAGATGTTTCCGAGGTACTGAGGATAGGAAAATGATGATGAGTTTTTGACTGAACTTCTTCATCAAAATGAATATATTGCATACAAGCATTTTGAGCAGCTGGTGACAATATCTTCTTTGCAAGTCCAGGTGTTTCATTGGTACCATATGATTTATCATGTTTTTAGCCTAAAAGAATGTAAGTAAGTGCTTCGATGCTGCTATTACTTTGCAAACTGGGGCGGCTGAGGCTCAGGAGGTAGAGAGGTGTCCTTGGGCAAGACACTTAACCCTAAATTGCCCCTGACGGCTGTGCCTGCAGTGTATGAATGATGCGTCGTGGAAAAAACGCTGTACGAATGTGTGTGTGTGAACTGTAAAGAACTTTGGGTGGTCAATAAGACTGTAAAAGTGCTGTAGAAATACCATCCAGTTATCATTATATTAAACTTTACACCCACGGATCATGAGTAAAAATAAATTCAATTCTACTATGTATTTTGTTCCTCCAACCTTGCTCTTAGTCTTCTTCTTTTTCTTCTTTGGGTTTAATGGAGGATTAGTCACCATGTTACGCATGTTTAGCACAAAGGTATGAGCCATAATTATCGCGGCACCCCTTCTTTATTACAACACTTGGGATTGAAATCACTGTCATTGCCTTCTTCTCGAAGCGTTGACAGTGAGAAAGATGGATGTCTAAGACCCTGTTCCACTAACTGATGAAGTAACATTCAGGACATTGGGAACAGTCAAGACATTGAGAGCTTCCAGAGATTGATGTATTTACACCTGTTAACCTCTGCAGCGTTAAGCCACAGATACGTTAGGTTGGAAGTCTTTCTCTGATCATTGAGTGAGCTCTGAAAGAAGACTATACTCTGCCCGGAGACCAATTCCTCCCCTACAAACCGCCGCATGAACATTACATCTAGGTTAAATCCACAATACCAAAGGCTTAGCACATAAAGGAGGAGGCGGAGGTGGTGGTGGAGGGAGCTGTGTTGGCAAACTGTGATGAAATAAACCTGTAGTGAGAGAAATAGTGAGAAGTGGGAGGTTGTGGTAGTTCTGCGGTGAACATGCATACATTTTTTACTAGTCAGCTGATGATTGACCGAGTGGTTGTGAATCACGAGGTGTGTTGAGCAAAATATATTTTAGCCTGTCCTCACTGATCTTCACTTCAATAAATATTTTGTATTTTAACTCACTCAACATTGTGACTATTTTCATAGAAAGCCCAAATGACCAGGAGCAAGGAACAGTCTGCATGGTACTAAACTATTGAAGGGGGCATTTCCTCAATTTGCCCATTGTGAATGCATGTCTGTGGGAATTGGCATAGAAGCATAAATGCCTGGTTGGCTAACGGGACGAAGGTTAATTGAGAAAATATATTGATCAAAGACCCGAAAGAGACAATGCAATGTTAATTAGTCTGCCGGTGACATTTTCAGCCTTTGCAAGCATGTGGCCATGTGGAATGTATTGAACTCCTAACGTTTTAAACGCTGCTGTTTTTTATTGTGAATGCCTTCCCATTAAGGTCTGGCGATGGCTCCTTAGTGGGCACATGAATGGCTTCCGCTGCAAGGAGTGTGTGCAATGATCTGATTGTCTAATTAGCCACTGTTCTTATTCAGGTTTCATTTGTGAAATCAATTTCAGAGAGAGTGGAAGTTAATTGCAGATATCGTGGTGGTAACCCAGTTATGGGCAGCAGTCAGTTTACAAGACTTCCCCTATGGCAAATTATATGGTATTATTGCAATTATAACACAAAGATATTACTTGTTGCAGTCAGTCACTGTAAAGTAATGACGTCCTCGGCTGGAGGAAGTTTTTGAGATACAGGAGGTAAATACATGTCTGTGTACCTATGTTTGCCCCTTTTTTTTGTCTTGTCTGCTGTCTGTGCAGTGAGCTGCTCAAGCGTAACTAATGATTCAATTTCACATTTAATGTCACAGACGTCCCAGTGGTCACCAGCTTTATCTTTGACAGCGTCACTTAGTTGTCACTGTGCTCCAATTATATGCTGAGGATGTTTCTGTTTGAATAGTCACCCATCACCGTAGCTTAGAAAATGTGTTTGGCAGCTTGACGTCTGTTCGGCTTTCGCCGAATCCACAATTTTTTTTTTAAAAACAACAACCTCCCTTGGGAGAATATGAGAACTGGGTTGTTGCCATATCTCGATTGGCTGCCCTTAAATGCATTGCGGTGCACAATTTACAAGTTGATGTCAGACAATTTTATGTCACAAAGGACCAGAGCTGAATTGTGAGGAAATAAACAATTGAATGAAATTTGAAATATAAATGGTCAAAAAGACACTGTCTAGAAATTCTTCTTCTTGTTCTTTGCAAGATATTGTGACCAAGGCTCGTTGTTGTTCTAACATCAAAATGAAATGTGTGGAGCATTTGAATTAGTTTTTCTTCGCAATCTTCAAATATATATATTTGGTTTGATCGAAGAGGTTTTTTTCTTCTTCTTTGCTTTCAAAATAGATTTGTAGGGTCAAGGTGTGTTTTTACCATTTTATCAGTTCTATTATAGCTGACTTATGCTGGATTTATAAGGGCGATAATGATATTATTATTTGGACGTTTTGAAGCATATATGATCATAATAGCTTTTTTAACATATTCACATAACATAAAATACAATATAGATGTGTATTCCATTGATTTGTCTTTTACAGAATTGTGACTTGAAGATACATACAAAGTAGGATCATTTTGTTGTTGAAAAATCAATATGTCAGTGGTCTTCTATAAACTAAAGCTGCTTTCAGACGCTGGAGTTAGACGCCTACTGCTCTACCCAGACACCACAGAATGCTCCTGAGAGGATCATATAAAGATTATATATTATAGCCTAATAACATATATTAGTTGAACCCTGATTTCTGTACTAAGTGAGCTTTAGAATGGAGCTAGTCTGCCCTTCACATGGCATTCTCCTCCCCCTCCATTTGTGACCTGTTGCTGTTTTATAAATCCCATTCACCTTGGGAAATGACAGCAACCTCCGAGCTAGCAAACTAGACAATATCTGGATTCTGCAATCCTGCAGTCTACATCTTTTACTGTTGTGTTGTTTTTTGTGCGTAATCAACCATGTTAATGACAATGATCGCCTCCCTGAAACAAGTTCCCCCCAGCACTCTTTTGCAAGGGCACCGTCACTGCATCCGGAGCGTAGTGCCACCAAAGGCAACTTTGATTAAAGAAATAAAAAAACAAGTCAGAGCATTTCTTTTTTCGCCCATAGCTGAATATAAGCGGTGCAGCTGTAGAGAAAAATTCCCTGACAACAAAGAGCAGTGAGTATGTGTTTTAACTCCCCTGTGAAATTTTTACAAAGCCCACTTGTCTGCACAATTGGCTCCAGGTCCTTGATATACTCCTGCAATATGTCCATTAAGTAAGCACTCACACACACACACATACACACACACATACACCCACACACACATACACACACACACACACATACACCCAAACACACACACACACAGCACACACACACATTCACACACACACACACACACACACACACACACACACACACACACACACACACACACACAAGCTCAACAAATTACATTCAGTTTGTTCTAAGGACACTGTTAGACTCGTGGGTGTGTGGAGTCTCATTTGTTTGTGTGCCAACATAAACAGAGGAAAAAGTAACCATGCTGGGAGGAATTTTTGCTGTATGTGTAATTTACCCCCGTTCTGACTAACAGCTTGGCTGAAAATCACCGCAGAATGGAGGTGGCAAAGCCTCATAACGCCTCACAGACAAACTTTCACATCGACAACCACATTGGACTCTGGATAATTCCTAATGTACTGTACGATGTCCCCATAGAGGATGAACATGTTTTTCCGCTTGTTGTTGTCCTTGTTGCCCCTCGTGTGCGTGGCCCTGTGTGCTCTGAGGGACTCATTATTGGCTCTGCCTGCTAATAAATGTGCCTGACATTGTCGGCTAGGAGCTTGGTGTCAAGACAACACCCGCATGTATACGACACACACACACACACACACACACACACACACACACACACACACACACACACACACACACAGTTGGAAAACTTCTCTGAATGTGTATTATTGTGCCTTTGCATGTTCAACTAACAGCAACTGTGAAAAGCCTTCCGAATTGATTTCCTCTCATAGCAAACAATAGAAGAGACAGAGAAAGAAACAATCTGAGCAGCAGGAGAGAAAAAAAGGGATAGATTCAGTGTGTCATCACACTGGATCAGTTTTCCATCAGGGAAAGCTGAGGAGGAAGAGGAGGAGGAAGAAGTCCACCTGTCCGTGTGCACAGTGAGTGACCTCAGCCCATGGAGATTGAGACTCATTATTCTGGCCATCGGTGGCCGGGGACGTGCCACTACTATTTCTGGGCCATCTCCCTAATTAAGAAGACTCTGCAGAGGGCCATTGCTGTTCAGCCTAATTGTGCAACCGTTGTGCTGTGCTGTGCCAACCATTAAGAAAAGGGGGGAGCAATTATTCAGGAATCTGACAGACATTACAGTCCATCTCAAGGTTATGCCGCACGAGATGTGGCCGATTGGTGGTTTAATCGGCTCACTCTTTTCCCCACTGTTGTTGATGGATCTCACGATACACTGAGGAAGACTTCGGTACACCTCTCAGTGTAGAATAGTATCGTATTCACGCTGCTTTCGAGTGAAGTTGAGCCTAATGGTTAAATGCTGCCACTCATGAGCGAATGACTCACATTTTGAAATAACGCTGGTAGACGCTTGCACTCAATGCACACTCCACCGCGATTCATGTCTGTGCTGATGTGCCTCTTTTGAGGCTTCCCAAGTATCTTATTCTGCCATCTCTGTGCCGGCTAATGGATGTCGAGCTGCATGTCATCACAGTTGCCTGTTAGATGACAGATTGGATTAACATGTATAGAATCTAAATCTACAGCCACATACTACAATATCCAGACCGTAGGACACCAATCTTTCTCTGACGCTTCACAGTTTTGCTCCATCAAAATTGTATGATATCATAGCCACTACTTAGGGAAATTATAGTTTAGATTATTAAGATTAATTATAGCCATTTAAGGCAGATGGTGCAGCCTTGCCAAAGCACATGTTTGTACAGACAAAGATGTTGATGATAATGCCTCACATTAATCAGGATCATTGATTCTGAAAATAGAATATCCTGCAACCCTCAAGCACATTATGCCTTCAAATAATAGAAAGCAGTTTGGCACACGCACGCACGCACGCACGCACGCACGCACGCACGCACGCACGCACGCATACACACACACACACACACACACACACACACACACACACACACACACATACACACAAATCATGTGCTCTCTTTTGTATGTCAAACAGTGGCTGCTCTGGTTAATAATAACAACAACACCTTGCATAATTCAGTAAATATGCAATGCAAATAACGGGCGTCTCACCTGGCATTTGCTGTGCACCGCGAGTTAAACCTCTGCCATGTGAATCCTGTTCAGATTGGAACTTTTTTGGGAAAGTGTGTTTTTGTGTGTATGTAAGCAGCAGGTTTTTTTTTTGTTTTTTTTACAATACTCCTCCTTGACACCTACAAACCTTGGTTCAAACCTTCATTGGAAGTCAATAGGTATATAGGGATTTTCTTATTTTAGTTCCAAAATTCAATTAAGAGGAACCTGACAAACAAATAAATTGGTGACCAGATGGTATTTTCTTGCACAGCAAGTCTTTCCCCAAGAGTAATATGCTGCCATCGCTATACTTAAATTGCCTGAGCTGAATATTTCTTGCAGATGCTTCTGTTGAAGGAGCGATTGTTGTTATGCAAATAACTGTGCGCAGCACCTTTCAAAAATCCTCTTTTCCTGTGTTTCTATCAAATCTCTTTGGGAGCAGCTCATATAGAGTAAAATGTGTCTCAAAAAGCTGCCCTCGGGCGCACGTTTCATACACTACCGAGGTGACACTGCAGACGCAAACTGCATCTCATGAGTCTTTAGGTGATGTCTACACACTACCACTGACAGTAACACATCAGAGCCACATCCTGTGGTGTGACGCTTGGAAAAAATACCCCAACAGGGAATATGCTTTATAGAGATCATAGGACAGGTAAAACACACGACAGCAATACAAATGAGTCTTAAAAAAAAAAAATCACTGCCATGCTCGCAGCTCTGACTCCTCTGTGCAGGACCCTGAACACTTTTAAAGGTTAACCAACCATTTTGGGGATGAAATGTTTGACTTTCACATATGTCTCTCAAGCAGAATAGGATGACTTAAACATTTTTTTTCAATCTCTTTGCACAACTGCCCTCCACCACGGATCTGTCACTGTTTGCTATGATGGCGCACTGGCGATTGTGGATGTGGCTTCATCCACTGTATATGTCAGAGACTGGCTGCTGAACAACATGTTGCTGGGAGCACAACAACCACTTCTTCCCAGAACCCCCGCAGCACAGCATTTTGGAATTGCTACAAAAAATTGGCAATAGCTGCTGTTAGCATGTGCAAAATCATGTTTTTTTGTTTTTTTTTGTGCTTTGGTGTGGTTTGGATGGTAAAAAGTGATTTGGTCCTGATAATGTGATTTTAATGAGGAAAAGTCACATTAGGCAATCAAGTAAATGGCTTAATCAGACTAATATGAAACGGATAATTCGGTCAGCAGAACATTGAGTTCCTCCGGCCCCTTGTTGACATACTGGGGGGAAATATGGGGAAAGATTTGCTCACTTGGACTGAAAAACTAAGTATAAGAGCAACGGAAAACAAATAGCCTCGGTTAAAAGATATAACATACACCTAATAAAGATATAACATACACCTATCTTGAGAGAGAGAGAGAGACAGTCGTGTTTCTGTATTCTTGTTGAGATTGTAGTAGAAACAAATCCCGGGATAAAAATTGTGTACTTGCATTATAAATATTTTCTGTCAATCTGACATGAAAAGACCTCAATACACAGAGGTCGTGCCCCTCTGTGTATTGAGGTGTCCATCTTTGGTGACATATTCTGCCTTGGTGTAGCATCGCTACCCCTTCCTGTAATCAGAGCATCTGATGGATGGTGACGGGGTCGGCACTGCTGCTTGAGAGAGAGAGCAAGGCGACGCCATTTTTTTTATGTTTCCCCAACGCTGTCTCATGTAGTATCTCACTTGATCCTTGACACACACACACACACACACACACACACACACACATTAATGTCCAAACAGCCCACTGTTGTTACCTCTTCAGGTTTGCTTGTACTGTACTTTATTCCTGGAGATAGCATCCTTCTTCTCCTTATCTTGCTTGCGCATGCACATGGACATTGTACCATTGTGGAAAGTCCCGGCGTCAAATCAGATATAGAGTGCAACGTGAACAGATTGGATGAGACATTAATAGATGCAGGATTGTCATGGGGGAGGCACACCACCAAAGGAACATGATGAACTTTGTCTCACCTTCATTTATTTTGAGAAATACTATGCTCATAGTGTCTGATGACGAGCATTTTACTAATTCTTTGGAAAACACCAAAATGAATGGCCTTCTTAAGACATGATGCAATCTGTTGTGTTTCCCCAAATCACCCCCTTTCATCCATCCATCCATCCATCCATCCTTCCCTTTCATCACCCCCTCCTGCAGTCTGAACCCATACAGCTATGATGAGAGCTGTGTGTCCAGCAGCGTGGACCACCTCCCGCTGGCTGCCCTCCCCCTCCTCGCTATCGTCTCGCCACGCTACCAGGACGCCGTGGCGACCGTCATCGCCCGAGCCAACCAGGTCTACCACAGCTTCCTGCAGTCAGAGGACGGCCAGGGATTCACGGGTCAGGTCTGTCATGCCTTTCTCCGGAGGAGACAGGAGGAGAGCAACTCCTCCACTCGAGTCCCTCATTATTGAGTAATGGGCTGTACACACTATAATGGAAGTCAATAATTGTCAAAGGAAGTAAAGAGTGGGCTGTGTAATCTGTGGAAACTGTGGGCGGTCACGGCCCAGAGGACCACATTTCACTCCCTTACATATAACAACTTCTAGGCTCTATGGTAACAAGCTGCTTTTTCTAATGAGATAATAATCTGTGAGGAGATTGTTTACAATTAAAGAGCTGTGAAATGCGACATCCTTACTTAGCGTCACCCGTACAAAGTATTCCAGATGTAATTAAAGGTCAAAAAGTGTCCGACAAATAATTGAAAAAACTAATGTGTTTCTGCAGCAGTGTGGCCGCTGTAGTGCGGCTGCTGCCCTGCTTGTTTGAAATTAAACACCTCAAAAGTCTCGGGCTCGGACGGCACATGATTGAAAGCCACTGCTCAGCAGTATTGATTTGCCAATCAAGAAATAAGATGCAGCCAAGTCGGATATAGGTTAACAGTCCAACAGGTGATTAGCAAAACATCAGTATCCTAACTTTTAATCTTGATTAGTCGTGAATCGATACTGTATGTTGTGATTGGTTGGTGCTCTCAGTTCTCTGGCAGTGGATAATGGATTGATGGATGGATACCGTAGACAATCCTTCCAGCTTTAGTGTTAACAAGTTTATTACATTCTCCTTCACCTCTGCAATATTTTTCTTAGAGATTAGTCTACTTTTAATAACTTTCATTGTCATGAGATGTGGGGTTTTTTTCTATTAAATTCTAGCACTTCTCATATTTCTAAATAGTTGATGATTGCCTAATTATATTGGACACATGGATTTGCGCTTATCTGATAAACAGGATCTTGAGGATGAGGATGACCATTGACCACACAAAAGTAAGGAAACTCAAAAACTAATGATGTGATTGTGCAGCGACAGTAAAACGAGAATAACAACAGAAACCTGATTTGGAAGAATTTACACAATATGCCAAAAATGGTTTGCCAAACTACTCACCTTATAGTCACAACACATGAATTGCCTAGATTAGTGTTTTTCATTTCTTCTGAGCACCTTGTAATTACAGTCTGAATGACACATTGTGAGCGCACCAGAAGTTTTTGAGCAGTGGTGGTTAGATTTCGGACTGATTGATGTCAATTGGCATGCGTATTGCAGCATTCCCTTTTTGTACAAACCAATAAAATCCAATGATTACTTGCGTACTGATATGATATGAAATGATTAGTATACAGTAGGCTGCATAGTGTATTCTGTTTGTATATGGTATGGGATTGTGTGGGAATATGGAGAGAGTCATACATTCCTGTTTCAATTAAAAATGTTCTTCTCTCATTTGTTTTAGTTTTTTAACTACATTCATACACCCTTGTTTCGAAGCTTTTACTGAGGAGAGTGCCATAAGTGCAGAGCATCTAAATCATACTTTTCCCAAGCAGGTATGCCTGATGGGCGACTGTGTGGGAGGAGTGCTGTGCTTTGACGCGTTGTGCTTCAGCAACCACCAGAGGCCTGGCAGCCCCAACAACAGCAGCCGGAACAACAGCACTGAGAGCCTGAAGGTATGAGCTCATCGTCACAACAACAACATGCAACATGATGATGATGATACGCGGAGCTGTATGGGGTTGGGGGGATTACTGAGTCTTCCAAGATTAGAAGATCATTGGAGATGATCAAGATCATGTGCCTGCGTTTCCACACCCTGGCATAACTCCCTTCTTCTTAGTAGTAAAGTCAGTTTTACACCATCTGTGTTAAGAATGGCTTCAAGAAATGTCACCGTAACACCAGTGACAATATCCCTGGCATTATGTTTTACTAAAGTCTCATGTAATAAATGCTATTAATCAAAGTCTCAGTGAAGGTTAATTTTAAGTATGCGGATCAGCATTTGTTTTTCACACTTGATTTGATGGGGGGGGGGGTGTCTGTGTTTCATAGTCATTGTTACATATATGCTGTTATGGACTAGCTAATTGTTGCATGTTTTCCTAGTTTCTGCCTGTTATTTCCCGCCTCTCCTCTCCTCTCCATTGCCATTCAAATCCACTCACATGGTAATAGATTCACTCTTGCTCAGCCACAGTTTTTTTCCTACCTCCCAGACTGTTCACCTGGGAAAACGCATCAACTCCCACCTGATTATGTGTAATCGCTACCACTGCTGCGATCGTAAGAGGCTTTACATTAAATTGCACATTCCCATCCCTTCCTCGCAGGACAACTCGGGCCTACTCGGGGAGTCCAGCCTGGGTCTGAGTTCAAGCAAGAGGCTTAGCAAGAGCAACATCGATATCTCTGCACCCAACGAAGGGCACGGTCAGGGTGGGCCGCCACTCAGCCGGAAGCAGAGCGACTCGTATGATGGAGATACCACGTCCACCAGCCAGCACAGCTTTTTTTCCAGGTGCAGCAGCAAACGTGAACATGCTTACACACAGGGATGGGTGGTGATGTGATGATGGTTCTGGAGGCAGACCTAGAGCATTTATACAAATTATGATATTTAAATTATTGAAAATTATTACATTTTGACTGTGCTTTTCTATTTCATCCTACACTTTACTACACTGGTTTAGACACCGGGGAACTCACAGACCATTTGCATGCATTGTAAATGCAACTCAACCTGTCAAATCTGTGCTTTCCAATAAGCATTGCAACTGAAGTCAGTCAGTGAAATACTCACACGTTGCATATAACAAACTTTAGTTCACAAAAACAAACACCACTTGGCATCAGTGGAGTAGTGTGAGGGATTCTCTCATCCATTTCTATCAAGCAGCATTTGTTGATCAGTGATGAGTGTGTTACGGGCTCATACAATAACCCAGATGTTGCATGCCAGCTTTCATCCAGGTTTTCCTGGAATGTGTCACCCTGCCTCACCCCTGCTCTTTATCAATATTTGCAGCTTGACTGCCCTGCCTCTGCTGCACTATAAATAGCCTGTTTGTGCCTGTGCCAGCCAGTTTGTTTGGGAGACTGTGCGCTGCGGATGAATTTAGCTGGGTCAGGGCGGCTGGAGGGGGATGTACTCTAGCTGCCATGTTGACTCAATTCAAGTAACCAGTGTTCCCATTCCGAATCACATGCCCCACTGGGTTTACACCACCACAGCCACACAGTCACTGAGGATGTGATCCCATCAATTCACAGTTATGCCTCCCTGTTACACTCCTGATTAAGCCACAGCCTGGTCGTTTGGAGGGTAGCCTCTGCTCCTGGATTTGCTCTCCTCCCCTGCACATCCCATGTGATATTCACAATCACCATTAAAACTCCTATTCTCTGACATTATCCCTCCTATCAGAATGGCTTCTCAGATGACTGTCTGCCTATGATTCACTCCAGGTCAGATGTTTCCACATGTACCTTGCTCTGTTTTGGCCCTGACTGGAAATTACCTATGAGATCATGGGGAAATGGTGATAGCAATGCTCTTTTGAAAACCGATTGCAATAAATTGAACTCCTTAAGTTGAGATGAAACAGACTTTTAAACACATAATTGGACGTGATTGACTCAAACATTTAGAAATCTGTTTGCTCTAAGGAGCTTCCGGAAAAAAAAAAAGTAGTCACTCCCTGTGCCTAATGTCCGTTAGGAAATCCATTACACATGCTTAACCTCAATAAGTGAGTCATCAGTATCATATATGTTTGCTGTTACTGCATTAAAAGGCTGGACATTTGTCCATTGCCCATGAAATCATGTCAACAGCCTAATCAAAAGCTGTTATTCAACATTTTGCTAACGGTGCAAAATGGAAATTAAACCCATCTACGCAGAATCTCTCATCTTCCTACATGGACAGGCAAAATAACTCACAGTAATTAAACATGGCATGTGCCAGTGAATGAAAAGTGCAATTACTCAGAGCATGGATATCTGTTGAAAACATTTAACATGGGACATGTACAGAAATAAAGAACCAGTAGAAAACCGAGTCTTTTAATCAAACTCATCTCCACATTCAACAGATACACACAGATACATCTACTTTCTTGGAGCTTGGATCACTAATTTTCAGGATAATTTGCCACAGTAACGGATTTTAGTCTTTAGGTAAACGAACAGACATATTTGCAGGAGGGAGAAGTGAAGGACGGAACACAATAAAGACAAAAAAACAAAATGGAAGCAATAGACGATCAAAGCGCTATTGATTTGGGTTTAGAGATGGCTGGAGACCATCTGCTAATCCTTCCTCCCAATGCAGAGCTTAATGGGGAAATCTTGGCTCACTGGAGACAGAGAGGTAGACAGACGAGGCTGGGACCAGCCTGGCTGTTCAAACAGCTGTAAGCATGATGCAGCCACAGGAAGCTGAATGAAGAGCTCCTCAGGCTGAGTCATCAAGGCCCCGGCACCGACAATGACCCAGAATATTATAACAAGCCGGCATAAAATTGAATCAGGGCGATGTAAAAACAACACCGACTGTGTCAAGACCCAGACATTTGCCGTCCCAATCTCTGCATGCATATTTTAGGACTTTTAGGATTTTAGATTACCCCTGCTTCTGTTCCATTGTGTCCATGTGTCTCCCTCTCAGTCTCATGAAAGAAGGCGTAGAGCTGCGTGGGAGCAGTAGCACTAATCTGGTGCTGAACCCGGGCCAATTTGACTTTGAGGTGTCGGACTGCTTCCTGCTTGGCTGTCCGCTGGGCCTAGTTCTGGCCATGAGACGCACCGTGCTACCTGCAGTCCAGGGTAAGACTCAGACACACGCAAAGCATATGGGTGAATGCAATTCTTTCATACCCATGCATCGACAGAAGTATGTGCACGTGCCTTATGCACATACGCAGATAACAGCATTTTTGTGTGTGTGCACTCGTCTTCAGCTGTGTTACTGTTTCATTGTTTTTCTGTTGTCCTATTATTAGTTTGTCAGTCAACATTAATGCACTTTAAAGTGCACTAATCTACATGAATTGTGCTAAAAAAAAAAACTATTTTCAACTGATTGTTTTAAATTGAAGTGCAATATGACATAGTTGGAGTGTCGTACATTTATTCATCTATTTACTGATTTTATGTAAAAACAAACATTTAAGAAAAGGGATGGAACTCATTTTCCTCCAGATCTGATCTCCCCACCCATTGAAAGTTGTTTTTCATGCTCCAAGGTCAGTATTTTGTCATCATGCCCGACTCTTCTGCATAGATCAATACAAGGTGTTTTTTTTGTACAGCTCAGAATAATCTTCCACCCATAGAATCAGGGATAAAATACAAATAAGCTGATGATTATGTAGCAGTCCCTCAGAGTAATGAAAACCAAAAAAGTTCATGATTATATCACCTGCATTTTTTTTATCCCTATCCATGTTTCAGAATCCGCCCTCTGTCAAGTATTACTCTTGAGCTGACACAGCAACACTTCATACTAAAAGCCCTCTGTCTAATGGCTTTGCCCGTCCATATTTTTCTGTCGCTCAGTGAGTCAACTCCATCCAGCCTGCACTCAATTGTTCAACCTGTTCTACCCCTCGGACCCTTCGGCCTCCAGACTGGAGCCACTGCTGCAGCCTCTCTTCCATAAGTTGCCACCATTCGCTGTGCCGCGCTACCAGCGCTACCCTCTAGGCGATGGACGCTCAATGCTCATAGGTAAGACGAGCGATTTAGCAGGCGGAAATCATTTTACCAGTGTGAGGAGACGTGAGACCAACACCTCCTGAATAATTCATTAGTTAATCTATTTTCTAGTGTAATACTATTGCCATATCAATAACCTCCTGGATTTTGCATTTCAAAGCTGGCGTGAAACCTTTTAGGAATTCTGTTCGTGAGACTAGATTACAGAGGCAGAGCGGCATTCTATTACATAGTAATGTGAATTTTCACGGGTGCACATGTGCACAGACACGGATGCAGAATGCACACTCAGCCTCTCTCCCATCTGTGTAAGCCTGCCCTGCAGAGGCAGCGTTAAATCCCGCCCACGAAGCCTGAAGTTTGTAGTGATTATATTTCACCTTCTTGTGGTGCAGTACCTTTAGCCCGCCACGGCCCTTTGAGGATCGGGCGCGGTATGGGAGGTATTAGTCTGCTAGATATGGCACAGCTCTGCTGTAATCCCTCTGGAGGGCTTGATGGTAGAGACTGAGTCCTTAATGAGCCACTGATTTATTTGAAGCATGTTTTAGCCCACTTTTGGGACATAGAGACTCACTCTAAACAGCAGTTATGACGCATCGCCTGGTTCCTCTGTCTCTCCAGCCACCTACATTGCTCAAAGAAAGTAGGACAAGGACTTGTGCTAACAGCTTGCGAGCATAAACCGAGATATGAAGATAAGACTTTGTGGTTTGGTGCAAGCCTGAAAAGAAATGAAAATTCTTTTACTCAACATGGACATATGTACAGGATGACTGGAATCTTATATTGTTGAATGTGCCATCTCAGTCACATGTAAAAGGAATTTCCGTTTTGCTTTATTTTGCTTTTTACTGGGAACCCTGCCATATAAGATATTCTTCAGTAGGATAAAACAGAAAGATTAAAACATGGACGATACATAAAGAGTTCTGACTATTCATATGACACGCTTGTTTGCCATATACAAGGTGATGATGATTTATGTCAGGATAATAGTTGGTTTTGAAGCAAAAGTTATTCTTTTGTATGTTAGTTTATTTGTTTTGCAATTTGATGCACAATATATATTTCCAACTTTGTTCATAAACATACAGACTTGTTACCTTTAATTCTGTAGATAAAATAAATAAATAAATACATTATTCTCTTGCCGTCTCCCAATGTTTGTGGCATCTTTTAAGCCCATGTGGGATAGATCAAATCTGCAACACTGAAACAATAATGACTGATCATAAATATCAACTCTATAACAAACTCTTCAGACACACACCTTGCTATGAGGGATTAGGGGCTGCAGAGGGAGACAGGGACAAAAATCAGACTTCAACAATCAGCATGCAGCATTTTTTGGTGTTTTTCAGGTGATTTTTCAGATTAGAATTTTTTCTGTTTCGACGTTGATTACCTTGGCAGCATTTGAAGTGTTGAAGAACTTGTGCAGCCCTAGTTTGAACTTGAAACTGAATGTTGTCATGTTAACTTAAAGGGCCACAGCAGTACAGTTAAATGTGCACAAGGTGGGGTGAAAATGCATGAGGTAATTTGCCTTCTTGTAAGCACTGTAAAAGTTATATCACCTACTCTAATGATCATTTCTTAAAAACAATGCATCAAACTTTGTGATTTAAGTTGTTAAAGCTATTGTCCTTGTTTGAGATCAGGAAAAAATACAATAATGTCTTGCAACATGTCAGCAGTCCAAACAGCCTTGTGCTTGG
Source organism: Scophthalmus maximus (assembly GCF_022379125.1). Lineage (NCBI taxonomy): Eukaryota > Metazoa > Chordata > Actinopteri > Pleuronectiformes > Scophthalmidae > Scophthalmus > Scophthalmus maximus. The sequence continues at coordinate 10,364,279 of NC_061525.1, forward strand.
GCTCTGTCGGTTGTTATAGTCAGCTGCACAATTCTCTGTCTAATGATGAGGTTGATGAGAAATCTAATCAGGGGCTTCACTGTAGAAAGCAAGAGCGAGCATCCCTCAAGCTCATTATGGTCATAAATGTGGGCTTCAACAAAAGATTTATTTTAAATAAATTGTCACGCAGCCTGTGAGAGAAGAGAAAACACTCTTGTTCCTTGATAACATTGTCCTCCAACTCACTGCCGTGCCACCACTCCCTCTTTTGCAAATAGAAAGACAATTTAATGCCAAAATACCATTATTTATAGGTAGATAAAACTAGCAATGTTACTTATTCCATGTTTGCTAACCACCATTGCACCGTTCTTTAGATGTTCCATGAATCATCTTCCATCTGTTTATTTGTTTTCCATTTTAAACCCTTGAGAATTCCTGGGTAAAATTTCCGACTCATGATAGTAAATACTGCAGTGCTTTTTACCTGTGTGAACGGGATTTCCAAGGTGTGATTTATTAATTTAATCATGTTCAGCCAGTGCCAAAGCAGGAGCGCTTGACTTCTTGTAGAGCCAGTGGTGCTGATGAAGGTGATGGAGTGTAACAACAGACATCCCGCGGTAGGCTTGCAGCTATACTGGGTTTTAATTATGGGTCTGCATCCCTGCTCCATTGATCGGGCTTGGATGCCATCAAATTATGTTTGAAATTAAAAACCACAGACAGGTGCTCACAGGCAGAGGCGGACATACAAACACACTCGCTCACACAGACACACAGAAGAAACAGTGCCGCACATCACCCATTTGCTGCTCCGTAATATGGTAATTAGTTGTTATGAAGGCATGGAGAGCCAATCAAATAAGACTCCTGTGGGTATATCTTTGACATTAACACCCATCAACAGTGAAGATTTTATTATGATGAATGCTGCTAATATAGAGAGAGTGAGCCCTCTTCGTATTGATTTCCAGCTATGGTCCAGGGGGAAATATGATCATCGAAGACATCAAATGCACATGGCATCTTAAAATCTTTTATCGTTATTGATCACGTGGCTAATGGTGATTTAATGTGAAAATGCTGGTGTGTTTGGGGTTTTTTTTTTCTCCTTTTTACATAATTGGTTAATAGGATGTTGGTGTATGTGTGGGCTGAGGACATGATGAGGACTGGAGGGGGAGGGTGCTGAGTTCATAGTTTCTTTCTGTCTTTTGTTACAAAGACTTTTCAAGGCCACAGTGCGAGGTGCAAGAAAGAGATTTGTGGTGCGTCCAGTTGTCATGATAACCGATCCAACAGTTGATTTTTGTGGGGAGTTGATGTAATCCGTGTTCTGTTGTTGCTGTCAGTCTTTCACTTCCAAACTGTAATTTCTGCATCACAAACCCAAAACCAATAAAAATTCAAAGATTTGATCACTGCAGCTCAGCATGGGATCAGGATCTACTCAGGAGTGTGCAAAATTATGAGTTCAACTCTTCACCTACAGTGTAAAATAGAAGCTCTAAAATGCATCCATATTAATTGCTGCCAGTTATGCCTTGATGAATAGAAATCAAGGAATACAGTCAGATTCCAAATAACTTTAAATTATTTTAATTGTAGTTAAAGATTACATAGAGCTTTATTAATAGTGCTTTACATTGTCCCTCTAATCCACCCTCGCACAACCACACCAATGGTAAAGACCGTGTGCAAGGTGCTGACCTGACCATTAGAAACGATTGAAGTAGAATAAATCATAACTATAATGAGTTTAATCTTTAAATTGTGTGTTTCAGTTGTATCAGTATGGTGCAAAAGTCAACATAACACTAAGTCAGTTGCAGCAGCGGTGTTTCTGCTTCAACATGTCAAAGTCCATGAAAAACCTTTACTTCACTTACTACTCTCTCTCTCTCTCTCTCGCTTTCTCTCTTTTTATCATTTCTGCACAATGCTGCAGAAATGGGCACCATAGGAACCTGATAATATGGAGAGGAATTAGTCTCAAAAAGGTCACAAATGTGAAACACATGAAATACAAGCGAAAAAGATAAGAGTTAGAAATTTGTACAACTTCTCTCCATATGATAGAACCTACCTCTATTTTTTGTAGAAGAACTGGACCCATTTTATGCTGGTGATATAAGACAATATGCAGAGTGTATGTCAGATTCTATCATCTTCATCATCCTAATAGTCCCGATGCTAATTGTTCTTTGCCTTGACTATGGGGATTTATTAACCCCAACTGATTCACCCTCGCGTCTGAGAGAAAGAGAGAGAGAGAGAGTATCTGTATTCTGCGCGGACGCCAATCCTTCACAGACAAAACACGCTTGAAGTGGCTGCATCTGACGGTTTATTTACAACCATTCCTGCAGGCAAAGGAGAAGGGGTTAACCTGCCAATAACCGACTGCTCCATGGACCAAACTGACTCTTCTGGGAGATAAATGTGATATATGCACAACTGATCCCCGGTCAAATATGTTGAGGGCATGCGGGCACACGCTGTCCACAAGAGGAGGTCATGTCTGTAATGCTAATGTTTGTGTTTTATGTGAGTGGAAGTCATGTAAACACAGAAAGTCAGAGGAATCTGTTCTTTCCAAACACGCGGCTCCCATAAAGCAACAACCCAGACACAGTGGGTTCTTGTTAACACTTGCAGGCGAGCAGGGACACTTGCTCTCATATTTATCTCCGCTCTCCTAAACCCATGTTGCTCCCTGTTCTCCCTCCCAATTTGTACCTTACATCCACTCCATCACATAAGAAGTGGATTGATATTTAAATGACATGATGCAAAGTAAGTGGGGCACCTGTGCTTGTGAGTCCCGGCTTGTTTGTGACATACATACAAATTCATAGATTTACATCCCCAGTCATAATACCTCATAGTGGTGTTATTATTCCTTTTGTCTCTAGGTTGGTGTCTGGTTGAACATTAACGTGCTATTGAGCTGAGCTGGTAGACACTTGCCTCTATAACAATTAAATTATTGATGATGTGCTACTTCTCGGCTCTGCGTCTTAGGGAATAGCAATTACTGTAGATCCATGATGTCTGGTTGAACTTGGGGAAAAATTCTCCTTCTCTTGTTTTACAGTTTTATCCCCAAACAAATAGGGAAGGGCTGTGTAAAGACGACCTTCTGCGATGGGCGAGAGGATAGATTATTCTACTTGTGAGCAGTGGCCCAGAGCGAGATGCTTTTTTGTAAGCCAATACAATTGGAATCAAGGCTCAAAGAGTAAAAGCATTCTCTGTCATTGTACCCTCACTTAGTGCTTGTGTTTGCTTCTCCTCACAGTAAGAGGCTTATTATTCTAACCAAAACAACATTGATTTGAAAGATTGAGGCCAGTCAATTGTTGTGTGATCAAAGCTTTTCCATCCTCCTTCCCTCTGTGTTTCTCTGTGTCTTTTCTCTTTTGCCCTCCTCATAGTGGAAAGTATCCAAGGCCATCCAGACGTCTTCTTAGAAGGTGAGCAAACCCAAGGGGGTCCCGTTTCACAGCTGCCCTCTGAGACGAACACTGAGGGAGGAGGAGGAGCAGGAGGAGGAGGAGAGGGAGGTCGCAGAGCCAGTGTGACCAGTTTGGAAAGTGAAACGTCAATCTGCTCCATGGGCCAGCTGGGAAACACCATCGCTAACAGTGAGTGGGACGAAACAGAGACACGGAAAGACAGTCTTGACTCAATTATATATTCAATTATCTCCCGTAGATGAAGGTTTCACAGCTCAACTCAAATTTCCCCATTAAGTTGTGGAAAAAGTATTTAGATCATTTACTCAAGTTAATGCAGCATAACCACACTGTTAAAAACACTGTTATGCTAATGAAGCAGCATGTAATTATGATGTATCCAAAGTAAAAGTATGCAAAATGAACCCTGTCAGAGTGCTTGGAGCTCCAGAGGTCCATAGAAATATATACAGTATATATCTTTTAATTGTATGATAAGCTTTTGTGGACATCAGCGACATCACAAATGTGGATGTGCATGGCCTTTAATCTCTCAGAATGCATCATGTAACCATATACCTGTTAAATAAATGTGAAGTAAAATACAAGTACTTCAAGGCAAGTACATTTGAGTAAATATGCCTCCTCATGTTTTAATATTGTTTGTCTTAGTTTCCAGTAGGTGGTGGGGCTCCAAAAGGCTGGACTACGCTCTGTACTGCCCCGATGTGCTCACTGCCTTCCCAACTGTAGCTCTGCCTCACCTTTTTCATGCCTCCTACTGGGAGTCCACTGACGTGGCAGCTTTTGTTCTTCGGCAGGTACACAACCGTACTGTTTAATCCTCAGCAGGTTTTTCTAAATGCTTAGAACACAAATTATAGACATTTACAGTTTGGAAGCATTTTGGCCATAGTATTTACTGAGAGTTTGTTTTTTTAAATAAATGGTGAGCATACTTTATTCCTCATTTAAAGGTGAATTCATGCTGAGGTTGCACAATAAGACGATAATAAGACACGTTGGATTACAGTGTGTGACACATGCTAAGTCTAATCTGGAAAAATGGTACATTATTATTGCATGTAACAATGTGAATGAATGTGGCTTTCACACAATAGCTAAAGTAGACTGAACCCAGGAGTCACTCTGGTGATGTTGAGTCTGGCAAAAAGATGAAGACCCAATTAATCCTTGACCTTCTATTTTCTACAGCATTATGTCAGATTGAAAACAGTATACAAGATGAAAATATGTGAAATAACAGTTCCAGAGGACATTTTGTTTTCCCATTGTTCCCCTGCAAGCATTTCTTGATATTACTTTATTTTATATCATACATTTTTCATCTAAATATTTAACCCCATTAATTGCGCTCCATTTCTCCCGAATAATAACTAAGCAGGAATTAGACCATCTCACCACTGAGCTGCCCATGAACATATCACATGTATGTTCACATTTAGTTGTCTAGCTGTGGTAAAGACAAAGATGTTTACTGAATCGTCAGACACCAATAAAGAGCAGGACAAAATAAAAAGTGCATCAAGTCATGTCCTATAAAAAGTAACTAGACTCACCCGCAGTCTTTGAGCTTGAACATTAAAGCAGAACTCAGAAAAAAGGCCTGCCAATTTCTGCAGCAGCAGGTCCTCTGTGAGAGAAAGACGTGAGGGGAATAAGAGAGCTAAGAAGTGCTATCGATGCCATCAGGAAGCTAATAAACTTGAAGATCATAATTTTGGTTCAGTGGTTTTTTGGCTCCACTCCAACCACGTCATATTAGATGACTGTCATGGAATTAAAGGACTGCACAGAAATTAATTTGTTAAAATCAAGCTCTTTCCAGCCCAAGGTCCAGGCCACACAGTGACCGAGTCAGGAATGTGAACAGGCATGACCGCTTTAATGTAGGGAGCAGTGAAGATCATGCCTTAGCACTTAATCTGTCTTTTTTTTTAAATGTTATTTCAATTAGAAAATCCAAAACACATTTTATTTTAAGGCTTCAGGTGGTAAACGTTCCAAATTATTATTATTTATGTCCTTCAAAGTGTTTTTGATTAGACTTAGAGTCATTACTAATAGACAAACCTGCCTGCTTGGTACAAAGATGTGATTTCAAAGGCATACGTGCTCATATGCCTGCTCTTAAACACGTGTGTTTATCGACAGCTCATGCGATTCGACTGTGTGAAGTCCCAGGAAGCGGATCGTTCAGACTCGGCTCCTTTCTCTCCCTCCAGCCCACGAGAAAAATGGCTCAGACGGAGGACGCATGTCAAACTGAGGGTAATAAATTAGTCAGTGGTTTGTTTTGTATGAAGGCACTTTTGTCCCAGTTTCGAAGAAATGTGAATTTGTGGTTGCTCTCAATTCATATTTAGAAGTTCATATTCAAACTTTATGCTGATCAATTTCATGAATATTTTAAGTCTTTGGGCGTTCACATAAGATATTACACAACCTGGAATGTCGTATGTATGCAAGGGTCTTTTTATTCTCAAAAATACACCCACTGACACACACACACACACACACACACACACACACACACACACACACAGCAGAAAATCGTAACTCTTAAGGTTGCAACGCTTCAGTGATGGTCATCATGAATGGCCTGTGATATGGACTCCTCATGATACTCCCACATTTTAACCTTGAAGCACTGAGCCAGGCAGACACAGAATTACTTGATGAGCTAGGTCACATTGCTATCCGCCGAAAGCTCCTTTTATCTGCCATATTCCAAAGACAAGAAGTTAGTGGCTGCTTTGCTTTTCACGAAGCTGTAAATAGAACTGTATAACCAGAGTGCCATGGAAACTAGCTATATTTGAGTCTGCCAAGGCTTTCTTTTTCCCCGTGTCTTGTTCTTGGTCTCACCTCGGCCAAGTGATGTGTTTCTGATGTACCTTCTTCAAGGAAAGCAGCTTTGACAGGTTGCCCCCATCCTGAATGCAATTCATCATGCAGAGATTTAGTGCTGCTACTTGCTGATTCAATCTGGACACGGCGTGCTCATCTGCTGCAGAGTGATACTATTCCAAGAGGCTCGGCATCTATTTATGATCTTCCTCTGCTTGGTAAGAGGTCTTTGTCACAGCTGGAGAGGGCTCACAAGTGTGGCTTGGGTTTTTTGTACTCGCTGCTCTTTGCAGGCAGAGGTCTGAATGTCGGACTCATCTCTTTTTTGTGGTGGTGATATGAAGGAACATGTTGCTCTCCTGTTGTCACATCAGGTCACGGAAAGTTGTTGTTGAACTGTATTGTGGAAATCTAAGTAGATTCTGAAGAGTGTCGGGCCACGTCTGTTGACATAGGGTTGTGATAATTGATGTACTCACCGTGTGTGTGTGTGTGTGTGTGTGTGTGTGTGTGTGTGCGCGCGCGTGTGTGTGTGTGTGTGTGTGTGTGAGGATGGATGTGCAGGTGAGACATCATGCTGTCGAAATAATTAAATGCTGACAAAGCTGATGCAGGATAACAACTGGAAATGTTGAACTTCCTTGTTGATGTCACATCCTATAATTCTGTTATCATTACATTGTGTGGGAAAATATTCTAATACAACCAGGAGATGGCTAATCAAATTAGCAATATTAGAAATATTATCAATATTTATTATGTATCTTTAAGTAAGTGTTGTCAGTGGAGTGCAGAGAATCTTCAAGTAAACAAAATGTTTACTTGAAAAGTGGAATTAACAAATTATATTAATGCTGTTTTTTCCCAACTCATAAAGTTGCATTTTAAAATATGTTTATATAAGCTGTGATTCCTGTACGTTATCTTAAAAAGTAAACATTTTTATCAACTCTCCATAAGCGCTGGAGCAACTGTGGCTCAGTTGAGCAGATTGTACTCTGATCCCCAGTTCCCCCAGTCCTTGGGCAAGACACCGATCCCCAAAAGCGCTGTATGATTGTGCGAGTGATCGGGTAAATGTGACCTGTAGTGTAAAACGCTTTGAGTGGTCGTTAAGAGCTATAAATACAGTCCACTTAAGTTAAATTTCTGTCATGGTGGCCCACAACCTAGTCTCAGAATGATACATTAGGGTGCACTTAATATGCTATTAAAATGCAACCATCTCTGGAGAGATTTAGGGATTAGTGTTTCTCCGCCGGCTCACTTGGAGTTACTCACTGAATGGTGAAATATGGAGAAAAGAACATGACGGGGAAGTTTAATATAGAGTTCACATTATTTTCTCTCAGGGCCCACAGTACTTACTTCAGGGGCATCTGGCATTGACATCGGGAAATGCAACACATCCAAGCAAAGACCACTTGGTATCTGTTTCAACCGCACTACGTGGTTTTCATCAGTGAACACAGATAAAGCAAAGTGTTGTTGTGCTCGGACTTTTTGAAGTGAGCTAATGCTGCTGTTTCTTCTGGATGTGCGTGGGTGGAAATTCACACCACAAAGGATCTCTCCTTTCAGGAACTTGAGCAGGTATGTACAGAACCTACTATACAGCCGTTTACATCAGTGGAGGCAGTTGTACTGGGTTGTGGTCTCTAGTTTAGGCACAAAACAGCAGTTAAGCACTGTTCATGCGGTGAGCCGTGAGCACCATCTTACCTCAATGCTAAAACACACTAATTAAACTCTCGTGGAATATAATTTTCCCACCACTGAAAGTCACGTTCAGTGACAAACCATGTTACAAGTGGAAAGCGCGAGAGGAAAGGAAGGGAGGAACAAACATTGATTATGAACTCCTTACAATATGTGTAATTGTTACAATAAAGGGTTAAAGCTTTGACATGAATGTCCTGAATGAAGCATTTAATGCTCCCACTTGCTGTCTGCTCTAGAACGTCACAGCAAACCATCGGGTGAACGACGTCATCGCCACCGAGGACGGACCTCAGACTCTGGTTGGGCGCTTCATGTACGGACCATTGGACATGGTCACTCTGACGGGGGAAAAGGTGAAAAGCAGCAGTGTGATTGATTACCACCGATGTATGTTTGTGTACGAGAGACTTTCTGAGTCTACCTGACCTTCATGACAAACCTCGCCCCTGTCAGGTGGACATCCTGCTGATGACACAACCTCAGTCTGGCCGCTGGGTGCACTTTGACACAGAGGTGGCCAATAGCAGCGGCAGGGTCACATATACCATACCCAAGAGCAAGAAACTCGGACTGGGAGTCTATCCGATTAAAATGCTGGTCAAGTAAGCATCCATGTGGCATGCCCTTTACAGAGTACTGCACGATCAAATAAGACGCACCAATACATAAAAAAAATCAAAGGATTATTATATTAGGGCCTATGTCTGTGCTCTATGTGAGTATGTGAGCGAGAGAGCAGTATAAAGGTTGACCTTGAAGGGAGTTACAAACACGTGCAGCAAATGCAGTCCCTCGTTTCTTATGCAGTCTCTCTGTTGTTCTACTCCTTTCCAAGGGGGGATCAAACAAGTGCAGAGGCCTACCTGACTGTGTTGCCAAGGGGCATGGAGTGTGTGGTCTTCAGCATTGATGGCTCTTTTGCTGCCAGTGTGTCAATAATGGGCAGTGACCCCAAGGTCCGCCCTGGAGCTGTCGACGTTGTCAGGTGACTGGTAGTGTGTGTGTGGTCGAGGGTGATTGTGCATGTGTGTATGAGTGCAAATGAAATTATCAAAAAGGTTGGGAAGGATATCAAAATTCTAAATGTGTCAGAAATTGTGAATGTGTCTGCTTGTGTGCGCACAAAGCGTTTTGAGCCTGTCCTGTCCATGTTAATGCTACTACTGATCAAAATGAATATCTTTTTATGGGTGTTTGATGATATGTATTTGCATGCAGGCACTGGCAGGACCTGGGATATCTGATCATATACATCACAGGCCGCCCTGATATGCAGAAACAGCGTGTGGTATCTTGGCTCTCGCAGCACAATTTTCCCCATGGGATGATCTTCTTTTCTGAAGGCCTGGTTCACGATCCCCTGCGACAAAAGACCATCTTCCTCAGGAACCTCATACAGGAGGTACACCTCTGAGACAAACCATCATTGTGACATTAGCAGGGCAGTTAATCTTTCTTATAAAGCACATGAAACATTTTGTCCTATCCCCTCCATGTCTCGTTTTTCAAGCTTACGGTGTTATAGCCTTGGGTTGTGCTGCATTGAAATGCCACACACATCTCTGACTGATCATTTCCTCTCTCACCAGTGTCATATTAAGATCAACTCTGCTTATGGCTCCATGAAGGACATCTCTGTTTACAACATGCTTGGCCTCAGCCCCTCACAGATCTATATTGTTGGCAGACCTTCGAAGAAGTATCAAAATCAGTGCCAGGTAGTCCAATTCCCATTTGTTTATTTTGTTTTATTCTTCAGTGACTTTTCATGGAGGTTCTGTCTGTCTTTTTCTGTTCAAGGGTTTTGATTTTCCACTTGGTTTTTCTTGTTTACTTCAATCTTCTTACTACTCTCTTTCTGATTTTCTAACCCTCCCTCTGTGTGGTGTGTGTAGTTCCTGAGTGAGGGCTATGCAGCCCACCTCTCCACCCTCCAATTTGGCCACAGAGCCAGACCCAAGAAATCCTCCTCAGTTCGTATGGTCCTGAGGAAAGGATCATTTGGTCTCTCGGCAAAGCCTGACTTCCTGTGTAAGCGCACCCACCTGCGCAGGACCATGTCGGTGCAACAGCCAGACCCGCCTTGCACACCCAACCCCAAGCCTGAGCGAGCCCAGAGCCAGCCGGAGTCTGATAAAGACCACGGGGTAGGAGGAGGAGTAGGAGGCGGACAAGGTGTATGGGGACGGGCCTCCATACATCGTGGTGACACGACTCCCTGATGTCAAAGAAAGATTGCAGGAGGCAAGAAGAAGAAGAGAACAAAGAGGTGTTAGTGTCCTTGGCCAAGGTGAGATACTGTATTATTGTTTAGGTATGAATCTAAACTATACGGAGGTTAAAGGTTATACGAGTGTATGTCTTGGCCAACATTCTTATTGGTATTATTAGCTTCACACAGGACAGAAAACACAAGCAGGCAGCCTAAGTTTCTTACAGACTTGGTGTTAGATTCAACCTTGACCTTGACCTGTGGCACTGTGTACACACAGTGTAATGAGGGTTAGACTATTACTGACATTCCAGGTGCACCTGCTTTCACTTTTAAAAGATAATCTGTCTTAAGTGTTTGGTGTTTGCTTTCTAGGAGCCTGTTTCATCACATTGTCCTTCTCAAATGACTCGGGTCTCTCTTGGAACTCAGTTTCAAATTCCAGAAAGGAGCAATAAGGCACATTCTGTAGCTTTGTTAAAAAAAAAACAGTTGATGGGTTTGAAAAAGAATGTGCATTATATACAGCATGTTTCCTGTGCCTGTAAGCAAATCACTTGAAAGGCACACTCCAGCACACTAATATTGCATTTCCATTAATTTGGTGGACTCATAAATGACAGATTGCATGCATCAGTCTCTCAACCCAACCAATTAGCCTCCTGATTTAATAGCTGAGGATAAAAGTTGGGCCGGAATGTGCAGATGTCAAATGAAGTGTGTCACTTTTTGCACAGCAGAAGAAAAAAAACTGCGCAGGCCTTCTCTGACAGCCTCTTATCGGTTGTTAGTTGAGAGCACCAAAGTGGTGAAAACTGTCAAAATAATATGCGTCCTCAGATTGCTGCAACACCTGTGAAGCTGTGTTTTATTGTTTGCCCACTTAAGAATAACAATCACTGTCACGTTTGTGGCAGCAAACATTAACTCAACATTAACAGAAAGAATAATGCAGCCTTTCACTTCACTGCATCGTCTGTCAGGCCTTGTAGAGCCCGAGGCTCCACAGAGCATTGGCACAAACGCAGATTAATTTTGTTCGCTATCGTTGAGTTCTGGCAAAGTCAATAAACGTCCATCTTGATTAGATTATGCTCTTTGGTGTGCCTGATACATTTCAGTCTTTTAAACTTTTAATCAAAGGGGCATGATTATTTTTTTATAAATAAACTTATGTTTAAGAGCACAAAATAATAATAATAATAATAAAAAGAAAAAATTAAAGATTTTTCTGGTCACAGACAATATATCCCTAATCATGCGCTTTCATTTGACAGTGTCACCTCTCCTATACTTGTTCACTGGATGCTCTGCTGGGATCCCTCGCAGCTCAGCTTTACCTCCTGCTTGGCCCACTAAACTTTGCCTCCTGTTTCGCCTCCTTCCCCCCGACCTGCTCGTGGACAATGTCGCTTAGTCTTTGTGCCTGAAATTTTAAGAAGATTGCCGGGGACGGCAATGATTGTTTGCGAATGTCTGTGTCTAACTGTAAAATCAGAAGCGTATACTCACGATCCAAAATATCCTCGCAGGAATGAAAGATGTGACACACTCTGGTGACACTCAAAGACTTTGCCCCAGTTCAGCAGCAGGTTACAAGACGCTGCTGCACCACCACCACCACCGCACTCTGATCGCATTCAGACTGCTGTGCTGACAGGTGGTCATGTTGACTGACTCCTGCACTGATGTAAATACTCGACACGCATCATCCCCCTGTGGGCCTCTGGACAGAGAAGCACTGTGACACTGTTTAGGTTCAATTTGTACATGAGCTCTGCGATCTGTCGCCCAAATCCGCCGAGCGCCCTTCCTCCATTTCACTCCCACTGTTAAATGTTTACCTCACATTGAGCCCAATACTCCAGTACCCCCCCACTCCCCTCATGCTTCTCAACCATTCAGGCAGAACATGCCTTTTCGACAACCACTGAAGCGCCGTGGTGTGCATGACTCGGCCCCTGAGGTCACATTTGCACTATCAAAGTACACCTCGGTTGTTTAACTGCGGTACTGGCATCAGAAACCAAGAGTTGTATTTCTATTTTGTTGCTGTTTTTCCCTGCAGATTGTGCGCTGTCGCTCTCTGTTGGTTGCTGTGATTACTGGAGGTTTAAACGTTAGTGACATTGTTGATTTGACCAAAAAATGCTTACAGATTGATGGACGCAGCTGTAAAAAAGTGATCTGTAATTCACCTGCATAACTGTAATGTATCTACGTGATTGTTCTCGGTAGCTCGGTAGCTGCAGTAACCTGCAGGATATTGTACAATTGACCCCATGCCAGTTGTATCTCTACCAGAATGCCATTACAGTAATTTATGACAGCCGCCCTATAGATTTGTGATGAAATCTGATGCTGTCTTGTGCACTCAAGGATGAGAAGAATCTTAGTGTGGAGATGTTTAAAACCCTGTGCAAGTCAAACATATTTTTCTATGAGGAAATATTGTAAATAGAAATATTTTCAATGTATGTTTTTGAACATTGTTTTTGCGGTGTCACTTGTTGAATGGTTGATTTTTGCCTTAAATTGTATTTAATGTTGTGTACACAAAATAATTGTATTTGTGTTAACCAAAGTTATTTCGTTTCACTGTTTCATCATGACAAAGTGTGTGTGTGTGTGTGTGTGTGTGTGTGTGTGTGTGTGTGTGTGTGTGTGTGTGTGTGTGTGTGTGTGTGTGTGTGTGTGTGTGTGTGTGTGTGTGTGTGTGTGTGTGTGTGTGTGTGTGTGCGTGCGTGCGTGCGTGCGTGCGTGCGTGCGTGCGTGCGTGCGTGCGTGCGTGCGTGCGTGCGTGCGTGCGTGCGTGCGTGCGTGCGTGCGTGTGCGCGGGCGTGTGTGCATGAAGTGCATTTAGGTATTTGTTGTGGCGTTGTATAACTGTGACAACAAAGACAGTGTTGACAAGTAAAGGCCTCAGTGGACACAACACGTACTCACTGCCGCTCACTACCGTTGGTGTGTCAGAGCTGAGCGTGCGTTTTCATAGGTACGGATTGAAGCAATGTGTCGGAGGTTTACTTGGTAAAGGTTTTTATACCTGCTATGGAAGAGAGGGGCTTATGAGTTCTGTGTGTCTTGGCACAGCAGGGTGGAACATGCAAGCCAGGAGGGAGCTGTCTTTGACCCTTTTTCTTTATGTCCTCCTGAACATAATACAGTAGGTGGTCCAGTTATGAGCTATTTGATTACTTCCTAGGATGTAGGACTCCCTGTTGTGCCGCCCCTGTAATTGTAGTGCACCAACTAGCATTACTTGGTAATTGTATGATATTGTAGAAACTATGAAATACTTAACTCAATGGTTAACTTGATTTTGCATCTGAATCTTTTAATGCAGAAACATCCGAGCAACAAAAGGATTATTCCCATTAATGTACACACAACAAACAAAGTGACCCTGTCCATGTATACAGACGTGTATAACACGTTGTGGGCAGCATTTCAGTGCACCAATGTTAGTAAATGGCAAATAATGATCTAATGGTTAACTGGTGATTGTTTTGTGCATGTTAATTATTTGATATTGTCAAGTGATGACTATCAACTCTCATGTCTGTGGTACTCTTTACGAAAAAGAGTAGTTATTTGTTAGAAAGTAAGTGGTGAATAATTATTCATGGACATACACTGACCAGAAAAAGAAAATAAATTATTAGATTTATTATGAATAACTGACAACCTTTTATTTTCAACAGGAAAAATACTAACTGTAAATGAGGCAAAGTACTGGTGATAAAGACTAGAGTTACCTCTTGCTTTGGACTCATTTAGGTGGGATTAAAGGGAACTGATTTAGTCAGATGACAAATGAGGGGACAAACCGACAAAGTGTACTGGTAGTGTGTTGGGCCACCACAAGGCAATAGAACAGCTTCAGTGCAGCCTGGCATTGATTCCTGAGACTCTACTTGTCATGGATCACTTCTACTGTTCCAAAAGATATCCCCTTATTTGTTTGAATTAAAGATGGCGGTGAAGATCGCTGTCTGACGCGTCAGTCCAAAATCTCCCATAGGTGTTCAGTTGGGTTGAGGTGACTGTGAAGGCCGTAGTATATGATTCACATCATTTTCATACTCATTCAGTGATCCCTGATGCCCTACGAATGGGGGCATTGTCATCCTGGAAGCGACTGCTCGGTGTTTCGTTGAAGGATGAAGGTGATCACTCGGAACCAGAGGCACCAGACCCCCTCACTGTAGAGGTCAAGCATCCAGGCCTGTACCCTTCTGTTGGTGTACACCACACATACACTTACCAGCTTGTCAAAATTATGGTGACTCATCTGACCATAACACTTTTTTCCACGTCTCAGTGTGTATGGTTTATGCACTATTGAACGATCAAATGTGCATTCATCTTTGTAATTTGTTTAGTTTTTGTCACTGTAACCCTACTATAATATCTATCTTCTCAACGTGCTGTCCTTGCTGACACAGTCTGATCCCGTTCTGCATTGGCGGTCTTAGTCACCTGAGGAAGAATTGCTCCTCTGTTTTTCCTTACAAGCATCAAATGGGTGCTGTCGACCACAATCGCTGAGCCTATTTACTGACGTCTGTCCCATACTTTTTAAATGCAAATGTCACTTTAGTCTCTGTTACTATCGAAACCCTGGCCTGTTAATCGTCTGTGTCCCAACAATGATCCATCTCACCAAGTCACTAAGAACTTATCTTAATGCCAACTTCTGTCTGTCTTTTTCTGTTCAAGGGTTTTGATTTTCCACTTGGTTTTCTTGTTTACTTCAATCTTTCTAACCCTCCCTCTGTGTGGTGTGTATAGTTCCTGAGTGAGGGCAAACTCTCCATTTGTTATGTTTCTCCGTTCATTTATTTAGTTTTTTCCTTTAATTTGTCACCCGTCTTTAAATCATTTGAACTCTATTTTCATTTTATTCTTAGATCATTTAAGTAAATAATGCTGATTAATAAAAGAACAATATTACATACCTATGATGTAAAAAGTATTTTATGAAAAGATGTATTACACAATTATTGTCTTCAAATAAATAACAAATCTAACTAAGTACTAATTAATGTTGTCAAATGATAAGTGTCACCAAATCATGTCTTAACTATTGGGTGTTGACCTTATTGGCCATTTATTAACAAGTCGTATGACTTAAAAAGTAAGCTTTTGTAAGTTAACCAACATTATGTGAATGCCCCCCGAAAAGCTGTTGGCGTCACTGCTGCAAAGTTTATTGTTTTGTACACATCTCCCGTGATGATGATGTTATTGTGTTTATTGAACTCAGTTTCATTGTTGCATAAATAAAGATATAACCCAGTGGAATAATGTAGTTTTGCTCTAGGAGTGTCTTATTATTCTTTCCACATGCTCCTGAGTGGAAAAATGAGTCACTCTGATAAGCTGTTTTATTCTTCTTCTTCGCTTTTTTACGTCATCTGGATTTTCACTGTTCTGTATCAGACCTGACTCTGCTCTCCTCTGATTTAGGATTATTGGGTTGTAAAGTCAAGCTCACTTTTTTCGCCATGTATGTGCTCAACTGTCTGACCTTTGAATCAGCTATTTTGATTTAGCACTGATAGACAGACATTAGGGAGTCTGGCTGTTACATTAACAGCCACAACCAATTATAGCTTACAAAGTCATCAGAGCAGCACTTTTCTTGAACCAATAAATGACTACAACCCTGGACTGATTGCCAGAAATTTAACTAGGCATCCATTCATTGCTTGGTGCTGCACCACAGATTGCAGAAGCAGGAGCCATTGATTTCAGGCATGTGTCTATCTAGGGTGATTGAATGTTGAGTTTGTTTACTTACTGTTCTTTCTTGACTTTAAGTTTTGAGATTGTTTTGCCTCCATGGTCAAGAATGAATTTTCAAGCTAAGATCGACAAGGAGCTCTGCCTACATGCTGGCTGGTCAGTGGAGCTGTGCTGCACTAAGGCACAGTGGTGCACTGAGGAGTCTGGTACTGACAATGCAATAGGAATTATGTAGTTCATTGGTTCAACGCTTGCATGCGCGTGGCGTTTAACTTCAATCGGGTTAGGGACAGGGGAAGGGTTCGTTGTTGTTGCAGACTATAGTGAACATCAAACGACAACTTTCTTAAAACCTATCAAAATCAACAATATAGCCTATATTTGGTTTTAAAAACATATAATCACTACATCTTTATAACGTCAACGTAGGTTCTTTTGCTTTACCGCCACCTTTTAATATCTGCCGCTGTCAGGAAAAGAAAAAGGAAGATAAGGGAAAACTCCGAGCAGAAGGTGCCTATAATGCACTGATTGCCAACCGCCATTAAGTGTCAGAAGGATGTTGAGTATTCACCTGTAGTTGTTTGAATTGTCTACACCTTCCCAGAAATATGTGCTCCATTTCACAGTTCACTGAACAGATCTTGATAAATTGCCTTACTCGTAGTGAAGGTGAAAAGGAAAATGTATCTTTGATCTGTATTAACCATTTCATCCTAACCCACTGGTATAAGCCAGAGCGGTGTTTCTCTAAACCATGTTAAACATCATTTGTAATATGGTCTGGGCAAGAATTCCCTGCGAAAAAAAATACTGATGGTTGGTTATACTGCAAGCTTCATGATTCACATGAAAGGTAGTTATAGCCAACTACAGTCTAATCTGCGATTTAAATTAACAAAACTTCCAGTCAGTCCTTTAGATTTTTCTCCCTATTCTCATGAACGCAGAAGAAATCTCTGTTTAAACTGCACCTTCTGTCATTTCTCCTCCAGTTATTAGTTTTTTTCTGTACTTTAATGGGCTTTCATTTCAGTCACCAGGTCTGAATCCAATGGATAGGCCAATTTGATCGGTGAAATTATGTGGTGGAACAAGAGATTGACAGAATGAATGTGTAGCTGAAAAAATCTGCAGAAATGATGTGACACAATCATATCAACATGGACCAGAAGTATTAAAGGTCAGCCTTGACATTAATGCTGATCCCAAGGATTGGATTGTTGCATGCATTGCATAATTGTCACCCAGTTGGATGGACCTGATATGTGAATCAATATATGCCTTTGTTGCAGGAATCAGTTGACTTTAATACTAGGACTAACTAAGCAAATGTGAGGCTTTCTCTGTGATTCAACCACAGTGTGCAAAGAAGCATGCTGCAGCGATACACTGTGTAACTTGAGGACATCACTGATAACACTTGGATAAGACATGCTGCATTAAAATAGAATGCCCTCTTTGCATTGAGTATTCAACACGACACATGGATTTTTTGCTCTGCAATCTAAAACAAGTCAGTTACTTGGCAACATCCTAACACTTACCATGACCTAAGCATCACAGAATCAGCCTTTTTGTTATTCCAAAACAGCAGACTGGAGTTTACTTTTTCCTGTGATCTGGCTGATAATTTCTGGATGACAGGGCGTTGTTTAGGAATTCATTGAAATAGATCAACAGTCCAGAGAGAGAGAGATACTGTATTTCTTACAGAAAATATGCCTCAGATCTTGCAAATAACAGTGCACACATTCCTAACCAAAGCACATTCCTGGGGTCAGGTCAGGAAAAAAACAAACCCTGTTCAGACTTGGCATTAACATCTGTCTCAATTGATCTGATCCCAAGTGGACAGTTACCCACGTCAATCTGACTATGATGGATGGGTCCGTTGTCGATGTGTTTGTGTACTAAAAGAATGAGGCCATTTGCCTCCCAGACTCCTCTGAATGTGGTCTTACAGTATGGTATCAGATCTCAAATGTGTCCTCAATGCTACTTGGGTAAATTCACACCTGTACTTAGAGCTGTCCACTTGTGATTGGAACACCCGAGATGGATATTTATACAAAGTCTAACAGAGCAAGAGATCAATTTTGTATCGCTGGCAAACCACAATGTAAAACACTGGTTTAGGTCTGGCCGGGTTATATATTGCATCTTTCAGCCATCCATCATATCGTTTTATCCATTTAAGGGTTGCGGGGGGGCTGGAGCCAATCCGAGCGGACATTGGGCGATAGGCGGGGCATACCCTGGACAAGTCGCCAGCGTATCGCAGGGCAACATACAGACTCTCACATTAATGTAATTTTTCACTTTACCTTATTCAACTGCACTCACTGTGACACTCGAGTAAATGAATTGCAGCGGACTAAAAATAGGACTCTGAATTATTCTGGTGGGCACACACATTGAACTCTGATTGCTTGGATGCATAATATTATAATAGCTTGTAAAACAGCCTCTGTATTTGATTCCGGTCACAAAACATTTGAAAGAATTTGGAAACCCACTGTCTACTTTCGGCAGAAAACAAAGTGTGTATCGCATTTGAGAAAGCAATTATCTAAAATGCCACTGGGATGAGAGGGTCAGATGCCGAAGCCACATATCACTGCTCACAGGGGCATCAGATGTGACAGCCTGCGTCCCTTCCTAGCAGAGCTCAAATATTTCACTGCCATCATTAACCAGAGACATCAATATCTAACTGAATCTAATAGTCTGACTTCTCTGGGGAAAATGTGTTGGAGCCTTGGAGCCTTTTGCTCTTTATGTTAAACTCTTATGTAACTCAGTGGATACAAGCTTAACAAGTAGCATCACCTGATTTTTTTTTTCTATTGGGCACCAACAAGCAAGATGTCTCAGTTGTTAAACTCAGGATTATACTGTTTTCCCCTGCGTTGGTATTTCAATTCAAATCAATGGCAGGACCAATCTGCCTGTCAATTACACGCTCCATTTTCCCCTTACTTGTGAACAACACCCAGAGACACTTAAACTCCTTCACTTGAGACAGCAACTCACTCCCAACCCAAAGAAAGACATCCACCATTTTCTGGACCAAAGGGTTGGACTTTTGTTCCGTGCCCAGGTTGGAACTCCCAATCTATAATGAGAACATTGGAGTCCCCCAGGAGGACTATAGAGTTTCCAAGATGTGCCCTCTCCAGGACCCCACTCAGAGACTATAAGAAGGCCGGATACTCCAAACTGCCACTCGTTTCAGAAGACGTCCTCTCAGCAACTTATAGGCACATGCAGTCCAAAACCAAGAGTGCAGGTCAGGGCCTGCCACCTGGCACCCAACCCCACAGGTGCCCCGCAGGAGGTGGGCCCACAGAGTGGCACCTTAATGTACAGCAACTTTTGTAGGCTTTGCCGGACAGGGCTTCATGGATGGTTAACACAGGCATCATTTATTTAGGCCATCTAGCTAGAGTGTTGTAACTCATCAACATATTGAAAGATCTGTTTTCCTTGCAGCATTGTGAAACACACAATGAAAGTCAATAATTATAGAAGGACCATACACATTGGCATGTCTCTCCTCAGGGGTCTAATTCCTTTGAGTACACCATGTATCATCAGTGGAATAAATTTCCCAAAGAAAGATTTGGCTCTCTGATCCCCTTTCCATCTGTAAACCACAAGAGAAACTGTGTACACTTTTTCAAGTATAAAGGCTTTTTAGAAAGAGGTAGGATTAAAATGACAAACTAATTAAAATGTTAAAATGTTCAGCCAAGAAAAGAACATAAACTCGCAAGATTCATTTTTAATTTTGTATTTGTTGGTTGTGGTTAGAAAGCATTTGGAAGCATTTGTTTTTGATGGACTATGTAATGTTGCTCAATCACAAGGAGCTCCCCATCCTCCCCATTCTGCCATTAAATTGGTTCTTTTAGCAATGCTGACATCATTCATTCATTCATTCATTCATCGTCTACCGCTTTATCCATTAAGGGTCGCGGGGGGTCGCTGGAGCCAATCCCAGCTAACATTGGGCGAGAGGCGGGGTTCACCCTGGACAGGTCGCCAGCCTATCGCAGGGCCACACACAGAGACGGACAACCATTCACTCTCACATTCACACCTACGGTCAATTTAGAGTCTCCAATGAACCTGACCCCATTCTACATGTCTTTGGAGTGTGGGAGGAAGCCGGAGAACCCGGAGAGAACCCACGCATACACGGGGAGAACATGCAAACTCCACACAGAAAGGCCCTGGTTGAACCGGGATTCGAACCCAGAACCTTCTTGCTGTGAGGCGAAGGTGCTAACCACTACACCACCGTGCAGCCCTGCTGACATCATAAAAGTTGTTATTTTAAAAATGTCTATAATGAAGGGCTGATACTGTGAGATTTAGTAAGGCTGCATGTAATGAGTGAAAATGTCCATACTGACTGACTGGCCAATCTGAGAGACTGTGCGAGATTGGCAATATACACTATGTCATATCAAAATAAAAATGACCATGCCTTACATGGTCATTTTACAGACAGAAAAAGGCCAGTAACAATAGAAAGAGAGAGGAAAAGAGGCAGAGAAGCTATAGACCAGAGGCAAAAACAGGCAGAGATATGAGATGCCATCTGATGGACTCAGCAAACACAAAGGCAGAGGCAGGGGATAATAACAAGTGACAGATACAGATCACTGGCACTGCAAGCACATGGCGTTCGTGGCACTTATTCCAACGCGCTGATTGATTTAGCCAACATAAAGCCGGTAGGGCTTTGGGTTGTCACACTGGGGAGGCGCAGTGCCTCTCAAACTGAGACTGAAAGCCTCTAAGAGGGTATGCAGAATGAAGAGAAATGCAATGTTTTGCTCACCCTCCCCTGTAATTAGAGACCCAATTTGATTCAAACAAGGTGTCATCAAGCCATTTCTGTTCTGCCACCCTCAGGTCCCTGTCTGGCAAACAAATTATCTGGCTGGTTAAAATAGTTTTTAAATATACAGTGGTACAGGGAGAATAGTACATGACCTCCTCCTCATCCAATTTCGTGTGCATGTACTTGCATTTTATTGATGTCTCACAGTATTTCTACAGCCTTTTTGGCATTCTTTGCTTGAGATATTTTTTAGGAACATGTTTAGCGCGCATGCATCTTTTTCATTCACACTGTCTGCTTCATTTTCTTTGGAGTATTGGGTTTAGATGAACTATCTATCTACCTCTATGGGTAGAAACCCCTTCAGTTTGCAGTCTATAATGATGCTAAAAGTGACAGTCATTCATATGGATTATTCACAATGTTTACTTGGTCTGATTTTTTTAGTCTGGTTTTTGTACTATGACAGGAAACACATGCAATATTTTACAGAACTTGAACTTAAACCAAGGCATTCCACCTTAATACATTTATTTTTTCCTTGTATTGTGAAATCCTTTTGCCAAGAATGCATGCTGTCTCATTCCCACATCACCAATGTTGCATTTACAGAGTCAAATAAAATGGTTCAAAGATGAATGAGTGTTCAATTGTGTACAATTTCTGAGAGTGGGCAATGTTGCACACAAATTGTGTGTGTGTTAGTACTAGTTCTTCATCTGTGAATCAGGTTTTCAATGAGAGAGGCAATCACGGTGACAGTAATTTACAGAAACAATTTTATGCTAAACTCCTGCTTCCTCCTGTGGAAAACATGGATGCACCACACACATAATGCACCAAAGCAAAGCAGAATTTTCCAACCACATAGCTTGTTCATTGATTGATGCTGAAAACATCAGCAAGGAGTTTTTTAATCTGGAAAGCCTGAAAAAAATGTTTGTATGTTCAGTATTAAGGGCACCACATCTAGTCACAGATGTCACTCTGTGTTTTCCTACTGTATAGGTTTTCTGCCTGTTCGCAGCAGAGGGCTGCGTCTCATTTTGAATGTTGCCAGAACAATGACAGGTTAACTTTTACTGCTCTCCAAATAGAACACTGAACCATATGACATGTTAATGTTTAATATTCCCAAACATTTTAGTGAATTGCCTGAATTGATGGAGACCGACCGGACTGATTCCACTTCTCCAAAGGAAACCTATGCAGTCATTAAAATGCAAAAGATGTTCATGAATAATCATGACGCTTCACACCTTCTGTCTGTTCACAAATCATATCTGACAACACAGAGGTAGAACAAGAACACGTGTGCTATCCACAGTGGCATTTATTGGACATGTAATTACTCACTCCGTGAATGCAATGAAATGCAATATCAGTTTTAACAATAATTGAATTTTAGATTCAATTGTAGATGTCATTTTACGTGCAACTAACCACCCAGAAAAATGAATGTGCTACAAGTACTATAAAATATACTTCTTTTGCCTGATGAGTAATATTTGTCATAGTTTTTTGTTTTTTTTGTCCACAGTGTCCTG
The DNA here is from genome assembly GCF_022379125.1 of Scophthalmus maximus. Taxonomy (NCBI): domain Eukaryota; kingdom Metazoa; phylum Chordata; class Actinopteri; order Pleuronectiformes; family Scophthalmidae; genus Scophthalmus; species Scophthalmus maximus. Next base: position 10,386,680 of record NC_061525.1, read on the forward strand.
AAATGTAATCTGTGTTTCTAACCTTGAGTGAATTAATAAGTAACTTTTTAAGAAATACTTAACAGAAGTCAATTCTGTCCCCGGAGAGCATCAACGACATGACAGAAAGGACAGTGGCTCCAGTTGGAAAACCTGTGTTAGCATCGGATTCTGCAGGCATGAGGGGGTCCAGCAACAAGCCTTTCTGCTGCAGGTGGGTGCACAGCAAGCTTCCGCTGGCCCACAGAGAGGAGCTGTACCACATCCTGAGGATGACAGGGCCTCTGGTAAGGATTGGCACTGCTGTATTCTGACTTAATGCTGTTTTTGCTCCATGGGTGACCTTCAAAATAACTAAATGTATACACTGCAAGACAGATGAGGGTGTTTTGTTTGAACTTGAGAAAAAGTAAACCTTTTGTCTGGGTTCTAGAGGCAGCAATCAGTCAACCAATGTTTTGCAGGTTGCAAACAGTGGATGCTACATGCCAAACTTGTTAATGGTGTGGTGGCTCACTTGCAAAGAGAACAATGCTACTTAAATGTAACTTGCTATAACTCACAATACATTAACTGGTGACCTGGTACGTCTATCAACCGCAACACTGTTGATGTTTGTCTTTCCAGCTGCTCTCTCGAATCCTCAATTACCTCCTTCCATTTGTGGTTACCATGTTCTGCGGGCGTCTGGGGAATGAAGTGATGGCTGGCTACGGGTTAGCTTCTGCTGTAAGTGGTCACCTGTATGCTGCACAGTTGTGTGGAGGCTTGAAATGAGAAAAATGATGAGTGGAGATGTGATTCCCAATGTGGGAATACAATAACAAAATACTTCAACTACATACTCACCTTCCCCAGATGGCTTTTACTGCTCTCCCACAAACATGATGATTAATCAATATAGAGTGCATTTATTCTCATGAGTCATAGAAACATTAGTCATCAAGTGTACATCCAACTCATTTACGCAAGTTTCATATTCATTTCAGACAATTAATGTTACCACTGCAGCAACAGGATGTGGTCTGGGACTGGCATGTGATACTTTGGTGGCTCAGGTTTGACAACCCCTTCATTCGATGCAATTTTGCCGTGATCCACAATTTCCCTGGCTCTATCTGTTCAATGCTCTCTCCCATAAAATGATTGTCTGTGGAACTGTTGTGCAGACGTTTGGTGGCAAGAACCTGCGGCGGGTGGGAGTGATCCTTCAGCGGGGCGTCATCATCCTGCTGTTGTTCTGTCTGCCCTGCTGGGGTCTGCTCATTAATGCCGAGGCGATCCTCTTATGTCTGGGTCAGGACCCTAAGGTGACCAGGTAACTAACAGCACCTAACCTGCATTAATATAAAGAGGCAACACAAAACTTGCATGCCCCCTAGCGGTTGCAGGTGGTATTATTATTTGGTCACAGTCGTAAAAGACGCCAATGTTGCAATATGCGAACCGGAAGTCTCCTCAATATTGAGCTCTTATAATAAATACTTCTGCTTAGGACATCCACGGTTTGCGTCTTCCTGAATCAGCATCCACTCCATCACTTATTCCATTTCAGTCAACACCACTTTGGAGATGGTGAAGGAGAAGAAAGAAGCATGTACACCGAAGCTCCTTCTTCATTTTTAAGCTCCCAGCATTAACTGGTGGCAACGTTGGCATCACGGCTAACTCAGTGCCTGCAGCCTGGCGACTGTCCAGAGCAGAAAACAACTGTTACGGCAGAATTTTATCTCCTTTTCTATTACTCTACTTCTTTGCCTGCTTTTGTTCCTCCGTCAGCATGATTATTTTTCTATTCTAAGTTTGAGTTGTTGTTGTTGTTGTTGTTGTCAATTCGTCTGCTCCACCCTCTGCCATTTCCATCACTGAGGGTAGATACAGTTAGAATGCTTTTCTCTATCTTTGTTTTGGTCACAAAAATTTGTGCTGTAGATTAAGTCGTCATTTTTTCACGAAAACTGCGTCCCGGTGGCCAAGAGAATACCAATGGCGAAAAGCAAGGCTTATAGGGGACCAATATAAGCATGGATGGTGTTGTTTTACTCTCACTGTTACACAGTGCAATCAGGTTTAATATCGTCATTGCAAGTTCAAACCAAAAAGTTGTCTATTTCCCCTTTAATGTATGTTCACACCAGCAACTTCTTCAAGGTTATCAAGTCCATATAAAACAGCTTGACACTTAACATTTCTTGCCAAGAATACATTTTTGAGTGGCAGAGTAAATGAAGGTAATTAGGTAATTAAACGGCCATTTTCTTGTTTAATTGGATCTGAATACAACTTCTTCATTTCAGAATAGCTCAGCTGTATATTACAGCCTTCATTCCGGCAGTGCCCGTGAGTTTGGCTTCTCTTACCGTTTCATGTGAAAATTCAATAAATTCTCTGCGTTGCATAGAGGAACAATTTCCCCTCGAACCTTGATGTCAACAAATTGAATCCATCTTTGTCTTTTAGGCAATGTTTCTACATCAACTTCAGGTGACTTATCTGCAGAACCAGGTGCACTAACGTCCTGTACACCTATTCTGTTCTCTTATTGCACCAAATTAAAATATGCTGTCTTAATTCACTGTCTCAGTGTAATTAAATTTCTGAGGGGAAAGGAATTAGTGGTACTCATCACATCATCTGGTGTTTGTGTGCTCAGGGTATAATAATGCCGCAAATGTACACAGCTGCTCTGGCGAACATCGCAAATGTGGTGACAAACTACATCTTTCTTTACTGGCTGGGTCTGGGAGTCAGGTGGGTGTACTCTTTTCAATACAGCATTTTAAATCTAGCTATTACATACTGACGTCACTGATGTCTGTGTGCATGTGTTACAGCGGATCTGCAGCAGCCAACGCACTGTCTCAGATTTACATCTGTGCGTTTCTCTTTGCTTACATTCGGTGGAAGAAGCTCCACGTGAGCACATGGGGAGGTGAGGGATTTAACATTGGCGGTCTCCCTTTGCTTTCACACAGGACAATGTTCATCCTCCATCTTTTTAAAGTTACACAAATTAGATTCTCTCTCCCCCTGCAGGCTGGTCTGTGGAATCACTGCAGGAGTGGGGCTCATATATGAAACTGGCCATTCCCAGCACACTGATGACTTGTTTTGAGTGGTGGGTCTATGAGTTCGGGGGATTCTTTGCAGGTAATGGATGTTAGGCTTTTGGGGTATTTGGAGTCCATTCTTAATGACACAAATTCAAATTTTATTTAACCAAATGAATACATTTTGAGTCATGACTGTGATTTGCTCCTTGTCTCTAATGATCAGGAATGCTGAGTGAAGATGAGCTGGCTGCCCAACATGCTGTGATAATGGTGGCATTCATAACCTACATGGTATTGTGTAGTGACATTCTCACTTTAAAAGTGTTCTATGAATATCTCTCAGATTTAGAATGGTTAAACTGTTACTTTTCACAAAGACAAAAATGTATAATTGTGGTGATTTTATTTTTCCCTCCAATGATGAATCCATAGTTTCCTCTTGGTATTCAAGCTGCAGCATGTGCCCGTGTGGGTAACGCCCTCGGGGCAGGAGACACTGCACGGGCAATTCTCACCAGCAAGATGTCGCTCGCTCTCGCAGGTCAATTATAGACATTTCCTTTCGTTATTACATTTGATGTTTTGAGTCGTAGACACTTTCTGCAGTGTGACAGATTTCACAGCCCCTCTTTCGCAGGCAGCATCGCGATTGTCGAGGGTCTGGTGCTTGGCTCCACTAAATCTGTGATTGGCTTCATCTTCACCTCTGATGAGTGAGTCTTTACAGATGCACACACATTGCACCAATCGCACGCCATAGTAGTCAGAGTACAGCCGCTACACTCAAAGACATGGTTTTGATTATAATTTCAGGAAGATCATAGGTCTGGTCTCCCATTTGATGAACGCCTACTGCTTCCTTCAATTCTTTGATGGTCTTGTGGTGAGTCGACCGGCTTGTCTTGTGTTCAGAAGATATATTTTTCACTCTGGTGTCAGAAGAAAGTAATATCAAGCATGAGATGTGTATTTTTTCTTTTCTTTTCCTAGTGTGTGTGCACTGGCATCTTCTTGGGCACGGGCAAACAGAAGATCCCGGCTGTGGCTAATCTCATCGGATACTATGGCATAGGACTTTCACTCAGTGTTACTTTAATGTTCGTTGCGAAGCTGAGAGTGTTAGGTAATTGAGAGAAGGTTTTATTATATTGAAACACAAAAGGCTGCATAGTAATGGAAGGTTATTAATAGGTGAAGCCCTTGACAGTCTTTTTTCTCTGCAGGTTTTTGGCTGGGACTGCTCATTTGTGTCATTTTACAATCCACCTTCTACATCACTGTCATCTTCAAGCTGAACTGGGAGAGGATGACGGAGGAGGTACTGTACGCTGCTGGGTAATCTTACAAATCACTATCGTGGAAGGCCCCAGCTGTTTAGAAACAATGACAGAATTTGTTTTAATTGCTGAGGCAAAACTGTCAAATGTCAATAGCTTTTCTTTTCTTCTTTTTTTTAACTGTGAGCATAACTAGAAAATGGGCAGCTAAGTTGTTTTTGTATCTGCTTGTTTGCAGGCTGTGAAACGAGCTCAGAAAAAGATTCACATGACATTATTAAGTGCAGCTGCTGTGTCAGATGCTCTGGGTAACAGTGTTGCTGACCAGACAGCGAATAATGCGAACGTAAGTGGCCTGTTATTCTGAACCTAAATGGATTTTTTCACATCGTGCTTCACACTGTTATCAATGAACCTTGTTGCTTTTGTTCCCTGTGTAATATTTTCTATAATACACTTAAGTCAAAGATATCCGGTCACAAATAGTGCCTCTGACCGGATCCTTTCAAGCGTGATTGAGCTTTCTGTCCTTAACATAATAAAGTGACTTGAGGTTATATTTTTTCATCTTTAAAGTTCGTGGATGACTACATGTCTGTGAGGAGCGAGTGGCGTGATGGGAGCACTGGGACACAAGGCGGACACGTGGCGCTGCAGCAGCAGACGGGAGGTCGTCTCTCCGCCACCCAGCTCGTCCTCCGACGAGGCCTCACTGTGTTTGCCGCAGTCGGACTCCTGGCTGTGGGAGCGACCGTGCACTTCCTGGTGCCCCTGACAGAGAGCCTCTCTGCAGAGGCCAACAATAATACGATGGACTGGATCAATACTACACACACTCCTGATCAAACCTTCCCCAATGTGTCGATCCCATTAGAAGAGACAGCGTAGGCCTCGGGAGTCCTGATCATGAAATCACTGTTTGTGGTCAATGCCATAAAAGTATCGGATCTTAGACTCTCGTGGACTCATAACTGTAGTGCGGCTGTTGGCTGAACTGTGGCAGATTGACTGAAAAGTGAAGTGAAGAAAAATAGCTTAGTGGTGACATTTTGCTTTGGGATATTAATTTGTTGTTTGGTGGCAATTTCACCTTCTAGGTTTTTATTTCTTTTTCCCCCTCTCATCTACAGAATATGGGTTCAGCAGAACTTGGAAGTGTAAGAACTTTAATGAAGTCAGATTCGAACTAATTCAAAACTCAAAACTGACCTTATGACAGAAGAAATGAGGCAAGTGATTTGTAGAAAGACTTTCTTTTGCATTCAACTGTTACAACATATTAAAATATTGCAGACAGAACTATGTGCTTTTGTATGGTTTGTAAGACTTTGTATGCAAAGTTAATGCTGTTTTTCCTCGACTAGCATGTACTGAAAATGTTCAACATTAATTTCTGTTACTGTTTCTACCCAATACATATGAAAAGCTTAATTTGTCCCCAATGGTGTCTGTAGTCTGGATTGATCATTATGTTAATGTTTTCTCTTTGGAGTGATGAACAATCTGATAATGTTCCTCCAGGAGAACTAGAGCAAGAAGAGGTAGTAAATAGTCATTCTACACATTAAACAACCGGAATCAAAACTTTCTTGCTTCCACGTCCCACATCTGTCTGTGTTGTGATTGCAAGCATTTTTCTGGTCTTCCTCCCACATTGTGCGTTGTTTCAGCTGGCCTTGGCTCAGTTCCAGGGAGGCTGGGACCGCAAGAAGATTTCCATCCTTTCCAACATCCCGGAGAGCAACTAAGATTAGTGCACCAGAACATCAGACGGACACTTCAGTGGAAGGACCTGCATTGGCGTCTCTTTCTGTCGATATGGTTGGACCAAGTAAGAAGCTTGTCTGCTGCAGGTGGCTGCACCACAGGGTTCCCCTGGCCCACAGAGAGGAACTGTACCACATCCTGAGGATGACAGGGCCTCTGGTAAGGATTGACACTGTTTACATACCTCTCCTCTGTCTATAAGGGACTGTGTGGACGGAGGCTGCCCTTGCTGCAATGCTGATTAAGACAACAGACGATTGATGATAGTCTGTCTTTGAAAAAAGAAAAGGTTAAGATGTCAGGAAAACTGAATTTCTTGTCGGAGACTTACAAGCAGAAACCAATAAACCTAAAACAGTGTTTGGCAGGTTTCACAAAGTGCAGACAGCCTGAGTGCCGTGATAATTAATTGCAACTTTGTATTTGCTGGATCTTACAATCTCTGAACTGGTGTCATTACAAACCGCATCACTGTCGATGTTTGTCTTTCCAGCTGCTCTCTCGAATCCTCAATTACCTCCTTCCATTTGTGGTTACCATGTTCTGCGGGCGCCTGGGAAATGAAGTGATGGCTGGCTACGGGTTAGCTTCTGCTGTAAGTGGTCACCTGTATGCTGCACAGTTGTGTGGAGGCTTGAAATGAGAAAAAGACAAGTGGAGAAGTGATTTCTTGGGAGATGGTGGAAAACTGAATATTCCCACTATAAAACCTCCCCAAGAAAGTGTTTACAGTCTTCACACAAACCTGCTGATTACCAGTGTACATCAAACTCGTTGAAGTATGTCTCATATTCATTTCAGACTATCAATATTACCACTGCAGCAACAGGATGTGGTCTGGGACTGGCATGTGATACTTTGGTGGCTCAGGTTTAACAACCCCTTCGTCCGATGCAATTTTGCCCTGATCCACAATTTCCCTGGCTCTATCTGTTCAATGCTCTGTCCCATTAAGTGATTGTCTGTGGAACTGTTGTGCAGACGTTTGGTGGCAAGAACCTGCGGCGGGTGGGAGTGATCCTTCAGCGGGGCGTCATCATCCTGCTGTTGTTCTGTCTGCCCTGCTGGGGTCTGCTTATTAATGCCGAGGCGATCCTCTTATGTCTGGGTCAGGACCCTGAGGTGACCAGGTAACTGACAGCACCTAACCTGCTGTAACTCTATTACTCTACACTATCGGAAACGTGGGCACGTTTGAACGGTAATCGGTGAGAACTTGAGACATAATCCTCTCCACTTTAACGCACAACCATCTCTGCATTAAAATCAGATCTGTTCCCCACAGATTGAGTGAACAGTTTCGGCATAACACAGAATCTGACATCCAAATATTGACCTATTGTGTAAAGTCATACGCCATTTTCATTGCAGTTTTAATTCTGCTCCAATATTTTAAATATTCAATGTTACTTTATAGAAACAGTTTGACTATACATGCCTATATTTGAAAATGTATATTCCTTTAAAGCTGCATTACTAGATTTCCAGCAATAGGGGGCAAAACAATTCCTATCACCTGCTTACTTTCTGTCAAAAGAAAAGAAATATAGACAGAGCAACTGCTATATTTCTGGTCACTGGTTGACTATAAGATAAAACTCATTTGACTTCACCCAGTGTTGAAAAAAATACCTGAGCTTTCAAGATATTTGACTTCAGCAGCTAATCACAAATTTTGTTAAGTTTGGTTCCGGGCAAGTAAACTACAGAGCAAAAGTGAAGACTAGAAAAAGGCTGAGTTGAGTTCCGATGCTTTGAGAGTTCTCTGCTACGATCAAATTCACAATAGTCAGTCATTTGGTTGAGTAAACAAATTATTAATGCAGCTTTAACTGGCTAGTTTCTGATTGAATAGGATCTTTTCCACACTTCCCCATTAATGAATGGCAACAAATGAGATTGAACTAATGATTGTGAACAGTCAACATTGTTTGTCTTAACTTTGAACTGTAACAGTGTATTGATTTCAGAATAGCCCAGCTGTATATCACAGCCTTCCTTCCTGCTGTTCCTGTGAGTCCTGACTTGTCGCTCATCTTCATTGCCACTTGTCTGCATAATATATAAATCAATTCAAACACCTCATTAGAATCTTCTCTCTCTGCAGGCAATGTTTCTTCATCATCTCCAGGTGTCTTACCTCCAGAACCAGGTGCGTTGTTGTCCCAAACCAGTTCTGTGTTGATCCCATTCTGTAGCAATATAAATGAGTTTCAGTGTATGAGCGAAACAAATTTCTGAAGAGTAAAGGAACAAGCGGTACTCATCTCATCTGGTGTTTGTGTGCTCAGGGTATAATAATGCCGCAAATGTACACTGCTGCTCTGGCGAACATAGCAAATGTGGTGACAAACTACATCTGTCTCTACTGGCTGGATCTCGAGGTTAGGTAGGTGTGCTCCTACATCAGTATGAAATGTTAATCTGAATACAATTAATACAATTAACACACACACACACACACACATATATATCACTGCATCTGTTTGCGTGTGTTACAGTGGATCTGCAGCAGCCAATACTCTGTCTCAGATTTACATCTGTGCTTTTCTGTTTGCTTACATTTGGTGGAAGAAGCTCCATGTGAACACATGGGGAGGTGAGGGACAGTTATATTTAGTCGATACTGGTTGTTATGACCCGGGACGGACAATGCAAGAGTACTGTAAGTGTGTCATCTCCCCCTGCAGGCTGGTCTGTGGAATCACTGCAGGAGTGGGGCTCCTACATGAAACTGGCCATTCCCAGCACACTGATGAAGTGCTTCGAGTGGTGGGTTTATGAGTTTGGGGGTTTCTTCGCAGGTGATCCATACATTGGATATCCGTAAGTCATTTAATTCCATTGAACAGGATATCAATTTTGGGTCTTTACTGTGATTTCCTCTTTGTCTCTAATGATCAGGAATGCTGAGTGAGGATGAGCTGGCTGCCCAACATGCTGTGATAATGGTGGCATTAATAACCTACATGGTATATTAACTACTGCTGCTACCACTTCTCTAGTCAGAGTGCTGTATTCTCAATTCCCAATGTATTTGAACATGAGGGTACTTATGAACGCTTTTCATACTTTCTCCAAAATGATGAATCCGTAGTTCCCTCTTGGTATTCAAGCTGCAGCATGTGTCCGAGTGGGTAACGCTCTCGGGGCAGGAGACAGTGCACGGGCAATCCTCACCAGCAAGGTCTCCCTCGGGCTCGCAGGTCAGTCAGAAATGTGAACCGTCTCTCTCAGTTTACTTCATTTGTCTCTGCTGTTCGACAGATTTCTCAGTTCGTCTTTTACAGGCAGCATCGCTATCGTTGAAGGTCTGGTGCTTTGCTCTACTAAAACAGTGATTGGCTTCATCTTCACCTCCGATGAGTTGAGTCTCCAAAGTCGCACCCTCTCACTGAACTGCGACAGCTCAAGCACTGGTGCTAAAGATTTGTCAGGATAAATAGATCTTAATTATGAAACCTCATTCCAGGAAGATCGTCGGTCTGGTCTCGCACTTGATGAACGCTTACTGCTTCCTTCAGTTCTTCGATGGTCTTGTGGTGAGTGTTTTTTCTCGTGAGTAAAACGAATATGTTTTCATGAAGGCCGGTGGAGTGAGCGTGCATAATTATTAGAGATTTCTGTCTGTTTACATCCTAGTGCGTGTGCACTGGCATCTTCTTGGGCACGGGCAAACAGAAGATCCCGGCTGTGGCTAATCTCATCGGATACTATGGCATAGGACTTTCACTCAGTGTTACTTTAATGTTCGTTGCGAAGCTGAGAGTTTTGGGTAATGGCATGAAATGATCTTTTCTATCCTACACATTATATTTTTATTTTTACGAAGCCTGCTGTGCACACAGGTGACAACGCGGTCTTTATCTCTGCAGGTTTTTGGCTGGGACTGCTCATTTGTGTCGTTTTACAATCCACCTTCTACATCATTGTCATCTTCAAGCTGAACTGGGAGAGGATGACGGAGGAGGTATGCTCTGCAGGGCCCTTTGAATTTGGAATTTTCTCCAGAGTGAAAATCTGCGGAGATGAATTATGCTTTCAAAGGCTACTATATTTGTCACATGTAAGAATATGAGCAATTTAAAATGTCATTATTTTCTGCTTGTTGTCAGGCGGTGAATCGAGCTCAGAAAAACTGCCCCGTGTCGGACACTGCTGGTAACAACACTCCAGACCAGACAGGGCATAATGAAAACGTAGGTGACCTTCTAAACTTTCTGTGCTTGGTCTCCATATAATTGATTAACAAAATAAACTAATGATACCTTCTCTCAGCCGAGGGAGGGCTCCATGTCTGTGAGGAGCGAGTGGCGTGGTGGGAACACCGAGACACAAGGCGGACACGTGGTGCTGCAGCAGCAGACGGGAGGTCGTCTCTCCACCACCCAGCTCGTCCTCCGACGAGGCCTCACTGTGTTTGCCGCAGTCGGACTCCTGGCTGTGGGAGCGACCGTGCACTTCCTGGTGCCCCTGACAGAGAGCCTCTCTCTAGAGGCCAACAATACGATGGACTGGATCAATACTACACACACTCCTGATCAAATTTCCACTGTGCTGATCCCATTAGAAGAGACAGACTGACTTTGAGAGTCCAAATTAGCCACAAGGTTTCTGTTTAATGTTATGGATACAGAGGTTGTCAAACTCTCTTGTTTGACTCATTCTCATTCACAGAATGTGCCTACAAACCAAGCACATGGCGATTCACTGGGAAGTCTTGAGAATTGATGGTTTGGCAGTAACATTTTGCTTTCATTGAATTTCACCCCTTGTCTTCTCTCTGCTCTCTGCCCATCTTCACATCTACTGTCCTGCACTGGAATCCTGCAATGCAAACATCTGCATCATATTGAGCTGATGGCTGACGACATTCTCCACTGAATACAACACTCGTTTCCTCATCTTCAAGTCACCAAGTTAGTGATCAGTAGGTTCATAATGATTCCAGCAGCCAAGACAAACAGCATGACAGCCAGAGCCAAACCCCTTCTCAGAACCAGAGCCCTGTGAGTCAGCGGCTCCTCCTCATCCCCCAGCACCATCGTGTCTGTTTGGTCCTGTGAGCAAGTGGCATCATCCGGCTGCAGACCTGCTCAAATACATACAGATGCAAATGTCAAGTTTTCTCTTCAACTAGGTCCTTAAGATTATTTATATCTGATATATTTGTGAAACAAATTTGATACTTGCATGAAACTGTTTGATGAAAAATTGTTCATATGTTGTTTAGATTTATTTTTATTCAAGAATAGTATAAAAATTTTAAGTCGCTGCACAATGTCTTACTTGTGTCTTTGGAGCTCCCACACACTCCTGCTCTGATTTGAGCCTGGAGGAAAAACAATATGCACACATTTAACTCATAAAAGAAGCAGCCGCATGCCCTGCATAATGGGGAGATCTGCCTCTGTTTACTAACCTCCACTGTTACTTTATTCCAGTTCATTCTTACAAGGTAGAAAATCAAAAATGTGCATTGCAGAAACACACAAGTAAACAAGCCTGTCCACAGACCTGTAAAATAAATGAAAACCTTTGAAAACAGCAGCAGGCAGATGTTGATGCCATGGAGAGCTAATACTAAAAAAAGACATTGTGGACAAAACTTAGAAATGACCAGTGAACAATGCGGTACAAAACAGCGGAAGGCTAAGAACCATCTCTGCTGTAAATCTTACCTTTGATTCCTAATTTAGCTGCAAACATCAGTGGCACTCCGATAGGGAAACCAACACCATAATATGCCAGAAAGTTGCAAACAGCCCCAACTTTCTGTTTACCAGCTCCTCGTATAACGCCACCCGAGGAAGCCTAGTCACGCAAAAAGAAACAAACAAGTGGTTTGACTTGACAAAAGTGCTTGTGATTAATATATGGGGATGTGAAGATCTTAACATAATGGTAGAGATATACTATACTCACTGATAATGCATCCAGAAGTATGAATGGAGCGTAGAAAGCTAGGACATCAGCAACCCTCTGCCTGATTTGTCTGTTGGCGAAGAAGAATTCCTCAAAAATTTTGTGTCAGACTTTGTAGGAGAGGTTAAAAATGGCAAATGTAATTTTTTTGTGTTTTATTTTTGAGCATGGTGAAATTTAATACGATCACAGTATCTGTGACAATATAGAAATTGCCGTCAATCTCCAGTGGTACAAAACAGCATGAGTGCTCCTGCTGGAAAACATTTACGTGAAGCTAATATGTACAAGAATATATGTGAGCAAAGTTCACTGTTTTCTGCCCAGGCAATGACCTGACACTGGCTAAGTATGTGTTGGTGTGACACACCCCTGGTTTCCTACAGAGTAATGAGATATGTGACTACAAAAACACATGATAAAAACATACTCACTCATCATATGTAAAAACATAAGAGATATGATCCTTCAGACCTCCAATGAGAATCGCCAAACATACAGATACTGACTCTGTCGTAAAAAAAGGGCAACAGACGTAATTATCTACTAGTTGCATCATTCAGACGGTGTTGAACTTACACACTGACTTTTATTCAACAACCAGTAGCCTCCTAATCTTGGACAAAGAGTAGCTCGGCTAGAGCCGTTTATTAACTCATGATAGATGAAGAGGGATTTTCTTTTCTTGAGCAAAATTTGAATGATATAACAACAATTCAAGTATTATCTCAACTTTAAAATACATATCATTTTGATAAGACACTAAAAAACAGGTTAAATAGTGTTCATATGCACACTCACCTGCGCAGATCATTGTCATTTTAGCAGACAGCTTTGCCTGCTCTGTTTCTCCAGCTCCCAATGCGTTTCCAACTCTAACATTGCCTGCCACACCAAAACCAAATGGGAACTAATAACAGAAATACCATATTAACATGTTGTTACACGTCCCCATGCGCCGTATAAACAGATAACCCACGAAAATTTGATGTATATTCAGTATTGCACAGAGGAAACTTTGTTTCACATGAGTGAATTCACCATGTATGCAACATTTGCCAGTTGGTACACAACTGACTGAGCACCAAGTTCCACCTCACTTATCAGACCTGTCGATGACAAACTGCAGTGAGATTTCAGAAAACCACTTAACTTCACACAGATGCTTTAAAATCCCGGAGCGACCCGTGACTGTACCTGCCAGAAACCCTCCAATCTCGTAAGTCCACCACTCGACACACATCATCACCATGCCGGGGATGGCCAAGTGGATGTACGAGCCCCAGTCCTGCAGGCACTCTTTGGACCAGCCTGTGTAATCAAGCAATGAATGACTTCATCACTGAATTCAGTCTGTCTGTCTATACTTCAAACAAACAATGTGAATAAAAATAAGCAGCTGTAAAGCACTTGGAATATTAAATAACGTTAAATCAAGTGAGAGTCTTTGTATACTACATGTATATGTTAATCATGTCGTAAGCACTTGGGTCAGATGGATTTCCATGTTGAGGCTCATGATTTGAAATCTGCTATGGTAAACATTAATCTCTTAGGAAAACAGGAAAATTGAGAAGAGAAAAAAAGAGCTTAAACAATTGTTCAGTTCAGACTCTCTACTTAATGCTCCGAGGATATGAAATATGGAAGCCATCTTTTTCTATTGTGGAGGAAGAAATCTTCTCCATCGACAAGTTCACTATGTAAAGATAGAAATATGCTCCATGCCTTTTAACTAATGATCCTAAACTGTTAACTTGACTCTAAATGGGACCATAATTTACAAAATGAACACAATCCTGTATTGTTGAAGACATGAAACTAGCGATTGAGGTCATAAACTCCTCAGGAAAATCTTTGCTGACGTTATAAATCAAGTGAGAAGTGGAGTCATTTTCACATAGACTTCTAAACTGACTTATTTTTGTAACAGTGGAGTCGCCCTCTGCTGGTCTTTCGTGAGAATACAGGTTCCAGGCACTTACGCATTGGCTTCACCCAGTGACTAGCGTCTCTTTTTACAGTCTATGATTTCATTCTTTAAATATTTTTTGAGATCTTTTCCTTTGCTTTTCTTGCCACCTGAGCTCCGGCCTTTGTCCTCTCACGCAGAGTTTTGGTCATTGCTTTAATAATTCATTATAACACGAGCTTCTGAATAAATGCAAGATCACTATCTCCCCCGGTACAAATGTACTCACCTCCCCATGTAGCCTTGTGAAGACCTTTCCACTTTATATAAGCAAAGAGAATTCCAGCCATAGAGAACTGAGAAACGGTGTTGGCAACAGCAGAACCACTGTAAGAGATTATTTTATGGTGAGATACTGCTTATGTGATGCAACCAGTGATGATGATGATGATGATACTGAAGGAGCCACGCACAGTCCAAATAAATGATACTCACGTTACACCCATATTCAATGCAAAGAGAACGATGTAGTTGATAAGAGCGTTGAGAAGATTGACCACAAAGCCTGTGATTACCTGTGGCCATATGATGCCCTAAAAGAAAAGAGCCACATATTTGTCCTACGATAACAACGGCAAAGTGAGAACCTTGACAGATCTTTCAATTTAAGGGTTTTCCACCACTGACCTAGATACCAGATACCATGAACCAGATGACTGAGAATCTTAACAGACAAACACATCAAGAAGTTACTTAATGTGGAATGATAATGCACTTACCTGGTTTCGCAGGTATGTTGTTTCTAATGAATACATGAATGTGGCCTGCAAATTCAAAACCATGAACGTATTAATCAAATACATTTTTGATAAAAAGAAGAGTTGCATATATTTGTGGATATACATTTTTTATAAGAATCATTTATACTCTGGATAAACAGCAGGGGCTGCTGCCTGTGACAGAATGGACTGCCTTCAGTATGGCAAGAACACCACAAATGTGCCGTGCACATCTTTGAGCAAGTCATATTTTAAATTCACCTGAGTGTATGTTGGTGATGTTGGCTATGAGAGAAAACTCATGCGGAGGTGGAAAAAGAGCAAGTGAACTCCACACAGATCACACAGTCAGTGTACTATACTCTATATTGATATCAAACTCTCTTTTACAAGAGCAAACCAAGCATAGAGGAAGAAAAACAGCAACAACATCGGTCATGCTGACAGACGCCTCTAAATTTAAAATCATCATGCTGAGATGTGGTGTTCAAGTTTTAAAATGATCCTGAATTCTTTCACTTTTATGGTGCCAAGCTCTTCTCAAGTTAAGTATTTACCCACGGGGTATCTAAAGATTCTGAATTCATTTGTATAGGTCTCCGTATGTGGCGCTGGTAAATTTAAATGTTGGATTATTAGACATTGCTGTAAAAGAACGTAAAGCAAATTTAAAGTATACGGCTGAACCTGGCACATTCACATGCTGCTGGACCCATGAGCCCATCAATGTTCACTGTCCCTTTCAACAAACACGAACATAATTAGACATACTCACAGGAAGTGCTGGCATTAAGATCTTCACATACAGCTGAGCCACCCTAGAGAGACATATTCCATCAAAATCAACAAGAAATAACAAGCAGTGCGGTAAGGGAGTGTACTTGAAGATGGCTGACCTGGCCACCTCTGGGTCCTGTCTGACCGCCAACAGGATGAGCTCTGTGTTGATGAGGATCGCCCAGCAGGGGAAACAGGTCAGAATCAAAATCAGGATCGCCCGCTGCAGAATGACCCCAACTCTCAGGAGGTTACGGCCCCCAAAGGTCTATAATAATAGATATTTTTTCCCTGAATAAGACTCTTGACAATACTTGATGACATAACGTGTGTGCCAGGCTGAGCGTCATACCTGAGAAATCAGAGTATCGCACGCCGATGACATGCCGTAGCCAATAGATATACCTGTCACATTAATAACCTGCGGATACAACACAAAACAGTGGTGGATTATGTTTCATTGATCTATTATCAATATATACTTTTATACACCAACATACTGTAGGCTACTCACTGCTATGGCCAAAGACACTCCTGCCAGCTCTGTCCTCCCCAGATGGCCACAGAAAATAGTACTGACCAAACTCACGGCAAAACTCATGAGCTGGCATATAATCTGGTGTGAAAAGTCAAAAATGAATGGAAATGAGTTAAAGGACACCAACGTGACATTGATCAATATTGCCATTGTGATCGACTGATTATGACTGTTGACTAATGCAATACTCACGACTGGTCCAGCCAGTTTGG
This sequence comes from Scophthalmus maximus, assembly GCF_022379125.1. NCBI lineage: Eukaryota > Metazoa > Chordata > Actinopteri > Pleuronectiformes > Scophthalmidae > Scophthalmus > Scophthalmus maximus. Next base: position 10,402,899 of record NC_061525.1, read on the forward strand.
ACAACTCTATTATTTCTGTCTTGAACCCAACAGGGACCAACATGCGGATCCTCTGTGATGTGAAACATTCTGTCCACCGAGGGAGACGTGAGCTCCGTGCGCTGCTCCCCATCATCCAATCGACTCAAACCTGCCTGTGTGTATGAGTATATAAACACATAGTGATCATGTGAAGTCAGTTGCTTCCTGCGGGTCAGAGTCCAGTTTTAGCGGAAACTCCAAACACGTGATTTCTCTACTTACTCAAGAACCTGACAAGCAAATGAATGAACTTTCAAGTTTGCAAAAAAACCCTTACTTTTATTTGATTGGTGTGTCCCAGATAACGACGCTGCATTTAAACAGTGAGTTGTATCTGTTTCCCCATGAGTCACTGGTGCAGACTGTGTATATAATGTAGGCCTATTCATGTGTATGCACATAGAGTCCTGGTCAAGAGGAGGCAAAGAATATCTAAAACTGCAAATTGCTAGCGCATATGATTTCCTCTACAAAATGCCATGTGTAGATGAATTTGTGAAATTGCCCTTTAGAATCAGTTTCAGTGACAGGGACATTCCTTCTCTTCAGCACATGGACAGTGTGTGAATCAGTACTAGGACTTTTAACAAAAAACATACAAGCTTGGAAAGATGGAACTTTACTGTCAACATTTTGACTTTATTCACCAAATACAGAGACAAAAATCTTCCTCTGATTTAGTTTGACTTTAATTTTTCAACATTTCAACTTTATCCTCGAAATGCAGAGGGGAAAATAAGTCTTAATAAGTCATTTCTTTCAATACTCTTCTCAGGAAATAATACACTAACTTCACAAGTTTCTTATTTGAATTTAAAGACCTTAAACAGGTACAAATATTCCTTTGTGAATCTTTAAAAGGCTGTTGTTCATGTAGCATAGTCTTCTCAAAGTCATCTCACATAGTGATAAAACAGGGCTTTTCATTCATTTAATAATTATTTTTTTGCTGCGTTGTACCAACAGATGGAGCCATTTCCCTATAAACTGAATTTACCCATGTAGCTCTTCAAAAAGATGGTAGGGGAGTGACCACAATTAATGTCAAGTTTTTCACACAGCCATAGCACATCACACTTGGAATTGGATTAATTATCAATCACTTATTCTTTATACTCAAGAGACTTCTGTGTGTCTCTTAAAACGTGTTTATCCCTAAATCTTCTTATTTTCCATTAAAACAAGTTGGTTTTCTTATTCCAAGCACCATGATCTAAAGTTCAAGTTAAAAACCATGTCTTTATAATTATTAATGGATTAGTTCTCTAGCTAACCACTATAGTAATTGAGGTTTTTTGACACCCCCTGTTAATTATTACATTGTTATTAATTAGTTATCAGCATTTGATGCCTTTATGGGTCCAAAAGTCCATTTGATAACCCCTGACTACCTGAACGTATCCTCAATTTAAGAATATGAAATACTCCATTATGATGCAAATGTGACGCCATCCCCTATGGTGCAATGATCAAAGACACACACTCCTGTGATCTGTGACCTCATCGTATATAACAGGAAGTGAATTCCTCTCAGAATCCGTAATTTTGAGCCTGACTAACCACATTTGAAAAGACCAAACCGGACCGAGGCCACCACCCGGAAAGCACAATTTCTGAGGTATGTCACACGCTGTTCCGACAAAAACGATAAGAATGAGCTTGTTCATTGGTTCACTCCTTTTCACGTCTCCTGGAATTCCAATGATGGCAGGCAACAATGTGTCATCTCATGTATATTCCTTGATTTTAAATGCTGTTTAATTTCAATCTGGTTAGGTTTAGGGTAAAAGTCAGGAAAGGGTTCGTAGTCATTGTACAATAAATTTAACATCAAATAACTTTTTTGGAACCTATCAAAATGAACAATATATTGGTTTTGAAAACAAATAATCAGTACAATCAAAACAAATAATCACTACATCTATCTCTCTTCGTTTCGCTTTTGGACTGTTTGAATGCGACTTAATAATTAAGTTTAAATGAAGTTATATTTACATTACCTGGGATAATGCTGGCATAGTCAGACACAAGCACTGGAGCAATGGATTTATGATAAAGGCCTTTGAAACGTATTGTTATTATGAGTATTGAGGATTAGCTGACAACTATCTAATAGCTGGTTTCTGCCCAACTGCTTAAAACGTTGGTATGATGCAGTAGTTGGTCGGCACTCCTATAACTTGGAAGCCTGTAGTGCCAGAAGTGTAAGTCCGTTTGCTTCCACTGTCACAGTTTCCTTTCCATGACTCTCTCATTTTGTCTTGCAGGTTCTATATAGTCTATGGCCACAATGCAGGGGCAATGATAATGACATCTTAGACTAGGAATGTGGATTGAAACGTCCTGCTAATATCTAACTGTAATTACAAGTAATCCCTTGGCAACTCCCTGGAGTGGTGCAACATTTGCCATTTCACCCCATAATCCACCATGTCACTACCAAACGAATCAGGGAACCGAGGGAAGGATCGAGAGAGGGGGGCCCGTCCCAAGGTGAGACAGAGCCGGTCAGAGGACAGACGAGATACAGGACGCAAAGTTGGAAAGGGAAAGAAAAAAGGCCTTGCCTGCCACGAACCAGCAGCTGAGCGACCAGTCAGTGATGGCTTTGAGTATGGTCAGCTGTTAAGTGACGCAGAGACCAGGGAGCAATCTTCCTCTTCTCCTCGGAAGGAGAGTTGGAGATGGCAGGGTTTGGAAGTCACTACATCTTTACTAGGACAAGAACATGCGACAGCCAGTCCAGGACTGGGAACAGTCAGCTCTGTCAACTTGTTACCCCCACCAAGTGAAGGTGACAGCAGAGGGTCAAGCAGCAGTCGCACTCTCCGGCAAAAAATCAAAGATGCCACGGGGCAGTATTTCTCAATAAAGACACTGTATGAGGTGTTGGCCTCAGCCTCAGCCTCAGCGTCGGCCTCTGTGCACACCAGTGATACTGTCTCTGACCCGCCGGTTGACCCAGAGGTGACGGGGACCAGTGTGCCCTCTAAGGTTGTTGTTCATCAGACTGAGCATGACAAATCTCAAGATGGCTACCGCATTCACACTCAGATTGGTTACATTCACTGTTTAGTTCCAGACCTGCTGAAGATTACCAACCTGTCGTGTTACTGGGGGGTCATGGACCGCTACGAGGCAGAGACGCTGCTGGAGGGAAAGCCCGAGGGCACGTTCCTCCTGCGGGACTCTGCCCAGGAAGACTACCTCTTCTCTGTTAGCTTCCGCCGCTATGGCCGCTCACTACATGCACGAATTGAACAGTGGAACCACAATTTTAGCTTTGACGTGCATGACCCCAGTGTCTTCCACGCCTCCACGGTTACCGGATTGCTGGAGCACTACAAGGACCCAAACTCTTGCATGTTCTTTAAGCCGCTGCTTTCCAACCCCATCCACCGCACACAGCCCTTCAGCCTGCAGCACATCTGCCGAGCAGTCATCAGCAGCTGCACAACCTATGATGGCATTAACTTGCTTCCCATTCCAAATGTGTTGAAAAAGCACCTGAAAGAATACCACTATAAGCAGAGAGTACGTGTGCGGTGAATGGATACCTGGTGGGAATGAAGAACATTCCTGTATTAACCTACACTGCACTGTACTAATTTATTTTATTCCTGCTGTACGTGTTTTAACAATTGTGAAATTGAAAGTTCTTTGTGCTCAGATTAAGCAAATGTATTTAGATGCGTGGTTGTCAGAGAGCTACCCTCCCATCATCTGATCATCTGCGTTTCCAAGTGTGACTCAATCAGCTTTATTTTCTGACAATGTGAGGAAAGTGTCTTACTGGAAATCAAAATGATTATAATAATAGAGTTGTTCATCAGTCACATGCTGGGAAGGTGGAACACACGCTGACATGGTTAATTCCTTCATGTTACTGGGGTGTGGCCTTGCAGCAAGTCTGCAGTATTAATCACTGTTTCCCACAATGATCCCAGGAAATTCTAAAGGGGGTGAGAGGAAGCTGTGTGTCCTACCTGTGCTTATTATGAAGGAGAAGGCTCGCTCCAAAAAAGATATTTGTCACACACTGAAGTCATGAATACACGCTCACATTATTAGTCTAAGAGTTTAATTGCAGAGAAAGATGCAGAAGGATATTGCACAACTAACAAAACCATCTTTGTGAGGGGCTCGTTTTGTGAGTGGATCAAGCAGTTCAGACACAGATAGGGATATGGAGAAAAGGAACAGGTTTGTTGTTACTAAATAATATCGAGTAGAGGCAGGCAGGCAGATACTGGCACACGGTGAAAGCAGTTCAGGATACCCAGGAAGCGTGAGGCAAGGCTGCACTAGACACACACAGGATATACTCCAGCAGGTGAGTGCTGGCATGGACGTAGGGAGAACACGGGATCCAATCCAGAGTCGTAAAACTGGACTGGAGGAGACTGGCTTGAGCAATGAAACGTGCAACACGGTGAATCTTCATAGATGCAGGTTAACTTAACTTGACCACAGACAACAAGCTTCTTCACTTTGATGTTTGAATGAAGTTCCTAGGTTGAAAAATGTGGAAGGAGAAGAGGGCCAAAAAGAGGCTGGAAAGTAAAGTATTCACACCAATGATTTGGTCTGTGTTCTGTAAGAGGGCAATGCTCAACTCAGTAATGTATCATCACATTTACTGTACTGATAATCAAGAAAACAAAGTTCATTGAAGGTAAGTTGTTTCCCACAGGTTTAATCCCTGTGACAGAGTGCATTTTAACCACCAGGTCATTATGATGGCTAGACTCATCCATTCTAGGCCACCAGGACATAAAAACAATCACCAAAATCTTTTCTGCAAGAGGCTGAAAGAGGAAAACTGCTCATCTTGTTTGTTACATCGATGAACCTCAGCGTCAGGTGGTTCTATCCTGTAGGTCCAAAGTAAAGATGTCATCAGTTTCGGAATAGAGATGCACCAAAATATTCGCGCTTCGTGTTAACATGCAGGAGAAAAACAGGCGTGCAACTTTGTAAATGTCAATCTGGGGCTCAATTGACCATCAAAATAGTAGATTCCGAGAGAGGGACACAACAGTAGGGTTGCTCTGCCTCAACCTCTAATTACACCTAAAAACGCCCTTTTTGAGAGAATTGGTGCAAAGAACACACGACCTGTGGTCATACAGTCCAATGAGTCGTCCTTCACCCTGTTTTCGAGCACATATGTGGCAGACGCAAAACAAGTGTCTAACATTTTGCCAAAGGTGCAGGGTTCAGGGTGCATTTCCTGGAAAGATATTCACCCATGGCGTCCCTCAGAAAGCTCCAGTAAATATTGACAAGACAGTAAATAAGAGCATGTAATTCTGAAATGAGGCATCTCTCTCGTGACAGGAGCGCAGTCCTTGTGAATCAGTGTTCAGTAAACACAAATAAACGTATCCTCAATTTAAATAAATTCAGGAATATGCAGGATGTGAGCACAATAAGAACTTCAGTGTAGATTTGACACAGGACCACAAGTTTGGGTAATAAAACAGGACACAAAATGACAGTATAGACTGTGCTCTGCTAGAACATATCATATTCCCGATTTGAGTTATAGTTAATCAAATTACTACAAACCACATAGCAAGAGCTGTGGATTTTGGGAGCTCAGAGGTGCCTCTACTCTGGTAGTGTTACCACATCTTTTCAGAGTTCTGATAGTGTTTCTTGGCGTGTTAATCATCAATCATCAGCAGCGTGGGTCAGGTCTAGATTTAGGATCTCCGCAGATGTGATGAGAGCAGGAGGGCTGCTCAGGTGGCGCACCTTGGCCTGTCGGTTGTGCTCATGTTTTGTTTGTCTTTTTGAGATTTCTAAGCTCCATCTATAGCTTGGCACATGAAAAACAAATAGAAATAAAAAATTAAAACAAACTCTTCAATGCCTATCGTTCAGATGGACTATTTAATTAATTATTGATTCATTTTTATATTGATTACAACCTTGTATTTTTTGTACTTTTAAAGCAATTGCACTTTTAGCTAAATGCAGCTTAACAGCTCTGCTTATTGTGTTGTTGTTGTTGTTTATGTTTGTCAGTTCATGTGTGTATCTGTTTTTTGTTTTTTACTAAACCAAATTGCCTACAGGATTGATAAAGTTGTATTGTATTATAAAGTGCCTTGGTATTTATTAAGCTTCATCTTTATTTCTGGTATTTTTAGTACCTCACATATACAGTACAGGAAATATTGATCCGTGCCAACTGATACAGAAAACTTTTTTTGGTGACTTTTGGGCAATTAAGGCGTAATTATTTACATATAATTCCACCAAGAAAGTTATGGCAAAGGGCACTATTACCTTAGCCTGGACTGTGTGAATGTACTTTGGTCTGAAGAGTGCAAAGAAAGGCCCTCTGTTGTCTTCTGGATCTTTTAGCTTCTGACTCTTGTCCACAACTTAATTGGATATTCGGATTGCTAACTGAAACCGTCTCCACACACAAGTCCTCATGTGCCAGGGAGGATTGATTGTATCAGACAGGCTACATATTGTGCTCTTGTGTAACTGATACGGGAGAGGTGGAAGACCATTGTGGCTTTAAAAATACTTCCCATTCACAAAATACTCTCAAATGCAACAGGTGGATGATGAGACACAAACTGTTCTTTTTTAACCTCTTGCATGCCTAGAAGATTTTCTCAAATCCTGAATGGCTTTATATTTGTTTGGAAGTCATTTGTTAAGCATGTTACTTGCTTGCTCTGCAATAACAAGGCCTAGTTTATCACAAGTTAATGGAAATGCGTTTTTTGGGTTCACCAGAGGTCTTGTGTGTGCAGTGTATCGCATGAAACCCCTGCAATGAGAACAGTTTTGCGGCTTCAGTTTCCTGCTGAAGCCTTACGTATATATATATATATATATATATATCCAATAATGGAGGCTATGATACATGAGGATGTGTTTCAATCGGATAATGAGTGGGTGGTTGAGAGGCAGCCAAGAGACAGAGACTGTAATTACACCAGTTTTTTTGTTCATAGTGGGACCCAAGATCATAGTGATCTGAACTGCTCTATGCACCCAACTGCTTGCTAACCACTTTTAAACCAGCTAAAATTTTTATTGTCCAGCAGAAATGAGGTCAGAACTTTGACGTGATCCTTTAATGTCTTTTCTCCTGCTACCTTTGCTGCAGTGTAACATGTTTTCCACTGTCACACGTCGTACCTCAAACATGGTTTGGTACCATGCACATTATATGTAGCTCATGATTTGGGTTTGTAATATAGATAAATAAGTAAAGTATCTGGGGCCTTCAAGTGGAGACATGTGAAATTGCTTCTTTGACCACATAAAGTTTATGGTGCAAGGCGGCAATTTAAGTGGCTTGACCCTTGGCTCACGCAACGTCTCGGCAGAAGGACAATGACACAGAGCTTTTGCCTACATGCATTAGGTGTGGCCATTCAGCGCAGGATTACTGTGATTTGCGACACTGTGTTTACAGGATTATGTCGGCTTTGTGCACGAGACAAGAGTTCATCAGCAAAAGGGTGCGAAACACATTTGCACTTCAAAAGACACCAAACAGTCATAACAAGTTGAGAAAGAGTTGACTGTGAGTATTTTAGCCTATATGAACTATTTGAAAGCTTCTGTTAAGATGTTACTATAAAATCGGTATCTAAAATTTTAACGTTTTATCATCAAATAATATTGCGTGAACAACTGACTGACATTTGTTGTTTGTTAGATATACATGGAAAATGAATGAACTAGTCCGTATATGTTGTGTTCTTACAGTGTTATTAAATCACAATTTGTAAAAAAAACAAAAAAACAAGAAAGAAACATTAAAACTCACTACATTAACGCTCATGTCATATATTTCTATAGTTTTTTCACAAGCCAGTGAAAAGTGAATTACTTTATTACATTTGTCAATTAGGCAGAGAAGATACAAACTAATTTGTGCAAAAGTTTTTTTTAATTTATGACACAAATATAATGATTATTAAATTCCACTTTATTGTTATTCAGGGAGACTTCATTACTGGGACCTTTCACAGTGTTAGACCATAGTGTACTGACTGAAATACTGAAAATGTGTTTACAGTACAATAAGTTATTATGTTTGCACAAGGCAGATACAGAGTCTTACTTTTGCAGTGATGATACATTTTAAAGTTCAACCGATGCTGGAGGTATCATATCCCCTCACACATCCAGGTCAACACAGGGGTCGATGTAGATGTCGGCAATAGTATGTATGTTCTTGTTATCAGTTCTTTGCTATAATATACATAGCAGCCCATTATCTGCAAATACCCAAATGACAAACCTATCTAAGAATCTGTTACTTTGAAACTGCTTTGGGAGCTGTGTATGTAGAATACAGTCCTGCTACTTAGAGTAGGAGTGGTGGTGGTGGTGGCGGAAGTAGTATTTTACTTAAGTAAAAGTAGTAAAACTATAATGTATAAATACTCCTTTGCAGGTAAAGGTGTTGCATTCAATATTTGTGAAAGTACAAAAATACTGATATAAAAATATATCAAAGTACAGGACTACCCCTATTATACCTAATGTTATTGGATCATTACTCATGTTTTAATACAGAATTTGAATGTTGTATCTGGTTGAGGTGTAAAATCTTAATATGGAACATAACTAGTAACTACAGCTGTCAGATGAATACATATTTGTAAGTAATTGTGGTACAAAATTTAAACCCTTAAGTAAAGTACATGTAAAATGTACTTAAGTGCTGTAAATGTGCTAAGTTATATTTTTATATTGTACAGTATGTTGTAATAGATGTGACTATGGGTGATTGTGTAAAACATATCTGACCTCATGAGCTCTCTGGATTTGAATGTTGTCTCTAGAATTACCTTCTGGATATAAAAACTGCCAGTATATGAATTCAGTCATGCTGTTTCATGAGCATACAGGGTTTTTCCTTCAAGTGTAACTTCATTATGATACAAAAATAAGTAAAAAAAAAAGATTATAATTTAATTCTTCAACCACTCTTCTTCCAATCCTACTCATATTCATCACCACTTCTTTCACAAGCAATACTCAGGTGTCAAAGAGAACAAGCGTTGAGGGCCTTGTATCCGAACAGCAATTGGACGCAGGCAGTCCACCGTGTGGTCCTCTGCTGTCGCTCTGACCAGAGATCTTCGTGCGGCACTTGTGGATGGGGAGGGCAGGGTGTGCATGGATCATCTCCTCTGGTAGAACCAGGCTCACACCCCAGTGACGTTGGCCCAGACGGGGAAGGAGTCCAGGTCAAACATGACCTTGCCCCAGCTGTTAATGGCCAGTGTAATACATAGGATGCCAATGATGTTCATGACTATCCCTGTTCTGGCCTGGTGGAGAAGAAGAGCACGCAGTGATCTTAAAGCAGCAGAAAAATACTCATCTATTTTCTTGAGATAGATTATACAATATTGATACCCTGGAGTAATTATCAATACCTGATGAGCATCTGATAATATTGCTTTGAATTGATTTGTTAAGGGCTATCAGAACAGCACGTGTGATCTCTATTCAGTTTATTACTACACTCATATCTCTCTGGTAAATAAACAAACAGCTAGTTTGGATTGGAAACAAAAACTTTTATAACCCACATGTTCAACAACAAGAGCAACGTTTTGGCTTTGGATCAAACAGACTAGATATAACAAGGCGACTTGTCTTTATGCTATGATAAGCTAACTAACTGTAAAAGTAAATTTAAAGAGAAAGTATCCTCAACATATCATTTACTGAATAAACACAACAAACCACTGCCACACTCACCATGTCAGCAACCTTGAGGTATCCATATGAGAAGACTATGGCGTTTGGAGGAGTAGCAACAGGCAGCATGAAGGCGAAGGAGGCACTCAGTGTACAAGGCACCATGACGTACAATGGATTGATTCCAATGGACTGAGACTGCAATAATCACAGAGAGGGTTTCAACAGTCTGAGACAGGGATGAACACAGCCTTGATCACAAAATCCTCCACTCCTGCATCAGGCTATTTTTCTGCAACCATAATCACTGACTCCTACCTCAGAGAGAAATGTGTGTAATTCTAGGCGGAGGGAAAACTCTCATTAGGTGGGTGTAATTAAGATGTAATTCCTGTAAGCTTGGTGCTGAGTCATGACATCTAAAATAGAAAAGCACTACAAATGTAGCGATAATGGCAGACTACGGAGAGGGAGAAAACAGAACTCTGAGGAATTTGCTTCTGAATTGCATGTCCCATAGCACAGCAGCGTACACGTGCACAATAATTTCTGCCTCTCAAAATAAACAAAGGGTGGTTAGTCTTCTTTAAACTGTAGGCTGTATATCAGGTCACCACGGTGACAGCATTTTGTCTTGCCAGCCTTTTTTGTTTAAATCAAATGTTAAAGATTCCCCTGACAGGATGACACATAAAGTGACATGCCACAAGCCATGACCGCCACAAAATGTCATCTTCCCACTTTCGGTTGCATGTAACAGATCTTTTCTCTCCATCTCTATTTTCACACAAGTGTTGGATGCCCCTGTGCACCCACTTAGCTTCCCCCCTTCAATAAATATCTATGTGAATACCCCTGCTTGGCACTGTCTTGAGTGCTTTACCAGCAGGCACAGTAATGCCATTCTTCAGCAGCAGCGGCAGCATCACAAGCCACTGAGCTGAATTGGTGTGTTTGGCAGGTTATCAATGGGAGGAGGGGCACGGGGAAGGGGACAGAACAAATTCAGCCTGAATGACCAACTAGATGGGTGACCAAACAAGGGGAAATAGGCTGATTCACACTGGGAGTGGTTTCAATGCTGGACTCCAATTGGTGAAATTGGTTCAAAAGAAGTTACACAAGGCACATGTCTGTGAAGATTCTCATTCACCCAGATCTAGGTGTTTCGAACTCCTGACAAAAGCATTTGGACTTGCTTGAGATTCTTCAAGATGTTTCACCTCTCGTCCAAAAAGGCTCCTTCAATTCTAACTAAGGCCGGGGTTGTTGACACCTTGGGAGTGGTTGAGGTCAGGTGTTTAGTCGACCCACCACATCATCTTGTAAGTCGTAATAGTTACACCCCAGGAAATCCTGCAGGACCCCTTTTAGTTTGAGAAACCAAGACTTTTGGATGTTGCAGAAACCCATGTTTGCTTCCCGATTGGGTCGTATCTATTATGACTCCACTGTCAGCTGTCAATGCAAAATGGATTAAGAATTACTAGCAACAGCTCCGTTTTGTCGTTGGCCTGAGGAAAGTCTTACTTTTCACCACCGCTGTTCCTCGTTCATAGTATTTTCTGTAACTAAGCAACCAATTGCAGAGTTGCAGACAGTCTGCTTCCAGTTTACACCGGCACACACATGACCTGTGTACGTTACTGGTCATGTGATATGCATTTTCACGGAGCTAAAATACAAATCTGGAAGGGGATGATAAGGAAAAAGTAATAGTCAGTGACGGTCATTTCACTTTGGTGAAGATGGCTTCTTTCACTCTTCTGTTCAAACCATTATTTTTCTCAAACACATTCCCCGCTCAGGAAACTTACCATTGAGGCCAAGACAGGTAGGAAGAGCGTTGCGGTTGCCACATTACTCGTGCACTCAGTGAAGGTAGCAATCAGGAGGCACAAAATGATAGCAATTGCCCAGGGAGGGATATTTTGCAGAGGAGTCATTTGATCGCCCATCCACTTTGAGAGTCCTGATTCCTAAAGGAATATACATAACAATTAAACTCTTTCCTCGATATGTACACAGTCTTCGTCTATACAGATGAGTTAAAACTTTCTCCTTCTTTTACTTTGGATGCACTCTAATTCAGGTGTGTGTACAAGATAAACCTGCGGAATATAACTCAGGGGCAATAAAAATGCAACATTAATAAAACAAAAGCAACACATTCAGAGAAACATTTGAAGTAGTAGTGTGATGAAATGTCTGATTTGAATTAGCAGTAATTAATAAAGCTCTGATACAGTGTTAGAGAAGTTAAATTCTAAAGCTGATTCAGATGAGAGAACAATAAGATAAAATAACACTGAATGGCATGCTGCATGTTTTTCTATGAATCCTGTGCATACATAGGCAATCTGAACCCAGTACAGGAATGGTGGACATCCCCCCACCTGACTTTGCTGAATTATTTAGCTCTTGGCCCATTTTACTATCATCGCCACTTACTTCACTGCCCTTGGCCAGAGCGAAACCTCCTCCGAGAAGAAGCACAATTCCCCATGGTAACTTCTTTTGGGCAACTTTCCAGGTGAGCAAAGGTGGAGTTGGGCCAGCAGTTTGATGGGATACTACAGATAAAATATTAGTGTGATCAATGTCAGTGTGCAATCATCACACAGAACCCCCAGCCCTCTCAAAAACGTATGAACATAAACACATGACACATAATCTATATTCTTCCAGAATGATGGCTCACCTGTGTCAAAACTATGAGTTCTCCTTGAACAGAAACGTGGGGGTTTAGAGGGCAGGACAAAGAGAAGGACAGCAATGAAGATTGCCACGGTGGCATCTGTCACATACCTGAGAGGTGGGGTCAAGAGAGAATTCACAAACACAGTTATATGAAAGTGTAATCAACTAGATCAGTGTATGAGTGAAAAAGTAACTGTGTGAATTAGAAATCCAAATGTAGCAAATACAAACTCTGCTTTGGAGTTGAAGATATCTGTCGCCCAGCCATCGACAAAGCCTGGATGCCTTGTGAACCACATCACAACCAGCAGAATGAAGAGACCCAAGACGCTGATCTCTCCAAAGGACATGGGCCCCAGCAGACGATGCTGCTCTCGTATCACATTATAGGCGGCAATGTCCTTCTCCGTCTTCACAGATCCACAGCCCCACGTCTTCTTAAAGCTAGAAGGATCACACAGGGGAAAAAATAAATCTTTGTGTCACCTCCGCACTCACACTTCTTGTGCGGATAAAATTCTTGATGTTGATTCAGGTCTCTGTCACTATGATTAGGGCTTTAAACTCACTTGAATCCCATGAAAACAAACTGCAGCCAGAGCCAGGCCAGCGCGAGCATGATTATCATGTTTGGGAAGGCAAAGCCAAACCAGGAGGCAAAGTTGATCACGTCTCCATTTTGAGGAAACAGTCTGAGCAATACAGCAAAAGGGAATGAAATATGTTACTGGACAAGATTGTAAATATTGGAGTACTACTTTGAAATGAAAAGAAAACACTCACTGGTTCATCTGGCCCTTGAGCACCAGGTTGGGACCAGTTCCCGTCAGTGTGGCGGTGCCTCCGATGCTGGCAGCGTAACAAACACAAAGGGTCATCCCTTTACACATTTTACGCCTTTCTGCTAACTCCTTATGCTTGGCCGCCTCCACTGCGGCATCTAAGAAAGTCACCACCACTGGGCCTTCACACACGAATACAAGAGTTACAGGCAGCACAGGTTTCTAAGTAGAAAAAAAAGTTCTTCAAAGCTTTTTCTTGGCCAGACAAGTTACAGCATTACTTGGCCATGGCCCACCTTGTCCCTCACTCGGTTTCTCTGTCTGTGGAGGCGGTTTGCTGTCACTCTCTGATGTCTGGACCTGCTCCTCTGAGCTGAGGATCTGAGGTATTTCTGCCTCACTGGTGTTGAGCTGTTCCAGCACTGCTTGGACAATGGGCACCATCATGGCTGTGGTAGCCGTGTTGCTGATCCACATGGACAAGAAGGCTGTCACACCCATGAAACCCAACATCAAACTGCCAAGATAAAAGAAGAAAAACAACATGTTTTGTGTCCTTGGATTGAGCGAGAGGACATCAGGTGTTTTTTCAAACACCAATAACAAAGAAAGACCATGACAGACATTTATGAGCTCCTAAATCCATATCAGGTTGTTTTTTTTACATATCATAGCTGATTAGATATAGGCTTTTGTAAACTCACAGCGCTGGACGCACACCGACAAAGAGCAGCACCCTCAGGGCAATGCGCTTGTGTAGATTCCAGTGCTCTACGGCGACTGCAACCATCAGCCCCCCCACAAACAACAGGTTTGTGTCCTTCAGGTACTGCATGCACACCTGAAACAGCAGGGTCACGCGTGAGCGACAGGTGTGTGAGCGGAAATGCGTCCTCGCTGATCAAATTCAGCGCAGTTGGCGTTTTGCTGAGTTCACCTACGTCTTTGGATTGCATGATGCCAAACAAGGGGAACAGGAGGGCTGGGAGGAGAGCCGTCACAGCCAGGGGCAGGACCTCTGTGCACCAGTACACCGCCATCAAGATGATCACAAAGCCACATTCTGCCTCCTGCATTACAAAACAACAACATGTACAAATATACTGGAACATGCACACGCACGTACATACAAGCAAAGATCCCTTGTGAAAAGTGTCATACAAAGATCTGAGACCAGTATTACATCATTTTCGATGGGATCTGGTGATGGTGCAAAGGGTAAAGATAAGTGTCCTTTTGTGTTCAATTGTTTTTGGTCAGCGGTTTTCTGCGAATACCTTTAGACCATATTACGAGCTCTATAACCACCCCCTCCAATCGTTATTCTGATTTTACGACACATGCATTCGTTTGATTGATTCTCCTGACAAAATCCACTGTCTTCAGTTTTCGGAGGGAAA